>NC_081312.1:62396302-63012552 GCF_026419965.1 Kogia breviceps | reverse complement strand
AATGCAGCTAAGCAGTTAAGAAGTTAAAATTTTAGTTTAAAATTTTAAAATTTTGTGAGATTAATTTCTAGCGTGACAGCATGAGAAGCTCTGTTGACTTGCTGCCCAGTGAAATGTCAAAACTGGTCAAAATTATTATTTAAAACTGGTAAAAATTACAAACAACAAAGAAACAAACAAAAATAGACCATTCAAAACCTCTGGATATGGTCTTAAGGGCAAATGGCAAATGAAGAAAAAAACATCTATTCAAGAAAATCTAGGTTAAAAAAAAATTAGATAAGAAAGAAAAGTCTGCAGTATTTGAACGAGACCACACCCTTCCTCTCTCCTCCCAAATCAGTGAGGCAAAGACTCCACTCCAGCCCAGAGGACAGGGCTTCCTCTCCCCCCAGCTCCCAGATGGAGGACTTTCTTCCTGGGACTAGCAGGACTTCAGCATTTTTCACTCTGCGCCTAACTTCCTGTTGCTGAGGCTAAGTCCTGAGTCTGCGCAGTCAAGAGGTGAGGGATCCCTTCTGCCCAACCCGCAGCTGTGGAACACAGGCTCTACCTTCAGAGCAGCATGCTGGAAATACTAGGGCCCTCATAATTCTTCCCCCAGTTCCTGAGGTGATGGTTCCATACCAGAAGAAGCAAGTTAAGTGGACCTCATTGTCCATATGCCCAGGTCCAGAGCCCTGGCTCAGAGAGTTTGCCTCAGGGGATGGAGGGTAGAGGCAGGCCATGAACCAGATAGCTCCTAATCTCTTCCCAAAGGAACAGAATTCATTTGCCACAGAAAGTGGAAAAGTTAAGCCTAAGGGTGCTGTTAGGAATAGTAGAGGGGTAATGGAAGGCAATTGGGAGGAGATCTGATTTATGAATCTAATGAAGATACAGTCAAGACAGAGGCTGGCTAATGTGCAGGGGAGAAAGGAGAATAAAACAGCTGGAAGGAGCCCTCCTGGAGTCAGAACAAATATCAAACACTGACATCAGAAACTACTCCTTCAAAGGAGCCACAATTTGATTGTATTCATTTGTACAGGAATTAATTCCCCAGGGCACTGTTGAAAACAATAGAGTAATCAGCCAGCAATTAGTGAAGTATAACAGCTGGGTGTAGTCAGAGAAGAAGGGCTGTGAGCATCCCCAAAGTTGTACTTCCTTGAGAAACAACATCAGCAGCTTAACACCGTGGGATAAAAACAGATTTCACTAAAAGAATCAGCCTACCAATAAACAAAGAAATAAGCAAATAACAGGCACTAACAAGCCCACTGCGTGGGGGAAGGGGGGATGAACAGTACCCAGAGTTGCTGCAATATGTTATCTAAAATTTACAGTTTCCAACAAAAAATTGTGAGGCAGGCAGAGATACAGGAAAATATAACTCATACACCAGGAAAAAGAAGCAGGAGCCATTAACTATGTGTAAAAGTGACTAGATATCAGATTTAATAGAAAAATATTTCAAAGTAGCCATTACATATACATTCACAGAATTAAAGGAAAGAATGACTAAAGAAGTAAAGGAAGGTATGATGACAATGCTTATTGCTATTTCATATTTAATACCAATATGGTATCAAATATGAAATAGCAATAAGCGAAATTAAAAAAACAAGAACCAAATGGAAATTCTGAAGTTGAAAATGAAAATAACTGAAATAAAATATTCACTAAAGGGGCTGTAAAGAATTGAATTGGCAAAAGTAAGAATTAGTGACCTTGAGCATAGACTGATAGAGATTATGGAAGCTGAAGAACAGAGAGAAAAAAGCATGAAGAGAAATGAATAGAACCTCCAAGATGTGGGACACCATTAGATGTGCCAACATACAAGTAATGGGAGTATCAGAATGAGAGGAGAGAAAAGAGAAGAAAAAAATTCAAAAAATAATGACTGAAAACTTCCCAAATTTATTGGAAAACAATAACCTACACATCCAGGAAGCTCAACAAACTCCAAGTAGGATAAACTCAAAAAGACCCACAGATACAGCACAGTAAAAATGCTTAAAGTCAAAGACAAGGAGAAAATCTTGAAAGCAGCAAGATAAAAGAGACGAGTCAATTATAAGGGAACATCAATAACATTATCGCTAACTTCTCAGCAGAAACAAAGGAGGCCAGAAGGCAGTGAGATAAATAGGTAAAGTAATAAAAGATTAAAATTTTAAAAAGATCACCCAAGATGCCTATATCTAGCAATGCTACCTTTCAAAAATGAAGGTAAAATAAAGACTTTCTCAAAGAAACAAAAACTGAGAGAATTTGCTGCCAGCAGACCCACCTTACAATAAATACTAAAGGAAGTTCTTCAGGTTGAGAGCAAGTGACCCCAGACAGTTATTTGAATCCACACAAAGAGAATTGGTAAACGACTCCTTGGAGTAATGGCTGATTTCAGCATTTGTGCCAAGGAAAGTACATGAGTCTTGATATCTTATTGTGTCAGAAAGGAAGAAAGTGCTCAAAGAATGATGGAGACATATTAAAAGCCAACTCAAAGGAACTTCCACTGGATAAATCTGGGGCAATTTGAGTAAAAGAACAAATAATTTTAGTAATTATTTATAGCATATTGAATTAAATAGTAAACCATGAGTCCATAGTGATTAAATAAATAACTAAATTATTAAATTTAGTTATTAAATAAGTTAATTGATGGAAAATGAGATGAGGAATGGGATATTTACATAGTTTTAAAGCATCTCTCCACAAAACACTTATTAATTCCACAACGGAAAAGAGTAACTTTACAGTGAAGAAGCCCTGGCAGATATTACTTAAGTCAAATGATCAATGTGAATATCAATAATAGGGCAAACAGAAATCATTAGACACCAAGCAATGTGAAGAGTTCAATATCTGTTATTCTGGAAGAAGATTCCTTATCTGATCATGATTGAATCATAAGGGAACACTGGACAAATACAAACTGAGGAACATTTTATAAAAACCCAACCTGAGGAATATTCCATAAAGTAATTTTCAAAAGTGTCAAGGTCATTGTCATGGACACAACCTAAGGTGACCCCTCCCCCTCCATGATCCCCCTCCTTTGGTGTTCACACTTGTGTAATCTCCTCCCTTTCTGTTTGAAAGGGCTATGACTTGCTTTTAACCAATAGGATACGGCAAAGGTGATGGATGTCACTCCACAATTACGTATGATGTATATAAGATTCCATCTTATTAGCAGAGGTGCTGGAGACATTTCCCTTATTGTCCCTGAAGTAAGTTGCTGTGAAGCAAGTGGCCATGTTGGAGAAGCTCACATGGCCAGGAACTGTGGACAGCCTCTAGGAGCTAAGAATGGCTTCCAGAAAGAAAGTAAAGCCTCAATCCTGAAGCAGCAAGGAAACGAATTCTGCTAACAACCTGAGGGAGCTTGGAAGCAGATATTTCTCTGATCGGACCAATAGCACTGGCTGACACATAGAACCCAGCCTGGTGAGACCCTTAAGCATAGAACTCAGTTAAGCTGGACTCGATCCACATAACTTTGAAATTTTAAATGTGTAGAGTTTCAAGCTGCTAAGTTTGTGGCAATTGCTACACAGTGTAGAAAACTAATATAATTATGAAAGTCAATTAAAGACTGAGAAACTGTTCCAGATTAAGGGGGACTAAGGTAATAGACAACTAAAAGCATTGCATGATTCTGATCTGGACTCTTCAGACAACTGGGAAAACTTTAAAGGCAACTGAGAGTTAGACAGTAGTGGTATATCGATGTTATTTTCCTGATTTTGATGACTATTTTGCAGTTAAGTAGGAGGAAACATGGTAGGAAATAAACATTAAAGTGTTGAAGTGTGAAAACAAATTAGTTAATGAAGGTGTTTTTTCTTCACTTTGCCTAACAAGATTGACCATTTTTTCTCCTTAATTTAAAGAAAAGAAGCATTGTGTCCTTCTACCTTTCTCCCAATGGTTAGGGAAGGGGATAAAATAAAGGGAATTAATATTTGGTGATCAATTACTAGGCACCACAATAGTAATATTCACCACGCAAATTCTCTAATTTAATCCTATGACATTAAATATCAGCAAATATCATTATCCCTACTTTATATAACAGGTAGATTGGATTATCATTCTTAATTCTTCACTGCCTCCCTCTGCCATGTGACTTTTCAACACCTCCCACAAAAGTAGGCAGGGTATATTTCCTCAGCCCATTCACATGGAGATTAGTTGATGCAACTTACTTTGACCAAGGATATGTTGGGCAGAAGTGAACCAAGGATTAAATATGCTTTGTGTGAGTTGGTTTCTTTCTTGTGCTTCTGCTATTCACCATGAAAAGAACCTGCTGCTATTCCAAGGAAAATAAGGAGAAACTAAAGTAGACCCGAACCTAACTTGAAGTCTGGAGCCAAACCAAGCCAATCATGGCTGAGCCCGGTAGAATCATAATCTGTCCGAAGACTTTGTGAACAAGAAATATATGTGTAAACCATTGAAATTTGGGGGCTATTTGTTACATAACACTATTGCAGCAATAGCTGACTGATACACTGGCTCAAATTCAAACTCTCAGTTAATGGGTTTGTCTGATTCTAAAACCTATCCTCTTTATTACTTACTATATTACTACAACTCAAATAATAATATATTCGTGGGGGAATGGGGGAAAAAAACCCAACCTACTAGTGTTAATTGAAATCTTTTCAAAGTGTCTTCATAAACTTATTTTTGCTTCCTACATTACAAATGCATACTTTTTCACCATCATCTTTTAATAGCGTCCATGGGCATTTGTCACAAAGTCAAATAAACTTGATATATCTAAAGTGATAACTTTAGGACTGAGCTATCTTCATATAGATTATATTGGTCACAATTCTTAAATGGGAAGTTTTTAAATGATTAGAATCTATACTGTTGAAAGGATGTTATGATTAGGATATATATTTAGATTAGTTAAGATATTTTAGGATAGTACCAAAGAGTTATGATCCAAAGAATTAAATCCTCAGGTAGTCTGTGGGGATTTAAAAATTCTTCAGGTAAATTTCAATAGGTAGAAGAGAAGCCTCTGGTGCCCTGTGTTGCATACCCTCAGCCTACCTCTGGTTATAACCATGGCTATGGTGGACAACAGATGCAAGTTCAGACTTATATTTCTCACTTCAGCATGCACTGTGTTTCATCTTTCTTCCTCATTGTCTTCTCCAAAAATACAGGAGGTTCCTGGACTGATCTGCAAAGGCAGTCCAGAAGTGGGGGGAGCTAATTCCTCTAGGGTACTCTCATCCAGTGGGGGCAAGGGCAGTGGATAAATGCTCTAGCCTTCTGCCTTTGGGATGGACAATTCTGGAAGGCATTCTGTATATTTCTTAAAGGTCCAGTGTAATGGATCTACCTTTGCCCAGCTACCATCTTGATAACACACCTTTTACTGCCATCTTCTCCTCAGTCCCACTCTCACCATTCCTTTACTCTTTCCTAGAATCATCTCCCAAGTAAACTACCTGCACCCAAATTCTTGTCTTATCTCGGGGGAACCCAAACTAAAACAAAGGCATTTCCCAGAAACTGAGGATCAAATACTCCTCCCACAAACCAGTATGAGTTTGCATATGGCAGGGGAGATTAGAAAGGCAAGATTAGAGCTCAGTGGGTGCGACTCCCCTATTTTGTTACTTGGGTCACGTTGCTAGATGGCCAGTTGGCACCAAGAATGCACTAGTTTCACACACTGATCTTGAAAAGCTCCCTGGCTACATTTCCACTTATTGGTACCTACTTGCCTCTGTTTTTATTGTGTGGACATACGGCTATGCCCCTTACAGTACTAAGGAGGAATGACCTCTGGTGCTCAAATCCTCACGGTGACTCATTAGATAACTTTGGACCTGCCACAAAGCCTCAGTTTCCACATCTGGAAAGAGAGGATAATAATTCCAACCTCATTAATTTATTTAAAGACAAAATGAAAATCATGTAAGTAAAAGTGCTTTATAGATTGTAAAAGACTTTTAAAAAAGAAAACACTGGAGCTGGCATAGTATATTCATTAAGAGTAATAGGAGTAAAACTACCTGAGTCCAATTTACTAGTTGTATAAGTTGTGCAAATGACTCTTTGTGCCTCCGATTCCTCATCTCTTAATGGGGATAGTAACAATACCTACTCCAGAGGGTTCTTGAGAAGATAAAATGAGGTGATGCAATGTAAAGAATTAAAACAGCACCTGAATCACAGTAGTTAATAAATGTTAAATATTAGTATTGTTATTACTAGATACTTGTATAATTTAAAAAGTTATTAAGTGTCTAAAATAAGCAAAGCTCTGCACAGGAAACAATATTTTGTTATTGTATTATATTATAAGCAGCTAATGTTACATATCCTGATGAATACAGCCATGTACTCAGATATGCATGATAACAAACAGTATGTATAGAATGTTGGTGGAGGGCTAGAGTTGAGCTAGGCGGGCATTGAGGGGTGGTTACTATCTGGTATATGAGATGGGGGGGCTGAGTGTTTTAGTCAGTGAGAGGTGTATAAGCAAAGCCACAGATGTGGGAGTGTCGTGGGATTTAAGGCTATAGACTAATGTGTTGGGTTCAGGTTGTGAAGAGTCCAGAGTGGCAGGCCCTAGGGTCTGGATTCTCTCTGGAGAAAGCCACTGAAGGACTTCTGAGAAACGTGATGTGAACAGAGCACCATGTTAGGGAAATTAATTTGGTGGTGGTTTGTGTAAAAGAACAACAGTGAGCAGGCTTAGATACCAAGACATCATTGGGAAGAAAAGTGCGGTACTCCAGTGGTGAACTGATAAGGGCCTGAATCAAAGCAAAGCAGTAGGACCAGAAAAGTCAAGACAGATGTGAAAGGCACTTTGTGGACCAAGTCAAGACGGTTAGGTGTCCTTTACCTTTTACTCGTAGAAAATAACTTACCTACCTGATTCACCTCAACACATAGCAACCAATATACAAATAACCAGACATGTACACAGCTATGCAGTACATTTATCCCTATGGTACACTTTTGTGGGGTTTGCAAAAGGTCCCCTTTCCACTATAAGGCTGATGCTTTATCATTCTAAAGTGCTTTGAAAGGTGACCCAGGAATATAAACAGTGAGTTAATAATAGATAGTGGCATGTGTACACGTTCTGTGAGAAGTAACTACTACTTCTGAACTATCCATGAAGTTAGGTTGACCATGTAACCACTACTGCAGAATTGCCTGTGAGAAGTATTATTATCCCTGTTTTACAGATGAGAACATAAAGGCACAAAGTAAGAATTTTACGAATCCTGTCCATCCTTCCAGACTTAGCTTGAATGTCATCTCCCTGAGGACTTTTCAGAGCCGAGAAGCAATCTGAACTCCTAAACACTTGTTTAGAGTCTTTCATGATATTTAGAGCTTGTATTAGATTCATTTGTGTACATTTGATCTCATTTATTGGATCATAAGTTTCTTTAAGATAGAGGCTATTGTCTTCATCTCTGTATTCCCCGTAGAGCATAGTCCTAGTGTATGACACATAGTAGGGGGCTCAATAAATGTTGAATTGTTTGAAGTAAGAACACTAATAAGGCCTCGTCTGCTATGGGTATGTTTATTTGAATGTGTAATTGGTAGCTTCCCCATGGATCCCTTCAAGAGCGTGTTGATACCTTAGCAGCTCTTTGAAGTTCTGGTGCATTTAATTAAATGTGTAATCTTTTTAGAGTTCTTATACCAAGAAGATAGATTGCATATTATAATGTAGTCACTGTTCATTCCAAAAAAGACCTATGCATTTATTTAAGTATTCAGTTAACAAAGACACTAAAGATGAGAAATAACTGAGCTTCAAAGTATTAACCAATTCCAGTCTCCCTAAAATTAGATATTTTAAGATCTCCTCTGATCTATTTCATATTCCCTTTTTCCCACCTTTTGGTCAGAAAGGATCCCTTCCTAGGTAATTCCACATGATTCTATTTTTTTTGTTGTTTTTACTTTGTGTAAGAATTTTTTTTTTTTTTTTTAATGCTTGGGTCTGGTTCTCTGGACCATGGTTTATCGAGAAGACCTGTTTTAAGCCAAGGAGAATTTACTTATGTGGGATGGAGCCAGGAAGGGGAGTGTGTCTTGCAGACAATAGTGCAGCTGCAGCTTCATGGACTGATGTTGCTGTTGGGGCTCTAGGCTCCCAGCCCTCTTTAAGGGTAGATCTTCTGTACCTCCCATCATACGGCCTCCCAGATGCCAGAATTTTCTAGGCTTTGGGGTACAGTAAAACTGGTTTCCTAAAAGGCATTGTGGTATTAAGGCACTGTTTCTCAAACAAGGCTGATCAGAAGACTGACTTAAGAGTGCTTGTAAAAAATTGTAGGGCTTCCCTGGTGGCGCAGTGGTTGGGAGTCCGCCTGCCGATGGGGGGGACACAGGTTCGTGCCCTGGTCCGGGAGGATCCCGCATGCAGCGGAATGGCTGGGCCTGTGGGCCGTGGCCGCTGGGCCTGCGCGTCCGGAGCCTGTGCTCCGCGGTGGGAGAGGCCACAGCAGTGAGAGGCCCGCGTACCAAAAAAAAAAAAGTATTCTTAGGCTCCATCCTCCAAACTACTTCTTAGAAGCTTCAGAGGAGGAGCCTGGAATATCCGTTTTTTAACCAAACACCTCAGATTTAATCTTGTGATCAGGCAAATTGGGACACTTTCATGTAGTGATTGAAAATAACTGGCTCTAGTAGCTTTCACTTACTGGCTATGTGACTCTTAAGTAAGATACTTTTCCTCTCTGATTTGGTTTCCTCAGCTGTAAAATGGGGATAATTATAGTATCTACCTACTATTAGAGAGGATTAAAATAAATGATAATGTATGTTAAAGGCTTAGCATAGTATCTGGGACATAACAAGTACTCAATAAATGTCAGCTATGTAGTAAACCTTTCTCCCATTTTATTATAGGTAATCTTTTTCTTTCATTTTTCCAGTTTTATTGACATATGATTGACATACAACACTATATAAGTTTATGGTGTACAGCATAATGACTTGACTTACATATACTGTGAAATAATTACCAAAATAACTTTAGTTTACACCCATCATCTCATATAGGCACACAAAAAATTTTTAAAAAATTTTTTTCCTTATGATGAGAACTGTTATGATCTACTCTCAACAATTTTCAAACATTTCATACAGCAGTGCTAAATATATTTCATCATGCTGTACTTTAAATCTTTAGTACTTATCTATCTTATAACTGGAAGTTTGTACCTTTTTTTTTTTTTTTTTTTGCGGTACGCAGACCTCTCACTGTTGTGGCCTCTCCGGTTGCGGAGCGCAGGCTCCGGACGCGCAGGCTCAGCAGCCATGGCTCACGGGCCCAGCCGCTCTGTGGCATGTGGGATCTTCCCAGACCGGGGCACGAACCCGTGTCCCCTGCGTCGGCAGGTGGACTCTCAACCAGTGCGCCATCAGAGAAGCCCGAAGTTTGTACCTTTTGACCACATTCATGCAATTTCCCCTCCCCCCATTCCCTGCCTATTGTAACCACAAATCTGATTACTTTTCCTATGAATTTTGTTTGTTTTTTAGATTTCACATATAAATGAGATTGTACAGTATTGTCTTTCTCTACGTGATTTATTTCACTTAGCATACCGTTCTCGAGGTTCACCCATGTTGTTGCAAATAGCAGGATTTTCTTCTTTTCATGGTTTAATAATACTCCATTCTTATATAGGCAATCTTGCTTTCGAGAGGATGTTGTACATCCCTAGGTCACTTTAACCAGGAAACCTTTCCTGTCTAATTAGAAAAGACTCTCTCAAGCTCCATCCTTACTAAACCTGCAGTGTCTCTCCTAGGAGACCATAGTATTTTAAAATTGGGAAGGACTTAGAGATGTACTATCTTATACCCTAATGTCATTTGCTTATTTCTCGTCCATCCCTTAATCATTTTCAGTGAACTGCCTATTTATGTATTGCCTTAAATTACCCTTCTAGGGACATCTCCCGCCTACCTTCCACTTAGACTGGGAGACCTGGGTGACCTCCACACCCAGAAGATGCCTCGATCTGCTTGTTCCTTTTATGGTTATAGGGTTTGCCCCTCTACTACCATCTTTTCATGGTAGCTTTGCATCCCCTGCCCAAAGAGACGCGTGTCCTGAACTTTAAACAAACACATTTTCCTCATTACTAGTAATGTGAGGTCAACGTTAATAAACTTTTGTTATATGTTTGCCTAGTTTTCTGTCTATTCATCTAAATCAATGTTGCCTCTATTAGACTACATTCCTGAAAGTCAGGGATTTTCATTTTTTCACAATGTCTTATGGAAAAATGCCACACAGCTGCATATTAAATGCACAAAAAATATGATCTGATGTTGGAGACATGGAGTTGGAGTTGACTTAGACTATGATATTGTCTTTGTTTCAGTAAAATTCTCTTGATTCTAAAGTATATTTGCCTGATTCCTTTTCACTTTAAAAACAATTTAATGCTCAATATTTGTCTCTGCATTTCTCCAATTTTAAGAACTTTGTGTGTGCTAATTTGTCAAGCAAAACTGTAACAAACGTCTCCTGGAAATTTAGAACACAGAATTTTGAGGCATTCATTTGCTTTTCTTGGCATTTACTTCCTTAAAGAAGTCAAGAAATTATTGAAGCATGACTTTTTCATTCCAGAGACTCTATTGGCTATCCTTAATCAAGCTGTGCTTTTCTCAGTGTTCCCCATTTAATCTCCTAAAATACTTCCTAAGACTTTGCCCCCTACAATGGAATCAAAACTAAATGGTCTGTAATTTCCTCAAGTGTTCCCAGATCCTGTTGTAAATAATGACATTGTGCTGGCCACTTTCCAGTCTGAATGAAGTGACCTTGTGAAAATGTCTGCTCACTCTTCTAAAATGTCTTTTTCTACTTTCTGTAGGGCTCTTGGATACAGCTTGGCAAACAATACCTATTCCAAGAAACACCATTCTTCACCTCAGTCATGTTATTTCCTTCACATAGACAGTACTGTATCCAGAGCTAAAGGACTTATGTTTAAAAGTTAATTAATATTTTAAAATAAGGAATTATAGGTGCACTGTGGCAGAAGGCCAGACCAGACGACCTATGAATATCTGAATTAACAGAAAGAAAATCTGTTGTTTTGTAAACTCTAAGAAGATGTGAACTTCCATCCAGTCAGATAGTTTTTACTGTAATCATGTTCAATACCACTTTTTTTTTAAGGAAAGAAACCATTTCCTACTTTATAATACAAAAACATTTAAAATTACTTATTTCAGGCTGACAGAAAAGGAGTATTTCACCTTATTGGTAAAGATAAGATCTTTCTGAGCAATTATGTTGCATTTAAATGAGAAATACGTGATGTTCTGGGTGTCCCGATGCTTGCCCTCTGCACCCCACCACAGGTCAAAAAAAAAAAAAAAAATTAGGACATCTGGCAAGGCCCAAGGAAAAGCAGCTAAACTCACTGAAGGGACAGGGTACTTCTCACATGCAGACAGACTAAAAATACAAAAACCTATTAGTGTGAAATAACAAAAGCTGAAAGGAGACAGTAACTGGGACCTCTGCGGAATTCCCAGCTATGCGGGACCACCGGCTTGACGAGCTAATTAAAATTAGAAACCCCATTTTTGTTTATGGCCTACGTGTGTATACAAGTTTTATAAGTTAGATACAAGTACTGCAACTAAGAGTAGTTTAATAGATGGAGATATTGGGAGTTTTCAACCAGATGGCAGTGATTTTATTATTTTCTTTAAGAAAAACCAAGGGGTAATAAACTTGGGAGAGTGTTTTGAACTTCAGAAATCAAATCAAAATTGAATGACATTTTTTCGGGAGTTTGTAAAACCAGCTAACAAGCTGGCAAAGTTTTTTCCCCATAAAATAGGAGCAAAATAACAATTTTTTTAAAAATTTGGTTGTTTGTTTCCAATTTTGAGGAAAGCAATTGCTTCTGCTTGTGCTTTCATAACTATAAACATCACATGCATTAGTGGGGGGTCAGTGTGTACTCATTTACCTTCCCTCGGCACTGTTCAGCTCTAGCAAACACCTACAACACAGTATGCTCCATTGTAGGAGATTGGCAGCAAGGTCCTATTTAATTAACTAATTAGATGACTACACCTAGATTAGCATTATTAGTTCTTTTATAATGATTGTCGAAGCATTGTAAATTAATTTTCTTACTGGCTATGACCATTATTTGCTGCTATCATAGTATTAAGAGATAATACCATGCACAGTAGGAAATCTCTATAGGCAGAAAATGAACATGGTCATCGTTGGATCACCAATTAGGAAACCTATTGTGTAGCAAAAACATCATGTCTAGGCTGTAATATGATCAAATAACCATTAATTACCTTCACTAGTGAGAATTGCCTTCTTTGTTGAAGAAGTATTGCATTCCATATTATAGTTCAAAAATGTCAGGAGAAACCAGCAACAAAAACATCAATTTCTAAAAATGATAAATGTAATCCAAATAATATTAACCTAACATGCTCCATGTCAGGTTAAATTAACATAAGCTTTGTTACTGAGCCTGAATAATATAACTTACCTCTTAGCCTTCAGATGTATTGATTAAATGGGTCATCCTCACCTGCCTACAAATACAAATATAATCCAACTGTACTGTTCTCTAGGGAACCGAATGGTAAAAATCCCTGATAAATATCCAATCCAGATTCATGATAACTGAGAGCCTGTTTCCTTGACTAATACAGAGATGACAGAATGAAGATAAGCAAGTCCCTGGATCCCGTGTAAGTGTGCGTGTGCGTGTGCGTGTGCGTGTGTGTGTGTATCCATGTGTGTGAATATGCATGCTTCCTATGACCAGGGTCCAGGAACTTTCATGAGATTCTCAGGCCATCTGTGACAGAACCCCTTCCGCCTCCCCCTCCAAAGTGCACAGCATTGGGCTTCCCTGGTGGCGCAGTGGTTGAGAATCCGCCTGCCGATGCAGGGGACACGGGTTCGTGCCCCGGTCTGGGAAGATCCCACATACCACGGAGCGGCTGGGCCCGTGAGCCATGGCCGCTGAGCCTGCACGTCTGGAGCCTGTGCTCCGCAACGGGAGAGGCCACAGCAGTGAGAGGCCCGCATACCGCAAAAAAAAAAAAAAAAAAAAAAAAAGTGCACAGCATTGGAAGGCTCACATGCAGTCACTGTGGAGCAGGGGAGTTGTGCACGACTGCACTGTTTAGCAGCCATGAATGAACCGGAGTGCCAATGTGAGGCCTCAGCCTTGATCAGCATGGCCGTTACAGTCACACTGGGCAGGGGTATGGTGTAATGGTCAGGAGAAGGAGCCCTGGATTAAGTTGCCAGGGTTTGGTCCCAAGTCCTACTCTTTACAAGCTGTATCCCCTTAGATAAAGTACCCGAACTTCTCTGTGGCTCAATTTTGCTCATCTTTAAAATATTACCTCAAAAGTTTGCTGTGATTATATATATTCTCAGGGAGTTTCTGGTGATCTACACAACAGAAACCATAAAATGAAAGACTAATAAATTTGCCTATGCAAAAATTAAAGTCACTGCAGGACTAAACTATCAAAACCAGAAATAACATAAAATGACATATTTATTTTAAAATAATCCAGCAGGGCACAAGGATAGAAGTAATGCAGGGAGGGGTGATAGTAAATGAATTGTTTGTCTATATATTGATAATGCTGGGTATTTGACCCATAAAAATTTGTTAATCTATTCTATTTTTGCATATGTTTGAAATTTTCTGAAATAAAACATTTAAAAAATAAAAACATAAAAAATACCATAGATAATATCAGAAAAATGATGACGAATTAAAGGAAAAATGTTTGTAAGACATATAATACTAACAGGCTAATTCCCCTAATATATAAAGAGGTCAAACAAATTGATTCAAAAAGTCAAGAAAAACCAACATAGAAATAGAACCAGAACAGAAAATAGCACAATTATAGAAAAAAGGAAAACTATCTATAATAATAATATATAAAATACATTATTTTATCTTTATAAAATATTTAATATTATTTATTTTAAACTATATTTAAACTTTAAATTAAATTTTAATTAATTTAAATATTATAAATTTTATTTATATTTTATGAAATAAAGTTTGATTATATTTAAAATATATCAAGTAATGCTCATTTTACTCATAATAGGAGAATTATAAATTAAAACAACAGTGAAAATCCATTTTTGACCTATCGAATTGTCAAAGGTCAGAAAGTTTGATAATACATTGTGGGTAAAAATATAAAGTAGAATAACTTCTTTGGAGAGCAATTTTACAAAATCTGTGAAAAGTTAAAATGCACATTCCATTTAATCCATCAATTCTACTTCTAGAAATTAGCTTACAGATACACTCACACATGAGTTGAAAGCAAAACATGTAAGATTATTAAATATAGGTGACTGTAATGGCAAAAGATTTACAACACCCTAAGAGTCTATTGGGAAGGAACTGGTTAAATAGATTATAGCACATCCATATAATGGAATACTAAGAAGCAGTTTAAAAGAATGAGACAGCTCCAGAATATGAGTTGATCTCTAACACATTGAAAATGGAAAAAAAATCCAGGAGTAGAACAGTATATTAGTACATGATCATTGGTGTAAAAAAAGTATATATAACATATATATATATATTATATAACATATATATGTTAAAATATATATATATATTTCCATATACATAGAATAGGACTCTCTAGAAGGATATACAAAAAACCAGTAGCAATGGTTGCTTCAGGAGAGGGAAACGAGGTAGAGGAAAATATAGGCAAGGGAAGGAGTCCTACTCTTCACTGTATACCCTTCTGTTTCTTTAAACTTTGTTACCATGGGCATGTACTAGCTATTTATAGATGTATTTTTCACATTTAAGTGTTTAGAACTGTGTTGGCATGTACTGAATGCTCAATAAATATTATCTACTCTTATTATTGTTACTTCACTGTTACTGCAGCCTCCATTTCAGGCCCTCCACTACACCATGGCACATACCTTTTTACAATACCAAAGTCGACAATAACCAACCCCCAAATATGCCCCACGCTTTGCTATTTCCATACTTAAATTCATGTGCTTACCTCCTCTTTGAAGTTCCCTTGTGCACCTGTTGAAATTCTACTTACCCTTCAAGGCCCAATTCAAATACTGCCTCCTCCTGAATTATATAATAGCTGTGTAATCTTGAGAAATTTATGTAGCTGCTTAAGCCTCAGTTTTCACATCTGTCAAATGGAAGGTAACCGTAGAAACTGTAAGGATTAAATGTGATAAGACAAGTAAATCTACTCATGCATTTATCCAACATTTAGTTCTTGATCACCTATTTTGTGCAGGTGCTGTGATATGCTTTAGGGTTAGAACCAGGAAAAAACTGACAATATCTCTGCCCTCATGAAGCTCACAGTCTAGAAGGGAAATTTCCACTCTTAATAGATGCTATGGCACAGGGTGTGAAAGTACAGAGGAGGGGTACCTATCCAAGAAAGACAAATCCTCGGCAGAGAAAGAGTTGAGTTGGAAGGAAAGTCGGAAACAAAATCTTCTTTTAACTTTGAGTGACCCCTAAGACGTTATAAGCAGGGAGGAGCAGAGAATTTAGAAAGATTAGTCTTGGCACCGCTCATGTTTGTGACCGTCTTGGGTCATTGGTCTCTATGCTTCTGGTAATCGAAAACAATCCACAGATTGGAGACAGTGTTCCTCCTGCCATTAGCCCAGAACTCTCAAGGAAATAGTCCTCCTGCTGCCCCAAGCCTACCAGCCTCCACAAAACCAGGCCCTCCAGACCACAATACCGAAAAATTAAGTTCTTAACTGGAGAATCAGGCAGTTCTCCAAATGGTGCCGCAGGAAGAAATAAAACCTTAATTTAGAGCTTCCCTTGTCACCACCAAGGGACACTGCCTTCCAGAATTAAGAGTACCAAAGGGTAGTGCCGGGCTTCCCTGGTGGCGCAGTGGTTGAGAATCCGCCTGCCGATGCAGGGGACACGGGTTCGTGCCCCGGTCCGGGAAGACCCCACATGCCGCGGAGCGGCTGGGCCCGTGAGCCATGGCCGCTGAGCCTGCGCGTCCGGAGCCTGTGCTCCGCAACCGGAGAGGCCACAACAGTGAGAGGCCCGCGTACCGCAAAAAAAAAAAAAAAAAAAAAAACAAAGGGTAGTGTCTCCCAGCCCTCCCACCGGCTGCCCCTTCCAGAGGTGTGCTCCCCGCCTGAGTTCTCTCTCCTCCCTCTGGTCACCCCACCACAACCCCATCTCCAACCTCTCTTCAAGTCTTTCAGTTGCATGTTCCCCCACTGCTCTATCTGGGGCCAATCCTCCCTTACCTTTCAGGAAGAAGCTTCCTCCTCTGGCTCCTTACAGCACCTGAAATTCATCAAGCAAGGCCTCAGGCGTGACCCAGGTGTGAGTTGAAGTTCACCACTCAGTCCGTAGCATTTACAGGAGTATTTTTGTTCCCTGAAGAAAACGGAATGACAGTGTAGTCTCCCCACTGGTGCGAGATGTGTCATCGATGAAGTCAGGTGCAGCTTGTAGTAACAATCACTCACTTTCTTAGGCTAATTCTCCATAAAGGAAATAATATTTCTCCTATCAGCCAGGTTTTGGCTTTGATCTTTAAGGACCACCACTACAGTCAACCCCGGCTATCATTATGCTGAGAAACATATTCTTACAACTGAGGCCTGACAGCTGTACGAAAGCAACCACTTGAACTAGTTGTAAGTATGGATGCTAGTTCCAATAAAAGCCAATAACATCCTTTTGAGGGCTTCCTTGGTGGCGCAGTGGTTGGGAGTCCACCTGCCAATGCAGGGGACATGGGTTCGTGCCCCGGTCCGGGAAGATCCCACATGCCGCGGAGCGGCTGGGCCCGTGAGCCATGGCCGCTGAGCCTGCGCGTCCAGAGCCTGTGCTCCGCAATGGGAGAGGCCACAACAGTGAGAGGCCCGCGTACCACACACACACACACACACACACACACACACACACAAATCCTTTTGACTCTAGCTATCTTTCTGATGGAGGTAAAGAGAAAGGTTTGCCAGTTCACACAGCCACAAGGTGAATAATATCTCTTTCAAGAATTTAATTTTGGTTTGCCTTTTTTTTCTTTTTTGAGGGAAAGTCAAACACACACACACCAAAGATAAAACGTAAACAAATAAACAAAAAACCTACCTCTGAGCCAAAAATGAAACTGTGACTCTCCAGAGAATCCTAGAGTAAGCTCAGGGATCTCCACCTGACGTCTATAACCATGCCCAGCTGAAACAAGAGAGACTGTCACTCGTTTTGATCAAGTAGTACGAACTGGAGATATGATCAGTTTTCACAGCACACAGAATCATGTGTTGTCACAGTGATACCTGCCTGGGTAGGTGGGGAGAGTCACACCCGGAAGCCCCAGTCTGTCTTTAGAGATGGGGGAAACCCAAAGCCTCTCTGAGCATGTGCAAGGCAACAGATTTATGCTGCCCTCTGCTGGTGAGCAGCTCTACTGCAAAGCTTTTACAGGGGAACACGGCCTGGGTAGGCTGACTACTGCCCCATTCCCAGCCCCATTTCCCAGCAGCCTCAAAGAGAAATAACCTGCTAACCTTAGAAGATAAGGAGGGTGGGGCTGAGGTGAGAGTGGAGTGCGGGATGATATAGACCAGGAGAAGCAGAGAGACCACACCAGGGTTATGTCATTATTAGAATCCAATATAGCCCAGAGGTTTATCTTTGCTTTGTATTTGCTTTGTGGAGAGAAATTTTCATTCGGACTCTCTTGTGACATTCGAGTTACTTAGTACTGAATGCATTCTGAGATGTACTCAGAGAATGCATTTCACTAATGCTTCCCTAATTCATGGGGGCTGCTGTTTTACCAGTCACCATGATCCTTAATCAGTGGAGTTGTATAGCATGTAGATAGTTTGTAAAAGTGCTTAATAAAAATCATTTAATTCTAAATGACATGAGTGCACTTAACCCTAAAGATATTAAAACTGACTGTTTGATGTATTGCCATGAGTAAGTAGAATTTCAAAAATAAAAGCTTCCTGCACTTCAACCAGAGAGCACCAAGCTCATAGACACTCACTACAAGCACATGCATCAGTGTCATGAAGCTGGGCTATGATAAATTAACCCATTTCAAACTTTTAAACTGTAAATATGAAGTACTTGAATTTGATCAGTGATGAGATACAGAAGTGAGTTTTTCCAAGCAAAGTACTGTGTGTGACCTGAGAGCCTATTGGAAGCCTGTAGAGATCACCTGTTGCTTATTTGCAGATTTGGTGAGGGCAGTGGTAGGGCCAGCCGCTGGCGTTTGGCAGGGCCAGTATGAGATGCTTGTCCAGACTCTAGTCTAGAGGCAGGTCTGGTCTGAGCCAGTAGGAAGGCAGGTAATTTCATTGACTGCACTTTTCCCCTTGGGATTTCACCATAACTACATTCACACTTGCTTGACGCCTTTAGTATAGCCCTCAGCTCAAGACCATGTCTGTAAGGAAGCTTAATTATGGGCTTGATTACAGATCAAAATAAATTTTGGAGGGATATGCCTGTCAAATTTATGTTTGTCTTAACTAATTGTCCAACAATTTGCTAATTTTTTCTCAAATTGCCTGGTTAATATGATGCGATCAATACAGTGAATCCATATGATGTTCTGTGGAATATCCTCATATTCTAGGCACCTTCGGATTATATTATGACAGAGGGTGGGAGAGTTAGCATAAGTCTTGGCCAAGAAGGTAAATGTATGCCATTATCTGTCCCACGCGAACGTGCACCACTTTGATCCCACTCTCCAGACCACTGGCTTCATACCATGTACAAGGCTCTGCTAATTTCCCCTAGCAAGGATACTACACCAGACATAGCAGCTGCAGTTGATACTACTATTTGATTGAGTTTGTCATAGTCCACTGTCATCTTCTAGAATTCACCTACTTTTTGTATTGAGCCAGACTTGGGAATTAAATGGAGATATGATGAGGGCCACTCATCATATGAGGGTGACATTAATCTCTGCCATTCACCCCAGGATGTGATAATGCTGTTGATTAATAGCTTGGTAGGGGAGGAAGCAGGTTCAGAGGCTTCCACTTGGCCTTTCCAACTATGATATATCTTATTCCACAGAAGAATGAACCAAAAAGAAGGTTCTTACAACTCCCAAAGATGTTCATTACAAATAAACATTCAGTGACTAGCAAAATGACCACTGGTTAGATCTCAGTTCCTGGTCAGGACCCCATTCTTCATCTAGTTTTCACACATTCCCCACTAATAAGAGGGTTATTCAAACACTTCAGGTCGCCAGATATTGGTATCAATTGAAACCCCGTGTCCAACTGTCATCAAAATGTCTGGGTTGTCTGCATTATCCACACTCCATTTACCTTAGTAAATGGCCATAGGTCCAACTGCGGAAGGACTAGAGGGATCATTACTCTATATACCAGCCATGATGATACAGGGTCATAGCCTCGAATTCAGTGAATGGATTCAGGATCTGAGAACCGGCTCAGGTCCAGAAAATAGGCAGAGAATCACTGTTTTTTGTTTTGTTTTGTTTTTACTGGGGTGGCTGCTCTTAGCATCTTGATTATTTATCCTTGATTTCTTTTGAGTGTATAAATTAAGAAGTATCTTTGTCACCTGCCCATCCATCCAGGCCCTGGGAACACCACGTTCTATGAACCATCTCTATCACTCTGAATGTCAGACCCTGCTGTCTGCCACTCCAGTCTGACTGCTCATTATAAGAACTGTGTTCATCTTGCTTCTGACAGATAAGTGCCAACATCTTGCCTCTGCATTTGCAGAATACCATCAGCCCCATTCTACTATGACTGGTTTTGTAATAAATTTTCTACCATGAGCTGTGGCCTACAGAGGACAGCCATCCCTGAGCTTCTCAGTAATGCTAGTGGCCTCCCCAGCAGCACATTCCTTATCATTTTGGTAAATAGAGTATCCTCCAGACCCTATCCGTCAGTGCTTATTTCCAGTCTTACAGAGCATATCTGTTCTGGAATGCCCATTTCTCTGTGTGTTTTGTTTCCACCTGTCCTGGACTTCTCATTTAATTGTGGGCTCTTGCTTTTTCCAAGCTTCCTAGAGCACACTAGCACTGTCTCCTGGGCTCCTTGCCAGGAATAAAATAATCTGTGTCCCAGGCAAGTGTTCTTCTACTGAGAAACTCTTCTTTATCCAACTTCATATTCCACCCCCATTTTATCCAGAATCTTTAGGCTCCAGTCTCATAATACCATACTGGCTTCTGTCAATACATTTTGGCTTGGTCCGCAAGATCCTTCTGTGTCTAATCCCTTTCCTCCCTTATAGGCCCAGCACTTCCCCAGCTGGGTTATGTTCGTGACTTGATCCTAGTGATTGGTCTGATGGCCAGGAGGGAAGGTGAGCATAGATCCTGAGCAGGACCTATGTGATCTATTGAGCAGAGACCTCTGAATCATCTTTCGGGGGGTGGCAAGGGACACTAGCCTTTAGCAGGGAGGAGTGGCTCCCTTACGCAGGTCTAAAGGGTTCAAATTTGTCTGTGTTTTGAAAGTTCTTGAGTGCAGTGACCCAGGTGTCCCTATCTCAAGTCCCAGGATCCCTCTCCTTCTCAATCAGGGCCCTGATCTTGGTGTAGGAGACTTGCTGGGGTTAAGAAGTCAGCCTTCATCTTTTTTTTTTTTTTTTTTTTTTGTGGTACGCGGGCCTCTTACTGTTGTGGTCTCCCCCGTTGCAGAGCACAGGCTCCGGATGCGCAGGCTCAGTGGCCATGGTTCACGGGCCCAGCCGCTCCGCGGCATGTGGGATCTTCCCGGACTGGGGCACGAACCCGTGCCCCCTGCATCTGCAGGCGGACTCTCAACCACTGCGCCACCAGGGAAGCCCCAGCCTTCATCTTTTACCCTTAAAATTAAGTCCCGGTTCTGATCCTCAGCACTGTCTGCCCTGCAGCTGTACGAACAGCCAAGGAGGCCCTCCGACTTTCACATTTCTCCCTTAATGGTGATTAATTATCCTTCTAACTTTCATTGTCTTTCTCAAAAAATATTGATAACAGCCAGCAATAGTCAACAGATTCCACAGTCCTTAAAGGAGTACTTTTCCTGTTCCTCGCAAACACCTTAGAGTTTGTACCTGTCAATACATTCCCTTCTACTGGCACCTTCTCCAGTTCACTTCCGGTAAAAGTTCTAACAATTGCATTGATATAGCATGCCAGGCTTATCAGTCCTTCACTTAGCACAAATCATGAGGTCCTAATTACCAGCTGGACATGCATAAACCAGCCTCAAAATCCTATTGTACAGTCAGTTTCCTGGACCATTCCTGGTACCAACTGTCTTAGGTTCCTGAGAAATAAACCCTGAGATAGAGATTTGCTTGCAGGATGTTTACTGGGGAATTCATTGAAACAACACCTGTGAGAAAGTGAGGGAAGCAGGATTGGGCAGAAGAAAAATTGAATTGCAATGTAGGTGCCACAGAGACTTCAGTCCACAGTTATCCCAAAGTGAGGCAAAGGGGCCAAGGTTTTGTAGCACTGCACTGGATGTGGACTGGCACTAGGCAGGGGGTATAACATTAGGCAAGACAGCTTCCCTTGGCTAGGTCAGGATTTCTCCACAGTGGCACTATTATCATTTTGGACCAGATAATTTCTTGTTGGGGCAAAGACCTGTCCTGTACATTATAGAGTGGTTAGCAACATCTCTGACCTCCACTTACTAAATGCCAGTAGCACTCCCCTCCTCACCACCAGCCAATCAAAATGCCTCCAGATATCGCCAGTGGTTCCTGGGGGTATAACTGCCCCCCAGATGAGAGCCACTGAGCTGAGGGCATTTCACACAAGGAATGCAGCTGTGAGCCACTAGCAGTCAACAGCCCCGGAAGCCAGAGGAACAGTGCCTGCATCCTGGCATCCACTACATGCCCCAAGCTAAATCAATCAATCAATAAATGTAAGAGGAAAATATATATTTCAAATAATGTAAGGTTTCAATACTTTAATACTTAAATTTTAAATCCTTTTGCAATTTATTTTGGGTGTGATGTGAGGTAGGACACTAATTTCATTTTTATCAAGAATTACAATTCATTGTGTAATATTTTTAATTAAATATTATTTCCTTGCTAGTTTGAAATGTCTCTCATCATACTGTAATTTCCAATATACACATGGGTCTGTTTTTGGACTTCTCATTCAGTTCTGAAGATCCATGTATCTATTTTGATACCAATACCCTGCTATTCTGAAATTATGAAGTTATTTTTCTTTTCAATGTAAGTATTTTTCTCCCTCAGAAGTTCTTGACTGTTATCCCCCATTTATTCTTACAGATAAAACTTAACATTAACTAATAAATCCCCTAATCTCTAAAAACAATGATTTGGATGTTTATTAAAATTATATTACATTTACAGGCTATTTCAGAGTGTTGATATATTTACAATATGAAGTTTTTCCTTCTAGGAACCTGGTATTCCTCTCCAATTATTCAATTTTTATTTTATGTACTTTAGTAAAGTTCTGTAGTTTTCTTCAGTACAGATTCTGAAGTCCATTTTTGCACGTGTATGGGGGCTATTGTGTGTGAGTTTTTCTCTCATGTACAATAGCCCCCCACGTATTTTTGGACGTTTTGACATTTTTGATGTTTTACCAGAAAATGATTGATTTTTATGCTTTTATTGTTTATCTGTTCCTCTTACTGAATTTATTAGTCTAATTGCTTTTAGATGACTCTTTTAGACTAAATAAAAATATCATCCTTCCCTTTGTAAACTTTATGCATCTTTTTTTTTTTTTCTTGTGTGTTGCCTGGACTCTCCAGAAGAGTGCCACCTTCCTGACTTTAAAAGGAGGGCCTCTAATGTTTTCTATCGTTAAGTTTGATGTTTGTAGTGCCTTTCTGATAAATACGCTGCATCATTTGATCAACATTTTCTTCTCTTTCTAGTTTATTAGTGGTTTTAATTAAAATGCATGTTAAATTTGATCAATTGCCATTGGGATATTAATAAATTCATTATTGACCTAGAAGGTGGCTGGCAGAGTACCGCTCATCTAGGGGAAGAAGTATACTGAGCATTGCATTGGGAAAGTAATTATCTATGTCTTTCTCAAATGTCTACCAGATATAAACCCCCAAATATGAAAGGACATGTATTCCAATTTGAATGCTAGTGGGAACAAACTTTTAAGGAACGTATTTGGGAAGGTTGGAGAAAATCCACTGTGCAACCACAGCCCTGTCTGAGGGCAAAGGAACCCCAGGAGGTGCAGGCAGCAATGGCAGCAGCCCAAGATGAAGAAAAAGGGCCAAGTTGCAAGAATATTCTTTTGTAAGTACACTGGGTTCCTGGCCAGAGAAAGGGCTCTGGGAGTAGGGTGGGGAGAGAACCTGCATGCATTTATCATGGTATTAGATGTAACCATGGCAGCCACATACAGAGCAAGTCCCCAAATAACTGGTAAGTTTCAGAACTCCAGTTCCCCTCCTTAGTCTCAGAGTCCATTGCCTGGAAAAAACAAACTTACAAATTATGATCAAAAACAGCCCTCTCAAGGAAATAGCAAATAGAAAGTGAACTTTCAAGAAAACAAAGTAAATAAAATATACGTGGGCATGATTAAAGCATCCTTGGTTGAAGTCCATTTGAAACTCAGGTCTCTATTATCTTGCTAACATTTCCATTTACTATTTATATCATGTGTCAGTACTTAATAAGCTTATATCTTTCTATAACTAGGTTATGCAGTCATATGAATTTCCACCAAATAAATAATTAAATAAAAGCTGTTATGTGGGCAGGGTGAGCAAATAACTTTATTCCCTCTTCTATTAAAAATATAAGCCCTAGGGCTTCCTTGGTGGCGCAGTGGTTGAGAGTACGCCTGCTGATGCAGGGGACATGGGTTTGTGCCCCGGTCCAGGGGATCCGACATGCCGCAGAGCAGCTAGGCCCGTGAGCCATGGCCACTGAGCCTGCATGTCCGGAGCCTGTGCTCCGCAACAGGAGAGGCCACAACAGTGAGAGGCCCGCATACAGCAAAAAAAAAAAAAAAATTATATACATACATATATATATAAGCCCTATACTACCCAAAGCAGTCTACAGATTCAGTGCGATCCCCATTAAATTACCATTGGCATTTTTCACATTAGAACAAAATGTTACAATTTGTATGCAAACACAAAAGACCCTGAATAGCCAAAGTAATCTTGAGAAAGAAAAAGAGAGCTGGATGAATCAATCTCCCTGACTTCACATTATACTACAAAGCTACAGTAATCAAAATGATAGGATAGTGGCACAGAAACAAAATATAGATCAATGGAACAGGACTGAAAGTCCAGAGATAAACCCACACACCTATGGTCACCTAATCTATGACAAAGGAGGCAAGAATATACAGTGGAGAAAAACAGTATCTTCAATAAGTGGTGCTGGGAAAACTGGACAGCTACATGTAAAAGAATGAAATTAGAACACTCCCTAACACCATACACAAAAATAAACTCAAAATGGATTAAAGACAGAAGTGTAAGGCCAGATACTGTAAAACTATTAGAGAAAAATATAGGCAAAACACTCTGACATAAATCACAGCAATCTTTTTTTTTAAGCAGTCATGTTGCTTTTTTTCTTTATTTTTTTATGCAGCTGGTCTTATTAGTCATCCATTTTATACACATCAGTGTATACACATCAATCCCAACCTTCCAATTCATCACATCACCACCCCCACCACCCCTCCACTTTCTCCCCTTGGTGTCCATACGTTTGTTCTCTACATCTGTGTCTCAATTTCTGCTGTGCAAACTGGTTCATCTGTACCATTTTTCTAGGTTCCACATATATGCATTAATATACAATATTTGTTTTTCTCTTTCTGACTTACTTCACTCTGTATGACAGTCTCTAGATCCAACCAGGTCTCTACAAATGACCCAATTTTGTTCCTTTTAATAGCTGAGTAATATTCCATTGTATATATCTTCTTTATCCATTCATCTGTCAATGGGCATTTAGGTTGCTTCCATGACCTGGCTATTGTAAATAGTGCTGCAATGAACATTGGGGTGCATATGTCTTTTTGAATTACGGTTTTCTCTGGGTATATGCCCAGCAGTGGGATGGCTGGATCATATGGTAATTCTATTTTTAGTTTCTTAAGGAACCTCCATACTGTTCTCCATAGTGGCTCTATCAATTTACATTCCCACCAACAGTGCAAGAGGGTTCCCTTTTCTCCACACCCTCTCCAGCATTTGTTGTTTGTAGATTTTCTGATGATGTCCATTCCGACTAGTGTGAGGTGATACCTCATTGTATTTTGATTTGCATTTCTCTAATAATTAGTGATGTTGAACAGCTTTTCATGTGCTTCTTGGCCATCTGTATGTCTTATTTGGAGAAAAGTCTATTTAGGTCTGCCCATTTTTGGATTGGGCTGTTTTTTTAATATTGAGCTGTTTATATATTTTGGATATTAATCCTTTGTCCGTTGATTTGTTTGCAAATATTTTCTCCCATTCTGAGGGTTGTCTTTTCTTCTTGTTTATGGTTTCCTTTGTTGTGCAAAAGCTTTTAAGTTTCATTGGGTCCCATTTGATTATTTTTGTTTATATTTCCATTTCTCTAGGAGATGGATCAAAAAAGACCTTGCTGTGATTTATGTCAGAATGTTCTTCCTATGTTTTCCTCTAAGAGTTTTATACTGTCCAGTCTTACATTTAGGTCTCTAATCCATTTTGAGTTTATTTTTCTGTATGGTGTTAGGGAGCGTTCTAATTTTATTCTTTTACATGTAGCTGTCCAGTTTTCCCAGCACCACTTATTGAAGAGACTGTCTTTTCTCCATTGTATATCCTTGCCTCCTTTATCATAGATTAGTTGACCATAAGTGCGTGGGTTTATCTCTGAGCTTTCTATCTTGTTCCATTGATCTATATTTTTGTTTTTGTGCCAGTACCATATTATCTTGATTACTGTAGTTTCGTAGTATAGTCTGAAGTCAGGGAGGCTGATTCCTCCAGCTCCTTTTTTTTCCCTCAAGACTGCTTCAGCTTTTCTGGGTATTTTGTGTCTCCATAAATTTTAAGATTTTTTGTTCTAGTTCTGTAAAACATGCCATTGGTAATATGATAGGGATTGCATTGAATCTGTAGATTGCTTTGGGTAGTATAGTCATTTTCACAATATTGATTCTTTCAATCCAAGAATATGGTGTATCTCTCCGTCTCTTTGTATCATCTTTAATTTCTTTCATCAGTGTCTTATAGTTTTCTACATACAGATCTTTTTTCTCCCTAGGCAGGTTTATTCCTAGGTATTTTATTCTTTTTGTTGCAATGGTAAGTGGGAGTGTTTCCTTAATTTCTCTTTCAGATTTTTCATCATTAGTGTATAGGAATGCAAGAGATTTCTGTGCATTAATTTTGTATCCTGCAACTTTACCAAATTCATTGATTAGCTCTAGTAGTTATCTGGTGGCATCTTTAGGATTCTCTATGTATAGTATCATGTCATCTGCAAACAGTGAGTTTTTACTTCTTCTTTTCCAATTTGTATTCCTTTTATTTCTTTTTCTTCTCTGATTTCTGTAGCTAAAACTTCCAGTACTATGTAGAATAATAGTGGTGAGAGTGGACAACCTTGTCTTGTTCCTGATCTTAGAGGAAATGCTTTCAGTTTTTCACCATTGAGAATGATGTTTGCTGTGGGTTTGTCATATATGGCCTTTATTATGTTGAGGTAGTTTCCCTTTATGCCCACTTTCTGGAAACTTTTTATCATAAATGGGTGTTGAATTTTGTCAAAAGCTTTTTCTGCGTCTATTAAGATGATCATATGGTTTTTCTTCTTCAATTGGTTAATATGGTATATCACATTGATTGACTCACATATATTGAAGAATCCTTTCATCCTTGGGATAAATCCGACTTGATCATGCTGTATGATCCTTTTAATGTGTTGTTGGATTCTGTTTGCTAGCATTTTGGTGAGGATTTTTGCATCTATATTCATCAGTGATATTTGTCTATAATCTTTTTTTGTAGTATCTTTGTCTGGTTTTGTTATCAGTGTGATGGTGGCCTCATAGAATGAGTTTGGGAGTGTTCCCTCCTCTGCAATTTTTTGGAAGGCTTGGAGAAGGATGGGAGTTAGCTCTTCTCTAAATGTTTGATAGAATTCATCTGTGAAGCCATCTGGTCCTGGACTTTTGTTTGCTGGAAGATTTTTAATCACAATTTCAATTTCATTACTTGTGATTGGTCTGTTCATATTTTCTATTTCTTCCTGGTTCAGTCTTGGAAGGTTATACCTCTCTACAAATTTGTCCATTTCTTCCACGTTGTCCATTTTATTGGCATAGAGTTGTTTGTAGTAGTCTCTTAGGATGCTTTGTATTTCTGCGGTGTCTGTTGTAACTTCTCCTTTTTCATTTCTAATTTTATTGATTTGAGTCCTCTACCTCTTTTTCTTAGTGAGTCTGGCTAACGGTTTATCAATGTTGTTTATCTTCTCAAAGAACCAGCTTTTTTTTTTTTTTTCCAGTACGCGGGCCTCTCACTGTTGTGGCCTCTCCCATTGCAGAGCACAGGCTCCGGACATGCAGGCTCAGCGGCCATGGCTCATGGGCCCAGCCGCTCCACCACATGTGGGATCTTCCCGGACCGGGGCACGAACCCGTGGCCCCCTCATCGGCAGGCGGACTCTCAACCACTGCACCACCAGGGAAGCCCAAGAACCAGCTTTTAGTTTTATTGATCTTTGCTATTGTTTTCTTTGTTTCTATTTCATTTATTTCTGCTCTGATCTTTATGATTTCTTTCCTTCTGCTAACTTTGGGTTTTGTGTGTTCTTCTTTCTCTAGTTCCTTTATGTGTAACTTAGATTGTTTATTTGAGATTTTTCTTGTTTCTTGAGGTAGGCTTGTATAACTATAAACTTCCCTCTTAGAACTGCTTTTGCTGCATCCCATAGGTTTTGGATCATCGTGTTTTCACTGTCATTTGTCTCTAGGTATTTTTTGATTTCTTCAGTGATCTCTTGGTTATTTAGTAACATATTGTTTAGCCTCCATGTGTTTCTGTTTTTTACATTTTTTTCCTGTGATTCATTTCTAAGCTCATAGTATTGTGGTCAGAAAAGTTGCCTGATGTGATTTCAATTTTCTTAAATTTACTGAGGCTTGATTTGTGACCCAGGATGTGATCTATCCTGGAGAATGCTCTGTGCACACTTGAGAAGAAAGTGTAATCTGCTCTTTTTGTATGGAATGTCCTATAAATATCAATTAAATCTATCTGGTCTATTGTGTCATTTAAAGCTTGTGTTTCCTTATTAATTTTCTGTTTGGATGATCCGTCCTTTGGTGTAGGTGAGGTGTTAAAATCCCCCACTATTATTGTGTTACTGTCGATTTCTTCTTTTATAGCTGTTAGCAGTTGCTTTATGTATTGATGTGCTCCTATGTTGGGTGCATATATATTTATAATTGTTATATCTTCTTTTTGGATTGATCCCTTGATCATTATGTAGTGTCCTTCCTTGTCTCTTGTAACATTCTTTATTTTAAAGTCTATTTTATCTGATATGAGTGTTGCTACTCCAGCTTTCTTTTGATTTCCATGTGCATGGACTATCTTTTTCCATCCCCTCACTTTTGGTCTGTATGTGTCCCTAGGTCTGAAGTGGGTCTCTTGTAGATAGCATATATATGGGTCCTGTTTTTGTATCCATTCAGCAAGCCTGTGTCTTTTGGTTGGAGCATTTAATCCATTCACGTTTAAGGTAATTATCAATATGTATGTTCCTATTACCATTTTCTTAATTGTTTTGGGTTTGGCTTTGTAGGTCCTTTTCTTCTCTTGTGTTTCCCACTTAGAGAAGTTCCTTTAGCATTTGTTGTAAAGCTGGTTTGGTGGTGCTGAATTCTCTTAGCTTTTGCTTGGCTGTAAAGCTTTTGATTTCTCCATTGAATCTGAATGAGATCCTTGCTGGATAGAGTAATCTTGGTTGTAGGTTCTTCCCTTTCATCACTTTAAGTATATCATGACACTCCCTTCTGGCTTATAGAGTTTCTGCTGAAAAATCAGCTGTTAACCTTATGGGAGTTCCCTTGTATGTTATTTGTCATTTTTCCCTTGCTGCTTTCAATAATTTTTCTTTGTCTTTAATTTTTGCCAATTTGATTACTATCTGTCTCGACATGTTTCTCCTTGGGTTTATCCTGTATGGGACTCTCTACGCATTCTGGACTTGGGTGGCTATTTCCTTTCCCATGTTAGGGAAGTTTTCGACTATAATCTCTTCAAATATTTTCTCGGGTCCTTTCTCTCTCTCTTCTCCTTCTGGGACCCCTATAATGCGAATGTTGTTGCATTTAATGTTGTCCCAGAGGTCTCTTAGGCTGTCTTCATTTCTTTTCATTCTTTTTTCTTTATTCTGTTCCACAGTAGTGAATTCCACCATTCTGTCTTCCAGGTCACTTATCCGTTCTTCTGCCTCAGTTATTCTGCTATTGATTCCTTCTAGTGGAGTTTTCATTTCAGTTATTGTATTGTTCATCTCTGTTTGTTCTTTAATTCTTCTAGATCTTTGTTAAACATTTCTTGCATCTTCTCAACTTTTGCCTCCATTCTTTTTCCACGGTCCTGGATCATCTTCACTATCATTATTCTGAATTCTTTTTCTGAAAGGTTGCCTATCTCCACTTCATTTAGTTGTTTTTCTGGAGTTTTATCTTTTTCCTTCATCTGGTACATAGCCCTCTGCCTTTTCATCTTGTCTATCTTTCTGTGAACGTGGTTTTTGTTCCACAGGCTACAGGGTTGTATTTCTTCTTGCTTCTGCCGTCTGCCCTCTGGTGGATGAGGCTACCTAAGAGGCTTGTGCAAGTTTCCTGATGGGAGGGACTGGTGGTGGGTAGAGCTGGATATTGCTCTGGTGGGCAGGGCTCAGTAAAACTTTAATCCACTTGTCTGCTCATGGGTGGGGCTGGGTTCCTTCCCTGTTGCTTGTTTGGCCTGAGGCGACCCAACACTGGAGCCTACCTGGGCTCTTTTTTGGGACTAATGGCTGACTCTGGGAGGGCTCACACCAAGGAGTACTTCCCAGAACTTCTGCTGCCAGTGTCCCTGTCCTCACAGTGAGACAGAGCCACCCACTGCCTTTTCAGGAGACCCTCCAACACTAGCAGGTAGGTCTGGTTCAGTCTCCTATAGGGTCACTGCTCCTTCCCCTGGGTTCCAATGTGCTCACTACTTTGTGTGTGCCCATCAAGAGTGGAACCTCTGTTTTCCCCAGTCCTGTCAAAGTCCTGCAATCAAATCCTGCTAGCCTTCAAAGTCTGATTCTCTAGGAGTTCCTCCTCTCATTGCTGGACCCCCAGGTTGGGAAGCCTAACATGGGGCTCAGAAACTTCACTCCAGTGGGTGGACTTCTGTGGTATAAGTGTTCTACAGTTTGTGAGTCACCCATCCAACAGTTATGGAATTTGATTTTATTGTGATTGCACCCATCCTACCATCTCATTGTGGCTTCTCCTTTGTCTTTGGATGTGAGGTATCTTTTTTGGTGAGTTCCAGTGTCTCCTGTCAATGAATGTTCAGCAGTTAGTTGTGATTCTGGTGTTCTTGCAAGAGGGAGTGAGAGCACGTCCTTCTTCTCCACCATCTTGAACCAATCTCAGCAATATCTTTTTTGATCCACCTCTTAGAGTAATGAAAATAAAAACAAACAAAAAAAGTGGGACCTAATTAAACTTAAAAGCTTTGGCACAGCAAAGGAAACCATAAACAAGATGAAAAGACAACCCACAGAATGGGAGGAAACATTTGCCAACAAAGTGACCAACAAGGATTAATCTCCAAAATATACAAATAGCTTATGCAGCTCAATATCAAAAAAAAACCCAATTAAAAAATGAATGAAAGATCTAAATAGACATTTCTCCAAAGAAGACATACAGATAGCCAATAGGCATGTGAAAAGATGCTCAACATCAGTAATTATTAGAGAAATGCAAATCAAAACTACAATGAGGTATCCCCTCACACCAGTCAGAATGGCCATCATCAAAAAATCTACAAATAATAAATGCTGGAGAGGGTGTAGAGAAAAAGGAACCCTCCTACTCTGTTGATGGGAATATAAATTGATACAACCATTATGGAGAACAGTATGGCGGTTCCTTAAAAAACTAAAAATAGAACTACCATGTGACCTAACAATCCCACTCCTGGGCATATATCCAGAGAAAACCATAATTTGAAAAGATGCATGCACTCAATGTTCATTGCAGCACAATTTACAATAGCCAAGACATGGAAGCAATCTAAATGTCCATCAAGAGAGAAATGGATAAAGAAGATGTGGTACATATATACAATGGACTATTACTCAGCCATAAAAAAGAACAAAATAATGTCATCTGCAGAAACATGGATGGACCTAAAGATTACCATACTAAGTGAAGTAAGTCAGAAAGACAAATATCATATGATATCACTTATATGTGGAATCTAAAAAATAATAGTACAAACGAAGTTATTTACAAAATAGAAATCAAGTCACAGATGTAGAAAACAAAGTCATGGTTACCAAAGGCGAGGGGAGTGCGAGGGATAAATTAGGAGACTGGGATTAACATATACACACTACTATATATAAAATAGATAACTAATAAGCACCTATTGTATAGCACAGGGAACTTTACTCAATATTCTGTAATAACCTGTATGGGAAAAGAATCCAAAACAGAATGGATATATGTATACAGTAAGTCCCCTACATAAGAACGAGTTCCGTTCCGAGAGCACATTCGTAAGTCCAATTTGTTCTTAAGTCCAACAAAATTAGCCTAAGTACCCATCTAACACATTTGGCTATACAGTACTGTACTATAATAGGTTTATAATACTTTTCACATAAATAATACATAAAAAACAAACACAAAAAATAAACATTTTTAACATTACAGTACAGTACCTTGAAAAGTACAGTGGTACAGTACAGCAGCTGGCATACAGGGGTTGGCATCGAGTGAACAGGCAAGAAGAGTTATTGACTGGAGGAGGGGGAGGAGGTGGGAGATGGTAGAGCTGAAGGATTGTCAGCAATAGGAGATGGAGGGCAAGCTGCAATCTCACGCATGCCTGATGGTGATGGCACAGGTTCTGTCTGGCTCCTTGCTGTATTCAATTCTATCTGCCCTCTTGAAAAAACGATCCAGGGATGTCTGGGTTGTAGCTCTTTTTTTCTTGTCATAGATGACACAGTAGCACTGGATTGCATTCTGAACGGCTGCTGCAACCTTCCTGTACAGTTCTACACTCGGGTCCTGAGCCTCAAAAACTCACAGTGCCTCCTCAAATAAAGAAAATCCCCTCGCCATTTCCTGCATCGTGAATCTCTTCAGTTCTTCAGTTACTTCTTCCACTTGTATCTCTCTTCATCCTTTCTCTGGGCCTCCAATTCCTGCCGCTTCTTAGCAGTACCAGCTACATTACTGATGCTTTTACACTTGCTTCCGCACATCCTGGACTTGAAATAAAGATACTGTACTCTATACAGTACTGTAAAGTACACAAAGGCACAACCACTTGTAGAGGATGCACACGTGACAATGTACACCAGATACGTGAACTAACTTACTTGATTGGACATGTGAATGCACATTTGCATCTTTGAAAGTTCGCAACTTGAAGGTTCATATGTAGAGGACTTACTGTATGTATAACTGATTCATTTTGCTGTACACCTGAAACTAACACAACATTGTAAATCAACTATACTTCAATTAAAAAAAAAAAAAGTAAGCCAGCCTGGTCTTTTCCTCACTTGGTGAGGAGTCAAGGCAGCCAGGAAGCTCTGGGAAGGCTGGGACACCTCCACTCGGTTCTGTTCACTTTATGCAGCTGTGGTCAGGAGTACAAGAGGGAACTTAGAAAAGGTGTTAGAGGTAGGTATGCTTTAGATCCCCTTAAAATGCCTTTATAATAGGAATCTGAAGCCTCTCAGAAACTGAACCCTCTATCAGCTCCTTTTTTCACTAAGAAGACTTTTGTGTTCTAAAGTGAGGGATAATAAGCAAACAACAAAACCAGTGCTCAGATGTGATACTGGGGCAAGAAACAAGGGCACATGGAAGGACCAAGTCAGTCAGCAAGGCCTGGTAGTTTGACTCTCTAAATATCTCTGGCAATCATCTCCCCTTCCCATTTGAATTTCCACCACTCTACTTCAGACCCTCCTCACTTCTCACCTTGGTAGTTGAACAGCCAACACTCTACAGGCTCAGGAGAACTTTCCCTGTCCACCTGCCTTGTGTTCTCTGAGTAGCTTCCTTAAATGCAGGCATGATCACATCACCGCTTAACAAACACCTCCCCACTTACCTGCAGTAGCATTTTCCAGAGTGGGGTCTGCATTAGTCATCAGGGGGTGCTGATTTAAAATGCTGATTCCAAGGCCTATCCCAGCAGGATCAAAGTCCCTGTGTGTGTGTGACATTTTCAAAACTCCCCAAGTAATTCTTCAGTGCATCACGACGAGAGAATTCCTGAGCCATGGTCTAAGTGTAGACTCCCCAGGGCACAAGAGACCTATCAGAACCTGAAGGCTTGGCCTGTCTTCACAGCTTCCTCTCCTCCACTCACTCTCATTTTTTGTTACAGCTACACACAACTGAATCATATGTGTTGTGTTGAAACAGGGCAGGCATGCCCCCCATCTGTGCCTCTTCACATCATTGCCTTCTTTTCCTCTGATTGCTAAAAGCCCTGTGTATCCCACTCCCTCCTCCTTGAAGCCTTCCCTGATGATGCTGTCCACCTGGGTGTCCTTCTTTCCTTGGGGCTCCCACAGCACTGTGCACACTCTCCTCTTCCAGCACTCACCCCAGGCTATAACTTTATAAATACCTGCCTCTCCCCTAGACTGGGAGTGTCTGAGAGCAGAGTCTGGGTCTTATCTATTTCAGCACATTAGCTGCTCACCGATTAGGATGGTACTCACTCCAGACCAGTTCTGTCCAATCGAAATATACATGTGGGCATGAATATAATTTTTAATTTTCTAGTAACCAGAGTTAAAAAAAGATTTAAAAAGCAAGTGAAATTAATTCTAATGATATTTTCATTTAACTCAATCTACCTAAAAGATTACCATGTTAACATGTAATCCATATAAAAAACTATTGAGATAGTTTACACTTTTTTCTCATACTGTGTCTTTGAAACATCAGTGTGTATTTTACACTTACATGTCTTAAACCAGTCTAGCCACATTTCAAGCATTCCACAGCACATGTGGCCAGCGGTTACCATATTGGGCAGCACGGTTCTAGACTAGAGAGGATGCTTATCCAGGTCTACGTGGGAACCTTTGCACATAAAGAAAGCTACAGTCTAGTCCAGGGTTCATCCTTCGTGGTTACCTGGCCCTGGAATGGCTTTTACCAAGACCTTGTTACCTTGGTCTCCCTGTGCACTGCACAGAGCTGTGAGGCCAGGTCTGGCTGTGAGTGTCCTGCCTGTGAGCTGTGCCCGTCCAGCAAGGAGGCTTCAGGACTGTCGGCAGCTAACAAACCTTCACTACCAGGCGTTTGGAGCTGAAATGCACAGATATGCTGCTACCTCTCTAGGGAACATTACAGGTCTTAAGTGAGAATGCAGCATTCTTTGGGATCCAAAGCCATACCTTCCATGCCATCATCATGGAGGCTCCGGTCACAAGAAGAAAAAGCCACAGAAGAGTAAATACACAGCTCATTTGTAGATGCTTTGGTAAAGGTAAGTTCCAGATATCCACACCCTCTAGGGACATCATTCCATCTGAGGGAGGAGATTTTTATTTTTAAATGCCTTAAGCAGGAAACTTAGAACACTTCCAAGACATGAACTATTTGCCTTGCTCGGGCCTGTCTGCTGGCTTCCTCTAACTCAGACAGCAGTGAGTGTTTGCTGGGCCCAACGTCTACTCTCTTGGGTCAGAAATAAGAAAAGAAAATGAGTCTCTGTCTCCTGGCCCCATACTCTGGTGACCTCAGTTGAGAAGCCTGGCGCCAGCTGGCACCAAGTACAGGGTAAAGCCAAGTCGATTTGGCACCCTCAGCCTGGCACCCTCTTAGCGGGCAGGAACCCAAAGCAATCTTTCCCCCTGCTCCCCTCCCCTAGGCCCCATTTTCAATTAAAACAGTCAGGTACACAAATTAGCATCAGGACCAAAATGGTTTCCTGGGAAACTAATGACAAAAATCCCAGTTTTAAAACATTTTCTTTGCAACCTAGAGAGCAAAGCCATGCCTTTCACGAGGACAAAAGCCCTGAACCAAAGAACTCCATCTCATATAAAGAAGTATCATTGACCAAAGACTCTGGAATAGATGAAAAGTGCTATTTGAGGCTGTCAGGACATGCTTTATGTATTTTCCTATACCTTGCTCCCCTATAATCTTTGCCTACCATTCACTCATGCCTGTTTTCACTAAAGTGAAACATTTCCTTGTTAATTTCTTTTCCCAGCAGTCCTCCTTCTTGCAAGAAGTTGAACTCTTTAGAATGCAAGCAGATAGAGGATGGGTCAGACATTTTTGCCATTGTCAGGGAGAGAAGACTCAATATCATAACTACACCCATTAAAATATACCCCTCGAGTGGCTGGACCTAGAGTCTGCCATACAGAGTGAAGTAAGTCAGAAAGAGAAAAACAAACACCGTATGCTAACACATATATATGGAATCTAAAAAAAAAAGGTTCTGATGAACCTAGGGGCAGGACAGAATAAAGATGCAGATGTAGAGAATGGACTTGAGGATATGGGGAGGGGGAAGGGTAAGCTGGGACGAAGTGAGAGAGTGGCATGGACATATATACACTACCAAATGTAAAACAGATAGCTAGTGGGAAGCAGCTGCATCGCACGGGGAGATCAGCTTGGTGCTTTGTGACCATCTAGAGGGGTGGGATAGGGAGGGTGGGAGGGACATGCAAGAGGGAGGAGATACGGGGATATATGTATACATACAGCTGATTCACTTTGTTATACAGCAGAAATTAACATACCATTGTAAAGCAATTATACTCCAATAAAGATGTGAAAATAAATAAATAAAATAAAAGGGCACGTATTATGAAAATGTTAGAACGACAAGAGGAACCTAAAAAAATCATTTACGTTTGCTTGTTTAAAATATATATATATACCCCTCGAAAATTATCTGAGAGAAGTAATTTGCAAGTAACAATAATCATGTGCATTTGTGTGGTAATTAACAGTTTACAAAATGCCATCACATATATTTCCTCAATTCAACTTCACAATAGTTGCAGTAGAAACTACAGGTTCAGCCTTTAAGTGATGTCTTTCCTAGGAGCGTTCATTCAGTTGATGAACATACTGAGAGCCCTCTGTGTGCAGCATTGTGGAATGCACTGGGGAACAGAGCTGTCAATACATGGTTCCTTCTAGGAGGAGCTGAGTCTTTGGGGCAAATAAGAAATAGACAATTAAAATCAATATGAACCATCTGACACAGGTATACAGCATGCTGTGGGAACAGATAAGAAGGGTCCTTAGTGCAGAATTTTAATATTAGATAATCCCTTAATATGAAGAAATTAAACCACTTAATAATGGAATTTCTGGCATCCTAACAAGTCAATAAGGGAGGTATTGGCAGAGAAGCCTACCCAGGGACCCCCAAATCGCACAGCACTGGCTGTCTTACCTAGAAGGTATAACTATAGTATGCATGTAATATGTATGTATGTATTATATATGTAGTGATAGTATGAAACTAGAGTAGTGTAGTAGTTATAACATTAGGTAGGGCTTGATATGGGCAGGCTGGATTCTTTCACAATATACTAGGATCCATATGCTCTCCAAACGAGTATTAGACTCCCAAAGCCAAGCAGTAACTTCTGAATGTAGCCATTGCTTAAAATATTTTATAATCCCATTTTACTGGCCTTTTCTTCAGAATCTGGAGGTAATAGCCCCCTCACCCCTCTTTTTCTCTTGTTTTCTAATTACAAAAGTAATACCTGTGCATACTCATAGTAAACAATTCAATATTATACAAATATGCAATTAAAAAATGAACATTTCCCATAACCACCAACCCCCAAATACTGCTACTTTGAGGCATATCCTTCCAAGGTTTTTAAAATATATGTGTTTACATACCTATTTTAACAGGATTGGGACGATATTATAAACAGTATTCAACAACTTGCTTGAGAAATAGCTCTCTTAGATATCTTTCCATGTTGGCATAGACTTAGCATTCATCTATGATTGCATAGCCATTCACTGTATAGATGCACCATAATTTATTTAACCTACCTTCTACTGACAAACACTGGGCTATTTTTATAATTTTTCACTCTTATGAGCAATGCTATAATTGATATCCTTATAAATATTATTTTGTACATTGTTTGAGTATTTCTAGAAAGTGGAATTGATAGCATATTCTTTACAGATCCTCAAAAAGGCAAAGATTTAACATTTAAGAAAGATAAATAAGTTGCCTGAAAATATTTGTGGTCAGAATAAAACCTTGCAATAACTGAGGAGGAGAAGGAAGATTTATTGAGCAGCTGCTAACTATGTGCCAATCACAGTGATAAAAACTTGTATTATCTCATTACTCCTAGAAATTCTGAATATTTTGACATTATTATTCCCATGTTAGAGATGAGAAAGCTGCAACAGAGAGGCTAAACTTTTCCAAGATTACACAGTTAGCAAATAGCAGAGCCAGGATTGGAACTTCGGTCTTTCTGATTCTTTCTACTGTACCACTGCCTCTAAGTAGTGTAAAATCACATTGCTGGTTTCTTGGTTTAAACTCCAACTGACTCTAAAGAAAATCTCAAAAACATTTTGAGCAGTTTCAGAAATGCTAAAATAAATATATACCTTCTCAAACATATGTATCAAAGACACTACTCATCTGAAATATACAAATTTTACTATGTTAATTATAAAATGTCTCATTAATTTAGTCTCCTCCCGTTTCTTACTGAATAACAGAGCTCTATATAAAAATAATGCATCCAAAATACATACATTTCTTTGTTCATAAATACTTCTGCTCTGGGTTTATGCAAATTCTATTATTTAAAATAATACTAAGGAAGCAAGCTCATTATGAAGTCAATTTGGCTATATGCTTCATTGTACTCTAAAGAGTCTATTCCTAGCTTATCAATTAACCACCTCTTTCCTTTTAACCTGCTTTTGAAAACCCACCAATTCTGTACTATTTTAAAGGGGTTTTTGCTGGGCCAGTTTCTTCTGGAAACAAAATACAGAAACCATGAGACAAGATGTATGGAGAAAAAAGTGAAACCAGGAGGCCAAAAGAATAATATTCATATACTTCTACCTCTTCTCTGAAGGGTTGTGTCTCAGTTGCTTCTTTTTGGATGGTCAACTCACCACAAGGCAATACTTATGTTTTCCAATGTAATGTTTTACTCAAATGATTTGCTCATCAGCAAATGAGTTTGACCTTTGTTCTAGTCTTTTCTGGCACCATTCTTCTGTACTCCCATAGCACATTCTGCATACTCCCATCACATCCCTTGTAACACTGTTTCTTATCCTTCTTCCTGATTAGACTGAGAGTTTTTTGATAACAAAGACCACATTTCTGTTAACACTGTGCATAGCACCCAGCACATGTAAGTGCTCAGTAAATATCTGTTGCTTGAATGAATAGCCTCAAGGGCATTGCTTCCCCTAAACCTTCTACCTGATGCACCTTCTGTCAAAGAAGCAGACTCTCAAGGTGGCCTGATTTAAGGCATGGATGTACAGTCACAACAGAGAATCTCAGGGAACTCCATGGCAGCTTCCCCAGATGCGGTCTCTGTTTTCACCTTTCACCAATATTAACAAAGAGCTCAGCACTTTACATTCCCCCTAAAGAGATACATTCACAACACAGGCATTAGTGGGCAATGTTGATTTCCACAAAGATTTTGTAGCAATATTAGGGAAGGGCAGACTACTTAGCATTCCTGATCAGACACATTTATTCCCTGAGGTTCTTTCTTCCCCAGTGTGCTTCAACCTCACAAGCTTCCTCCCTATATCACACAGAACAATTTAGCCATTCGCCGGGCTTATTTCTCCAAACTTCCATGCTCACACCTATCAGGGCCCATAGTAGACACAAGCCTTTCAAAGATGGTGGGTGAGTGTGTTAAAAATAACATTTTCCTCTTACATCAGCGGTTGCAGTTGTTAGTATTTAAATTTGATTTTCAAACAGTTTTAAGCAATCTAACATAAGCAAAAATCATGCCTCTTCCAAACAAACCATTTTTAAAGTTGTCCTCTACCTCGCCATCCCAAGGAAGAGCTAGTCATTTCTTGTTGGTGACTTCCATCTCATGGTTCAAGTAAAGTCCTTCCTGCTTGGCCCTCAGGCTGTACTCACCCCATCACCTCTTGGTGCTTCACGGTTCCTAGTCCTTGAAGAAGGGGCTTCCTCAACCAAGGCCCTGAGGTCACCGCTCCAGCTGAGGCAGAAACTTTTCTCACCTGACAGGTGGCGTCTCCCCACTCTGTGGTCTCTGGGAAATCTTCTTCTCCCTTACTAACCTTAATAATTATATTGCAACTGCAAATTTATTGATCCACTACTATGTGCCAGGAGCTGTAGGAAGCACTTTTTTGCCTGTTACCTCATTTAATCTCTAGGACCACCCTATAAGTGATTCTTATAGCATTTTCATTTCACAGATAAGAAAACTTAGGTTAAGGGAAATTAAGTCATTTGTCTAAAGGTGCTGAACTCTTTGAATGCAACTCTGATTCTAAAGCCTATACATCAGCTTTGTTCCCACGCTCTCTAATTATGGATCCAGCGTTACCTCCTTGTGATTGGGGCAATCCGAACATCCCCTTCTCTCTTGCTCTCTTGTGTTGACCTCAGGCTACTCAGAGGCCTTAACCTTACTCTTGCCCTACAGGCCACCTATGCCCCAGTCGACTGTCTTGCTCTTAACTCAGGCTGTCCACATTCCTAACCCTAGTCTTGGAGAACAGATAACCTGCCCCAACCCAGCCCCACAGAGCTCCCAACACAAGTGACTTGAGGAAGCTAGGACCAGTTCTCAGGGAATCTGAGAACTTTGCTAGCTTTGTCACCTTAAGCACATCCTAGGGTAGAATAAAACCCCAAGGGCATCCCTAGAAGTGGCCGGCCTTCTCAGTTTTCTTTGGGTTGGAGATGACCAAGGGTTGACACTCCCTGTCCCCCACCCTGAGATCAGAATGGATTGGACATGACTTCAGGCCTTCTAGACATTCAGATCCATTCACTTGGCATCCTGGGAGCTGAGTAAATGGCAGCTCTTGTAGCAGATGGGATTTCATCTAGATAATATTTTAAGCCTGATTTTAGAAATCTTAAAGTGGCTAAAAACGATAGGAGCAATGTGAAACTAACTTTCAGCTTTCACCAATTCTAAGAGTTGTAGACAAAGTCCAGTGGATTCTCTGAGTCCCAAGTTATTCCAGACTAGGATCACACGGCAGCTGCCAATGGATAGCTAGGCCCTTTCATTCCAGGAGCCTAAATCTGAGCCAGTCATTATAATGTCTGTTCAGTAATCTGAATTTTTATGTTTTTCTTTTAAGACAGACTTTAAACATTAAAAAAAAAAAAATCTTCTAAATCCACCTTAGTTTGCATGCAGGTAGTTTATTTGGAGAATGTGATCAGTAACAAGACCTGTAAGGGAGTGAGGGAGGCTGGATAGGGAAGGAGAGCTTGAACTTAATTCAGTCACAACAGACTTCAGCTGATCCCCTGGGGAGCTTTGAAGCTGGAATGGCTCTTCCAAGCATTCCAGAACTGAGATAGAGGGTGGGCCTTCTATCCCTGCACAGACCAATCACCGGATAAGGACTACCAGAGGAAAGGGCTTTGACCTGTCTGAGGCACCTTCCTTATGCTGAAAGCAACTCCTGGGGAGGGACTCAGCTACAGATCTTCAGCAGGGAACAGTCCTGGCAGCTGAGAGAATAACTACCTCAGACCTCAAGGGGGACCTGGGCAGTGCACAGTAGCACCTACTACATAATCAAACACCAAAATTAATACCAAACAAATACATCACAGCTCTGAAAGTAGCATGCAGTGAGCCCAGGGAATAGGGTACTATGAAATTTGATGGAGCCGTGTCCTGGCTGAATTCATTAGGAAAGTTCTTGAAGCCATAACTGTCTGTGTATGATTACCTTCTGACTCTGAAATTGCCAGTTCAGGAAGCAAAAAGAGGCTCATTAGAAGTCATATGTTTTCTAAAACCCTCAGAGGCAGGCCCTCTCAGGGCCAATTCAAACGGAGAATTCTTACTACAGATTCTTCCACATTTTTTCCATTTCTGTGTATTCTCTGAGCAGGTGGCCTCTACCTGCAGCTGATAATTGCAGGCTTTATGTATGCTGCACTATGAAAGGAACTTGTCTGTGGTGCCTGGGCTGACGGGGAAGTATACAGCATAGGTTTGACCCTGTAAAAGGGGGAAAATATCCTTTTGTTATGGGCTACAGGGTTTTCAAGGCTGCTATCCATGGCAAATGTTCACCATGCTTAAAGGCTAAGGGCCAAGCATACAACCTTTTAAGAGCTTGTTAGCAGAAAGTCCATTCATTGAAAGCCTTGGCTGTCCCACGCAGTTGGCAGGGAATCAGAGCCATATTGCGTTCCTCCCTTTGTAAAAAGCTAAAAGTTCTATCGCTTCCACCGCTGAAAACATTTAATATTGCACCTTTAATTTTCAATGATAATAATATTAATAATAATAATAGAGAAAATGTTGCCGTGAACTTTGTAGATAAAAATTGATATTTTGATCTTTGATGAAACATTTTCTCTTCTGGGATGGAGCAAGGCAGCCATTTGGGCAATACCTACGAAAATGACAGCGCAGTTCTGGGCAGGAATATTGCAAAAGCTCCACTGAAATTACAAAAACAACTGAGACAAGGGATTGGCCCCAACCTGGGTGATTATGCCCTCCCCTCTCTCTCCACTCCCGATTCACATCCACTGACAGCTGCCAAACAGATGTTAATTTGACGATTATGGGTATTGGACCATACTGCATCATTATATTACTATTATTAGAATTTTTATTCACTATTAATAGTCACTTAGATAATTTATAACAAGATGCTCATAATCTAAATTAAGTCACAAAGTGATAATAAGAAAAAGTGGAGTGAATGTTTTCCATTACGATAGCAATCATTTTGATCTTTCTGATTTCAAAAATGATTACTTGAGAATACGCTAAAAAATCACATATTATTTGTTCAATCAGATGAATATTTTGGTATTAGAGACAAAATTTTAGAAGTAGAGGTAACCTCTGAGGTTAATGGGTACAAGTCCAACTTTTACAAATGAGGAAAGAGGCCCAGAGAGATGGAATTGCCCAGGGTCTTACCTTTGGAACAAAGATCCAGGCCTCCTGAATCTCTGGCAGTCTTCTTTCCACTAGAAGAAATATATGCTCTGGTTACTATTATATGTATATGTTAGTGGCAAATTTTTATTGACTAAAAGAAAAGGAAGGCCTAGATGTCTTTTGACTAGACCAGATTCAAGATTGTTTCCTATGTCCCAGAGAAAACTACATTTGATACTGTGAACCAACTTGATTTGAGCTGATTACTTATCAGCTTATGAAGCTTGTTGGCATATAACCACCCAGGCTGGGAGTTTCAGCATTTTTAGCTTTATTATCACTGTGCCCAGAACACGTGCAGACCTTAGAGGGTGGTATGACAGCAGTACCCAGTGAGATTTCTAAAACCCCTAATAGATACTGATACACTTGTGGATTCCAGTGTCCCATTTTGTTCAGATTCCCACATAATGGCACACATTTACAAATCGATGGCTTGGACACATTCTCCTACAAAGAAGAGCTGAATCATTGTGTTCTGCTAAGACTAACCCTACAGGTCTGGCCCTACATACCCCAAGGTCTTAGAAGAGCAGAAAAAGCAGCTACAGAGGTCAGAAGGCAAGTCACTTGTGTGAAAAAGCTCCAATCTTTATAATGTAGCCTTGCAAGCGGTATAGAGATTTTCAAAATAAAGCACCAACCTTTCTTACTTTTATTTCACCAGGCTTTTCCATGACTGCTAATTCCTGGGGATGGAAATCTATTTCCCAATTCTCTACATGTCTTGAAAATTTCAGTTTGGGCAATGGAGTTGTGCACAAAGATCAGACCTCTCCTCTAGAATGACACACAGCCCATCCTAACTAGTCCAATGCAGGATATTGATATGTGCTGATTTGTAAGCAATGTGCTTATTTCTTTAAATGAGAGTGTTGCAGATCTGTGTTGCTGGAGACAGATGCCAGGACCTACCAGCTGACGCCAGGCACAATACCAGCTGAGTTCATGTTAAGTCTGAAAATACTGCCTTTACGTGCACCTCCTTTCTGAAAGGCTGTAGACCCTCACAAATATCTTTTCTTTTCCCTTCCCTTCTTGCTTAGAGATATTCTTCATGATGGGTCTCCATCATGGAAAAGAGGGGTCCCTGAGAGAGTTTTATGACTTGGAAGTGTGATTCACAGCCCCAGACCTTTCATCCATACCTAAGTTGGGGACGGAGTTAGGGTCTTGGCATTAGGTTTCGTATTAGTTATCTATGCCTACTGTAACAAAGTACCAACCACATGCTAGGTGGCTTAAACAACAGAAATTAATTGTTTCACAGTTCTTGTCGGCAGGACTGGTTCCATCTGAGGGCTGTGAGGGAGAAACTGTTCCATGGTTCTCTCCCAGCTTCTGCTGGGTTGCTGGCCATCTTTGGCTTTCCTTGGTTTGTAGGTATAACACCCCAATCTCTGCTTTCATCTTTGTGTGGAGTTCTCTTTGTATGTGTCTGTCTCTGGGTCTAAATTTCCCCTTTGTAAAGCGCAAAGTCATACTGGATTGGGGCCTACTATAATAACCTCATTCTTACTTGATTATATGCAAAGACCCTATTTTCAAATAAAGTCACATTCACAGGTACTGAGAGCCAGGAGTTTAACATCTTTGGGGAGGGATACAATTCAACTCATGATAGGGCTTCTAATGTAGATTCCAGCATTGGATTGGGCAGATATATAGCACTAATCTCTCCCCTGCTTTCCTACCCCACTGGGTGCTTCTTCATTCTCCAGCCCTGCCTAACCACCCCCTGGTTGGGCTTTCTTTTGGAAAGCTTAGCCCTATTGGCCTAGGATGGAGAGGAGCTTCCCTCTGTCTTCTGAGGTCTTGGGCCTGTTACTCAGATTCTAGGCCGGGATTTCAGTGCTTCTAATACCCAGAATCTGCTTGAGCTTCTGATCCCTAGGAGTGTAGACAAATTGTCTGTGCTCCTGGTCCTTTTCATCTAAATTAGTAGATGAGGCAATATTATATACGGGTTAAGAACACAGACTCTGAAGCCAGAGTCTCAGCTCTGAAATTTAGATGTGTCTCCTGGACAAGCTGCTTAAACCGTGTGTGCCTGTTTCCTTATCTATAAACCCATCACTCAAAGAGTTGTTAAGACGATAACATGAAATAATTCATGTAAAGCACTTAGAACAGTACGTGGCACACAGTATATGTTCACAAAAGTTAGCTGCCATTATTATTAGCATTTCCCTGGCACAATGAGCTCGTCCTGATTCTTGGAGAGGCAGGCAGGTTCAAGGGTGATGGGTGATCTGACAGATTGGGAACTGGGCTCCAGGGACAAGCAATGGAGGAAACAAGCCCCTGTAGGGAAAACATCTACAGTGGGGATGGGAGGAAGCCAGGACTCATCAATAAAGGAGTAGATGAGAGGGCACCAAGGGGTCAGGAATTATCTGGGCAGCACACCCTTAGAGGCAGTCAAGCAAAGAATCTGGAGAAATATTTCAGGGCCTTTTGTCTGCATCCTCCCTGGAAGCAGAATGATTTCAGAATGTGGGCAAGCTTGAGCCTCAGCAGGCACACAGGGAGGTAGACCAGTAGTACAGGTGTAGGGTGTGTGTGTGTGTGTGTGTGTGTGTGTGTGTGTGTGTGTAGAAGTCACCAGGAAGTTCTTGGCTCCACTGAACTATTCCTTAAACTACTGCACTATATTCTAAACATACAGTCTAAGAAGACTTTGGGGACAATCCTCGCCCTCACCCTTCAAGCCTCCCCTCTGGTTTCTCAGTGTCAAGTCCATGCCTTTCATCCAGAACAGCGGCCACCCTGGGCTGCCGCTGCCAGCAGAGGTGCTCTGCTTGCAAAATTCTCTGTTTGGTTGTCACTGTTTGGCTATTACCCCACTGCAAAGGAACAACTCAACAAATGAGTTTAAACTATTCACTTTTCAAATATTAGGTTAAGGCTATCTGAAGTTTGATCAAGATATGGTGGATAAGAAATCACTGCCCCTCCTAAAAATTTAGGTTATGATTCAAGTGCTGTTTCAAGAAACCTTTCAGAATGTTGACTGTATGCATTATCCCTGTGCCCAGCAACCGTGGCATAACTACATTTCGTCAGTCTTTAGTGATGAAAGATGTATATGGGTCAAGCATTTGGTCATTCAAAACAGCACAAACCTTCTCCTGACCCTGCTATTCCTTTAAGGAACCACCCTACCTCTTGCTTTCCCTCTACTCCCCAAATTGTTAAGAAGCTAGCCCATACTTGTTTCTACTGCTTCACCACCCAAATCACATTGGATTGTATAATACTTAGCTCTTTGCATCCTCACCACTCAGCTAGAATTGCTCTTTGGAGGTTGTCATTGCCTTTCACATCACCAAATCCAATGGCTGCATAACAACTTTTAACCTTCCTGGATTCTCTGTAGCATCGGATACATTTAAGAATTTTCTCCTCCCAAGGCCTCCATGACCCTGAGCCACTCTGGGCTTCCTGTCTCTGATGGCTACTCCTCTGGATCCTTCTTTAGTTAATCTTCCTTCTTCCCCCTAAATGCAGGTATGTCCAAAATGTGTGTCTTCTTCTCCCTCCGTTACCTTCTCTTTGGCTGTGTCTAGTTCATTGGATATGGAAGGGCCTCCAGACAGTGGGTTGTTGGAAACAGAATATCCAAGGCTAGGTATGTTTAGCGATGGGACTTTACAGAATCTCCCACCAGGAAATGAGAGCAGGCATTAGCCCAAGCACCAAAACAGGAGGAACCAGCTTAACAATGAAGCACTAGGGTTCCACACTTGTATGCAAGGTAGGATAGGGGATGGGCACCAAGGTGTTTGACCACAGGATAAAGGAAGGGTTCAAAGCAGTTTGTAGGCCAGCATGCTTGAAGAAGCTTATTTCTGATGGTTGTATGTAGTATCTTTAACGGTGTTTCTGATCTCTCCATGGGGGTTAGATATCCCTATTATACTTCCCATCAAGTCCTTATCACATTGGATATGGTGTATTGTATATTTACTAGTCTATATCCACCTGTAGACTGTAAGATCTCAAGACCTGTAAGATCAAAGACCATAGATATCATTTTTACCATTGTATTTCTAACACCAAGACCAGTGCTTGTCCCATAAAAGGGGCTAAATAAATATTTGTTGAAAAAGTGAATGAACTGAAATTTTCAATTTGAAAATCAAATAAGTGGAAATTATGGGGAAGAAATCATATGTAAACCAAGATAAAATCTGTACAAGGTACATACCATACAGTCATGTAGCATTGTTCGAGGTGGGCTGCAAATTTCACTCTGAACTTCCTAGCAGTCAAAGCAAAGGAAAAAACTCAGTTACAAAATTTATAATGACTATAGGATTTAAAAAGAAAAGTTGCTCAGATGAAGCACAACCATCCCTGTGTTGGCTTAAAAGAAATGTCTCTAAGAAGTCTCATAAAGAGTTCCTGGCTGGGCTACAGACAACATGTTACAGGATTTCCCTGTAATAGATATAACAGTAGATTCTGTAGGTCTATTTTTTATAATGTTCTTCAATATAGGCTAATCACATACAGTAAATTTAAAGTAATTCTGTGACGGGGAGACCAGAATAAGTTAGCCAAGTACCCAGAATTCTGATGAACTGGTTTGATCCAAGGATAAAATTTAGAATATCTAGAATAAGGTGTGTTCTGAGGAACATGATTACTCCCTGTGATATGATCTAAAACAAAGATCTCTGTGGTCAAGTACATTTGGGAAATATTGTATACTCATATTAGACCTATCTTTTTTGGCTATTTATATATACATTAACATATACTAAGTGCTCTAAGAAGTCCTTCAGTAAAGAAATTGTAACCCAGAATTTTACCAAAATAATAATTTGATCCTTTCATCATATAATAGCTGTTTACATTTAAGGGAAATTTAAAGATGACACTTTGGGAAACGATGATCTAGGGAAACTATGTACTGTATATCTTCAGGAAACTCTATATGAATATTGTTTTTCATTAAAAAAATTTTAAAATTTATTTTATTGAAGTATAGTTGATTTTAAATGTTGTGTTAATTTCTGCTGTATAGCAAAAGGATTCAGTTATACATATACATATGTATTCTTTTTCATATTCTTTTCCATTATGGTTTATCACAGGATATTGAATATAGTTCCCTGTGCTATACAGTAGGACCTTGTTGTTTATCCATTCTATATATAGTAGTGTGCATCTGCTCACCCCAAACTCCCACTCCATCCCTCCCCCACCCCCCTCCCCCTTGGGAACCACAAGTCTGTTCTCTATGTCTGTGAGTCTGTTTCTGTTTCATAGATAAGTGTTTTTGTGTCATATTTTAAATTCCACATATAAGTGATATCACATGATATTTGTCTTTTTCTTTCTGACTTAACTTCACTTAGTATGATAGTCTAGTTCCATCCATGTTGCTGCAAATGGCATTATTTCATTGTTTTTTATGGCTGAGTAGTATTCCATTGTATGTATGTATATATATATATATATACCACATCTTCTTTATCCATTCATCCGTCGATGGACATTTAGTTTGTTTCCATGTCTTGGCTATTGTGAATAGTGCTGTTGTGAACATAGGGGTGTGTGTATCTTTTTGAATTAGAGTTTTCTCTGGATATATGCCCCGGAGTGGGATTGCTGGATCATACGGTAACTCTGTTTTTAGTTTTTTAAGGAACCTCCATACTGTTCTCCATAGTGGCTGTATCAATTTACACTTCCACCAATAGCTAGGAGGGTTCCCTTTTTTCCACACCCACTCCAGCATTTGTTATTTGTAGGTTTTTTAATGATGGCCATTCTGACTTGTGTGAGGTGATACCTCACTGTAGTTTTGATTTGCATTTCTCTAATAATTAGTGATGTTGAGCATTTTTTCATGTCCCTGTTGGTCATCTGTATGTCTTTTTTGGAGAAATGTCTACTTAGGTCTTCTGCCCATTTTCGATTGTGTTGTTTGTTTTCTTGTTATGAATATTGTTTTTATAAACAATAAAGTTTAAGTTCTTAATAAGAATCTGTCCGCTGAGTGTTCCAAGTTACTTCCTTTAGCAAGAACTTGGAGTAAAGATATTCCATTTTGTCAAATACAAATACACCTTTTGCTTTGACAGTGAACTGAATAGCAGGGCAGGTCACCTCAGAAAAGTCAAAGCTCCTAATCAATCTCTGTGCCCATACCCTCCCCAGGGACGACACAGAGGCAGAACAAATATTGTCCTTGGAAACAGTCATGACTTCAGTCTATTTGAACCCAGTGATACAATCTGAATCAACTTAGTGTAAAGCAATCTGAAAAATCAAAGTTAGTGTGAACTGTAGTAATGGGATTCTTCCCAAGAACTTCTAGGTGATTGTAGAAACGGTGAGGAACAGATGCTATTGTTATTGAAAATAACATCTATAGATCATCTTCCCAATGACTCTACTCTCTATAGGTTAACATGCCAATAATTCTGGCTGCTTGATTTTCTCCACTGAAACTTAAGATTTAAATCACCAGATAATAAAAAAATCATACAATGCACATTCTATCTGGGCAGGCATGCTTCAGCCTAACAATAGTGGGTAAATGTAATTTCTGTGCCAAGAGGGAGCATAAATGAAGTTTGTGTCCTGGTATATTCCTTCTAACCAAATGAAGACTTCCCTTTGTAGTATGTCAGAAAAATATTAACTACATGAGGGACTAGAGACACTCAGAGTCCAAATCACCCAGGCTAAATGAGAGAGTCCTAAGAAGATAGAAGAAGACATAACTTTTGTTTCTTTTTCTGTTACTAAAAAAGAAATCCCTAAAATATTTCCCACCCTAACTTACCAGGTTTTGTAGAATCAAGAAAGATAAAGCATCATATAAACCTATCAGAGGGCTTCCCCGGTGGCGCAGTGGTCGAGGGTCCGCCTGCCGATGCAGGGAAAATGGGTTCGTGCCCCGGTCCGGGAAGATCCCACATGCCGCGGAGCGGCTGGGCCCGTGAGCCATGGCCTCTGAGCCTGCACGTCCGGAGCCTATACTCCGCAACGGGAGAGGCCACAACAGTGAGAGCCCCGCGTACCGCAAACAAACAAACAAACAAAAACCTATCAGATAAGTGCACTAATATCAATTTCACATTTCATTCTGGAGTTCATTTTATTTTTGGCAGCAAGTTTGTCTTCCTAATTATATTTTACTTAGGTTGAAATTAATTTTAAAGGGTGTTCTCTGTGAACACACTGAATAGGGAGGAGGAAAATCTTCCTGAGATTAAAAATTGACCTTGAACAATCCAAAATTCACATTCACCAGGGATGACCTCATTCATGCCATGAATTTACCTGTCTCTGAGGCTTTGAGAGCTTCCAAGTCAACATCTCTCCTCCAACCTCTCTATGCACTGAATCCCACTGACTCCTGGGCAACACAGGTCTGTGACACGTGCAACATGAGTTCATCTTCTTTCCTACTATCTGCCACCTCTGCTCCCTCCTCCCCATCATCCCAACCTCCGTGACTGGAACTACCTCCCACCTAACTGTCCAACCCAAAATCTGGAAGCCACTCCAGACTCCTTATTCTCATCACCATCTTTCTTGGGACTAAAATCCAAATTCCTTGGCATGACTTTGAAGGGCCTTCACGGTCTAGCCTAGTGTTTCTCAATGAAGGCCCTATTGGCATGCGGACAAAACTTTTCTTCTTTGTGCACAATGTCCTTCTTATTCCTAGTCTCACTTACTAAATGCCAGTAACAATCCCTAATAACCATCAAAATAAACAAAAAGAAGATTTCCTAATGCTCCTTGTGGGGTAACACTGCCTCGAGCCGAGAATCACAAATCTCACCCTCCCTAACTTGCCAGCCTCATCTCCCTCTCCACAGACCTGGCATTTCAGCCATACAGGACGATTTGCTCTTCCCCAGAATGCTGTGCTTTCTCAAGCCAAGTCTCTGTGCCTTTGCATGCACTGTTTCCTCTGTCTATAACAACCCCCTTTCAGCCTTCTCCTTCCTAGGCCAGCTAAAATCTATACTTCAAGACCCAATCCAGGGACTTCCCTGGTGTCACAGTGGTTAAGAATCCGCCTGCCAATGCAGGGGACACGGGTTCGAGTCCTGTTCCCAGAAGGTCCCACATGCCACGGAGCAACTAAGCCCATGCACCACAACTACTGAGCCTGTGCTCTAGAGCCTGCGAGCCACAGCTACTGAGCCCATGTGCCACAGCTACTGAAGCCCGCGTACCTAGAGCCCGTGCTCCTCAACAAGAGAAGCCACCGCAATGAGAACAAAGAGTAGACCCCACTTGCCGCAACTAGAGAAAGCCCGCGTGCAGCAACAAAGACCCAACACAACCAAAAACTTTAAAAAAAGATCCAATCCAAACTCCTTCATCCTTGTGAAGTCTCCCAGCCCCACCTCAACCAGAATGACCCCTCATCTCTGTAAACTTAGTGGTAATTACTATAAGTCTCTCTCTTTTGGACCAGTCTAGACAGACCACATCTCAAAATACCTGCCATACCTACATCCCACTTTGAGACAAACTGCCCTCCCCATAGCCCTGCCCTAGGGAGACTGGCTCTTCATAGATCCTATGATTATCTCACAACTGATGGACCAGCAGTGGCACCTGGTCCAAGGCAGCCCACTCATACCAGTAATCCATGATATTTTCCTGTTAAAAAAAGACAAACTACATAGCAGCACTATTTATAATAAGCAAGACATGGTCCAACCTAAGTGTCCATTGACAGATGAATGAATACAGGAGATGTATACACACACACACACACACACACACACACACACAGGAATATTACTCAGCCATAAAAAAGAATGCAGTAATGTCATTTGCAGCAACATGGATGGACCTAGAGATTATCATATTAAGTGAAGTGAGTCAGACAGAGAAAGACAAATATCATATGATATCACTTACATGTGGAATCTTAAAAAAATTATACAAATGAACTTATTTACATAGAGAAATAGACTCACAGACATAGAAAACAAACTTATGGTTACCAAAGGGAAAAGATTTGTGGGGTGCAATAAATTAGGTGTTTGGGATTAGCAGATACATGCTACTATGCATAAAACAGATAAACAAGGTCCTACTGTACAGCATAGGGAACTATATTCGATATCTTATAATAAACTATAATAGAAAAGAATATGAAAAAATATATGTGTATAACTGAATCACTTTGCTGTATAGCAGAAGTTAACACAACATTGTATTGATAAGTCAACTACACTTCAATAAAAAAAGATGAACTAGGCTCATTAGATTCTCTCTCTCTCTCTCTCTCTCATATTTATAGTAAGAAATACAAATAGAATGAACTGTTTTGTATTGTCAGGAGCTGATATCACTGAAAAGGCACAGGGGAGAGATGACCTGAGGAAAAGGTGAGAGTAAAGTCTGTGTGGACCATGAGAGGGATGGTGAGAACAGCAGAGTCACAGAGGAGACATGTGGCCTGGGCTCCTCTCCACCATCAACCCACCAGTCCTGGCAGCACAGGCAATAGCATTGGGCAACCTCAAGAAGAAGCACAGAGAGAAAGCAGGGCACCAGGAGAGCTGAGCAACAAAGTGACCCCTATGGCAGAGGCAATGCATGTCGCTGACCTGCCTTCAAAGAGCCTCACAAACCCAAATGTGATAGGTCTTTTGTGGTTTTTTTGCACCACACTGACCAAAAGGGAAAAGCGGCCCAAAGGGAAAGGCTGTTTCTTAGATCTGCCTCCACTGATCACAATCCCCATGGCTTCAGGCAAGTGTTTCTGGAGCACTTTTTCTCATCTGTATGATGGATATTTTAGTATCTGCCCTGCCTGAGATCCTGCTCAATGACTAATTGACTGTATGACCTTGGGCAAGTCATTCAGCCTCTCCAAGCCCAGTTTTCCCAATTTTAAAAGAAAGTCAATAAAACCTATTTCACAGGACTCCCCTGGTGGTGCAGTGGTCAGGAATCCACCTGCCAATGCAGGGGACATAGGTTCGATCCCTCGTCCGGGAAGATCCCACATGCCACGGAGCAACTAAGCCCGTGCGCCACAACTACTGAGCTTGTGCTCTAGAGCCTGTGAGCCACAACTACTGAAGCCCATGAGCCTAGAGCCCATGCTCCTCAACAAGAGAAGCCACTGCAATAAGAAGCCCGTGCGCTGCAACGAAGAGTAGCTCCCGCTTGCCACAACTAGAGAAAACCTGCGCACAGCAACGAAGACCTAACACAGCCAATAAATAAATAAATAAAATAATATTTTAAAATAATAAAATAAAATAAAACCTATTTCACAAAGAGGACACAATAATCAAAATAGATAATAAATGTAGAAAGTATCTTGTAAACTGATAACTTCCACTTATGTATGGTTATTATTATTTCCTTTTTCCAAGCCTTGCAAGTATCACAGAAGACATTTTATTGGTATTTATAATTATACATATAGATATAACATATTCATTGGCATTATTCTAAAATCTTACTCAATTCCACTCACTTAAATCTTAAACCCCCTTTTACACTATTTTGTAACTGAAGCTTACTTAAGTTCAGCAATCTCAACCAAATACGGGATTGCTGTCCTTCTAAAAACCATTTATCACTTGCCTTCTCTCACCACACCTTTTTATCTGTTCTCTAGGAATTTATTCAGAATTTGAGTACAGTAAGCATTAGGGGAACTACAAAATCCGCTGCACACATTTTGTAAACCATTTCAGAATAAAGTGTATCACCACGCTTTGGATTTAGACTCCTTGAGACCCAACCATAAAATAATAACAAATGTTATGGTTCTGAGCAGAAATGCCATGAAGTGATGTGAATGCAAATTAATGATTTATTGTCAACAAATACCTCACAGCTGACATTTTGCTGTATAGTGTATAAAGAAAAACACAAGAGCATGATACAGCAGCTGTCTTAGGTTATTCACATGATCTGAGAAGCCTGCTTGCCTTTACTCTGGTAGGAAACCACTTCAATGGTAAATTCCAGAGGTGTATTGTAAGAGATATTCCTACTGAAATGTCAAGTTTCTCACATTAGTTCTGAAGTCATCAGCAGCATGAGCCCTGTTTATTTTAAGTACACCTTACTTGTTCTAAGAAATCATTTGAGGACGTTTGAAATCATTGATAGACATATATGTATGCCACAAGATCAAAAGTAAAATAAATAAAGAAGTAGAAACAAAGAGATAACAGGGTAGAAAAATAAGATGAAGCTGCCAGTGGGCGATTACATTGTTTCCAATGTCTTCAGTTTCACTGCTGTTGGACAGAATGCAATTTTTATATGTGTATTAGGGAGATTTGTTATTATTTCTACACTATGCATACCTTCATTTAAATAAAATACCTCTAGAATTTATCGATATTTTTCCCCTAATTTTCTTTCTAAGGTCCCCAAAGTGGACCCTAGCTGATTCTACTGTCAGTATCTGGGTCATTAGGAGTAAATATTCTTTTAAATGCTTCTATATTTAATAAATACAGTTAATGAATTTAACACTGATAATAGTCTCAGTCACCTGAATGACATTCCCTGGTAAGGGTAGAAAAAAATGTGACCCTGTCCGCCAAACAGTTTGATTCTCCCGACAAAACACCACAGCTCACAAATCCTGCCATGTGGGTGTGGCCCTCTGCAGAGCAAACGCCTCTGTGCTGCCCACAGTGCAGATTCCCAGGCTAACTTTCCTAACCCACCATGGCTCAAAATTGTGGCCAGGTTTAAGGCACCATAATGGCAATATCCTAGGAAGCCACTAGGTGGAAGGGATTTTTTTTCTTATTTCACAAAACCTTTGTTTTCTCAATCAAAACTATACCCCAAGTGGACAAGCGTTTTAAATTATTTGTCTTCATTTTTTGTCGCTGCATCTTCCAGGTAAGTTCGCTGTTGTTTTCTCTTACAAAGAGACTCATTTTAAAGGGCACGTCATCACATTCTCCCCAGTTACCTGAAAGTGCAAACATTATATTTGAAATGAGAAGGGGTAATTATTCAGATCTGTTTCTCATGTGTTGGAGCTGTGGTCAGGAGGGTCTGTTGGGTTAAAGATCAGCAAGCAGGTGTGTATGTGTGACCTGGAGAAGGTGGCAACCTGATGGTCATGGAACCAGGAAGCAGTATCCTAGAAACAGTGGGAAATTGCTTCAGAGTATTTATTACCAGGGTGTTCAAGAATATTGACTGATGTGAATAGTATTAAATATCAATATGAGGACAAAGCAAGAGCAAGTAACAAAAGTAGTTATTCTTCACTGCAGGAAAGGAGAAAAGAAAGATGTTGCCCATCCCTCGTGCCCCCTTCCCCACCAACCTTCACTGAGGAAGCAGCTAGGTTTTAGGGTAACTGTCTTAGATTGTATGATTTGGTTCAGTGTTTAACCCTCAGTCTAAGGAAGCTTCATCTAACTGGTTCTGAATACAGGCCTTTTCCCCAAAGTCCTGCTCTACATCCTTATTTTTTACATTAATGGTGGTCAACCTACCGCTTTTAAAAAAGGGGGATGAGGGCAGGGAGTTAGTAGAGAGTTAATGGAGAAAGAATGGCAAGGCTGAGAAATGTTCAGATCAAAGATTTTTGCAACCTGCTGAAAGCTGTTGACACTTTCCTTAAAAATTCACAGCCTCTCAGTTTACCTGATTGAATCAGAAATGACTGGGTAGTGGACTTTTGTTATTTTTTAAATTATTTATTTATTTATTAACATGTTTATTAGAGTATAATTGCTTTACAATGGTGTGTTAGCTTCTGCTTTACATCAAAGTGAATCAGCTGTACATATACATATATCCCCATATCTCCTCCCTCTTGCATCTCCTTCCATCCCACCCTTCCTATCCCACCCCTCTAGGTGGTCACCAAGCACCGAGCTGATCTCCCTGTGCTATACGGCTGCTTCCCACTAGCTATCTATTTTACATTTGGTAGTGTATATAAGTCCATGTTAAGTCACGTCATAAAAATAGAGAACATACTCTTCTTTTTAACATTTGACAAGTTGAGTGCATCTAGCAGGGTACTTGAAGATCAGTGTGAGACGATTTCATAGAATAATTTATTTAAAAAATTAAGACAAGGTATGAGAGACAAAGGGCGTATTATTATTCCCCTCTCTGGCCCCAACAAGTGTCCTGACAACTACTCCCTGCCTCCCTTCCACTTCTGTAAAATAAGGGAACCATGTGCCTACCTTATACAGTACTGTGAAGTTTTATTGACTTTGGAACACTAGTAAGTAGCAGCCTGAGCTGGTTCCTTGGAGAAAGGTGGTGTTATCATTACTAAGACCCCAGAGTCCTGAAAGACCAACATGAAGGGCTGGGGTAGGAGGAAGTCCACTTCTTTCTTCAGGGAAGGCAGGAGAGAGGATTACAATTGTGGCTGGTGTGAACAGAGTACCCTAGCCAACTCAGACAGACTTGGGGCTGAGGTTTATCCAAAAGTCTGATACTACGTAGAAAGCTGCCCCAAAGCCCTTGCTGAATCAGAGAATCCTGAGTCCTGTCGAATTCAGGGGTGTGACAAATCAAATGAGCTCAGACACCAAGTCTAATGAGGCTCACTTTGTATGAATGTCCTGTGGATAGCAGAAAACAAGCAGAAAACAATCTCCTTTCTTTCTCCTTCTCTTTCCAAGTATGGGAAGTGGATTTGGCTAAGAAACAGGTAGAGGTTACAAGGAAGTGGAGGTGGGGAGAGAGTGGATGGAAGCCTCCCCTGCAGTGAGGCCTGTGCAGGGAACAGCTCGAACTGTGCTGCTGCAGGCTTTCCCACCACTACCTGCTTCTGGCTGGTGTGCTCTGTCTTTCTCCACTTCACCTCAGAGGGGTACAGGGCTCCTATGTTCTCACAGGCCGGGAGAAGCGGTGGGGGGGGACATCCAAAAGCTGACCAAAAGCACCCAAGAGCTCACTCTAGTCAGGGCCTGCAGGCCACTGTCCTCACAAGAGCATCAGCTGTTCTGGCTTACGTTCACCAAACTTTAGAGGGATACAGAGGTAGCCTAAGGCAAAATGCTTGCTCTGTAGGAGTTACAATCCAGCTAGTGATGCGGAATATGGCAGAGACCACAATCTATGACCATGTAAAGTTAATGCAAACAGTGCAGGCAGGCTAGTCCATACATGCAAACATGACATGAAGTTAATCACAGGAAAGTTTCTTTGAAGGTGTGAGTCTGAGCTATGCTTTGGAGGAGGACTCAGATGGGAGCAGGGAACTCCTTGGGGCCAAAATGGACATTGCCAGAATCAAATAGAGGAAAGGTGGGGGGGGGGGTTCATCCTGCCGTGGCACAGAGCAACTGTTTCTGGGGTGGAGTCAAAATGGGCCCTAGAAACAAAGCTCCAGCCCTGTTGACCACAGCCATGCAAGTTCAAGGCAAAAGTGGGAAGGGTACTGAGGTCTAGGCAGAGTGAGTATCATCCTGCATTAAGCATAAATAAGAGTTCTTGGCCTGGTGAGGAGGGAGAGACGTCTATGTCGAGAAGCAATAAAAAATGGTGGTCACTGTGAGGGTTAGAAGGCTGGCCTGGCTAGATGAATTTAGATTTAAAACGATTGACGGCAGGAAGCCCCTGGAAGTTCCTGGGAGAGAAGTGACATGATGCAAAGGGGTTCAAAGAAGCCAGTTCTGAAGACTGTGTCCTGTGAATTGAAGAGGAGAGACTATGCGCGTGTGGGACTGGGCGACGGGGACACCAGTGGCTGACAACTGGGCTGTGTCTGTGTGATCCTAAAGCAAGTTGGCTGATGTGGGACTAAACCGCAGGATTAATCTTCCTGCTCTATTATAGTAGGCATCAACTTTTCAAGTTAAAAAAAAACCAGATTGATGCAGTCTATTAAGCTCTTGTCTCGAGAAATAGTTCACAATCAAACAAACAACAACAAAAATCACTAAAATTGTGGCCTCTCAGTGTTACCCATTATGTCAAATGAAATGTTTTTATAGGGCCCGAGCTATCCAGAGGGGATAAATGACCTCACAAAGAGATTAAATGCATTAAGACAGAGTTCTCCCTTTGCTGGTGTTAGCAGTATTTTGGTCAAAAGTAGCACTGTTTTAGGAATAAACCCTGAGCAGAGAATTTACAGACCCAAGAAAGTGATGACTATACTATACATATGCAGTCAACCTATCCGACACCTTGTCACTACAGTGTGGCATGCAGCTGATTGACACTCAGCAGGGTACAAAAACCACAAAAGCCAAAGATATTATGATGAGGGCCTCCAGTGCCTGTTTTTGCTTAGACTAGTGATTCTCAGCCTCCTTGGGCATCCTAATCTCCTGGGGAGCTTTTCAAAGAGGAAGGATGCAAGGCTCTCACCAGAATCTGAATCTCAAAGGATGGAGCCTACATTTATCTGTATCTATATCACTTTTTTCTTAGGTTCCGTGGATACTCCAGACACTTCTCAGATACTCCAGTTGTGAGCCACTGGTTTAGATCTTGAAGCTGAAATGGTCTCACAGAAACACACACACACACACACACACACACACACACACACACACACACACACACACACTTCTGTGATAGCCATTCAAGCTTGCCCATTTTTTTCTTTCAGACAGAGGTGTAAGAATATTCACAGATATTCTGGGATTATTGGGGTCTCAGAATCTCTAAATTCTTCAATCAATCTCCAGGGTTTTCTTAAATCTGGTACTATTGCATTGTAGTACTTTCCCAACTACCATGGCATTCTTAAAAAGCAGTTTTCCTAAGTGAAGATGAGCCCTCACTCACCACCCTGTGGGACAGCTGGAAACTCTCTCCCTTGCAGTCCTCATTTTAAAGCCAACCCTTCATTTGTGTTCCGTCCTCCGCCGCCGATTCCAAGAAATAAGAAGGGGGGAAGGGAATCATTTCTGGAACCCAGGGGGAAGAATTAGCCTCCCAGGAACAAAGTCACAGAAGAGCCCCTGAATTCCCTGAGGTAATCTCCATTGAATCAAAACACAAAGAGGGAGGCTAATTCAATTAGCAAGTGATGCCTTGTCCTAGAATAAACTTCTTGGACTAGAAAGGGCGGGAGACCCTTAAGGACTGATGCCCAGACTGCCAACAGGGAAAATATTGGCAATGCTTGGAGCCTGCCACCCAAGGGACAATGGCTGTTCACTTGAGAATTACTTACTGAAAAAGTAACAAAGTGTTAGGCTCTTTAGGACACAGAGTCGTGTTCACAAGATAAAATACACTGATAAAACATGGAGAAAGGGAAGAGATAAAAATAGTCTTCGGGGAAATGGGGGTCTAAAGTACAAAAGTTAAGAGCTTTGGGGGAACATTTCTCATTCTGACTTTTAAGTGAATTGAAAACACTATTCTTGAAAGAAATACATCTTGAGAGTGCACTCAGCATAGAGCAGGGAGTTCGTATAAGACAATTTTGGGGGGAAGGGGAGGTTATGTATTCAATCTCCAATGCGGTGTCTTGCATGTAATAGAACCAGAGAAATGTTTACTGGAGAGAACATTGTTTCAGTATAGATTGGGGTCATATTTTCACTCTCTCGAATTTAAAAAGGATACTCAGATTATTAGAGCTGATGCTTTGATCTTGATATTGTCAAACATCTTATCCAGAGTCGCAGTATTACTCTATTTAGATGGGATGAGCAGCTCATGGGGGGTCCGGGTTCTGTTGCTAGGCCCTTTCTTTGTGGTGGCCCCTGAGCAATCTTGAAGAAACCCAAGGGCTTGGAGTGCACAGTTTGGAAGCCTCCAGACTAGCACCTCTGTTTTTATAGGTGAGGAAACTCAAATTCAAAGTGTGGGAGTCAGAACCCAGCACTCTCTCCACCACACCGAGGTGAGGTCCTACTAGGAGGTGTTCCTGTCCATTTCTTTTCCATGCCTGTGAATGTTTTGTCCCAGGCCCGTGATGTACAGTGAAAGAGCATGGGACGGGAGGTCAGACAGACCTGGGTCTGAATGCTGGCTCTACACTTATTTGCCTTGTATTCTTGGCAGATTACTTAATTTCACTGAGCTTCTGCTTCCCTTACCAAGTGGGGATAAAATGCACATTTTAGATCTTAGCAATGTACGGAAAGTGCCTGGTATGTGTCTTGGGCTCAGTATATGTTAGTGCCCTCTTTCAGGCAAGCGATCGAATATTTGAATACAGAGACAAGAGAGGTAGAGGGCACTATCAGAATAATAATAATAATGGTACATAGCACTTACTATTTGCCACATTCCATACTTGGCACATCACATAGGTTAAGTCATTTAATCCTCAGAATAACCCCATGCAGGAGGTGCTGTGTTTTATCCCCATTTTACAGGGAAGGAATCGAAGGCAAAGATGGGTGAAATAAGCTGTTCAAGGTCGCAAAGCTAACAAGTAAGGAAGTTGGGGTGTAAATCCCGATGACATGATTCAGAATCATGCTCTTAATCAACATACCATTACTGCACAGGATAGGAGGCAAGGAAGGACCAGAGTGGAGGGATATGGGAGGAGTTGGTTGGTTTGGGTAAGAGGACCATGAAGATCTGGCATTAAGGGGTGTGTTTACATGGACAGAGATATCTAGGAGAAGGTATCTCAAGGTTCTAGAGCAAGAAACTGAGGTCTCTCTCCTTCTTTATATATAAAGAGGGAAAGAGGGAGAGAGATTTCTATATATACATATATATATGTAAAGTTTGGGCTATTGTACACACACACACACACACACACACACACTTGCGTGCATTATCTTATTTAATCTCCACAATAGCATCCTATGAGACAGGGCTGTTACCCAGAAGGTAAAATAACTTGCTCACAGCCATACGCTTTTTAAATCATGGTGCTAGTAAGTGAAACAGCTGGTGGGCCTTTACTGCTGCATGGGTCCCCAAGCGTTTTTTCCTACACCAATTATAAAACTATTTTTCATAACCCTTCCCTACCTTCAAAGGATTTTTACGCACCAGCACTAAAGTCATCTATAGATGTCAATGGTTATGTAATTCCTCACTTGTGGCCTTTCAGGCCTCTTTTCTAAGTTCACAAACGACATCTTAGTATTTTCCTCTGCAGGGAGAACCTCTCCTAGGGAGCCACAGCGACAACTCTCTTTAAACATATGACCTCTGCCCTATCGTCACTCTTTCCTATAGCACCACAGTGGTTCAAATCCTCTCGGCTGTCCATAAACAACTGCACTTGTGAGGCAGAAATGACTACTAAAAAGAGTAGTAGAGACCCCCTGTTGAGAGCTCTAATAGGCTCAGCCAGGGACGAGGGCACATTCCTATCCCATCCATATGTGTCCTCTTATGGGGTCAGCTGCATGGTAACAGGCACAATAACAGTTTCAGACAAAAGCCGGGGATGATATTGAACTCACTTTCCCAGGAGAAGCCTTTCTCAGAAGGCCACCACATTCTTGATTACAGACAGCAAGCCTAAGGGGAGGAATGGATTTGAGATTTTTTTTTCCAATTTTAAAATTACTGAAAATAATTTGTATACACTCCCCCGGGGCTCTTTTTTTGTTTGGTTAAACTGGCCCTTTAATTTGGAGACGCAAAGTGAGGGGATCATCATTACGCACAAAGTGTTCCTTTCACTGCAAAGAATATAGCACAAAGTGTTCTTGCTATGTATTGTCTGAACGAGGCAGGCAAGCTAAAAGCCCTGTGTGTTTTTGACTTGAGTGATCAGATCTCAGGTTTCCAAAAAGTTTTTGAAAGATAAAGCAAATTTTTTGCACCCTGGTTAAAAAAGAGTATTTGTTTTATGCTTAGGATGTTAATGGCGCTGACAAATAGACACCCTGGTGACATCTCCATTTCTATGGAACCCTTGAAGCAATTCCACAAGGGCATTTTCTCTGTGGATCCAGTTTTCTTTTCTGTTGCCAATGAGTGTAATTTTAGTGGTAGTGTGTCAAAGTTTATACTCTTGCTTTAAAGCATCTCTTCAACTTGAACGGCATAAGTGAAATCACCCAAGTGTATGGCCTCACTGGTAATATGGCTTTTAAAATATAAGCCCTTCTCCTTTATACCCCTTGTCATTAACTGGTAAATTACTAATTTATTTCCTATTAGAATTTATATAGTTTTCAGCAATTAATAAGAAAGGCATAATTGCTGACAAACCCAGGGCACTATTTAAATCACTTCCTTGTTGACAACATATTTCTCTTTCCTCAAACTGAATGTCACTGAAATCTGATTTGTGCAGAACCCTTGTGGAGGAGCGTGCTGCACCTGTCACCTGGGTGCTAGCATTCTGCTGAGGATCAATTTACATAACCTCATTTAATGGTTCATAAATCATACCCATTAAGCCCAGCTAACAGGAACCGAGGGTTCTAATTTATGCTGCCTTTCATAGCAGAAAATTGGGAGGCTGGAGCCTGTGGATAAAGAACCCAGGTCTTGCCTTTGATTGTTGATTGTGATGGTAAATGTATGGATGATGAGAACAGATTTTCACTTTATTGATTTCCTGCCAAAGCACAGCATGCTTTATTGTGAAAAGGCGCCTTTTGGCAGCAATGCTAAAAGTGGCAGTTGTTTAGGAGCCCTTTGCCAAGATGAGGTCTAAGACAATACAGAGTGGTAAATACTAAAATAATATCAAGCTGAAATGTTATTCTTTGAAAGAAAAAAAGAATCTCTAACCTTTTGGAAATCAGTGACCTTTTCTCCTCAGGAGCACCTCCTCCGATCACCCCCCACCCCGCCACCCCAAAGCATGTGAAGCCAAGAATCAGGACAAGATGTTTTTAAGAAATGAAAAAAAAAAAACAATGCTTTTCCTCCCCGCTCTACGTCACTTGCTGATGGAGGCTCATGAAAAATAATGCAGATGTCTAGAATCCTTCAGATAACGACATTTCAGCCAGCGCGCTCTACTGGGCCAAGTTTGCAGCCTCTGCACTCTCTCTTCTGCCATGTACTGCTTTTTGGCTGAAAACCCGGAAATACCATTTTTCTCTCTATTTTATCTTTCCCCCTGTAGGTCAAGATATTGTATCCAACTATATATAGTTCTCTGCAAAACGCAGTATATAAAAGGTCATCTTCTCACAAGTGCTTGGGCTGGATTTCAAAATAGCAAAAGTGGTCCTAAGATCATTTTCCAGATGAAAAACATCTCTTAAGTATTGCTGAGGCATATTGATTCCCTTCTCTCATCTCAGTTCTGCCCTATAATGGACATTGTATATTCTCACTTTACCTTGTTCTCAACATCTTTGTTAAACATGGTGATTTTTTTTTCCAATAAAATGTAGTCTCTCCCCACTCCGCAGCCCCTACCCACTGACTCTCTCCTCAAGGCAGGGCTTTCTGAAACCACTTTTATTTCAGGTTGTGGATGTTGCTGTGGAGGCTTATTTAACATGCACTACAGACACTGTGGACCCTTCCCACCCCCTCTTTAAATTCTAAAGCTGACATGTGGAAAGCCAGTTGGAGCTAGGCAAGAGAATCAAAAAGCTTGGCAATCATTCTGTCTGCTTTTCCATCTGACATGACATGTCTTCTCCTTTGTTACTGATCTTTCTTCATAAGGGAAAAATCAGTGGTATCTGTGTCTTTTCTGCTACCTGGGAGGGTTTGTCCACAGTCAGATACATAGTGCTACTAACAGAACGTAATTGGACATGTCGGGTGTAAGCCTATCTGGAACACATTACCTCTGCTCTCCTGGTAACAGAACTCTCCTTTTCCAGGGGAACCCATCCCATATGATGATGGAGTTAACCCTGCTCCCAACTCTATCCAAAGGGATAGGCCCATAACGTGGGCCTGGCCAGGAGGAGGATAACTGTGTCCCTTGTCCAGCAATCGGTTCAGGAATGGTCACTGGACACCATCCCAGGAATTGTCTGGAATTACTGTCAGAAGAGACTATCTCTGTTCTCTGGAGATATTAACCTGGTAGTGGATAGTGTCCAAGAAATGGAGAGAGAGTGACAGAGCTTAGGAGATGTCATTTGAGCCCCCTGGATCCAGCTGTGTCTGAAATTAGATGTACCTTTGGGCTTGGACCACATAATTGTGGTGTCCCAATATTGTGATGTACCAGAATACTGGCCATATTTTTCAATCTATTATAAGTAGGGTGGCCAGAGAAGGCCCCATTGAAAAGATGCTATTTATGTAAGGACCTGAGGGCCTGAGGGAACAAGCCATGTGTGTATCTGGGCAAAGAACATTCCAAACAGAGGGAATAAGGGTAAAGACCCTGAGGTGGCAGAAGGAGGAAACTCAGGGAGCAGGAGGAAGGGGGCCCTTGTGGCTGAAGTGGAATGAGTGTGTGGAGAGCAGGGGCTGGTGAGCTCAAAGCCATCATGGGGAGCTGGGCCTTGGAGAGGCTTTTAAGGCCTCTGGCTTTTACCCCGAGTCAAAGGGGGTGGGGCATCTGGAGCAGAGGAGTGACATAATTTCACTTACGGACTAGATCAGGATCACGCTAATTGCTGAGTTTTGAAAAGACTAAAGGGTCAAGAGGAGAAGGGAGGTGAGTAAGAAATAAGCTCAGAAGATAGTCTGCGAAAGACCTAGAATGCCAAACAGTGGGTTGGGGTAGTAGTGGGTTCCTCCCCATGGGTACCCAGGATTTCTTATCATCCACAGGGGAAGTAAAGGGGGAAAGGAAATGGGGACTAGTTTCAGCCTGTGAACTATATTCACTGTTCCAGAAAGTTTAACTAAAACATTAAGCTTCTTTGCTCTTGTTTAGAAGCACATAACCCTCTTCCTTAGGGAAACCTTGGTTAGACCATACTGATAAGAAACTTGGCTTGACTGTCGCTGGTATCATAGGCATTTCTGGGATGTGGTTAGGATACCTGGCTCTGTTTTCAGACCTATAGGCCAGGCAGGCACTGAACAGAGACCATTTCACAAAGACATGTGATTGTGTGGCAACCACAATTATGAGATACCTACAAACAAATAGTACTTAACTATACTTTCTTAACTTCATTCCTTTTTCACACTGTAAATTATTGATCTTGAAATAGTATTGTGCAACCCTTATAACCATTCATTACTGATGAAATCTCAATATTGAAGTAGAAACTATGCTAAGACTTACAAAATGCTATTTGTTTGGTACATAGGTGCTTTCAGAACATGCTTTCCATAGGCAGGGTGTATGTTCATTGCTTTCAGTTTAAAAGTAATAATGAAGGATATAGGTCTTTAATTGTAATTCTTTTTGGACATGCATTGGGCACAAGTTGTAATTAATAATGTCCTATATTTTGATTTTTTTTAGTTGATATGTAGTTTTGGTATCACAGGGGGAAAAAAAGGGAGAAAAAAGTTTTCCTGATTTTTAATTTTGAACTTTGCTATGACCTATTTCTTAGAGTCATTAATCTGGAATTATTTTTCAAGCAACTGAAATTTTCAAAGGTCATAAATATTCAACAATCAGAGATCAGTTGATATATTATGGAACATCTGTAAATGGAATATTATATAGCCATTAAAAATGATATTATCAAACATTTATTGAGTGAACAAATTTAAACTGTAAAACTATGGACATGACATGATTACATTTAAAAAATATGTATGTATGTGTATATACACATATGTGCTTAGTAAAAAACAAGAACACAGACAAAATCTTTTAAGTTATTTCAGTGTGGTGAAACATAGGGTCTGTATTCTAAAAGTGCATCTATATTTTATATAATTAGCATGCATTGTTTTCATGACTTTTACTGCTTGACACAAGAATTAAAGGATACATAAATATGGCAAAGTTACTTTTTATACAAGACATACTAACTTTGGCTCATCAGACAAGATGGGTTTTTGCAAAAGGCAGTCTGAGACCCTTCTAAGAGTTTCCTTGAACAACTCTTTCTGTTGGGCATTTGAGGGATATCTTTTGGTCATAGTGGGTCTCACATTGAACCCTTTTTCATGGAACACCAATTAACATCATCAAGGACTGAGGTTCCATGAAATCCAATTTGTGAAACCTGATCTAGACATTTTCAAAATTACAAATCATGGCCATCATTAAGAACCTTCTATAAAGTGTCTTTTTCACAATGACTAATTCAAAACATTGGAGTGGGCAGGGAAGGACTGACAGAGGTGAAGGAGATGAGGAATTGTTAATGGAAATTATGAATGAGCAACTTGAGAAATAGAAACACTTTTCTTTTTTGTTCTGATCTTATATCTTGTAAACCAATGAAACAACATGTCAATAAAAAGATTTGGTTGCATCTGTCAGATTGAACTCTTCAAAACTTTTATTTGGGAGGACTTTTAATAATAAGAATTCACTTATATCCCATGCTTTTGGATTGGAAGAATTAATATAGTTAAAATGGCCATACTACCCAAAGCAATCTACAGACTTAATGCAATCTCTATTAAAATACCCATGACATTTTTCACAGAACTAGAACAAATAATCCCAAAAGTTATAAGGAACCACAAAAGACCCAGAATTTCCAAAGCAATCCTGAGGAAAAAGAACAAAGCTGGAGGCATAACCCTCCCAGACTTCAGAAAATACTACAAAGCTACAGTAATCAAAACAGTGTGTTATTGGCACAAACCCAGACATATAGATCAGTAGAACAGGATAAAGTACCAGAAATAAACCCACACACCTATGCTCAATTAATCTTTGACAAAGTAGGCAAGACTACATAATGGAGAAAAGACAGTCTCTTCAGCAAGTGGTGTTGGGAAAGCTGGACGGCTGCATGTAAACCAATGAAGTTAGAACACTCCTTCACACCATATGCCAAAATAAACTCAAAATGGCTTAAAGACTTAAATATAAGACATGACACCATAAAACTCCTAGAAGAGATCATAGGCAAAACAGTCTCTGACATAAATTGTACCAGTGTTTTCTTAAGTCAGTCTCCCAAGTCAATAGAAATGAAAGCAAAAATAAACAAATGGGACCTAATCAAACTTATAAGTTTTTCTTCAGCAAAGGAAATCATCTACAAAACTAAAAAGATAACCTCTGGACTGGGAGAAAATATTTGCAAACGATGTGACCAACAAGGGATTAATTTCCAAAACACACGAACAGCCTCTACAACTCTAAAACAAAAAAACAAACAACCCAATCAAAAAATGGGCAGAAGACCTAAATAGACATTTCTCCAGAGAAGACATCCAGATGGCCAATAGGCACATGAAAAGATGCTCAACATCACTTTATTAGAGAAATGTAAATCAAAACTACAATGAGGTACCACCTCACACCGGTCAGAGTGTCTATCATTAAAAAGTCTACAAACAATAAATGCTGGAGAGGATGTGGAGAAAAGGGAACACTCTTGCACTGCTGGTGGGAATGTAAACTGATACAGCCACTATGGAGAACAGTATGGAGATTCCTTTAAAAACTTAAAATAGAGTTACCATATGATCCAGCAATCCCACTCCTGGGCATATATCTGGAGAAAACTCTAATTCTAAAACATACATGCAGCAGCACTATTTACAATAGCCAAGATATGGAAGCAACCTAAGTGTCCAAAAGGAATAGATAAAGATGTGGTGTATACATACACACACACACACACACACACACACATACATACACACAATGGAATATTACTCAGCCATAAAAAAATGATGAAATAAAGCTATTTGCAGCAACATGGATGGACCTAGAGATTACCATACTAAGCAAAGTAAGTCAGACAGACAAATATGTGATATCACTTATATGTAGAATCTAAAAAAATAGTAAAAATGAACTTATTTACAAAACAGAAACAAACTCACAGACACAGAAAACAAACTTACAGTTATCAAAGGGGAAGGGTGGGAGGGATAAATTAAAAGTATGGGATTAACAGATACACACTACCTTATATACAAAGATAAACATCAAGGATTTACTGTATAGCACAGGGAACTATAGTCAATATCTTGTAATAACCTATAATGGAAAAGAATTTTAAAAGAATATATATATGTATAACTGAATCACTTTTCTGTACACCTGAAACTAACACGATATCATAAATCAACTATACTTCAATAAAAATAAAATAAGAATTTACTTCTCTCTCCCTTTACAATAGAAGCACATTCTTAGATTTAGACTTACTGATGACCCTCTTTATTCATGACCCTGTTCTCTTGCTATCTGCTAAACCTGGAGAGTATAGTTATGGGTTCCTCTGAGTCAAGAGGCTGAAGAAGCTCCTGTAGGCCTAAGGAGTTGAGTGACGTTTCAGGAACAATGCAGAAATAAGTTTCATATGCTTCATCCTTACTCTCGTGGCTTTCACTTAGAGCATTAGCACTATGTTTGATATTATCAAATAAATAACATTCTATATCAGTACAGATGTTATTTCATTAATGTCGATTTTCTTTGATCATGGAAAATGCATTTTTTCTCTTTAGGGAAGGATTTTTGGTCAGCTGATATTGTGAGAATGTAGAGATTTGAGAACACTGAGTTGTCTGTATTTCTTCCTTTAAATAAAAGTAGCCCTGATATCATTTAGCAGTTGGATTATATGAAAAATCCCAACACAGCATAGCTCTTCTATTGAAATTGGATTGATTTCTTTAGAGAACATCTGATCTCAAAAGCAGTCTGTAAAAAATCCTCTGGACCTTGAAAGAAACTAAAATTAATGGATTTTTTAAAAATCTAAGCTGTTTTTTGAGCATGAAGATTCCTTCTCCCAGTAATTTGCATCTAAAAACAAAAATGAAATTGTGCGTGTCTGTACATATTAAAAAAACCTAGTACTCCATTCTTGTGCTGAACTTTTTGATTTCTCTATTTACTAAAGAGAATTACCATATTTTCAAACACACTAAAATTTTCTTTGAAGTATCTCATCAAGCCATAAACCCAAAGTTCTCCAGACTGCATACACTGTTTTAAAATGTGCATAGTTTTGGGGGGCTTCCCTGATGGCGCAGTGGTTGAGAGTCTGCCTGCCTATGCAGGGGACACGGGTTCGTGTCCAGGTCTGGGAAGATCCCACATGCCGCGGAGCGGCTGGGCCCGTGAGCCATGGCTGCTGCCTGCGTGTCCGGAGCCTGTGCTCCGCAACAGGAGAGGCCACAACAGTGAGAGGCCCGCGTACCGAAAAAAATTAAAATAAAAATAAAAAATAAAATGTGCACAGTTTTTAAAAAAGGAATTGTAATGTGCTTCCCATGTTTATGAGCAGAAACTCATTAGCTCTCCCTCCAATACTGTGTTACGGTTCTCAACTAGAATACATATGTCTTTCTCTTGAAGCAACTTGAAGCCAAAACATGAAATTTTTAGATCTTTACAGTAAAGAATAATTATGTTGATGATTCAAGTTATGAAAAGATTCATTTTAGGGTTTTTTAAATTAGTGACTTTCTCTAAAAGTTTTAAAGCAATTTATTTTGAAAACATTTTGTACTTTTTAGAAATACATATATTGTATGGAGCAACATTTCCCAAATCTTGGTCTTTTGTATACCACATTTTTTGCTTTATCTGCACACCAACTCTTCATTATTTACTTTACGGTTCTCTTTAAAAGGACATTAAATCAAATTACATTAGTTATTGTTTTTTATCTTAAGACTCATCCTAAGAAACAATATTCATGTTTAATATATTGATCATTAATTTTTCTGATACAAAATAAAGTTATAGCCATTGAAATATGTATCTTTATACACATACCCTCAAAGACCAGTGGTAAACATATCCCAGTTTGGGAATATTGGCATCAAGAAGTTTTTACAATATCTCTTTGATAGTTGATTGTATATGTCAACTTGACTGGGCTAAGGGATGCCCAGATTACTAGTAAAACACTATTTCTGAGTATATCTGTGAGAGTGTTTAGGCAAAGTAAAGAAGATCTCGCTACCAAGGGAGGTAGGCGTCATCCAAACCACTGGGGACCCAAACAGAACAAAAAGGTGGAGGAAAGGTAAATTCTTTCTTTTCTTGAGCTGGGACAACCGTCTTCTCCTGCTCTCAGATGTTAGACATCAGAGCTCCCGGTTCTAGGCTTTCAGACTAGGACTTATACTAGCAGCCCCCTGCTTCTCAGGTTTTTGGCCTCGGACTGAGTTATACCACCAGCTTTCCTGCTTCTCCAGGGTGGACAGAGATGAAGCTATGAGCAAGTCCTCTCAAGGAATATCTTTTTATATAATTTTGATTTTTGAACTATATGACTATACTGTCTACTCAAAATGAATAAAATCCAGCCAGAGATTAAGGGAAAAATAAGAAGATTGTCTCTTTGAGGGGGATGGGGGACAGGAGGCAGGAGGACTTGCAGGTGGCACAGTGTCAGTCATTTCATCACAAGGTGAGGGAATTATCAGACAGCTATTTTGATGGACAGGATGTGGCCACTTAGGGTCTGGAGGTCAACCTCAAAATTTGATGAGACCCTATTTGGTATCTTACCAGATGCTGACCCTTGTTCCCAGCCAGGCATCTGAGACTAGAGAAGACATTTAGCACCTGGGATTCAGTCTTCTGATCTGCAGCTCTAGGATGCATAGAACCTGGGGCCTGGCTAAAGCAGAGCATCTGTAGCTGGGCCCAGAGAACAGTTCTATATTAAGTGGCCATGACCTGTGGCTTTCCCTGCTAATTCAACAGCCCCTGGGGGACCTACTACTACTAATGTGTCTTATGTACTAATGCATTTATAGGCATAACGGGATTGGAAAATATGACTCATATATCTGTAGGTATATGGGTTATGGATACACTCAATTCTTGATTATCCACAAGTGGAATTGTCCAGCTGGCAAGGACGGGCTCAGTCAGAAGGCAGGGGCTGGGTACAGAAAATTTGGATATGTGCACACAAAGGACAAAAAGTGAGTATACAGAGAAAGGAGAGAGGAAGAGTGCCAAAAACAATAGGAAGTGTTCTGCCTCTCTTTTCACTAACCTGGATATGGAGAGGTCAATCAGAGGCCATGAAATTTTAGGGCTCAGAATGACATTAGAAATAAGTTAGTGGAACTGCTTCAATTTACAAATAAGAAAACTGAATATAAAGCCTCTGGGTGGTAGGAGGTGCATATGTTCACACAGACATAACATGCATGTGTTATCTACACACACAATGATACACCTTGGAATTTTTTTGTACTTCTCAGGCTTAATTTAATTCAGTTTCCTTTAAAATATTATTATTAGCTCATTCTCATTGCTAAAATGAGTCATGAACATCAGGCGTCTATGTCCATTTATTATTTTGAAGCAACCACTGTGAAAATGATTTCATTTACCTCCAGAATTTGCCCGAAAAAGAAAAAAAATCCAATGATGACTGAAACCAGTAATGACTATTTTCTGTTTTCTTTTCCCTAAGTAATTGACCATTAATTATAATATCAATAGGCAGTGGGTAAGGAAAGCAGACCCACGTTAGGGCTATATTTCATTTGTAACTGTTTTGTATATATCATAAATCTCTAATATTGGGCTATTGTCACCCATGATGAATTATTGTAAGCATGTCAGCACATGGTGGAAGTCAAGTACATTCAAATACTACTCAGTCAGAATTGAATTTGGCATGATAGTCTCATAAAAGGGGGCTCAATTGAGAGTTTCCACTTGCCTGCTCTAAACTTGTCACTTGTAGGTGCTAAAGAGCTTGTTGTGTTGGTTTAATTAGTCAACAAATCGGTCCTTACTTGATTGCGTGGTGGTCGTATCACATATGTTAACACTTCAGTGTTTGATGGAGATATTAACAAGTGACAAGAGTCTCTTGGTCTGTGGACTTTAAAGAAGAGAAGCTCTTCTATATTATTTCATTTGGCCCTGCCAATATTTATTAGATCATGCAGCCCGCAGGCTGCCAGTTAAAGAAAGACAACACAAACATTTTTCAGGGTTATGCTCATCTGTATCCCAAAGAAGGGTCACTGAACAATCGATGGGAGAAGAGCATAAGTAAGATAAGTGTTTTCTTCCACCGCTTACAAATTCATTATTTGATACAGTTTGCTGCAGACCTCCTCTGAGCTTTTTTCACTTAAAGGTAATTTATGACAAGAACAGAGAGGTTCTTGAAAATGCTATAGCAACTGAAGCTGAATGATACCATGCTGGTGCAAGACGCCGAGTCACCAGAGGCGAGTAAAAAGGATGTTTGCATTTGTATGAAAAACTGTATTAGTTAACATTCATCCATGGTGGATAAAATTCTCATATTAATGGTCAATAAGACATTCAAGGAAAAAGATTCAATAACCAAAATGATTATTCCAAGGAGTGGGGGAAGGAGATAAAAAGTTGGTTCCCTGAAAGTTTGCAAAAGACCCCTCTATTCACTTTTTCTATAGCAGAACAAACAAAGGGCCGTACTTGCTTTGAAGGACAGGCTTCATTTGTTCTGTCACCATTCCGTTATGGCTTTTATCTGTGCACTAGCAAGAATCAGGTCTCCATGCCATGTGCAGGAATGATGTAAAGCCTATGAACCAGAGCCATCAGATAGTTCATTTTGGTTGGACATTGCTTTGAAAAAACATTTAAATAACTGTTATCAGTTCAAAAATTCCCAGCAGTGGCTTAACAAGTGAGTATGGCAGGATGTAGAATTATGAGTGAAGGGTTTTCTGTCAAGACTCTCTAGTGCGGACTTCTATAATCTAATTGATTTTTATCTTCCTTAGGAAACTGAAAACCCCCCAAATCCTTGTCTCTTTGCCTCACAAAGGATAAAAGTTGCCATTTCTCTTCTTAGAAGAGCTCACATTGATTTATTCAGTATCTAATTATGTGGTGGTCACCATCTTGTTGGTCAGAGACCAACCCTTGTCTCTTCCCTAGCTACCACTGCCAGCTGAAGCCCTGTGGGCCTGGCCTAAGTATTCACTTACCGGCCAGCTGACAAAGGTCTTAAAGTTATGGGAAAGCAAGCGGCGGGGTGGGGGTGGGGGGCGGTGCACATGAAGAGTTGTAAATTCAGAGAGCATAAATAGCCATGGGTTAAGGAAGATTTAATCTAAATAATTAAAAATACTCTTCAGATAGTTATAGCATCTTCCTTCCCAAGGCCACTCCATTTTTAGCCAAGCCCTGGGACTGGAGCAGCTGCAGTGTCCATGACAAAGCCTTTTCCACGTTAAGGTCAGCGGAGAGAGCTGAAGAGGAGGAATGTACTCTTTCTTGTTTACTTTCACCTCAGCTTTTGCTTAGCCTAAGCACCAAACGAAATCACCTTTGGATGATGATCCAACTTCATAACTTCCTTATCGCATCCCTCACCATTATAAATGCTTTTCATTACAGTTACAAATCAACTCCCAGAACCAGCCAATCAGGTTTTGCTGGGAAGCAGGCCTTCAATGAATGCTCGTTGATTAATTGATTGACTGACTAGAGTAAATGATGAGTGTTAGTCTACCCAATAGAAACAAAAAATAGTTTGACTGAATGACAGTGTTAATAGTGCAAGGTTAAAGGGGGCAAGATGGAGTGTCCTGTGGGGTAGCACAAATTTACCTTCAGAATGTGAAAGCTTTGACAGACTATTTTCTTTTGAGGAGTAGGAGATGAGAAATGGGTTGGTTGGCTTGCAAAAGATATGTGTGCTCTCAGGGCAAGAATTTTCCTGCCTGAACTCTGAAGAAAAAGAAAAAAAAAAGAAGAAAGGCAAAGGATGCAGAGAATGAAAAGCCATTTGATGTGAGGTGAAGAGGGAGGATTAGGAGGAGGGGAGGGGGAGTAAAAGCTGTTATAAGGGAAGCAAAGGAAGGATGAAGGGATGAAGGGAACATGTGTGACTTAATTTAAGGCTCAAACTCCCAGAGCTTCCAAGTTTTCACTACTACCACAATGCTATAAAGAACATCCTTTGGAAAATTATTGGGAGGAATGGAAATACAAGGACCTTCCTTCCTACTTTAAATTCTGGAATGTTGGAATCTCATATAATCAAAATGGATTGATTTTATAGTTAGAAAAAAATAATTCAGAAACATAAAATGAAAAAACAATTCTTGGAGCTGTAACTATTTTCAAAGAGAAGAAAATATCAGTCTATGAGGTTTAGTGATTTAATAACAAGTTATGACTATTAAGTTTTTTCAGTTCATTTAAGAATATTTACCTCAGCTTCCAGAAATGGCTTGATCTCCTTAAGCATATCTACTTTCCCAAAAGTTGTAATCTTATTTTTCAGTTCTCAGAGACTGTTACTTGCTGTCCCAGTTGTATAAAACCATTTTTTTCCTGTACTCGTAGAAAAACCTTATTTCAATTATTTTTCCAGTCCCGTACTTCCACAGGATAGGAAACTGTTTTTAAAAGTGAAATGGGCTGATAGAAAGCAGATCCATGTTGCCTGGGGCCGGGGATGAAGGGCGGGGACCTCCTTCAAAAGGGAATCTGGGAACTTACTGGGGTGATAGAAATGTTCTATATCTTTTTGGAGGGGGGAACCTTTGTTGCGGTGCACGGGCTTCTCACCGAGGTGGCTTCTCTTGTTGCAGAGCACGGGCTCTAGGCGCGCGGGCTTCAGTAGTTGTGGCTCGCAGGCTCTAGAGCGCAGGCTCAGTAGTTGTGGCGCGCAGGCTTAGTTGCTGCACGGCATGTGGGATCTTCCCGGACCAGGGCTCAAACCACCCGTGTCCCCTGCATTGGCAGGCGGATTCTTAACCATTGCGCCACCAGGGAAGTCCCGAAATGTTCTATATCTTGATTGAAGTGGTGGTTACATGACTGTATACATTTGTCAAAATTCATCAAATGTACATTTTAAATGGGTGAATTTTATAGTATGTAAAACACCTCAATAAAGCTATTTTTCAAATAGCTTTACAAATAAAGTGAACTAGTACTTTTTTATGTGATCATTTACAAGAATATTCCAAATTCTTGGAAGGTTTCAGGAGGTTTCTCTTTTCAAAAGTCCTAGAACTAGTATCAAGTTTTAAGTTGAAAAGCTAAAAAGACTTTACATATTTAAATGTCATTTTTATCTACTTTAGGCTAGCATAAAAAGAAGAAATACATTTTTTAACCACAGATTCTTATTCAGTAATACTTGTAGTTCTTTTCTCTTTTAATTTCCCTTGGGAGGAGGTATTGTCATTTTGGTATTGATATTTTGATTAAGACAAATATCCACCCATTCATTAAAAGTTTCTGTCATATAAAGGAATTCAATTTTTTTTTGATTGGTGCTAGACTCACAGACAGACAGAAATAAGCTGCCCTTCTTCCATTTGATAGCCAGACGCTGCCAGTTGTAGCCAGGGCAGTCATGCTGTTAAATTAGGTCTAATGAAGGAGTAATTGCTTTAGATATAGTGAACCATTTCAAAGAAAACAAGGATTCTAATTGATTTGCAATTTGTTTGGCACATTGCATTGTCTGCGGCTATTGATTAGTCTTCTGGATTTCACACTGCATGTGTTTCCCTTTATTAAGGGAATAACAGGTTGCTGATTACTTTCTTTCTGGGTTTAATGTAGCGGTTAATGTCGACTTTGTTCTTGTGTCATGTCACAGGCGAGGAAGGAATAATAGGCAAGTGGGTGGCCCTTTGCTAAGCAACTTCCCTGCTGCGCTGAGCTGTGTGCTCCGAGACAGGCTGAAAAGCAGATCAAGAGAAAGGGTTAGAATAGCAGGACTCACAAGTTAGGGCCTGAGTCAGGCTAGACCCGGCTCGAAACTTGGCTTTCCCCTTCCAGTCAAAGCATAGCATGGGACGAAGCAGCTGGTGGTAGATTTGTTCTTGTATCATTCGATTATTTGTAGACAGGATATGAATCTATGTCCATCGTTTTCTTTAATAGGTATGCATACTAAATGGGCGCAGAAGAAGAATATTTGAGGTTGAGTCCTTTGGGTCCATTTAACCCTTTGGAGAGTGACATTGAGTTGGCACCTGGGAAGCACTTGTTGCCGAAGTGTCGATATGATCATCAAAATGGCTCTTATGTTTATACCAACTGCAGGGGAGGGAGAAAAAGTTCTCAGGGCTGCAGTCATTTCATTGCCCTCAAAGCACAGCGGGAATTATTAGCTTACCCTGGCGTGCCCCTTTGTTTTCCTAGGGCTTTGCTCCTCCAGCAGATACTCATTTAAGGCGAATCCACTGCTTTCTGAAATGTGTTTAGCAGTGGTGCACAGAACAGGCCCTCACTTAGCGGATCTAATCCTTTCACAGCTCAGCTTGTTAATGTAGCAAACTGCTGAAAATGGGAAATGGATTCTTTAATGAGACTGGTTCCTTCCTGGCTTTATTCTCCCAGTTCAACCCTCAGGCATTCATTCGTGTCCCCCCACCCCGCCCCGCTGCCCCTCCAAGCCACGATCAGTCACCCCCGCTTCCCACCCAGCAAGCCACCCATTTTCCAGCACGCAGTCCCCCATCTCTAGGCCCCTCGCCTCCTCTCAACCTTCCCAGAGCCCTCGGATGGAAGCTCACAAATAACAAAGAGGTGTGGGCAGTAAAGGCTCCCTTTTCTCTGCATCGGTTCCCTCTTTCCTAAGCTGGAGCCCATCTTTTCCTGAGCTCCCAAGCTCACCAACAAGGCGGTAGAGAGGAGTTACAGTCAAGGGATCAAATGCCCAGGGACTGCAACTAAATGTATCAAATACACACAATTTTGCTCTCCTACCCAACATATTTCTATATTTAATATTTTTATGTACTATAGTTTTTGTGCCATATTGGCTTTTATAGTGATCCTAATTACAAAGCGTTTGAAAATGGAGCCAAGAAGTGAAGACAAACTTGGGTTCTGATCTTAATTCTTTTTCTTTTACCATTTCTAATCCCCTGAAAGACTTTGTACTTCTCCTCCAGAAATCACACTCCCTTGAAAAAATTCTAAGCAGGTAAAATTCAGGTTAAGAGGAATATTAAAAGCAACTTGGATTTCATAACAGGGCAGTCTTCAGTTGGTAGTATGCATTTGGAAGAGAAAATGAGGAGAGTATGGCCCATTTTGCTTTGGAGACAATGGACTTGGGAAAGTTAATTATATCTACACGAGCTCAGATCTTCCTTTAGTCCAAATTCATAACTTTTTCTTTCGTGTGTGCCCTCTGGCAGTCTCATGAAGACTGTGGACCTCTTCTCAGAATGTCTTTAAATGCATAAAATACCCAGGATGACAAAGAAAACCAATTATACTGAAATAAAGTTATCAAAACATTTTAAAAGCACATTTATATATAAGCAATTTTATGATTTATTGTTAATGAATTTAATACTTTAAATAATAAGATCTATGGACAAATCTGGCAGCTCCTGCAATTTTGAAGTCTTACAGAGTAAATTAAATTTTGAATATCCTTAATAACCTTAATGTGTTGTGTGTTTTGTTTTGTTTTTGTTTTTGTTTTTTGCGGCACACGGGCCTCTCACTGTTGCGGCCTCTCCCGTTGCGGAGCACAGGTTCCGGACGCGCAGGCTCAGCAGCCATGGCTCACGGGCCCAGCCGCTCCGCGGCATGTGGGATCTTCCCGGACCGGGGCGCGTGTCTCCTGCATCGGCAGGCGGACTCTCAACCACTGCGCCACCAGAGAAGCCCTAATGTGTTATTAAAGACAAAAAATCCTGTGATCCTCCTTGGCGGCACAATCCCAGGTACTGACAGTCATCATTTTGATTGCCTGCAGCCCTGAAAGGGGTTATAAACATAAAGACGTATTTTTTCCCATCCAAATTCATGGACCCCTATAGGATCCCTGCTTCCTGCAGTAGTGGCCTCCCCCAGTGCCCCATCAGGTGCCCAGCAGCCTGGCCCTGCAGCCCTAGGCAGGGGAAAGAGAGGAGGAATGGGCCCAGTTGGTGGTGCCCGGATCTGAGCCCACCACACATAGGACCACACTGAATTTTGTGGAGCACAGATGTCCTCCACGCCTTCCTCAATTCTGGCTCCTCCCCGTGGCCCATCTACAAAACTCATGTCTGTATCGATCAAGGACATACACCTGGGACACATGGAAAGCGGAGAGCCTGGCAAAAGCAAAACAGAACAAGCATGCAAATGCTCTTTACATTATACGAGTCTGATTATAGACAGATACGTTTATAAGATGTACTATTCAAGAAATAAAATCTGGGGATTGGTAAACTGTGAAAGTAACAAAGTCAAGATATTATCAAGGAGAACTTAGCTCACATTTAGTTAACTAGGATTGACAAATTTAGCAAATGAAAATACAAATATTACGTAGAACATACTTAGACTAAAAACTTATTTCTTGTTTATCTGAAATTCAGATTTAGCTGGTTCTGTATTTTAGCTGGAAACCCTGAATCAAGGTCTCGTCTAAGGCAAATAAATCCAAATGTAGATTATAGTAAATGATGGGAAAGAACTGCTTTTACTGGTCAAGTAATTTGAACTAAACTCAGAAGTGGCAAATTTTGGGTGATTTGTTTTCAAATCAAAGAGGATTTTCAGGATTGAAAGGGGAGTAAAGAGAAGAGAAGGAAGGAATTCCCTGGCGGTCCAGTGGTTAGGACTTGACCCTTTCACTGCCGGGGCCTGGGTGGGGGAACTAAGATCCCTCGAGCTGAGTGGAGCAGCCAAAAAATAATTTTTAAAAAAGAGAGAGAGAAGAGAAGAAGTTAAGAGGTGAGAAGGAGGAGTGAGATGAGTAGAAGACAGGAGGCAGTGCAGAATTATCCTGGCTGAGAATCCAGGGCGAGTGGGCTTCTGGCAGGACCTTACAAGGACCTTGTCATTGTTCTGTCAGTGACTTCTTCCCCTCTCTGTTCTGACTCCTTTGAAATGGATGAAACCAACACTTCTTGGGCCTCATCCTCATAAGGCATAAATGAACCAAAGCTCAGGGAGGTTAAGCAGCTTGCTGATAGCTGTAGAGCTGTGGCTCAAATCCAGGGCTGACACACCAAAGACCTCATGCCTGCCACCAGAGCCCACCACCTCTAGCCATTAATACCCCAGGATTTGCTTTTGCCTGCTCCTTCCATTGCCACCTCTGCTGTTTCCTACAGAGGACTGAAACTGTCAGGGCCAGTAGGTCTGTGTTGTATGTCAAAAACCATGAAAGCCCCACTCTCTGGGGGCCTTTCCATTGTCCAAGCGAGAGCAGTTAAATGAACCAGTTAGAAAGCGCACTTCCTGAGAAGGAAAAGACAAGCTCAGTCTAGTTCCTTATTAACAACAGCAATGGCAGCAACAGCAAGCAGAGCCCCAGCATGACAGCATATCCCAGCCTTTCCTTTCCTGCCTGGTCATGGGAATTTAGACTTGGAGTTTTTAAACTGAGGAGGGCATATTCAGATCCCAATAGCTGCCTGGGGACCCAAGTGCTCTGAAATGACTCATCTCTCCCAGGCTGGTCCTACATCCCAGAAATGTCTGGGGTGCCACATTCTAGAAGCCCAAGATAAAGAGCCTTTACACGAGAAGGTGTTATTTTATTAATTCTTTTTATGCTGCAGAGCGCAAGGGCAAAGGCAGCCACAGGCAAACTTCAGACACTCTCTTTGGAAGTCCAGACTTGCTATAAATCACCTGAGATGGTGGTGCCATGTCAACCCAGCCAGGGCCCCTCTTGCCAGGCAGCATGCCTGTATTTAAAGCTGCTCCACTTCCCTGAGTGAAGTCTCAACCATCAACCCCTTGAAACCCAGGATCCCACTATCCCATGTTGATATTCAGATATTTCCCCCCTTTTGTAAAGGCGTTTTCTCGTGCTTTATCAAAGTGGTATCAATAGATTATTTATATTTTGAGCTCTGCTAAAAAGAGGATTATACCAGGACATTTAATTTTAGTTAAGAAGATATAGAAATTACTCCCATGTATGAAAAGCAGTGCTTTAAAATGAAAGAAAATAGTTCACTTCTCGCTGTCACAGCAGTAGCACTGGTAAGTACTTCTAAATTGCTCCACTTTGCTATTGTCTGAGGTCCTTGATAAGCATTCTGCATTTTAAGCTCTATCTATTTCTCATCATTAAAAAGCTCATTAGTTAGTCAGCATACTGGTATTTTCTTTACAGTTCATAAATTCAGATTACAAACTTGTGGCCTATAAATGGTGCCACTCATTAGATCATCCAAAACACTAGTGTGGAGACATTTAATGGGTAACATTTTAAGTTAGATTTCTACATTGAGAAGTCTCAAGAAAATACCCAGACTGCCTAAAGTTTTTAACAAGAAACATAAAACTAATAGCATTTTATTATATGACGGGACTCTGCTTCTCACTGAGCTATTGCAGTGATTAGGTTAGATAGCCTGCAATCAACGTTGCCCATATAGTACTTAAATTAGGACATATGGACTTAGTGCACCCAAGCGTCAATTTTTGATGCCAAGTTCTTCTTTCCCTGATCTAACATAAGTACCATTTCCTGTTTCCACAGTGGTAAACTTTGGCAGTGATGTCCCTTCTGATATGGCTTTATTGTGAAGTGAATGTATCGTCATTTGAACCCGGGATCCTGAACACTATTTGGACAGTCTATACACTAGAAACAGCCCACTAGTCACAGTCTGACAAGTCACGGGTCAGATAAGAAACCAATGACCTCCACGCCCAGGTAACCTCAAGATGTGGAGAGCCTTCCTAAGGATATGGCACAACGCTGGATATCTTGAGCTGAGAGTAATAATTGAGAGGAAGAGAAGAAAGTGGCAAAGTGTGTTGGAAAAGTGGAATCCATACACAAGACATTGTTCTGTCATCCTGGCTTCAACAAAGGAGCAAATGCAATCTTACCAAACTATGTTCTAAACGGAAGCAGAGGAAACTAAGCACCAGTAAAAACTGGGAACGACACCAACTGAAAAAGAACCAAGAGCAAGCATTTCTGAGGGTCCCTAGAAAACACAGACACACCCCCCTACAGCCTCTTCTGTGTTATTATTCTTTCCACTTGATATTTTGCCCTGGACTGAATAACATTGATCCGAATGGACCCATTATACATTCGCTGCCATCTTTCCCCAAGGTGACCTACCCAACTTCCAATGCCTCTCTGGGTGTTGTAATAGTGAACTATCTCCTGGTGCAGAGGGTGAGAAAATGAGGCTGAAGGATGATAGCAGAGCAGTTTGGAGGTGGGGGGCAAAGGTGGGGTTGGTTCTCATTGCATATCTGTGAGGCATGGCATTACCCAGCTAAATGCTCTAGGCTGGGTCTGAAGTCTCTTATGCTGGAGAACTTTAGGAATTATGCTTCCTGTCCTGTGCTGCACTTCACAAGTAGGCACGTTAAGTAAGTTTAGCAAAAACACGCTGGACTCTTTGCTCCACTTACAAAAGCTATCTAGATTGAGGAGAGTAGCCTCTTTCCTGGCTACTTAACCCCCTGCTCCTCCATTTTCTTTGTAGTGGCTTTTTACAGTTTCCCTTTCCTCAGCCATCCCTGACCACAACGTAGCATCTGGTTCAGTAATTTTTATTCACTGAAGCCTGTCTTTGAGAATCTTCCGTGATGCCCAACACCTGAGGTTGCATGGGCCCTTGCCCCTGAAGAAGTATATATGACTCATAGTTTTCTCAATACCAGCCTCTCCCTCGCCATTCCTGCCTGCCCACCCCCGCACCTTCCGTGTCCATACCCCCCCCCACCTTCCGCACTCCACTCTCTCGCCCACACTGTGCACACACAGCCCCAGAACACCAGCATCAAGAGTACGATTCAGGAATTCTAGGTTCTATTCCCAACTCTACCAGGCCTGCCTCTAGGAACTTAAACCATTTTCTAACAACGTGTGTCTTGGCATCTGTAAATCAAAAAGATAATGACCTAAATACTAAATACTGTTTTGAGAAGCCAGAAGTGAATAAAAAGTGCAGGTCATAGAGAATGAAGGCGGTACTCATGCTCTAAGCCAGCATACTTCCTCCATGGAAGCTACAGCTGTTCTTACGTGAGATAAAGACAATCCTCTGGTGCGATGCCTCCTTCTTAGAACACATTTTCCCTTAAACGTATTGCCATCATTCTGATGACCTTGCCTCACCACTGAAAACGTCATCCCTATATCTTGACCGGCCTCTTGAGTTGAGGCAAACACCTTGCAATTTTTAGCAAAGCATTTTTTTTTTTTTTTTTTTTTTGCATTACGCGGGCCTCTCACTGTTGTGGCCTCTCCCGTTGCAGAGCACAGGCTCCGGACGCGCAGGCTCAGCGGCCATGGCTCACAGGCCCAGCTGCTCCGCGGCATGTGGGATCCTCACGGACCAGGGCACAAACCCGTGTCCCCTGCATCGGCAGGCGGATTCTCAACCACTGCGCCACCAGGGAAGCCCCTAGCAAAGCATTTTTATGCTTTGGCTCCAAATTTCCCTTGGTCCACTGTTTTTCAAGAGCCTTAGCTTGTGTGCTTGGCTCACTTTATACAACAGACATACTGGGGGCGGCCAGTACATTTTTTTGTGGCTAGGATCCTGTTTTAGATACATGCGAGGAGCTCACTATATCAACAAACCAATTGGATGAATTATTTTGTAAAGCAAAAAATCCAACGCATTTCTATTTTATAGAGTAGAGTTTCTTAAGACAAGGTACATCTCAATACGCTCATCTCTTCTGCTGCCTGACCAGGAACACCTGCGAATGTGTGAGGTTTCACCTTAGTTCAACTTGGTAGCAATTTGTTCTCTGGATGTTTGACTCCTGCCTGCTCAACTCTTCTGGGCAGACTCTGCTCATTCCAGTTTCCTCCCACTTAAACAAACAATATGTTGCTACGTTTTCCCACTGCAAGTCTGGCCCCGGCCTCTGCCATGGCTCACCTCCCTGACCTCTCCTTCTAAGCCAGGCCCTCCTCAGCCTCTGCAGCCCGCAGCCTGTCCGAAGGCCCAATTCCCCAGGCTTATCCTCATGTCTGCAGAAGCCTTTCTGAGCCCTGACAATCGCCTTGCACCCTACACAGACAAGGTCTCAGCACCTCTCAGGAATCCAGCTGCTGGGCTGCACCCCTCAGGCCTACAAAGCCTGTACTTGCCCAGCTCCAAGACCAAAGAAAGAGCCCAGAGTCAGCGACAGGGACATCTGGGGTTTAACAGGCAGTGGGGGCTTACATGTCAGAAGCAGGTCCCGGAGCAACACCCCACTATGTGCGTCAGGCGGCAGGCAGGACATGGCGGCTGTGCTTGCCCCCAGGGCAGGGGGAGGTTACCAGTTAGGGGGATTGACATCAGGTTGGCTCATGGGTTACCAGGGAAACCAGCAGAGTGGCACGCCCCTCACCACTCCTTGATAAGCATAGTGGAGAGCTCTGATCTAAAGCTAGAACAATCACCAGCTGGGGCAGGGGCAAGTAGGTAGGAAGGTCAGTCAGGTGAGTAGGGTGTAGGTGAAGCAGGCATTGGTTAAGCAGGGGGATGTACAGAGAGCAAGGGAACAGCCATCTTGGGTGGCCTTTGCCTCTCCCATCACTGCATTTTATAATTCAGGGCTGCAGTGGGTGGTGTTTCTTGATGTAATTCAGAGTTTCTGTGGACAGCAATCTGTTTCACTCATTCACACAGTAAACCAGCATGCTACAGCCCAAAGCCATAATAAAGCACAGTACACATGATGATAGCTCTTAGCCAGGACAAGCCTGCACTCTAAGAGGCAGCCCTCTTACTAAGAGGCTGAAAAGGCCCTCCAAACTCAGGGGCCTGGGAGGGACAGGACAAAGTGTGGGCTACACTGGCTCTGTGCATTAGTTAAGACACCTGGCATGGAAGGGCCATACAGAGTTACTGTCTATGGAAGCCACAGACATCCACTGCCCCCGGCCCCCAACCCCCACCAGTCCTCAGTAGTCCAATTCCCTGACACTAAATATGTGATGACTCACAACTGTAGAGAAACACAAACTTACCATATGTACACATTTCATTGGTGTGTGTGATGGCTGAATAATGGCCCTCCAAATATGTCCGTGTCCCAGTCCCTGGAACCTGTGGATATGTTACCTCACACAGCAAGAGATGTGATTAAGTTATGGATTTGCGATGGGGAGAGTATCCTGGATTATCCAGGTGGGCCCAATGTAATCGCACAGGTCCTTAAAATTGGAGAATCTCTCCCAGCTGTGGTCAAAGGGAGACGTGACTAAGGATGGACAGTGAGAGGAGGAAACATTGCTGGCTCTGAAGGGCCACGAGCCAAGGAGTACGGGCAAACTCTAGAAGCTGGAAAAGGCAAGGCAAGGAACGCAGCCCTGGTGACACCTTGATTTTAGCCCAGTGAGACCCATTTCAGACTTCTGACCTCCAGAACTGTATGAAAATAAAATTGTATCGTTTATATCCCTATGTCTGTGGTGATTTGTTGGCCAGCATTGGAAACGAATACAATCTGGAGTAGCAGTTTGCTAAAGTTGTTGCCACAGTTTATCTTTCTTAAATGCTATAAGAGCTTTCATCACATCTTTCCCTCCCGGAGGTTTTCTGCAAACAAATTACTCCCTTGCCATTTAATTTTTCTTTTTTTCTTTCCCACGTAGGCTGAGGCTGCACCAGGCTTATTCCACTGGAAGGCTCTAGCGATATTATCCCAGCCTATAGTCCCTGACCAGAACAATCCACACAGGATGCTGCATTTTCTCTCTCAGTAAGGGGAGGGGTGTGTGTGGAGGGGTATTGTGTGAGGACAGTGAATGCATTAACCAAAGACACACTCCAGGGAAGAAGAATGAAAAGAAGATGTTTTGACCGGCTTGACTATGGCACTTCAGCCCTGGAGTCGTTCCCTTCAGTCCAAATTGCCGCTGACTGGGCAGTTTTCCCCGTAAAAGCTTCAGGATGACCAAGTGTGCTACGCTGGGGGAAGGCCCCGGGGAGAAGATAATAGCTGTGAAAGAACCAGAGATCTTATCCCTATAACCATCCCCTCCCCAACCGTGAAAAGTTAAGATAAACCACCAAATGTGGCCTCAGAAAAATGCCTAGTCAAGCAGTTGTTTCACCCCTGCCTGTTGAACATTTGGGTCGCCCAATGCAAATGTTAAAGCTGTGTTCAAACCAGAAAAAATAAAAATAATAAGCTGTCAGAATAATTACTAAGAACATGCAAGGATTATACAAAGTAAACTGCAGCCTGCAAAAAAGAGAATTGCATGTTAGCTAATTGTTAATTTTAGCAATCGCTGTGGCTAATTACCACGGCTCACATTGACTATTAGCTTGATGCCCCAGCACCTGCTTTCTCCAATGAACAGATTTCTTCATCGCTAGCACAGGAGCAAAATGTGTAATTATTGGCCATCATTGGGGCGATTTTTCAGTGATTCTTTTGTGCCATGTGAATAAAGCATAATGACATATTTTATTAGAGGGCAAATAGCTGTTTGTTAATGGAAATGATTTGAAATCCAAAAAACTAGAAGCTAGGAGCATGTTTTCGGTATCAGCGTGAATTCAAATGTATTTTTCTTTTAACTCTTTATAAAAGGAGCATAGAAATCAAATCTAAACTGAGTATAATATATTTAATGATATGTACAAACACAGCATTGATTAATTACCTCAAATGCTTTCACTGGTACACCATTTATTTTGTTTCAGTCATGTGTTAAATTTTAGTATTTCATATTTAAATTCTTATTTCTTGGTCCGAGAGTCTTGGCGAAGCTGGCCTGCGTCACACCTCATTTCCTGCAGATCTCTCTTTTTATTGGTATACGTGGCACTTTCGGAGAGCGCTCTGAAAATCCAGGCTCATTGCTTTGAGAGCTGGGCACACCAGCGTTCACTGAAGAGACAGGCATGAATTAGGTTATCAACACCCAACTGTCAGTCACTGGGTGGATTGTACATTGTAAAGAAGGTGTCCTGAGGACAAGACTGGAACTCTTTCAGGCTTGGAAATGAACTTCTTTTCTCTTTCATGACAAAATTGATAGATCTACTACAGAAACCTATCAAAGAATCAAAGTAATGTCCATCTTCATCTAAGGGATAGAAATGATCATATATGCGTGTGTGTGTGTGTTTATCTACTGGAAAACAGTACTTCCATTGGCAATGATGCAACATAGCAAATAGGGTCTTTTCTTTCAACTTTGTCCCTGACAAGGTTCTCAAACCTCTGTCTATAGCCTCCATTTTCTTCTCCCATCCCCGCCCCACCCCCGCCCAGTCTTTGTATTCTTATAATGGGATAATAGTTCTAAATATGGTGCTGTGGAGTTGGGAGTGTAAAATTCTCTGGAACTCTCAAATGCAAAAAAATCCATTTAAGAATGGATTAATGAAGAATTAATACTAACATGATCAACATATCCCTGTTGTTTTGATCCAGCTCAGGGGTAAAAAGCTGGTTTGGGTAAGACTGTTTAATTCCACCACATATTTATACCTTATTTGTGTGTCTAACTCTGAACACTCTGTGCTGGAGTCTTTCTAAACCATGACACAAGAAAAGGCGCCTCTTGTTCTCCACAGCAAAGATTAAAGGGCTGTGCTTGAGATGTGTGTTTGCTGAGCTTTCGTCACTCCATTCCACTCAGGTTGGGTTATGAAAGTTGTGTATTTTCAAAGGTCACTGGAAGGCAAGCCCCTTCTGTCTTCTGAGTGTGGAGAACTGGCTCCTAATTGCCAGGCTTATTGTTTTATTACCACTGTTTACAAACAGGGAGAAACTCCTTTTCTTCCCACAAGCCTCCCCAGTAGTTTAAGATGTAGATAAGTTCAGTATTCAGGTTCACTGTTTGACCCATTAAACTGGTATTGAGGTATAATTTGTGTGTTTTCCCAGTACCGTTGCACATAGAATGGGGTTCATTTCCACACGTTTGAATAAATTTATCCAGCTCAGTGAACCTGTTGTGAAGCTCAGCAAAACTCAGTAGGTGGCTTTAAAGTCCTGTAATTAGCCCATTACAGAAAATCTGTACTTTGGATTTTTGCATGTTGGTTAATAAGCATAACATGTTTCATATATAAATAACATTACATTAAATGATGCAATATAAAGGAATTAAAGGCCAATGGAGTTAAACAAAATACTTGAAAGAGACCTCAAATTAGCATGTTTAATTCCAACTCACTGAACAGGAAAAGCCTCTGGCTCTTACTGTACCAGTTCCCCAAGAGCTCAGGATATTGCGGGCAGTGCGCAAGGGGCCGGGCTCTCCATTTGCACGTCCTACCTGTCATCTGTCGACTTTGTGAAGCTTGGGATGGGTTTACATTTACCTCATTTCCTTTCGTTTCTGATCATGGACCAGGAGACGAGTTGAAGGGGTAGAAGAAAAAAAGAAAAGAAAAAAATGACTTCAGCCCAGCTGTGACTTCCTGGGATGGGATTTGTGTGAGCATTTCCTCCATGATAAATGCGGGGTGCTGGGGGGAGAGGGCCGGCTGGCTCTTTCTTCCTCTCTGCTTGCTTTTCTCTCTCTCTCTCTCTCTCTCTCTCTCTCTCTCTCTCTCTCGCATCTGTTTGACAACACTTCAGAATGAAGTGTTGTGCAAATGTCACGTAGACGGAATTTACCTTTAGAGTTTCAATCATTTTATCAGAAATTTTACTGCTAAACAAGCCTGTGTAATATTGCCTCACTCTGGCCTATTTGAAAAAGTTTTCCACCTTACTATGGAATGAAGTTCTATTTCCATTTAAATACCAAATGTAGCATAACGGTACAGTAAACCTGCTCCTATGAATCAAGAACCAGTACAACACGAAGATGAAGTCGCTCTACAGTTACGTAAAGATTATAACCGAAAAGAGTTGAACTACCATTCAGTGGAGAATGTAAGCTTCATGAAGCCAAGAACCCTGACGGTCTTATTCGCGTTTATATTCCCCTGCCCCAGCACAGTTCATCCATTCATTTATTCATCCACTGTTTATCAAGCATCTTCTGCATACCAGGCACTGCAACAGGTTTTGGAGATGGTAAATAAAAGAAACTCTGAAGAAAGAAACTGGCTAATTGGCCAAAAATCAACCCTGCAAAATGAATGCATCAAATGGTCGATTGCTGAATCACTAATTTGTCAGATTTACCAAATGTAACTATCTATCAAAAACAAGTTTAACTATACAATTTACAATTTTTATAGGATGGTCTTAGTTTTTATTTGCTTTTTATAGCAGCATTTTGAAGAACTATAATTTGTCAAAAGCTGTGGATAGGGCTTCCCTGGTGGTGCAGTGGTTGAGAGTCTGCCTGCCAATGCAGGGGATACAGGTTCGTGCCCCGGTCCGGGAGGATCCCACTTGCCGCGGAGCGGCTGGGCCCGTGAGCCATGGCCGCTGAGCCTGCGCGTCCGGAGCCTGTGCTCCGCAACGGGAGAGGCCACAACAGTGAGAGGCCCGCGTACCACAAAAAAAAAAAAAAAGCTATGGATAGTTTACTCTTCTTATGGATAAATTTTATATTCATGAAATATTTCATATGTTACCCAAAATTTTAGTTATTTTTCTTAGAAATATTCAGTCTGAAACAGATTTCTGTTTTTAAGTTATTTACAGTTGTGTCAACTCTTTAGCACTTAAAGGATTATTTTTGCCATTTTTCTAAGAGGAATAATGGCCTCAGTATATGATGTTGTTGCTTCATTATTTCCTATTATTATATTTCCTTATAATAATTATTACATTTTCTTCATTTTTAATTTTACCTATCTTTAGCATTTTTCGAATTTTTAACTAATCTTTTATTATTATTATCATTATTTTGTGGTACGCGGGCCTCTCACTGTTGTGGCCTCTCCCACTGCGGAGCACAGGCTCCAGACGCGCAGGCTCAGCGGCCATGGCTCACGGGCCCAGCCGCTCCGCGGCATGTGGGATCCTCCCGGACCGAGGCACGAACCCGTGTCCCCTGCATCGGCAGGCAGACTCTCAACCACTGCGCCACCAGGGTAGCCCTTTAACTAATCTTTTAGATTCTTTTTTGTAAATTTTAGTTTTATGGTAACATGTAAGTCAAATTTAAACTTTTGTCATTCATTTAATCATGCCAACCCCTCATGAGCCTCCTTACTTCCTTTATGTATCATTGAACACATTTGCCCTTTTATTTCAAATTTTTTGGTGCACTCCAATCATGTAAAAGTACCTCAATTTCTCCTTGCTAGAAAATAAAAATTGAATCTTTGGCTACTTCTAATTTCTGTAATTGTCTAATATTTTCAAATTATAACCATGATCAATTAATATTCTTTTTACAATTGCTTGGTGGCATGGTGGACTTAACTTTTGTTTCTGGCAATTAAATTTTTAAATTACAGCATTATACATGGAATGAGATTGTTTCAACTGACTTAGTTTCCCCATCTTTCTGAATGCCACTTAGGATTTCTCTTTAAGCATTTTTACATTCTTTCACCAATGCCTCAAACGGCATATCAGCCTTGATTTTATATGACTAGCAGTTAGTGTCTAAAATCCCTGTGTTTCATGTTAATTTAGTTACTCTGTATCCCTCTTTAGCAATTTCATACTTAAGGGAATGAATGTCAGAATTAGGGTACTAATCTTTAAGTTTTAGTTATTGGTTACTAAATACCCTTTCCTGAATATTTAATATATACTCTAAAAGGCTAAACCATTCTATGATCCTTAGCTGTTAACAATCAAACTTTCCTTAAAATGCTTTATGAAGACAAAATTAAAACCAATGAACTAAACCTTCATAGAAATCATCAAAAGCTGTTAAAAGATTCTCTTTAATACAATTTGCTGTATAATTTATAACAGAAAAATAATCCACTCTGTTAAACTGGTACATTGCTAAATGCAGCTGTCACTCTGCAAACTGGACTTCAGCAAATTATTTTTGCTGAAATCCAGTGACTCAGAGCTAAAAATATTAAAAAATAAAAATAAAATAACATGGCCCCTGCCCTCATGGAGCTTACAAATGAGAGAGACAGGCATGAATCAAGGAATCCTATTTCCCAGGTTAATGATAACATGAGGGCATATCCTGGGGGAACTGGCCTCATTACGGAGGCCAGGTTTGGAAGGAGAAAATTAACTAGGAGAAGCTGGGGGATATCGGCCTTCCCGGAAGAGAGAAAAGCATGTGCAGGGCCCAGGCCTACCACGTGGATACATAAGAGGCCCCTACAACTGTCAAATGAATGAAAGATCTGTTGTTCAAGACTTCAGATTCGCTGAGCTCTCCCCCAGAAAGTGATCCTCCTTGAAGCTTAGGGGTCCCTTGACCTGCCTCCTGCAGAGTGCCTGGGAGGCCTGCCCAGCTAAGACCAGCAGGGGCACAGGTACTCCCTCTCACCCACACGGCAACAGCTTCTCTGCCCCTCACCCCACCCTCCATCCTGTCTCAAAGTTTTCCTAGAACAAGTTTTCCTTGTTGAAGGAGAACAGGAAACTTTTTGGCAGTAGCTGAAGGCCTTGTCAGCCGTCACCAGCTCTCCAAAGACAGCATTCCTGGAGAATGTTATTAATAAGCTTCATCCTAAATAACCCCACAGAACGTCAGCTCTCAGAGCACTTGCCTACATTTCAGACTTGTTTTCTTAGCATTTACTTCTCTGATGAGGAACACGAGACTCTCTTTGGATGTGTTATAAAATTAAGAGCCCAGGAACTTACCCTAAACCCACAGAATCAGAATTTTAGGGGAAAGGATCTGGGCCTATTCATTTCAACAACCCCCCGAGGTAATTTTACATCCTAAATTTGAGAACCACTAGTATAAATGCTGAATAAATAAAACTTGAAGAAAATATTGTGGTAGGGTTTATCAGATGGGTTTTTACCTTTTTCTTTGAGTAAATGTTTGGTTTTTCTCTCACCTTCGTGTTGGAAAATTTGTATTGGATGAAGGGCGTTGCTGTTCTTTCTCTCCTAACACCAAGCAGAAGGTTTCTCCAGGAGCTCTGTTCTGGCTCCATGTATCAGCATGGATTCGCCTTGCACACACTGGCGCTTGGGGTATCTGGACCTTGGTGTATCCCATGCTGACAGCCACAGCTCCCAGGTGGGCTAGGGGATCACCTCTTTCACACCTAAGCCCACCTCCCTGGTATAAACCCATTTCCATGCTCAGCTGTGTGACAGCACCTTCCCTACAAGTGAAGAGAAACGTTTGTGTCTTTACTCAGCCTCCTTTCATTTCCTAACTGCGCCCCAAACCACCCATACCGTATAGAATTAGGTAGAAATGGGCTTTTCAGTAAATTATTTTCAGTTGGAGGTGGGTGTTTTTGCTGGACACACAGAGCACCATTGTCTAGAGATCCTAGAGTTTGGTTTGCTCTGGGTAAGCAGTTCCCACAAAAGTGTACAAATATCCCCCGAGTTCAACTGTTCCAGTGGAAAGTTCACTGAGGAGAGGGGTAAAGAAAACTGTGAAGCTGGAGAAAATGAAGAAGGACTAAGACCTCAGACTATGGATGTAAACAGACCTGAGCCCTGATTCTGCTTTCCCAGAATCGTAGTATAACTGGGAAAGGCATCCCACCGCTCAGCACAATTCCCTCCTAGTGATGTGCAGGTAATAATAGCTTCTCCCTCACATCTGGCTGTGAGGCTCAAATGAGGCAACATTTATAAAGTCCTCAGTACATCTCCTGGCATACAACCCTCAAAACATGTCAGCTTTCATAATTTTTAAAAATACACTATTTCTGCTTGATAACCTGAACAGCAAATAGGCATCCAGGAAAGAGGCCAGGGTTGATTAGAGTTTATCTTTAACCAGACAAGGGGACAAGGTGAGAAATCCCATGATGTCACCCATATTGCACACAACTTTTTTGCCATAGGAGGAGGGGGACTGTTGGAATCTGGTCATTTCTCAGGGAATGAGGCACAACAGCAGCACAATGGGCTTTCTGTGTGTGTACCTGAAAGGTTTTGGACTCTATGCTTGGAACTCTTTGCCATCGTAATGATGGATCAATGACCAGAATCCTCTTGGTAAAATGTATTCACTCGAGATATTTATTGAATACTCACAATGCGTAAGGCACTAGAATTGGTTCAGACTGGATCCTACTCCCAAGAGGCCTACAGTTAAGCAGGGGTGATGAAATGTATATAAACAACTGAGAGGCAGAGAGACAAATTGCTTTCATAGTTCAGAAGAGGGAGAGATTCCTTCTCAGTAGGACAGCAGAGAAAGCTTCATGGAGGGGAGAGCATTCGACCTAGGCCTTGAACGAGGAAAAGGAATTGGACAACCAGATTTGGGAATGAGGAGATCCCCAAAGAGAAGCCCCACCCCCAGTAAAAGCGGGATGTAGGAGAAGAGATATGGAAAACGGGGCGTCATCTAGTTTGAATGAACTACAATGAGGCCCTCTTCGTTGAAGTTTCCCAAGGAAACTAGGAGTTTACTTGGGAGTTTCCTTGGGAAACAGGAAAAGAAAGTTTCTTTCTTAACATAGACACTTAAAACAGGAAGCATCCCCTAAATAGATATTCTACTCAATTTTTGAAAGAGAAAGGTTATTTCTTGGTAAATATTCCAGCTGAAAATATTGTCATTAGATTCTTATGGCAATGATATAAAACCTCCAATGATGCAGAGACTAACAGTTCAACATACAACAGATTTTCACTATTTGTGCCATCCTTTTTTTTTTCTTTCTTTTCTAAATTAACTGTAAAGCCCCCTGTTTACCTCTCAGGATGTGGTGAAGATTTGTTAGTTGATCACAATGACAGGAAATAGCTTATGAAAAGAATTATCCAGCAGTGCGCTCAGTGGTCCCCCACATCTGTCTTTTGCTTCAACAGTGTTTGGACAGAACAGACCTAGGTATGCCCCTTGCTCCAGACTCTGACCACCCTCCAACCTTGTTTCCAGTTGCAACCTTCGGAATCAGCCATCAGCTATCCTAGGCCACCGGGACCAGCCAACACTGTTTTTTTGAGCTTAGCTCCTTATTACTGATCAACCATAAGCTCCCAGATCATCAGAATTATTCCACCGATGTGGAGGCCGAAGTCAACCACCCGGTTAACATGCATCTGTGGGGCCTCCCACACCTACCTCTCTCTGGGCATCTATTTACACCTCGACGATGTGGCTCTGGAGGGCGTGGGCCATTGTTTCCCCGAACTGGCCAAGGAGAAGCGCAAGGGCGCCAAGCGTCTCTTGAAAATGCAAAACCAGGGCTGCGGAGGTTCGGAAGCCACCTCAAGATGAGTGAGGTGAAACCCAGGACGCTGTGGAAGCTGGCATTCTCAGGGAGAAGAACCTGAACCCATCTCTTTTGGATCTGCACGCCCTGGGTTCTGTCCACGCAGAGCCCCAACTCTATGACTTCCTGGAGAGCCACTTCCTAGAAGAGCAGGTGAAACTCATCAAGAAGATGGGTGACCACGTGATCAACCTGCGCAGGCTGGCTGGTCCGCAGGCGGGGCTGGGCGTGTATCTCTTCGAAAGGCTCACCCTCAAGCACGACTAGGAGCCTCCGAAGCCCAGCCGCCTTTAAGGAGCCCCTCTGGTGTCAGGGCTTCTGCCTGAAGCCCCTCTCTGCAGCCACCAGGCAGCTTTTTAACCACCCTGGAGCCCTCTCCCAAGTCTTGGAGCAAATGGAAACAATTAAGCTTTTTGCAGAAAAAAAAGAAAAAGTATCCAGGTGATCACCATGACCAGAGCATTTTTAATAACAGTTAATATGAAAACGCAGTTGACATTCTCTCTCTGTTCTAACATACCAATATCTTTACTTATACAGTTACTTATACAACACTTGCCTGTACCACACAAAGATAGGAATGAACTCTTACCCTTAGTCCACCACATTCTCCTTCTTTGGAAAGTCTCAGGAGGAACATTTCAGGAAGGAATAATTAGAAAAATGTTATAACTCACATTCTTGGGTTTACTATGAATCATTTCAAATGGTAAAACTCTTAATTGTGACTTCTTATTTGTTCCATCGGTTAAAAAAAAATCATGAGGAGCTAAAATAGGACAGAAATCATGTACAATTCTTTCTGGGCAGTGGCTATGCAGTTTGTTAAAGTTCTTAGGCATGAGCATTGGGCAAAGGCAGTAATACAATGACCCAGCACCCTCCCTGGGGCTTGTTGTGAGGGAGTGTAGCAAACAAGCCTTGTTTGTAGAGTGACAGAGGACTGCTATCTGCTTGCTATGCGAGAACATCATTTACCCAGATTAGACTAACAGTAACGAATTGGGGCTGTTTCCAACTCTGCAGTGTCACAGGCTGGATTTAACAGATGAGCTGTGTCATTTGCTAATGAGTTGCCTTCGTTAGAGCGTTTGGCAGAGGAATTTTGGGTGTCACTCGATGGTCTGAATAAAAAGTTGCATGTGCTTAGGTCTTAGGTAAAAAAGTAATTAGGATAGACTGTTCTTTCATTTCGCTAAAAAATAATCCCAAAACATAATTTTAAAGACTAAAAGAAGTTCTTGAGGTAGAAAAGTTGCCTAGGAAAAAATAAAATGCTTGAAACAAGATATTATGTAGAATACGTATAATTAGAATATGCCAGTAAAATGTGTGGACGGTAATGAGAAGAAAGGACTTAAAAGTGCAGGAAGAGAACATGTAAGAGACCTGCTAAAGTAGTTACCTCTGGTCAGAGAACTTTGCATGGTGGTCAGTGGGTGAAAGGAAATTTCCTCCTTGACTGTTTGAATAGTTAGCCTTTAAATGACTATATATTACCTTAACATTTTTTTTAAAATAACTTTTGACGTGTTAGTCAAGCGTTCTTAGTATCTGTAGTGTTTGCTTTATCATTATTATTCACTCTGAGCTTACCACAAATCAATTTTTTCACGTTGTTGGATTACAAGTAAGCAAAAAAATAAATACATAAAACCCCATGAGAAAGCAGTTGGGGTGGGGAGGGCTGAGGGAGATTAAAACAAAGCACTTCATTGCTCTGACTTTTACTCATTCCTTTCTTATATTCTACATTCTATACCTCATAGAATCTCTCTGCAGACTTCATAATTTCAGTTTTACCCAACTCATCCACCTTATAATTATGAATATATGGACATAATTAACTGAATCACTTTGAGAGAAGAAAAAAAAAATACCCTAGTTAAGGCTAATTGGATGAATCATGAATGCCTGGAAGAATGCATTTCAATAAGGTGAAAAACTTTGGATAAAAATTTAATGAAGTTTCCAATTGCATTTGACCACAGAGAACATTGATAAACATTAATTCCATGCAGATTATTAAATTGTATTGATTTAGAAACTCAAAGTCGCAACACCGCCATTGCCTCCAGAGGAGACCTGACTGCACTTATATGTCACATTCATAAAAAACATGATGCACTAATTGGGAGTCTCCCGCCATCTGCACACTGCTTCCAGGCGCACATGAAATGATCAATGGGAAAGCAGGGTCAGTCCAGGCAGACTGTGAGTGAAATTAAAATAATAAAATGTCTAAACATTTAACTGCAAATAGGAAATCTTTATACCCACCCACACCCTATTCTGTAGCATAAAGCTAAGGCACATTATTCATATACCTCAAGTAATTTGCAGGCTCCATACAAAATCTCATTTAAAATAAGAAATTGCTATTTCTGCACATTTATTCTACCAAATGCCAGCTAATTGCTGCAATGGCCATTATAAAGAATAATTTTCGCTTAGTGAAAAAAAAAAAAGGAATGAAGAGAACATTTTCTGGTTTTGTTCCACTGCGAAGGCTCTATTCAGTGAATACTGAATGCACAGCGTTTCACTGCTACATTTATTATGCTGAGAGGTCAAGTATTACACAGCATCTTGTATTACGCTTTGCATGCTAAGTATTTCACTTCACAAATTGACCCTCCCGTGTACTTACTACATAATGCTTTAAAAACCCAGCTAAAACGCAGGACAATTAGCAATACTTTCACTCCCGGTTAACAATGGGAACACCAATGTAGGTGATTGCATTTACAGTGTAGCTTTCTTCACAAAACATTTTTGACACATTAAGGTACTTTGGAATTGTGCAGTACCAGTCCTCTCTTGTGAATGGCTTTCCAGCATTTGCAGAGAGAAACAGTTACTGTATGTTAGCGCTTAATTGAAAAGAATTCAGCCACGGCCTATGAAGCACCAATTAGGGTGATATTATATCATAAAAAGCTGTAATATCCATTTTCAGACTTGTGCATCAGCCAATACAAAGTAGGACACAATTTAAAAGGTATACAGTTTAAACTCTTGAAACTGTTAAATTTAATTAGGAGCTCAGTATGGGAGGAAAAAAGTGGGGGCATGGTACAGAGAAAAGGAAGTTTGATGCAGAGCTGGAGGACCCAAACACGCTAGACACACAGGAGGACCACAGAAGATGGTCTTTCCTATTTAAAACACCTTTCGTTTGTAAGTAGAAGGTCTTTGCTTTGCCCCAGCGACCAGTTTCTGAGGTCCGATGAATATTCATGCTGGTCATCAGGAAGTGCTGCTTTCCAGTAATTCTGGTGTCTGCGGATGCCTGTGAGGGAGAGAGGCAAAACCTGCTCTGGGCCAGGGAAGTGAGAATGCGGTATTGAAGGTCTCTTGCCCGCACAGATCAAACACAATTAAAAGGGAGTTAACTGCATTGCTTTTCACGAAGAAAGTCACAGATCATTGTGAAATAAAACGGACATGGCCAGATTGGTATAAGTGTCTTGGCAGGCTTGGCTCCAAATGTAATGTTTAAATACAGGAACCTGCATGAAATCCCACTTTGAGGTGACAGCCGGCAGGTAATTATCAGTAAAACAACATTATCAAAGTTCTCGTGTATAGCATGTTTGACTGACTGGAGTGCTTCTCCTTACAAATCCCACTAATATCCATTTCAATCTGCTTTAATATGTTCACAAGCTGGGGCTTATTCGGAATTCCTCTGGGTAAATGAGGACAGCACACTGAATTTGCATACTATACATATTTCTTTCATTTATAGAGGGTTTCCAGAGTAATTTTTAAAGGAAACTGCTAACATCCAGAATCCAAAAAATTCCTCCCCTGTAACTAGAATGAAAATAGAAAGCAGCTCATTTATCTATTTATTCTATTTGAAGCTATACAACAGGTCTATGAAAATGGTCTTATTATGTCTGAAAAAGAAAAAAGTTATTTTAATAATTTATCAGTGATAATGCAATTTTCTAAGGTTTCAAGGTGTTGAAATGAAAAGTTCTATTTATTATTTTTTTAAGTTTGTGTTTGAAAAATGCAGGTGAAAAAGTCCTCATCTCTGATTTGAGAAGGTCTCTCTTCAATCCACGAAGTTACTCCAGGCCTTTTTAAAGTTCCACCTCTTTCCCGTCCAACAAATAAGCAGACCTGAAGTGACATTGTATTGATGAGATAAGTTTGGGATGATCTAAAACCAGATATTCCATGTTCCCTTCTTTCTCAACCAACTCTTCATGACCTTTAAAAAATCAGCAAACAGAAAAGAGGTGTCTCATTAGAAATCCAAGGATGCCTCCCCCTCCCAAACCCAACTGTCAGTCCCAGATAATACAGAAGACACAGTATTGGATATTGGAGCGATATCTGATACCTTGGTTTCTAATGCTTTGAATTAAATTAAGACATTAATAAAATAGTGATAGGTATTGTGGAAGCCTGAAGTAAGGTGACATTAAATTGTACAAGCTAGTTATGTTTTATTGGTTGTACATGTAACAAGAGACATATCTTTATTAGAAGATACTGCCTTTGAAAGCTGGGTCAGTCAGCAGATTCTAAGGTAGTACTAGTATGAAGATGTTTTCTCTTTTAATGAAAATGGAACCAAAATGATGAATGTGATTAACATAAGAGGAATTTTAAGGGATATGATAATGCTCAAGCAATTGCATAGCAATTATACACTGAACAATCTAGATTCTAGACCTTTCTATCCAACCCATCTTCTGTGTTAGATTCCCCCTTCCTAAGTGAACAAGATGGGGAGGTTCAGTTTGTATGTTTTACTGACAATTCAGTAGTTTGTTGTATTAAGATTCTTCTGAGATGACAAGAGATTTTACAAATGTTTTCCTAAGTTCATTTCTGACTAATGGTATTTCTAAAATTCTCACCCTCTAAGGGGGCTGAAAGAACGAATCATCCCATGTGGTCTGGAACTGATTTGATGATGAAAATTGCTGCTGAGGTATTGAAGATCTATTTTTATTTTTTTCTTCAGGAAGAGAAATGTGTCTTCCTCCACTAATCAGTTCTATCAAATAGATACCAAATGGTTTAGGCATCTGTACCTCACTTTTCCTTTCATTGGAGTGTTTTATCTTCTTTGTACCCAGAGTTCACTCCGCCCTACTGCTCAAGAAATAATCAAATTTTCATTCACTATAAATACCCGTCAATACTATAGAAGTAGTAGAAGAAGTAGAACGATACCAGTTAACTTGGAGACAATTTCCTGAGGCATTTCCCAGTGAAAGGGGTATATAATATGATCTATTTTTCAAAAAACATGGCCCCCAAAACCCATTCATGGGAATTTATATATATTATTGTGTACCTATATATGCTTACACAGGATTATATGAACATAGATTAAAAATATGCAAAGATAGAAGCTAGTTTGATAACAAGGATTGTGGTACAGGTGGGGGTAGAAGGAAAAGAGATGGAGGGAGGAAGTTTGCAAAAGGAGACTCAAGGAAGCTGCTGAACCTGGCTGCAGCCTAGAAATTTTGATAATAATACAGGAGTCTTGCTGTAGCTACTAAGTGACTCCTTTTCTTTAATTGCAGACTTTGTGACCTCTGCAAACCATTTTCAGCCTCTTGTCAACCATACTGGAAACAGAGATATCTTAAAACAATTATTTTTTAAAATTGTTAAAAAACTATTTTCAAAAATTTGAAGCTTCCATTCTTAAGTGCAGATATTTAGGTGTCTCTCAAGGTTGCCCAACATTTCAAAGCAGTGGAGATGCCAGAAAAGGAACTCATAGATGTCTGATTTCCATCACTTAGCCCTTACTATTGCCTAAACTTCCACAGCCAAAGTGGTGAGATGGAGGGAACACATGACTGAGACTAGTGTCAGCTTCTCAGTGCACAGCTTAGTGACCTGAGGCCACTTTCTCTCCCTACAGCCTGGTGTTCTCATGTATTCTCTAATATATGACCTCAGAGAAGCATATTCTTGTACTTAATAGCACTTCTAAAAATCTGTAGTTATATTCTTATGTGTTTGATTGTTTGTTTAATTGACTGTGTCCTCCACTAAAACATAATCTCTATACAGATAGAACAATATATATTACCCCAATACCTAGCATAGTAGCTGACACATTTCATAAAAATTTACTCATTTAATTGATGAGTGAATACATAAAATGAGGAAAGTGATCTCAAGGTATCCCCCTGACTTTTATAGCATGTGATCCTCTAAACGCAAGAGACTTCGATTTTTAAAATTAGGCCATAACTCTGTCATTCTGTCCAAACATCACCTAGTAGATTAAGTGCCTAGGTGAGCTTGGCTCTGTTCTGCATAGTTGCTCTGAAAAAAAAGAAAAAATTAGACCCATTCACCATAGCCCCAATCTCTGTCGGGGTCTGCAAGATGCCATTTTATCCACAGCTTTGCATCTTAGCAGAACTACAATTCATACAAGATAGATATTTGTTGTGTGTCCTAAAAAATCTTCAACCTCCCTTGCTATTTTGTTTCTGGATCTTAAAATTCTAACAGTAATCAAAGAATTACTAAAAGGACGGAATTCATAGAAGGAAGAGGACTTAGAATTGTCTAGTTTGGTGATTTTCAAACTACATTTTAGCAGTGGGACCCTATTTTTCAAAAAGAAATTGTCTACAGAAACTCACTATATCTATGTGTTAATTTATATCTAGGTAAACAGATATAAATTTTGGAATGAAGGAAGAGAGAGAGAGAGAGAGAAAGAAAGAGAGAGAGAGAAAGGAAGGAAGGAAAAGAGGAAGGAAGGGAACAAAATGCTCTGTCCAGGTTGAAGTGAGGAAGGGAACTGCAGAGCCCTCACCTCCAGCTTGGCCTCCACCTTCACGTTTGGGCTCCTCCTCCACGACCCTCTCTGCCCTCTCCACCTGCCCTGCTGGTCCATAGTGACCCTTAGGTACCATTAAGACCAGACATTACAAATAGTTTGAAAGTCACCAGTTTGAACGAACATCTCCTTTTAACAAATAAGGAAACTAAGACTTGATGACCAAGTCACATTCCTCTTTAGTGTTCCAAATCCTTCCTTCTAAAAGTAAACCCATTTTTTTGTTTCTTTTCTTTTTTTTTGTGCTAGGCGGGCCTCTCACTGTTGTGGCCTCTCCCGTTGTGGAGCACAGGCTCCGGACGCGCAGGCTCAGCGGCCATGGCTCACGGGCCCAGCCGCTCCGCGGCACGTGGGATCCTCCCGGACCGGGGCCCGAACGCGTGTTCCCTGCATCAGCAGGCGGACTCCCAACCACTGCGCCACCAGGGAAGCCCATTTTTTTGTTTCTTGTTAGTAGATTCCTCTGTATGGTTTTCTCCAAGATAATTTTATATGACTCCAGATCATCATTGCTCAGCATATTCTTCCTTTACTTAAACCACCATAATTTAATTTTACTCATATAATTTTTGTTTCAATGAAACAATTTTTGAAAATACAAAAACCTCATCCACACTGCTTTCCTGTTACAAAAATATAAAATTTGTTTTAAAATAAAAAATAATATTGACCATTATAATCACAAGACTAAATTTGTCTCATGTTTATTATGAAGATATAGAGGAGAATTAGAAGAATTAACATTGTCAAATGAAACAAAGATCTCCTTATCCAAATGGAGAGGATGTGGATATGGTTACTTAACATAAAGCAAAAGCAATGTCTACCAAAGCACAGATGTGAAGTTATTGATCGGGAATTGGCACAATGACAAACTGCTCTCAAATATTCCTCTTCCCAATTAAGGTGTCTCTCTTGAACTGATTGAAAGCTGTTTGATAAGTATACTTTTTTCAAGATGGTGTGCTCAGTTGGGGGTCTTTTTATTAAACTGAAATTCCATCATTAGCTTTGACTAGCACCAGCTGCTGTATAAATTCTGTATTGATGTAGACCTCCACTGTTATTCCAAATATTGCAGGTGAATCTCTGACTCCAAAATCCTCAGTCATGCAGTATGAATAATTAACATCTGACAAATGCGGAATAGAAAGAGCTCTCATTAGAAGACACAGTAGTAGGTTCATAATCCCATCTCAGCTCCTCAGAACACTGAACCAAACAGGACTTTAGGTGTGGCATTTCAACATCTCTCCACGTCCTAATATTTCCCTATGCCTGATCAGAAATTAGGACACAAGATGATATGTTATAATTTTGCAGCAAAGTTAAAGACAGAATCCAAGATTTAGCACAGTCCAACTAATGTTTACTTGAGCATTCTAATTGCAGACAAATTCCCAAGGATTTTGGGCTCATACCAGCCATAATTGTTCACCCTTCTAAATAGTTTACAGTTCATCATTACTTTAACACAAAAGAGAAACTTTTGTATTCATAAATCTAATATTATATCTATGAGATATATGGTAATAATGCAGCACAAAAGAGTTTTAGGAAAGTTCCTTGCAATGTTGAATTTTTTAAAATATCTATTTTATATACCAGGTGTGCCTAGTAAGACTTTTCCTAAAAATAGTTGGTATGTTCAGGAGATAAGTTTTAAATCATGATAAACTTGAATCCATGAAATAATAAAATATATTAAAATGAAACATGCCATCACAGTACAGTGGTTGAGAGCAGAATGCTCTGGAGTTCAATTTCTGAGCCTCAGTTTTCTCATCAATAAAATGGGAATAATATTAATATCAGGCTCATGGGGTTACTTCAAGCACTGAGACAGTACATGCATGGTAGTTAGCGTAGCACAGTATATTCATGATTATGTGATTCATGCACAGGAAGTCTAATTAGTAAAATAAAGTTGAAAAAAGTTTAGATCTAATATGGATGAACAGAAGACTTACAAACAAAATAATTTTAAGTACCAATCCATAATTTGTGGGTGTTTTTGATGTCCAATTTCTTTTTTCTTTTTACTGAAATATACTTCATTTACAATATTAGTTTCAGATGTACTGCATAGTGATTCAGTATTTTTATAGATTATACTCTATTAAAAGTTATTACAAGATAATGGCTATAATTCCCTGTGCTGTACAATATATCCTTGTTGCTATAATTTGTGTTTTACTAGCTGATCATTCTGAGAGTAAACAGTAAAATAAATTGCATTACTATAATTCACCAAACACCTGCCATAACTTGTAACTCCCCCTCAGCGGATGAATATTTGGTGATAATTACCTCTTAGTTAGTCAGTGGTAAGGATGACTGCATACCCAGATAATCAAAAAACTTATTTTCAGACCATAAGTTCGTATTAGCATGAAGCCAACATGGGGGGGGGAGCTTTTTAAAGTTCTTTCTAACTTACTTCTACTATACTCGTAGCTGAAACACAGTAAAAACAGATACAGATTAGACTCAGGAAGAACAAGAAAACTAGGTAAAGGGATCAGTTGCTTCACAGGAAGAGGATCTGCCCAAGAATGAAGTGTCTTTCTTTTAGTGAATATTCTTCTTAACAACACCTTGGCTTCTGATGACCTCCTTCATTGTGACTAGACACTGGAAGCAGCAGGCAAGCACCATTCCTGGACTTGGCACAGAAGCAGTGAGACAGGTAGGGGTTTTGCTTTTCCCTCTCCCTTGGGCCTGTTCTGGGTAGACAGGCATATTAGCTTTGATGCCAGTGATACTGTGCTAATATATTTGTACACATGTGTCACCAGATCTCTTCAGGAGTAACTTACAGCATGTCTTTTGTCATGGCCAGGAATGGAAGGACCGAAACAATTAAAGGAATAATAATAAGCACTCGGGCTTCCCTGGTGGCGCAGTGGTTGGGAGTCCGCCTGCCGATGCAGGGGACACGGGTTCGTGCCCGGTCCGGGAAGATCCCACATGCCGCGGAGCGGCTGGGCCCGTGAGCCATGGCCTCTGAGCCTGCGTGTCCGGAGCCTGTGCTCCGCAAAGGGAGAGGCCACGACAGTGGGAGGCCCGCGTACCGCTAATAATAATAATAATAATAAGCACTCACTAAATGTTTTTTGTTGCTATTAGTGTTATTTTTCTCTTCGGTGGAAACGAGGCCGACAAGGGAGGATTTGTTCCTAGAATCTAGAATGGGCTCTCTCACGTCAGGGAAGGCGGCATTCATAGGACGCCTGCAGCGGAGGGTGGTAAGAGGAGGCCCAGACCCGTGAGCACAGTACCTGAAGCTGATGATGACAGACAGGCAGCAGATGGTGTCTGGGAGGGCTGACAGCCACGGTCAGGGCCTGTGCTCTCCAAACACAACGCCAGGCTGACAGGAGAACCGGTAAGCTCTTCAAACCAGTGCCAGCCGTCACCCCTGCTGATAAAGGGCAGGAGTAGTCTGGCACCTGAGGCTGGGAGACAGAAAGGTGACATGGGAAAGGTAGGTCAAGAGGGAAAGGGGAGAAGAAGTTAAAGGCCAAGCAGGTGGTGGTTACAGTACACTTCTGAGAGCAGCCATTGGTATTATGCACTGGAAGCGAGGAGGAAGTAGGTTACAACAGAGACTTTTAGACGGAATAAGCAGGCTACACATGTGGTCCAGGTGAGCGCTGGCTGTCCCAGCCAGTCCCCACTGATCTCTTCTCCCTAAATCTATGTAATAAATGTCCTTTGGTCCTGATCCTTTAAATGTGCTTGCCCTAGACACACGTGGAGGTCCATCCATGATGTAGTTTTAACAGTTTCTGTCTGATTCTGGTGAATCTTAAGAATGCCTGCCTGCATGGGTATTTCTCTCTTAGACTGTAAACTTTTAGAATGTAGGGATCAAATCTATACAATTCCCTCTGAACAGTGTGTAACACTATAGACAAATAGATGATTAATATTTTTAAGACGAAGAAGATGATGCTACTAACAAAATATAAAAGATGAATGAGATTCATAAAGCCCCCTTTTTCTGGTGATAATATCAACAGGACTTGAAAAGATAGAACTTTTCAAGTACTAAAAAGATATTCCTGTGAGAAAACAGCAGTATCACTTCCAAGCCTTAATATGAAACTAGCTTTCTATTCCCCTTAAAATGTTTACTGTTGTAATCCCACTTCTAGAAGACTAGTGTAGAGAAAATAGTCAGCAATATGAACAAATATTTGTTTGTAAACACATGAGCACCTAGATGCTAACTATAGAAAAATGGCCAAGTGAAGCTTGGTACATCTGTAAGATGGGAATATCTAGCAGTCATCAAAAATCATAGTTAATAATAATAACAGAAAAATGCTCACATTAAAATAGCAAGTGAAAAGAGTACGTACAGTATGTTTTCAACTGTATTTTTCTAAAGCATAGAAATATTGGAGAGAAATACACCAAAATGCTAAAAAAGAAAAGAAAGAAAAAGTAGAGAATTCCCTGGCAGTCCAGTGGTTAGGACATGGCACTTGCACTGCTGGGACCTGGGTTCAATCTCTGGTTGGGGAACTAAGATCCCACAAGCCACCTGGAACAGCCAAAAAATAAAAAGTAGGAGACTGAGAGGAGAGGAGGTGACAGCAGAGAAATGGCTTGAAGGCAAGCAGTGAGGAAACAGATACTAGGTAAAGGGAAACTAAATTTTTTAACACCTACTCTGTGCTGATCCAGCTTTAGAGTCACATGTCTAGCCATTCAATGGACATCCCACAGCTTCTTTGAACCTCAAATTCAATATGTTGAAAGATGTACTCATCTTCCCCCAAAACTACTCTAGTTTCATGTGCTCTATGTTGGTAAATGGCACCACCACCAAAGCCAGAAACATTTGAACTTCAACCAGGTCTTTCCTCTCTCCCTCACCCCCAAAGCACTCTCTCTTGCCCCCTACAGCACTACATTCAGCTGAGATCCTACCATCGCTCACCTGTATCCCCATTCCTCTGCTGCCCCACCACCATCTCTAATCTATCCTTTGGAATGCAGTCCAAGGAATCTTTCTAATATGCAAGTCTAGTTATGTCAGTCCTCCTTAAGACTTTTCCATTGATTTCTACTGTCCCTAAAATAAAGTCTAAACTTCTTAATGTGACTTGCAAGATCCTCTTCAAGCTTCATTTTCAACAGGTCCTCTTCTGTACACCACAGCCCAGCCATACTTCCTGCTCTTCCTCTACTGTAGGTGCTCTCTTTTCTCTCTGGGTGTTTGCAGTGCTTGGAACACCATCTCCTAGCTTTCTGGCTAGATCATTCCAAACCTTTAGATCTCAGCTTATAATCACTTCCCCAAGTTCAGGTTAACATCCTTCTTACAGGCGTCCATGTACTGTAAATGCTCTCAGAACTGACCTCCACGTAACCAACTTACTTGATACACATCATTTCCCCGGTAAAACATAGTGACTATAGCCCTGGCCTCACCACTGATCAAACATGGTAAACTACTCTCTAGTACACCCATCTAACTCTGCTGCCACTAGTTGAATTGAATTGTATGCCTAACAAGAGCCAGATATGTTTGTTCCAAACTTATACCTGTTTTATTTGTTGTTATATTATTCAACAAAATATTATGTAAATTCATAAACTATGAGTACAGAAGGAAAGTTGTTTTTCTATGAAAAATAATGTAGAAAGACACAAATGTGAGATGCTAAAAAAAATGCTGTCACTTTATATGTGTATGTAAAAGCTGTGAATGAGAAAAATCATAAATCTAAACAGACTCTCAGATAGATTTTCAGGTATTTAAGTTCTTTTTTCATTTTTATTTTAAATTGGAGTATAGTTGATTAACAATGTTGTCAGTTAATTAAGTTCTTGTCCCAATTTAAAGAAACTAAAACTGGAAATCAAAATATATACGTTATGGGAGTAGTTTATGCCAGGAAGATTACCTGGGACTTCAGTTATTGGACATATACCTAAAGAAAAGTCCTTAGCCCTATTTCAAAAGGTTGGCAAAAATACGGTACATTTATATGCTTTTAAAAATTGAGGTGAAATTCACATAACATACAATTAACCATTTTTAAGTATACAGTTCAGTGGCACTTAGTGCATTCACAATGTTGTACAACCACCACCTCTCTCTCGTTTCAAAACTTTCTCATCACCCCAGAAAAACCCTGTACCCTTTCAGTAATCACTCCCTGATGCCCCTCTCCTGTCCCCTGGCAACCTCTAATCTGCTTAAGTTGAAATAGAACATTTAATGCACGTAGAGATTTTTTTTATAATTCTCTACTTTACTGATTTGTTGGATTAATCTATTAACTATTGATCCAACTCAAGTTGGACAAATGTGCTTTCCTTACAGTTCTGTATTATTATTTATTTAGCTGCCTGTCCCCACTCCCCAGGCACTGAGTGCTTGGCAGGCAGTATCCATGTTTGAGCTGTTCTCCATGGGTCTGCAGCACCTGGCACAATGTCTGGCACAAAACGTACTCCAGATTTGTGGGGCTAATTCACATTACCAAGAAGTTAATTAATTTGTCCAAGAACATAGAGCTAGTAAATGGTGAGTCACAATTTAAGCCTAAGTCTCTCACGGAGCACCAAGCAGAAAATGGGGCCTGTTTGGGAGATGAATTCAGACAGCAATCATGCTAGAGTTGATACTGAGGAGGGCTTACCATGTGTCCAGTGTTGTTCTAAGCCCTTTCCAAATATTACATTGTCTAATCCTCCAACAACCCTACAAGATAAATAGTACCATTAGCCCAGAAATTCTGGACTGGGAGACAGAGAGGCCTAAGCCCAATCCAAGAATCACAGAAAACTAGAGGAAGGTTGTGAGTACAGGAGTAGTTTAGTCAAATGCCAGGAAAGGACCATCATTTTATCACATTAGTAACAAGTTTTAGGACTGGTTTTAGGGAAGAAGTTAGGTAAGATGGCTGAGATGGAGCTTTCTCTAGAGTTTGCCCTCATACACACATACACACTCACACACACACACACACATACATGCACAGGTTATGTCTCACATGTACTTGGTTAAATAATTCTTGTGGAAGATGCCACTTTTATGCTTTTTGCTCTGTTGAGTACCACTGCATCTTGCAGGTACAGTCACATCTACTGTACACTGGAGGATAGAATTAGGGATGATTGTCTCCTTTTTGCTTATCCATATTCTCTAGTTTTCTGTAACACATATATATTGGTCATGTAGTTAAAAATGAAGTAAAATTAAGCAAGGATAAATATTCTTCAATCAGAATTGGTATACCCAGTGCCCTGATGGCTCAGTCCTCCTGAAATGTTCACCCTTCTTGAGCATAGGATGGAAGTGCTAAAAGGGAACCAGGGGACCTCTGGTCCCATCTGTTCTTTTGCTCTCTCTGCTTTATCTCTCAGCAGATGGATACACTCAACACCTCATGAAAGATTCCTCTGTGCATCAAAGACTCCAACCTGTAATGTTAAATAGTAATAACAATAACAACAGCAACAACAACAATAATAATGTGTCTGAGGCTTGTACAAAATAAATAGGTTGGTTGTTGAATGAGTACTGACACAAAATAGGCTTTAAACAAAATGTTTCTTAGCCTGTCGCTCTGTTATCCATTTTTCAATGTGATGCCACATAAATAAATTATACTCTAAAAATCCCACTTGTCACCATATACAAAAATAAACTAAAAATGGATTAAATACCTAAATGTAAGACCTGAAACCATAAAACTCCTAGAAGAGGACATAAGTGAAACACTCTTTGACATAAATCATAGCAATATTTTTTTGGCTGTGTCTCCTCAGTCAAGGGACAGAAAAGCAAAAATAAACAAATGGGACCTAATTAAACCTAAAAGCTTTTGCACAGCAAAGGGAACCATTGATGGAAGAAAAAGACAGCCTACAGAATGGGAGAAAACATTTGCAAATGATATGACTAACAAGGGGTTAATATCCAAAATACATAAACAGCTCATAGAACTCAGTATTAAAAAAAAAACCAATTAAAAAATGGGCAGAAGACCTGAATAAACATTTTTCCAAAGAAGACATACAGATGGCCAATAGGCACATGAAAAGATGCTCAACATTGTTAATTATTAGAGAAACGCAAATCAGAACAAAAATATCACCTCACACCTGTAAGAATGGCTATCATCAAAAAATCTACAGATAACAAATGTTAGAGAGGATGTGAAGAAAAGGGAACCCTCCTACACTGTTGGTGGGGATATAAATTGGTGCAGCTACTATGGAAAACAGTATGGAGGCTCCTCAAAAAACAAAAAAAGAGCTACCATATGATCCAGCAATTCTACTCCTGGGTATATATCTAGAAAAAATGAAAACTCTAATTTGAAAAGATACATGCACCCCAATATTCATAGCAGCACTATTTACAATAGCCAAGATATAGAAGCAACCTAAATTCCCATCAACAGATGAATGGATAAAGAAGATGTGATATATGTATTTGTAATAGACTATTACTCTGCCATTAAAAAAAAAATGAAATTCTGCCATTTGCAACAACATGGATGGACCTAGAGAATATTATGCTTAGTGAAATAAGTTAGATAGAGAAAAACAAATACTGTTTGATAGCACATATATGTGGAATCTAAAAAATAATATAAATGAATGTATATGCAAAACAGAAACAGACACACAGATATAGAAAACAAGCTAATGTTTACCAAAGAGGAGAGGGAAGGGGGAGGGACAAATTAGAGGTATGGGATTAAGATATACAAACTAGTATGTATAAAATAGATAAGCAACAAGGATATATTGTATAGCACAGGGGATTATACCTATTATCTTGTAATAACTTTGAATGGAGTATAATTTAAAAATACTGAATCACTATGCTATACACCTGAAACTAACATATATTTTAAATCAACTATACTTCAATTTTTTTAAATCCCATTTTTAGACACAAAAGATTTTAGTAAGCTTTCTTCTAAAAGCATATGGAATTGGGTTTTTTTTTTCTTTCCCAAACCATATAAGAACAATACTCTTGTGCATATACATCCTGTGAACCGAGTAGGTATTAACATTTTTAGGGTCTGAATTAAAATATCTCTTTAATAAATGACTTCCTGTAATGTCTCTTTATATCTTGGCCGTCATCTTCATCATCATCATCACTACAAACATCTAGATTGGACTTGAAGTTTACAAATCATTTCTATACACAGTATCTCTCTCCATAGTTCACCATCTCTCCTTCCATTCATCGGTTTATTTAATTGCTCCCCCACCCCCTGCCCCGACCCATATCATTTAGTCTCTCAGTTGGTCTCAAATCAGTCCTGTGGTAAAGGATCTGAAAAATCCTGGTGACTTGGGAACAACGATTATGGTCACTTCATCTCTCCACTAACCCCATTTTTATTGAGAAGGAAACTGAGGTTCATGGAGGCTGAAGGACTTGCTTAGGATCTCACAGCTGGTTCAGGTACAGGACTAGGCCTCAATCTCAGATCTGACAGCTCTACATCTGTTGTTCTTTATTCTACCACACTGCTGTTCATTTCCTTAGTTGCTGGATTTTAATAGTGGTGGCATTTGGCTTGACCTAGAAATTTTAAAATTAAGCCTTTGAGTAGCTACCTTTATACCACAACCCCTAGAAACCAACCCAGGTGTACAAACTTAGTCTGAAAGGAACCCTCTTATCTTATTCCATATCTGCCCACCCTTTTAAATCTAGCACTAAACCTTAAGGACTTGCCTTTGAAAAATCAAAATTGGCAGAGAGAGAGAGAAAAGAAAGTAGGTTTTAGTGTTTTCTCTGTATTACAACTGGTGGGAAGGCAACGATGTCTCTCTCCAATCACTAATGTTTAAAAAATTCTTTGAAAATATGCAGTATGAACAAAATGTTCTATTAGGAAGAGGCAAGGTTAGGCAATAGAGGGTGAGGGCAGTACACAATATGAGAACCAAGACTATGGTGCTAGATTGAAGTTCTGGATTTGGGGGTTTCAAACCTGTGAGGCATCTTGCCTCAGAGAGTAAGCACATCAGAGCTTCAGCATATGTCTGCCTAAGTATGTTGCACGCAATGTTTGGGACATATTTATACTAAAAATTATTCATTGTTTACCTGAAATTAAATGTAACTGGGGGGCTTCCCTGGTGGCGCAGTGGTTGAGGGTCCGCCTGCCGATGCAGGGGACACGGGTTCGTGCCCCGGTCCGGGAGGATCCCACGTGCCGCGGAGCGGCTGGGCCCGTGAGCCATGGCCGCTGAGCCTGCACGTCCGGAGCCTGTGCTCCGCAGCGGGAGAGGCCACAACAGTGAGAGGCCCGCATACCACAAAAAAAAAAAAAAAAAAAAAAAGTAACTGGGCATCTTGTATTTATCTAGCCACCCTATCCAGGCGCTGATCCCGAGGGCAGCCTTGGGCCAGGTGCAGAGAATGCTTGTTTGGAGACGTTCCTGATAAGCCAAGAGCTAGAGCTGAGCTGATATGAGACGTCTGAATTAAGTCTTTGGTTGTATATATACATCTATTTTGTTGGTTTCATCATCCTCTTGGGCCTTTTGTCTTTGATTGAAAGTCTCTATAAACTGTGCCTGAATACCATGGTGTTAATCACAAACCTCCTGAAGTATTTTCATATTGTGTGTAATAAATGCCCATATACTTAGGATTTCAAGTAAGAAATACTCACCACAATATTTAGTGAAAATTACAAAGGGAGTACAAATTAAGCATCGTTTTGTTAAAGTGTATATTGTAAGTCTTATTTAATTTCCCCATGTTCTTACATGTGTGTTTGTATAACTGTCATGTCAAGACTCACTGATAAAGTATTTCAATTAGCTGCTAAAAGAAACACATTTACAGAGTTACAACTGATGTACATTTGGGCTAAATACCTATAATCAGAGTTGTTTCTCACCTGAGTCCCTCTTACTGATGCTATGTAACAAGTAGCCCTGATTGCTGGCAATAGCTGCTTAACGTGTTCACATTTGTGTGGGAATCACATAAAAATGGTGAGTCACTAGTACTTTGAAAAAGAACCTGATACTAGGTTTAGGCTGAATAAGTTATATGGTCACTTTATCATATCTGGAAGCCTTGTTCCCAAGTCACCAGGATTATTCAGATCCTTTACCGCAGGACTGATTTGAGACCAACTGAGAGACTAAATGATATGGGTCGGGGCAGGGGGCGGGGGAGCGATTAAATAAACTGGTGAATGGAAGGTGTTGAGTCACCTACCTTCATGTTCACCCACCTCCATGTTTCCAGCCTTGCCACTAGCTCCCTGGGTAACCAGGACTTATCACTTGGTTGTAGTCTTATGGACAAAAATGGCTAAAATAGTAGTAGTAGTAGTAGTAGAAGTAGAAGTAGTAGTAGTAGTAGTAGTAGTAGTAGTAGTAGTAGTAGTAGTAGAAGTAGTAGTGAGGAGATTCAGTGCAGAAATGCACAAGGAAGTAAAATCCCCCTCATCCACCAGCAGTCTTTTCTGTCCCTGTATGGTTTGTGTGATGCTTATATCACTCTTCAACAATCTCCTAACACTGTCTTTTATTATTATGAAATTATCGTCAACATTTTTTATCTCACAAGCTATTTATTCTCTACCTCCTTTTTTCATAACCTCATAATCTCAGTTCATGGAAGTGACCAAAGAATTCTCAAGATCTAATTCTATCCTACTATTTTTCCCCAAATCACCTTAATGCAGTGTTCTGGGAAATTTAGGGAACACATCCTTGTCAAAGAAAAGTAGCATTCTTGCATAAGGCCTTTATTTAAAAGTTAAAGAAGAAAATTTCCACATTGCTCAATTTCATGACTTAAGCAGGTCAACTCAAGATATGGGCAAATCATGCCTTTCCTACAAAGCCATCACAGGAAACCTGAGGTGGCGGCCACTCTGAACCGCCTGGCCTATAGGACGTTTAAAGAATGAAATCTACTCCATGTCTTACATATGTCCTGTTTATAAGAAATGTCATCTCTGAGAACTTTGCAGAGGACCTTCCTCCTAGCTCTGCTGAAAATAATTTCAGTGAGATAGTGGGTCTAAGAATATGGTATGAAAAACTCAGTGGTCTCTAAAAAGGCTTCTTTCTCTTGTTCAGTCTCTTTGTCCAGTCCCATGTAATGATCTTTATCCCAAATCAATGGAGCTAAGCACTCCCAAATACCTCAGAGAATACAGAGCTTTGAGAGGGGGGAGTTTTATCTTACAGTGTAAATTTACTTAATATAATTTTTGAATAGACAATACATTCACATTGTTCAAAAATTAAAATGACATAAAAAGGCATGCACTGAGAAGCTGTGCTTCACCTCCTTTTCCCATCCACCCCACTAATCCCTGATGCCCCCTAGAGGTGAGCACTTCCACTCGTTTCTTTGGGGGTCTTACAATGTTTTTATGCATATACAAGTAAACATTAATTTTCCTATATTTCCTATCTCATTTTCCTATATTTCATATACAAAAGGCAACATATGCTATACATGTTCTGCAGCTTGCTTCTTTCATAGAGAAATATATCCTGGAGATCACTTCCTATCAATACATAGAGAGCGTTTATTAAAACCACGTAAAGTGTCCTTGTCGACAGACACTCAAAATGTTCCTTAACATCACAAACAACGCTGCAGTGAACAATTGGTCTACGTGTCCTTTTGTACATATACAGATATATCTGTAGGATACATTTCCAGAAGTGGGACTTCATAGAACTTTTATTAAATACCTCAGTCTTAACACTTATCAAAGAGTAGCCTGTACCTTAGTTTGTACTGTCTCTTCACTATTTTATGAGCTTCTGGAAGGCATGAACTCTGTTTCATTCATCTTTGCATCCACAGCCCCTACATAGCACCTAGCATGTTAATGCTGAATACAAACTAAACTTCCTTGTGTGACTATAACCTTGAGAAGATTAAAATAACCCTCAACTTAAAAGGCTGAAATCTAGGGTGGAAATTAAGAGGCACTTCCAAGTTTCTATTTAAGGATAAAAATGGGACTCATAAGATACCAGGCCAAATGAAAATATTGAATAAGGAGTACAAGTTTCAAGGATGAGGATGTCTCTTCAGATCCAGTGACTGGGACATGTCATGTAAATGTTCTGGGTATTTTGAACACAGAGAAGCTGAATAGTAAAATGGAGAGGAAGCCTGGAGGACTCCTACCTGATGAAGATCAGCCACGAGTGACTGAGAACAGCACTTCCTTAGAAGACCGGCCCAAGTTGGGAAATAAAGGTTAACCACACACCTGGATGAGAATCTGAGCAGATAAAGAAACTATACTCCAATAACAATTAATTTAAAAAAAAAAGAATCTGAGCAGAAAGAGAGGTTGTGCGAGAATGTGTGTGTGTGTGTGTTTGTGTCACATGGTCCTAATTCTCCTCCATCTCCATTCTCATAATAGCCTGTGGGAGTGACTGCTGATTCTGCTCTGCAGCCCTCACATTTTCCAGGAAGACTGCTAGCAAGTCATGGTGAAAACTCAGACCCGGTCCTAAACTGAGGGCAGCTGTACTTCCTAGCTCATTCCCTCACCGTCCCAGGGCTGCCCCCATACAGCCATCGCTGCTACCCTAGCACATAGGCCACAGAAGGGTTCTCTTTCTCCATTAGGCCATCAGAAATCACCCCAGCTGCCACTGAACTATGTTAAGCCAAGCCTGAAGAAATAGAATGGCAGGCAGATGTGTCACACACAGAACTCACCTCAGAGCCTGTTGAAATACCTGCCTCTCAATCGTAAAGTAAATTGATGCAACCTCTTTGGTTGTATCAATAATATGACAGTATCATTCAAAAATTGTAAATGTGTTTTTACCTAGCAATTTCACTTCAAGCAATTAATTCTACAAATACATTTATAAAAGTACACAAAATACATGTTTGTTGAAGTATTATTTGAAAAAGCAAAAAGTCTTAAAAAACTCTAAATATTCATCAATATGGGGATCATTCTATCCATAATATCTTATTACCTGATACGCTGTGCAGCTGCTAGAAGAATGAAATAGACCCATGTATAAGGCAATATATAGCCAAAATATATTGCTAAGTGAATAAAAATAAGTTCCAAATAGTAAATATATTGTGTGATGTTATTTGAGATTTAAAAGAGGATGCACTTGCTTATGAATAAAAATGTCTGTTAAAATATATGAGAGGGAGTTCCCTAGTGGTCCAGTGGTTAGCAATCAGCGCTTTCACTCCTGCGGCCGGGTTCAATCCCTGGTTGAGGAACTAAGATCCCACAAGATGCCAGCATGGCCAAAAAAAATTTATATATATATATATATATATATATATGGGATTGAGGGGGCTAGGGGAAAAGAAAGGAAGGTTTTTAAACTTTATATCCTGTTTGTATTGTTTTTATAATTAAAAAGTTCACTCACAGCCAATCTACTATTTCTTAGGTTTCTAAGGTGTATAGATTATCTGGGGTTTAGTGATTATTTTTGACATTTTGGTTATAGTGAATAACCACCACTTTAAAGATCTTCCGAAAGAGTTCGTTATGGCTGAAGGAAGAGCTATGGTTGATCTTGTGGATCACAAACCCTACTGCAACTTTATGGACGTACACACAAAACCCAATGCATGCAGAGAGGTTAATAAAATTTCCTGTGATTACAAAAATCAGCGTGTTGAGCCTTCAGACTGTTGATGAGGTTATCGATAATTTTAAATATCACTCTTGACCACCCCCAAACTTACACTTGACACTTACCTGCACACATCTTTCAAGGAATGCATTTTAGTTTTTATACTGTATTTGCAGCAAGATTTCCCATGAAGTAGACTTTAAAAATTATGAAAAAAATCATATCACATTTTACAAGGTCAGGGAGAAATGAAGAAGAAAAGATGCTCCCATATTATGCAAGTGTCCTGTTGCTAAAGAATAGATTGCTCAGGGCAGACTTAAACCAAGTGGTAGATTCTGACTTTAGGTGTTCGAATCCTGATCAGCAGAGCTACTCAGTCAGTTAGTGTGTCTGATCCTGAGGAAAGAAAACCTGAGACAAGAAGCAAGAAAAAGAGAAAATGTCAAAGCAAGAAAAAAAAAATTGGCAATACAATTGGCAGTAGACCCAAATATAGGTTCCCTTGAGTCAAGGCTTTAATCAAGAAATTTGAAAGTAGCAAAATTTCATTTGGAACATCAATTTCTGAGTCACCTACCTTTTCCAAGATTTCCTGTTGCTAAGATGATGATATCTTTGGTTACTAATCTAACCAAGTTTTCCAGTGTCAAAAGTTTTAGCAATTAGCCTTTCTCTCTGCAACACAGAAAAAAAAAGTTGTGGGGTGTACAACATTAATTTTAATGCCTTATATGATTCCTCTTCTCTCTGGAATAGTATTTTGTGTTTGCAAATGTAGAGAAACCTACATTCTCCTGGTACTAAGATGGTAGGTCTCTACTAGAAGCTAATAGACAAACATACCAAGCAAATAGACAATTCATCTTGCTGTAATTACAACCGGGTCTTGTTTATGGAAGTAATCCAAGCCTGAAATTCATAAACAATCTTAAGAGATCTTCAGAACCAAAGCATACTTTTGAGGTTAACCCCAAAACTTTTGAGAACTTCCATTTTACAACTGAATGCTAAAGCACAATAACCACTGAGATAAGGAAAAGAGAGGTTAAAAGATCAGCAATTGAGGAAGAAATAACAGAAATTAAGAAAAAAATAAAGAAAGCAGTAAACGTATGAATAATTGTACCTTTATTTGCCTATTTCACTTATTACCAAGCAATTAATCCTCAATTACAAAAATGAGTGTAACTGTTTAAGAAATGTTTGCTTCCACAAAGTAAATAGATTCTAAGCATGTTTGGTAATTTTAAATATATGTTGTTGTATTTTGTGGTTTTAAGGCACTGGCCTCCAATGTTTAGATCCAGGAATCTAGAAATGAATTATCTTGTCAACTAATATTAAGTCCAAATGCACATTGCCCAAATTTTTGAAATGATATGGGTGAAAGTATATTTTTGAACTCAATTAGCCAGATAACTTGCACATAATTATCCAACCAAAGTCCACAGAGTTGGGAATACCTCTCCAAATTCGTTTTGGTATACAGTGTTTTCTCCTTTGAACCACTAATCACGTTTATTATGTGCAGTTTCTATGATACAAGTCTATTTGCCCCAAAGTCTTAGCATCATAGAACCCTCTCATCAGAATATTGGTTAGATTCCCTAGTGTGAATCACTTATCCAGTTGCTTGCCTGATTATTCATATGTTTTTGAGATTTGTGAAATGTGGCAGATAAACAGGTTTATGCTGTGTGCAGCTTGGAGGGCAGCCAATGTCTGTCTGACTATACAGTGTATTGACTCTCCTGCCTCAAATCTCTCTCCCATACAGAGAAGCTGTATTTTAAGACTAAAATCAGTGTAAAATGCAATCCAGTAATGTCACTGCAGAAAACAGCAGGTGCTCATCCACTCATTTGTGGTGATTTCTTGCAGTGAAGAAAGTTAATCAATGATTCACCCAATGGACAAAGAAACGTCACAGCGAATATTTGAAAAAGTCAAATGTGGGAAAGGAACATTCTCATCTAAAAATGTGCTCTTATTTTCGAAAGGAAAACCTTCCACAAGAAAATCAGGAATTTTGTTGAAGTGCTCTGATTGTACCTGCAGTAAGAAATAGCATGTTCCCTTCTCCCTGCTTTTCCTGTTTTATTGCTTTTGTGTTGCACTTCTAAAATAAATATCAATAAATCATTGCAGTTAGATACTCTAATATAGAGAGAAATGTACTTGACACCCTACAGTCATTACAATTGGAGGGGACTCTGATTAGGATGCTTTACTTAATTAAGTGATATCGTCTAAAGAGAGTTCTTCCCTCCATTTTCTGTTTAACAGTCTTATAAAACACCAACACAGGAAATTCATTCTGTTGTTTGCTTTCCTTATTGTAAATGGTTTCTTCTCATTCATAGTTTACAGAAGATGTTGTATTAATGAAAGACTGTGGTTCAGCTATACACAGAGCCTTGTTCAAATCAGCCCAAACCACACTAGACTTGAGAACATTTTCTCTCTCAGCCCTAGAAATGTATTTTAAATTTTATTTTTACAATATCTGTAACCTAAAATTAAGATGATCCAAAGGAAATTTTTTTCTGAGAAATCGTGCTTCATCTAGTTTATGTATGGTTCAGCAGAGACCTTAAAAATCTGTTTCTTTGGAAAAATAGAGAAAAATGGGCAAAGAATAAGCAATCCTTATGCATAAGATGCTATTTGTGAGGCACTTTAATTTTACTGAAAGAAGTCATTAAATTTGGATTGCCAATACAAATATGATTATATATGTTTTCTAAATAAAATGTTATTATGTTGCAACTGAACTCATCCATTTATTGTTTGTTTACCTAATGCTCAAACACATGTTTTATTCATAGATCTCTGGGAGAAAAAAATTTTGCTTGATAATCACACCAAGCATATTTAACAAAAGCGATTCTCCTTTTATTAGTGAACAAGTTTAAGCAGAATGATTTCATTTTTTTTTCCATTTGGTTAATTCAGACTTGCAGAATCCTCGGTATACAGCTTTTGTTTCTCCCCCTGCTGCCTTTTATGCCTTTAATGTATGCATGCCTATCCACTGATGGGAAAATATCATTTCCTGCAAGTCTTCCTTTTTCCTTCTTGACTATCCTCTCAGTTGATTTCTGGTTTTGGTTAGTTAGTTTTCACTAGTTAGTTCTGTCAAATCATGTACATGACAGACAAACTGAAGCCAAGTAAATAGTTCACTATCCTGTTGGAGATTTTTAACTCTCTTTCATTAAAGTGAACTTGAATTCTAAATATATTTACTCATTCCTTTGAAGATAAATATTTTTATTTTTAAATAAATTAAAAATTGATAGAAAGTCAAGAAAGGGAAGATTTATTAATATCTATGGAATTATTTTCATTAACCAATAAAACATTTTAACAAATGTTTTTACATTTAGCAACTTTCAATTAAAAAGCAACATAAATGTAAACACTCTTAAATGAACTCAATCAGTTTACAATAGATTTTTTTTTGCCTTAACACAACATGCAGCTAAAATCATTTAATGATCTTAAATTTTTAAATTCACTTGAGTCTCAAAATACAAATATGAATATTAATGAATCACATGTAAGGGGCTTTTAATTAACTGCTAACCTATCAAAAGAACTTTAAACCATTGCTAGGAACGTGAAATTCCTGGCTTTTATAGCTTGGTCATTTTTCAAGCAAAATAATAATAGCAGTAATAATAATTCATAATTGATAAATGAGTTAATTAGTGTTATATGACTCTAAGGTTTTTGTTTTTGTTTTTAATTGCATAAAACTAGTCCTTCATAAAACCAGTCCAGCATAAAACCACTACCTGAAAACATTCTGAAGTTACATAAGTTTTCTTAACTCCCAAATTAAATCAGCTCTACCATAGAAAACCATAGAAAAACAGTAAATGTGCCCCCTGGACATGTTACCCAAAATGAACTCCAGAAGTTGCTTGTAATTGCTTTTTCTTTTTTTAAAGAATGTTCTTTATTAAAGATTAACTTTATATTAGTTCTAAAGTTCATTAGATATGTTATTTTCGAATCTGTAATGTAGATAATTTTTATAACCAAAAGCTTAGTTAGCCTACTTTCTATTAAATGAACTTCTTTATAGATTTTCTTTAAGCTCTTCATTTAAAAAGGTGTCTTTGTCCTGAAACTAAACATATGACATTCCTATCCCCTAGGAAAATGTTTAAAGAATTGAATAACAGCAAGTAAAGAGATTTTATTCCATTCTCCTGCGTTTGTTTACTTCTTTAAAAATAATTTTTAAAAATAAAGAACACGGCTTTTTTCTTAAGACTTCAAGATGAATGAGAATTGCATCTAATGAAGTACCACTGAAGTTAGAGTAGCTGCTGAATCATTATCTGGCAGAAGAATGTGAGTCCCATTTTGCGCGAACCAATTATTTTTATCAAATGACTTTTCTATTTAAATTGTTTGCTTTAAAAAATAGTGATGTTAGAGATACGTAGAGTTATTTTAATATGCATTTTAGAGCATTATTACTCTAATTCCTATAAGCCAAACTAACTGCAACACAGCCCACTTCAGGCTGTTATTTATTGAAACTGCTTTTCATGGAGCAGTGAACATTTGTAGCGACTGCTCCAATCCTGACAGGCAAATGGATCCGATTTTTTAAATGTTATAAATATTACTATGCATTTAATAGGCTCCATAGTCAGAAAAAAAATTTACATCCTAACATAGTCTTTTCTGTACTTGTAAGATGAGCGTTCTAAAGTATTTGCCATCAAAGCTATTTGTCTCTGTAAAGCAGTAGAAAGAGTAAATTTCCTAGAGAGAACCCAGCTAAGAGACACCCTCCTGCAATGAAGTAGATCAAATCTGTGACAAGAAGAGTACAAAGAAAAAAGTTTGGTTCTAAGGAGAAGATAGTTCTTTGAAACTATTATTTTTTTCTTTCTACAGAAATATACAATGAGTGCTCAAGAAAGAAAATATTCAGCAGAAAACTTTTTTGGGGAGCGGAGAGAGATAAAAACATCTTGTCTGATGTGATAGGAGAAAACATAGAGACTAAAACAAAACAAACAAACAAAACCCAAAAATGGTCAAAAACGTGCTGTATTTGTTTTCTTCTAAAGCACGTCTCCTTTCCGCAAGAGATGACTGCAGTCTGAAGAGTAAATCACTGCCGTCAGCGAGTTGTACTTTATAAATATAGGAGACTGGATCATCTACTCGTCTGGACAATTCTCTTATTAATAGCACCAGTTTCAGAGCTATTTTTGCCTCTTAAAAAGGCACATGCTAGACATTCACAAATTAACTTTTATAAGGGAGGAAAACTTATAAGCTATTGTCAAGATGTATATATTTCTGATTCAAGTTAAACATTTTTAACAAGCCATCTTATGAATCTGTTTTGAAGCACCTCAGCGGCCCAGAGAGAGCTCTACCTTTAATGTGAGAAGACAACAAAGAATCTGTCTCACTCACACGCGCGCGCGCGCGCGCACACACACACACACACACACACACACACACACACACACTAAAATTATAAAATAAAATCAAATATAGGATTCAGGGGGCAAAGAAAAGGAAAACAAATGTTGTTTGTAACGAACAAACTATGAACTTCATGAAAATATGGCAAAAGCCATATTTTTGCCCTCGTAGAACAATTCCTGATGTATAATAAATGAAACTAAAGTAAAACTTCTGAGTAGAACCAAGCATTGAATAAACTGTAGAAATATAATAGTGTTAAGTATTGTGTATTCTTTTAAGACATATATGATATAAATGTTAATGCAATTAACTTCGTTCAGTATCCTGTTAATGATGTAGTACTTCATTGTTTGTAATTAATCACTCAAAATATAATGGCTCAACAGTCCAGGAAAAGCCCGGTTATCTTTCAAAAGTACAGTAATCATACATAAATTATATAAAAACTCAAATTCATGCTTTAAGGTTTATTTTCAAAATTTGATATTTTTTCCTCATGTTCAAACACATTATTAAAACCACATTATTAAAACCACATAATTAAAACCAAAAAAAATGTAACTAAGATTATCCCCCTAAAACACATATAGAGAAACATGTGGGGATTTTCAAAATCTTACTTTCATAACAATGACCTAAAAATAATTATTGAAAAAAGCAATTGAAATACATCATATATTTTAATGACTCAAATATTTATTTCTAGTCCTTTTTGCATCAAGGCTGTGGGAAATTTGTATTATGAAGATCAGATGGTGCACTGATGTGAGAAATGTTGCAAAGCATCCTGTTGATTGGTTCTAATTAACTGCAATGCTCTTGTGTTCTCAGTTTTAGCCAGCACACACTACACAATGCCTTTTATTTTGCTTTGAATGGATTTTTACTTAAAAACAGCTGATCTCAATATCAAAAGCATTTTGGCTTTTTTTATCTCTTAAAATTTTCTTGCAATATTTTCTTTTCAATTTTAAAAGGTAAATTTGAAAATATTTCTAAAGCATAAAGTATAATCAGTTAAATTAACAGCACTCGTGTGTTCTTTCCCATGTATTTTGCATGTTCTATAGTACGTGATTACATTCTCAAACCACATTTCAATTCCTCTTTAAAAGTTATACATCTGGGTGATGGTTTAAGCAGGAAATTCTGAAAAGCAATTTTGAGCATGCTGCTAATTTTTATTTTTTTTTTTATTTTCGTAATCAGTCTACTAAATAGAACATAACTAAAACATGGGATCACAAGGAATGGGAAGGATTCCAGAATTTAAAGTATTAAATGAAATTCTTTACACTCACCTTTCTCTGATGACTTAAGCTCAAGCAGCCCTGACAGAGAGAAGTCATGAATTTTCATCAACTTCACACATGTCATACGTTTAAAAACATTTTGATTTGCCCTGGGACCCCTACACATCTCTGAAGCACAGAAACAGTGCTGTGCTGTTTTGTAGGTACAAACCCTATGAACTCCCAGAACTCTGGAAGATATATTACTAATGTAAACGGGCCCTTAAGTGAAAAAAAAAGAGCATTAAATAACAGAAAGTTTCCAAGGAAATGAGGAATTTAAAATAAGGAAAGTATTATTAGAAGCAGTACATTTTCTATACTTTTAAGGGCCACAATTTTATCCATACATTAGCTTTCTGAGAATATACAATTATCTGACCTGAGAAACAAATCATTTTGGAAAGGAAAATCCACAACCTAAAAATTAGAGCTAAATTATCAACTTAATTATCAACTTAAATTATCAACTTGTTCATATGAGGATAAAGAGTGACTCATTTGAGCAGAGAGGCCACAGTTTCAAAACGGCTACCAATATCCTGCTACTTCCAGGAGGAAGGCTAATTGTGTTAAAAGTAGTGCAATAAAAACAGAATTTTGCCCTAAATAACATATCTGCGATTATCTTCCAAACGTTTCTGTCCCTCTTAAAATTGTGAAAAATCATTCAGATGAAGTAAGAAATAAACATTAGGAGAGGTTAGTAAGTGCAAACAAAGTCACAAGTCATAGAACAATATAAATAAAGTGGCATTACAAACAACTTATGCTGTGCCCCTCACTTTATGACTAAGAAAACTGAGGCCCAAAGAGGTAAAGTGACACCCCAAGGTCTTACAAAGACTAGGCGGTAAAGCTAAACTAGAGACACAATTGGTAGCACAATTTCTACAACCCCACCCAGTCTTCCAACACAGTAACAGAAACGGCAGCTCAGGTGGATGTCAATCATACAACTAAGTAAAACAATGAGCAACGCATCCTTGACCCTAAAAGGTATACGCAGGGCATACAAAATTAAACAATGACCTTTACCCAGTGTCAATAGTCATTTCTCTTTAAAAGCTATCTTAATGCCTTTATTCTTGCCAGGGTTTGAGGATTTGTATCTATTTAGTGAAAGGTAGTTCTCTTTAGCACTCTTATACCAAGCAGGCAGGTAAAAACAACCACCATAGAGTCTCACTGTCGCCAGTTTGTCCCCACTTCCAATCCATTGTCCAGTCTGCTGACAATATGGTCTTTCTAAAATGCACATCTGATTATGTTTGAATTTTTTCTATGGCTTTCCATGTGCTACAAGATAAACCTACAGTTCTTAGTCTGGCCTTCAAGGGTCTTCAAAACATTTAGCCAGTACCACCCCTTCAGTTTTACTCCTAACCCTCTCTTTACACTTTCTGCTTCGAGAATACAAACTGAGTATGACTCCCTAAACACAGTATGCTCCTCATTGCCTCCAGACCTTTGCACATGCTGTTTCCTCCACCTGGAATGCCTGACAAACTCTGCTCTTCCTTCAAAAGTCAGCGCATTACTTTTTCTCCTCCTGCCAAATATACACGCTTCTTCCCATGGGATTCCGCTGCATTTTGCACAGAGCTCACATTACTCCATTCATTGCATTGAACTCTGCCTATATACACAATTGTTTCCCCAAACACATTGTTTTTGAGGTCAGAGGCACCGCTTTTTCTCCATGCCTAGTACTTTGCCGGGTGTAAGCACTCAGTGACTGTTTACTGACTGAATGAAAAAAATCAATAAATAGGCCACCATATTTTTTTTCTTATCACAAAATCTTTAAGTCTTAGGGTGATATCCCCTAGTTCTTCTATATAATGTTTAAACTGGATGTACACTGACAACAGGATATTTGTGTCAACCTCTGTTTTTGGTTTCTATCAACTGTTTGCTCTAAGCACAATTTTATAATCACCCTCTCACCGTAGAAAGTTGACTTTGGCATGAAGGTGGTGACGAAATTCCAACTCCTATCAAATTGGGAATCAAGAGAATTCTTGGGTAAAGAGTGGGTCACAATTATTCCAGACGTGGTATGGAACAGTTGGTAAAGAACGGTTCCTTTTGTGACTCCATTTCTCATTAGAAACACAAGTTGAAGGATAACCTGTAACCCACTAAAAATGTAAATGCTTGTTTGGATATAAACTGGAAGTAATATCAGTATCTTCGTGCCAAGTGAGTGCTTTAAAAGAGGATTTTTAGTCTGAAACAAATGGAATTTAGATTTAAGGGTCAGCTTATTTGGGGTTCTATTATGGTTTAACTCCTTCCAGTTTTCCTCATCTTGCTGAGAAAATGCTGCCAACACGCAAATGTCTTCTAGGACAGCTCAGCTGAAGCGGCGGATGTCCTTGGTACATAAACACACATTTTCCTCTTGAAATAATACCCTCACAGTCATTGATGAAAGGCTCCATATTCAAAATAGAGAAGAATTTGCCAGTACAGTCTTCCCTTAACATGTATATCATCTTGAGCAGGCCCCAAATCAATGAAGAGAAGCTCTAGTAGCTGTTCAGGCCAATAAAAGGCAAAGGGCATCCCAACTCTGAAGCTACTTCCAATCTTTTGATTATCCCTCCCCCAATGACATCACTCCAAGGTTCCATTTTGCCCCAAAGCTACAGTCCCTACACAAATGTGAGAGGCGCTCACTAAAGAAAGAAGTGGGGAATACAGCAATAGTAGCCATTGCACCTGCATCATGGGTTCCTCTTGGCCATCAACCTCCTTCCATAGAGCAGCCCTCTGCAGCATCATTATTAACAATCAACACGATTTCTAGTAGGTGTTGAGAACACACTGGCCATTTCCTATCCCCACCCTTTAACGAATGAAAGGATTTGTGACCTCCTGGTCCCCTCACCACTTCAGAAGATGGCTACCCTTTAGAGTTTTAAAGGTCTTGAATGGTGGGTGTGCCATAGAAAGTTTAAATCTGGAATGTAAAAAAGAGATTAACTCTGTGGATTTTCCAATTCATTAATTTTTAGGGTTCATTTTGTGCTACATCTAAGCTTTGGGGTTTTTTGTTTGTTTTAAACATTACAGCATTACCTAAAACAGTTTTCATTTGAATAGGCAGAGAAATGTGAGTCAGAGATTCCTCTCTTGCTAACTGACATAGAATGGGGACACTTTTCTGTCATTCTGAGTCAACCCACATAGAATTTTAACAAATTTTTGTTCACATTTTTAAAAAGAAAAGAAAAATGTTAATAACACTCCTTTATCTTTACGTTTTCATATATCAGAAAAAAATTACAGTCGGGGAAATAGTGAGTTTAATAAATTTATTCATTCAGCAAACTTACTAAACAACTATTATGTGCCAGTCACTACACAGGTATTGACTAACAGCAGATATACAAAAGGAAAAAAACAATATGGTTGTTTACAGCTCTAAATTTAAGAATGTGAAATGTGACTACTATCAAATCACAGAGGCTTGAAATCTCCTTTTGTCCACTTGTTATCTGTTTTCTTGAGAGAAAAACTTCTCTGGCAGGAAGTGTTAGTCAAGATGGAAAATGTTCATCAGCATAAATTCCAACTTTTAACTTAAAAAGCAAGAAAAAATATATCTACGTCTTCAACTTGGGTGGGATCAGTTGAAAGTTCCTCATCAACTTATAAAAAGACATAGTCTGGTTTTCTTGAGGGTCTGAAATGAATCCATTACATTAAAATGGCTCTTAGTAGCAAGAGCAAGTAATGATTTGCATTATAAGCTAATAAAATGGGGAATTAGGCATATCGGTACAATAAGATCTTTTTTATTCACTTTTATAGAGATTCTCTCCCTATTCCTGCTTAAATGAACTTGGAAGATTGTTCACCATTCAGTATTGTTTAAATTATAAGGCTGGTCTGTCATCTGGTTTGGTTTTTTTTTTTTGTTTTTTTTTTTTTTTTTTTGTGGTACACGGGCCTCTCACTGTTGTGGCCTCTCCCGTTGCGGAGCACAGGCTCCGGATGCGCAGGCTCAGCGGCCATGGCTCACGGGCCCAGCCGCTCCACGGCATGTGGGATCTTCCAGGACTGGGGCACGAACCCGTGTCCCCTGCATCGGCAGGCGGATTCTCAACCACTGTGCCACCAGGGAAGCCCCTGTCATCTAGTTTTTAAGTATTTTTCCCCTTTGGTAATGTAGATGAGTAATGTCTATCTCCATTCTTTAAGAATACACTAATGTAATGATAGTCTAATTTTGAAAAAAAAAGGTTTTTTAAATATCTTACATCTAGAGACCACCTGACATATTAGAAATATAATATTCTTCCACAAATACACTTTTCTAGCCATCCTGAACACTCATACTTCAGTGAACTGTACTTTTCTTTCCTGTTCAAAAAGTGCTATAAGTCCTCTCACACAAGCAAATCCCCTGGAGAAGACTTCATTAATGAAGTCAGTTTACTTCTCACGGTACCCACTGGTAAAAGTGATGGCTTTATCGTCAGTCATGATAGTTCATTCTAGATCCCAGAGCCACTTCCAGTGTAAGAGTATGAGAAAAGGGCCTATCCTGCCCACAAAGGGAACTTACAAAGTCTTGTTTCACGCTTATGATTCTCTCATGTTATATACTCCTAGATTTACATCTTCAAGGAAAGAATGCTAATACTACCGAGAGAGGTATTTTGCTTTTGCAATGTTCTTGTATGCCAAACACCTGCTTGTTTCAGTTTAAGATAGGAAAAAATTATTTTTATATATTTCAATTCCACATTTCCCTGAAAGTTGAGTACCTAAATCTTATCAAATTAGCACCAATTTCTCTATTTGAAGCAAATGTGAAAAGCCAGAGGTTTGTTCTATGGACAGGAAGTGATAATCCTCCAAATTTCATTAAAAGCTCTTAATTTGTCCCTACTCCTATCTGATAAGGGACACTTTTCCTGATTGTTGCTCCCTGTTAGCAATGAAAATCGCATTTCTGTTTGTGGCAGTCTCCAAAACTGGAGCTATCAAGTCATGTACTTACCACTTACTTTCCAAAGAAACTGCTTGAGAGTTCCCGTACCTAAGTCACTTCTTATCATTCCCCTCCCTGACCTTCCTATGAGTGAATTCCCCAGAGTAATTTATTACATATATGAGGTGAAGAATTTAGAAACAGGGCTGATAGGTGGATCCGCCGGCTGCCACTGAAGTTTTCCTGGTACCTTCTAGCTACTGCAGGCTTACAGGACTGATTCACTCCTCTCCTTGTCTCCTGGCAGCTAAATGGGAATATTGGAGAGCTGCCAGAAGGGTAGGTAGCCAACCTGCTTGGCCTTCATTGCGCCTGCCAGCTTTTTAATAACAGAAGTAGGGTCAAGTAAGTGAAATCACAAACTGAGGAGAGTATTCTGAGAGTGCAAAGGCAGTTAATGTCCTTCCTAAGCCTCAGATGGCGGGCAACCCTTGGCAGAGTAATCTATGATTTGTGGCACCTGACCCTTCCACTGTGACTGTTATCTGTGTATTCACTAGAAACATATTTACAGAATCTCTCCATTAGCAAAGATGCCTTGTGTGTGATTACCCAATTGTCATGGTTGCACTAGGATTTTGATACAGTCCCTATTCACAAATGAAAAACTGCACTAAACTGCACACAGGACTCATTTAGAGCAGCGATCCTCAATCAATAGATCAAGACTTCTCCTGGTAGATCTCAAAGAGATTATCACATCTTGCTCCTCCTTCCTCCCCACCCCCAAGACCACATTCGCACATCCCCCCCCCCATCCAACGGCAAGACAGAATATCCTTTATTCCTTTGAACCCTTAAGAATTCTTAATAAAGTTAAGAATAATTAGCTATAAGAATTATCCAAAGAGATGAGCCTCTTTAAAATAGACTCCACCGCAGAAAATACTGGAAGAGAACACCACTTGCTTAAAGCAGCTAGCACTGCTCACATTTATATAAGTAGTGTCAGCAAAGTACTTTCTCCTCATTTAAAATGTTTTCGTTACAAAGGCAGAATTAGGTCGTAGGCTGGCTTTCCTTCCTTCCTGTGGAATCAAGTACAAAGAACATTTTAATGTTTTTTTTTCTGCCTAAGACAAGTGACAATGAGAGCACTTGCTATTAAAAAGTTTATTGGGAAGTTTCAAAAGTGGTATCTCCCTCTTTCCCCCCGCAAATATATGGCATTGAGGTCCTCCGTGCTAGAAAATTTTTGTTTACGTCGTTGGCTCGCTCGATAGTGCTAAGAAAGGTGAAGCAGTCAGGGAACCGAATCAAACTCACTGGGAGCAAATAAGTGGTTGTGAATCAAAGTAGAAAAATCCCGATAACCCGGAGTCATTGTCATGTGTCTCCCCAATGAGATGTTCTGAGGAAATAAAGTGACAAAGTCGCATTGGATAAATAAACGAAGGCGATAAAGTCACCACAGATCAAGAAATGCTACGAAGGTGACCTGATTTGACAGTAACCGCAGGTGACCCTTTGGGAACCGCGGCGGGGTGAAACGCCCTGAGAATCGCTGAGAGCCTGACGGCCCGTCAAGGGGACGCCCGGAACCCCGCGCCCTGGGCCGGGGCCCGGCGAGGAGAGGCTGGAGGCCGCCCCGGGCGCTTCGGGCCTAAACTTTGGCCGCAGCCAGGCCGCGAGGTCCCACGCCCGCCGGGCCGGTAGAGGTGCGGAGGAGACCACCCTCCCTCCCCCCACTTCCTGGCGCCGAGGGACCGCAGTGGGTCCCGGGGGCAGCTCCGGACCCACGCAGCGGTCGCAGTAACCGCGCCGCCTCGTAGTCGCCGTGCGGCCGAGCGGGTGCCGGGCGCCTTAGAAGCGTCTGCTCCGCCGCGGGAAGCCGGACCTCCGACCCGACCAGCGCCCGCTGCACGGAGCTCACGCGGGGACCAGCCCGCCAGCCAGCGAGGGTGGGCAAGCTCCGCGCTCCAGCGGGACGGAGGAACCCAGTCGGGGACTTGGGGACGCCGGAGTTTGGGCGCCCCTGGAAGCAGGGAGTCATCTCCAAGCGGTTCTTCCCAGAAGACCTGAATTCAGCCCCTGAGAAGATGCTCCGGGCATTAGCGTGGCCACAGGGGAAGAAAGAAGAGTTATTTAAATGGGGGAGGGGCGGGCGGGAGGACTGGGAGGAAACCGTACCAAAAAGAAATCCCCATCGCCACCAAAACCGTTTCTAAGAAATCCTCAGGTTTTACGCCTGGAGATTTCACTTTAAAAGCTGGAGAAAAAAAAATATATAGATATAGATATTCCACTACTTTTAACTGAAGTAAACAATGTGCAACAAATCCTAACTCAAATATGATTGCAGTGAGATTAGGGTCTAATTGCTTCGAGTTCAGGTGGAATCTGCAGGCTAAATCCTACAGGGCCAATCTGAATTTCACAATCATTCTGTCAAAAGGAGAGCGATGAGAGCCCACACGCTTCCTAACAAGTCATTTTTAACAGTTACAAGCTTCGCACAAAGACCACACAGGGCGTCTAAGAGATGCAAATCTAATCCCTGGTCATTCTACAGGCCTTCAACAAAGATGTGCTAAATCCTAATAGAAAAGAAATCAGTTCTCTGTCACCAGCCCCTGGTAAAAATCTATTAGAGAATGGATAGAGCCGCATCTACAGCAGTTGCTGCAAAGGTTAAGGACAAGTACAAATAAGAGGGACCCAGTTTTGTTTTCCGTGTGAAATATCGGGAGAAGCTAACCCCAAATGAGTGACGGGATTCGATCCGTGGCTTCGCATTCATTTGAATGCTAGAAAAAAACTAAACACGTACATTAAGACTTTTGAAGACTCCGTTTCTGAATTTAGGAGAGATGAAACGAACTCCCCCCAAAGTTGGACATCCTTGCCTCCGAAATTAATGAAGAACATTAACGGGGGAGGGAGGCCGAGCGCGAGGGTCCAGGAGGGAGGACCTGGGAGTCTGGAGCCGGCTTGCCTGCTTTTGCTCTGCGGTGCCTCATCCTTCCCGGAAAAAGCCCCGACGGCGGAGTCGCCGAGGGGCCGGGGACCGAGATGCGGGACGCCTCTGGCCGCTGGGGCCGAGCGGTGGGCGCCGACGGCTGGAAGGCTGGGCGGCCGCCCTCCGTCCCGACGGGCCGCCGCTCGGCCTGGGTCCCTCTCCTCGGCCTCACGGGTGGGGAGGGGAGCCTATGCCTCAATGGCGGGGAAGAGTCTCAAATGTGCCCTTCCGCGGTCACCAACCACATGAGGTCCTCGCTAACAGTGTCATGCTAGGGTATTAAAAGGGTTAATATGTTGCAGCAAAAATATATCACAGTGTGCGCGAGACCCTTAAAAAAGGAAGGGCCCCGGGGATTCAGACCCCTGGGAGAAGGCTGCAAGCAGGCTGGGCGACGGTAGGAGGGGATGACTGGTCGGTCGTTGAAAGTTGGGGGGTGGGGATTTCCTCCCCCTCCTCCCGGGGGCAGAGACCCCGGCGGCGGGGCAAGCCCTGGCCTCCTCCCGGGCTGCGGCTCAGAGGCTGCGAGCGCCCCACAGAGCCGGGCGGGCCCGGGGAGGGCGTGGGGAGCGCGCCCGGCTCTGCGAAGGGACCTCCAGCACCGACGCGGTTCTGCCCGCAGCGCGTCCTCCAGGGTCGCGGGTAACCGGTCGCCCCCTGGGGACCCGCCTTCCACCTGAGGAAACGGATCAGGACCCGAAGGTGAGGGCTGCGGGGCGGGCTCGGCTCCGAGTCCCAGCGGAATCGCCCTGCCTTTTTCCCAGGCGGTTGGGACTCCTTCCACGTGGCGCCTCCTTCGAGGCCGCGCCTACAGGGACGAAAGGGGGCGCTGTCCAACAGTCAGGGTCGGCCAAGACCAATTTCTCTACAGTCCCTTCTCCAGATGCAGAGAGGAGGGTTGGGGCACTTGTGTGAAGGAACGGGTTTTTGTATGTTTCCACGGAAGTTTCCAGAAGCCACTATTTCCTCACCGGGTGGTTCTGCCCTCTACCACCATCCTCCCCCCGCCGCCATCAGGTTCCCAGGAATTCGCTCCTCCCCGGGGTAGAGAGCCCGGAGCTGGCCAGGCTGGAATTTGGGAGGCGAACTCCAGTCCCTGGTCCCTCAGCTCCATAACCCTTTTATTGACTCTGGCATAAAGTCCTTTTTCTTAAGGTCTGGCCGGAGGGAAGGAAGGGCTTCCTAGATTCGCCCCTCAGCTCAAAGACGGACCACCATACACAGACATGTTTCCTCTTCAGCCCGTTCTATGCCTGCCCAGGCCAGGCGTACGCCTTAGGTCGGGGCTATATTCCTTCCTTCCCATCTACTGACATTAATTGAATTTCCCTGAGCTGCTGCTTCTCTTTGCTTTCCTCATTTTTCTCGCTAGTCCTCTGATAGGCTGACCTTGGCGGTTCTCTGGTCTTCTTACCCCCCAACTGGCCTCCCATATGGGCCTTGCTGGCTTTCATTCTCTATGGCTTGGCGCATCCACTTTATCTGCTTTTCCTTTTAGTACTGACATTAGGAAAATGATACCGAATTGCCTATGAAGAAATACTGCAGCTATGAGGCTGGAATTGGACAAGTAAGCAAGTGAAATGTGGGCATTGAAATGAAAAAATAGAAAACGAGGAGGATGAGGAAACAAATGAAAAGTAGATAATGAAGTCACTTCGGGCTATAAATACAAGAATATGATGCTTCTGCAGGTGATCTTTGGGTCCTAATGAGGGTCTCCCACATCAGCCTTGGGAGTCAGGGACAGAACTTCCTGAGTAAGGCAGGTTGAAGTTTCTTCCCCCAGATTAGGATTGCTGCTGAAGAAGGGCCAGCAATCCTAAACCTGTGTATGCTTGGTCCCCAGGGCGGTCCACGAGAGTGGAAAGGAATCAGCACAATTCAACCGGCACTCCTAGAAATGGTTATGTAGTCACCATATCGCTATGGGGCTGTAAGGTGGCTGAAACTTCCTGCCTGAGAGCCTGCTCTGGCTCTCTGATTCTTTGCGGGACATATTCCTGTGCACCCCCTCTGACTACCCAGACGAGCCTAGGCTGGGGCCCTGCCCTCAGGTGGAGGAGCTAGCTCCCCTACACCCTAGCAGATCCCATGGGTCCTACTGGTCCAGCCTCACCCTCACCTCCTGTCAGTTGTTGGAGTTCTGTCCTCCCGCTCTGCAGAAATAGGGAGTGTGGAGGCTCCCCGTTGTAGGAAGCCTGACCTGCTCCCACCCCTTGGCTCAGGGTGGACCTGTGCCTCAGGACCACTCCTGCTTATCCACAAAATGGGTCCTAGAGAGGAAAACAAACAAACAAACTAGAGAGGTTACAGCTGGTGTGTGTATGTGTGAAGAATGTCTTTAGATCTTTGTGGTCCCTGTAACTTGACATCTGTTAAAAAGAACACCAGGGCTTTTAGGATGAGTTTTGCAGAAAACTGAGTAAGCCAGCAGGAGCTGTGCAGAATCTCCCCCCACTTGCCCCCGCTCCGTCTATTGGTTCTCCTGAGATCTTCCCAGAGGCGAAAATGCTTTGCAAGGACGTCTAAAAACACAACACCTGCCTAAGAGGCACCAACTTGAGGAGGTTAATAAATTATCTCCTTTCGAAATAAAAATGGAATCGACATTAAGCACATGCTATTATTAGATTGAGTTTCAGCCTACTAGAAAGTTCGTTAGATGTTGGTATCTGGGCAGAGGCGGAATCTCTCTTTTCCTTAGGAACACTCAACAGGGAAAACAGCAGCAGTTCGCTGGCTTTGTTTGATTTTATTTGTTCAGAGAAAGGTTGTGTTTTAAGATCGTTTAAAAAATCCCTTCAGATTAGGGTTTGGATCATCGTCGTGACCCAGTGAACTAATATATTCACTATATAAAGTGGGGTCAAAATTCACGGGAAATTTCTACTCAGCCACACACCAGACTTCTTGGGGAGGTTCCCAGAAGGGGCTGGGGGCCGGCTGGGCAGGCAGCGGGGAGCGGAGGTTTCTCCTCTCCCCAGCTAGGAACCGGGTGGAGAGTCACCGCTGGTTTGGGGGGTGGGGGGACGAGGCTGGGTGGGAGGAGAAACTGAGGCCTCGGGCTGGGCGCTGGGGGGTGGGGAGGCCGCAGGTGGGCGGGGGGAGGCCTCGGACCCAGGTTGGAGGGGAGGCCGAGGGGGTGGGGAGAGCCGAGGCCGCCCGCGGGAATGGGGAGGTCGCGGACAGTTGCTTCTCTTGATCCTGGAAACCAACACTTTCAACGAGAGACCTTAAAATAGATCGAGATTTTAAGTGCCCACACTTCTAGCTGAGACCCCTGACAGCCAATATGAAACCGCGAGGCCGGGAGTGGGTCTCAGGCCTCTGGCGGTGAGGCTGGAGGCCGCGGTGCAGCCCCCTGGGCTTCGGTGGCAGCTCACCGTCCCCGCCCCGCTGGCCCCCGCCGCATCCGCGCAGGGCTTCGCAGTTCTAACCCTCGAATTTTAGCTCCAGACAACCTCTTCTGGCGGCCCTAACTTTAAAAACAAGCTTGAATTTTTCATCAAATCTTTTATCCGTGTACTCTTCACTAAATAACTGTTAACCAGCACCTGGGAAAAAAACTAACACGGTTTCTCTCACCTTTCTTGCCGGCTTTTTCCCCCTCCAATCATTGAGTCTCGATTTTCTAAGCAATTAAGTTATATATTCAACAGGAATATTCGATTTAAAATACATCGGGACTGAAGGCTGATGCATAAGGTCTGAGGCTAGAAGAAAATATTTAGTGCTTGCCTGCAGATTCTGTCACCCATCATCTGCTCGGAAAGCGCTCTGAATCTTTCAGCCCAGCGTGTCCAGCTCTTATGATTGCAAATGGCCCTGTTTTCAAATGGAAATAAGACTTGCAAACTGATTATGTGTATTGAATCGGAATCACTTGCTAGATCCTCTTGTTTAAAATGTATTGAAAAAAGGATGATGGCTGCAGACCTCTGTAACCAGCTCCCTCTCTTCTCAGGGTGGTCATCTATTTTGCAACTTTTTGCCATTTGAGCATGTTTAAGCTGGATAATTACGTTGCCACTGTGTTACTGGCCCAACGCAAAGACATGGTACACACACTTCCACCCATTCTGCCCCCCAGCCCTCTTTACTAGCATCACCCCTAAACACCAGACACCATACACTCACTCATCCACCCTGCCCCAATGGTTCGACCTAAAGACCAGCTCTAACCGGGGAGACTCAGTGTCAGACAACAACAGAACCTCACACACTTTCACTGGGCACAGTTGTTCCTCTCCCCTCCCCTCTCCTCTTTTCCACTCTCCTCTCTTTTCCTCTCTTGTCTTACCAGTGAACAGAACCACAAACACAGAACCCCCCAGCTTCCACAGACACCCAACCAACAGAATCTAAGTATTTAGCCACGTCGAGAATTTTCAACAACTAATTTTGGGTTGGTGTGGCATTGTAGTTGTTAGAAAACAGTTCACACCAGAAGGTTAATGTCAACTGTTACGGATGCATGATGGTCCTTGTATGGCACCATCTTTGTCAATCTTTGTCAAAGATTTTCTCTTTACCCCCCATCCTGTGCTAGATTATGGCTGTGGGTAAGTTGGCTTTTGTTAAATATTTCCAACGGCTCTCCCATTTGATTTCAACATGAAGCCAAAGTGACATGCAGACAGCTATCTGAGTTTTACCAGCTGCGTGAGTTGTAGGTATGATACACTGCAGCACTTCCAAAATTTACTACACTCTGGCGCCAGCCTCAGCAGTCCTGCCAGGGAGCAGTAACCAACATTTCAGTGACTATTGCAGGTTGATGAGTAGTAATGAACTGGCTACAACTTCTGTTTGCCCTGGCCAGAGGCAGGGATGTATGCTCTGTGCACACCCGTGGTGCAAGAGTTGCAATTCTATCTGAAGCACACTCACAGGGGAAGGCAGATGCCATCACTGGCCAGAACCACTGACCTCCTTAGACTCCACCCAGAAAACAGTGCCTTGCAGACCTCAAGGCACCATTGAGGGGCCAGGAGTGGGGAGAGAAGTTTAATCCTTTAGGCTTCAGAGTCTCCTCTGAAAAAGCCTGTCTGAAAAAGTCTGTTTAGAAACCTGGTGCTCTGCCGGCACCTGAAGGGACCCTAACTTGCGGCGTTCCCTCTATACACATAGTCAGATTTGTTAAACCATTGACCTGGTCTCCTAGGTTAGAGGAGCCAGCTCTTAGTCCTCTTCGCGTCATTAAGGTAATTCCCAGCTTTACATCTGCGAGGCCCGCACTCAGCCTTGTGCGTGCCTGGGAGATCAGGTAAATCGGTCACACTCAGACCAAATAAACCCTTGTTTTCCTAGAGCTTTGGACACCTTCACACAGCAACATTGGGAGGGAGAATGCTAGGTAAGGTGGAGGACAGGCCGTTCTGGGTGATTTTCCACAGAATTGCTCCAGGACATAGCAACTGGAAAAGGGTATCCAAGTACACTTTTCAGGCCCCGACATCTTTTGTAGAAATGACATTGTCAACAATCACCAGAAACCCTAGAAATGCAATGTTTAACACTCCACCAACAGCCTGGCATTACTGACAATTTCATGTAGCAATCAAAGACAGGATTCCAGGAAATGTACAAAATGGGGGGAAGGAAGAGGGAAAGTTTGTCTTTTTCTTGTTGTCAGACTACACTCAGATCTGCCCTTTTATTTCCACTACTCTGTGAAGGCCAGAGTAGGGGGGATACTTGCTACAAACAAGGGGCAGCAACACTTCCATTTGTTTTTGTTAGCTGGAAACGGTGTTCATACCAACGATTTCTACTAGTGGGTAATGTAGGTGCAGCACATGACAACAATTTTTGTTGTAGATTGCTTCAAGAAGTCTCATCTACAGCTGTGTGTCTCAGGCAACAAGTTCATTTTCTTTAAGGACAAATTTTAATATTTTCCCCAAACATAATTAGTTCTCTGGAGTTTCATATGAAAATAAATTAATATTCCAATTTAAAGTGGGAAAAACTAAAGAAGGTTTTCATTTACTTGATTTTCTTAAGGAAAACTCAGTTTCATGTGACATCTTACTTGAGGTAGTAAATGCATTCAACTTTCTTGCATCTAACAGGTTCTGTAAGATCCCCTACTAAGAGAATCCTATATTAATTTTTTTCTTTTTGAATATCTTAATAAAATAGATATGTTAGATACATATGTGTATATATTTAATACACACACAGACAGGTGTCTGTATGCAACCACTTACACCTACATACAGAGTGGGCAGAATCAGATGTGAATATTGTATTGGAAAAAAGAGCCCTCTTTAACAAAGTCTGTTATTGCCTGTAATTTTTTTTAATGCTTGTTCTCATTTCAAGGAGAACATTAACGGTGACCAATTTACATTGCAGTGTCCTGCAAATAACTAAAAAGGAAATAAAACAGGAAAGTCAATTTAAATCTCACCCTTTCCAAAACTGTGTTACAACTCAACTAATAACAAACACAATACATGTTTAGGAAGCAGAAACAAAATGGGAAACATTATCAAATGAGAATCCTGGGGCTGCGCCTAGATGCCCTCCAAGTAGGGCATTAGGTCACTATCAGAGAGAAGTACAGCCAGCCACTTCAGCTGTGGCTTCAGATGAGGCAGAAGCTGTGCTCTCGAGATGCTGAGCCTGTTCCTCCTCCGTTTCTTTGAGAACCATCAAGGAAAGTTTAGAACTACAACTACATGGAGGGGAGGTGACATTCAGACCTTGGCTCTCCCCTTCAATAAAAACATTATTTCCTCTACTCCCATCAACACCCAATTCCTTCAGCCACTTGGATGGACAAGCTTGCCACAGAGGGTGACTGGGGAATAGGATGCTTTTTCCTGAAGCTACTGGCCAAAGAGGCACCAGGAAACTTTCTGTGCTCCAAGTTGAGGCATAGGCCCAAACTGGGCCCCACAGAGGGTGGCCTGAAGCCACAGAACACAATTGCACAACCACAAGCACACCAGTCAGGAAGGCAGGGAGGGCCAGAGGAAGGTGGTACCCAGCATCTCCTAATAGGGAACCGATCAAGGAACACGTTCAGGCTCATCCCTCCCAATACTCAAGTCTGTTGCTTTCCATCCATTCTAAAAGACAGCAGCATTTGAAACAAACAAGCCAGCAAACCATGCCTAAGAGCCATATCATCTTAGATTCACATTTCCCAACCAGCTTTCTAGTTCTCCGCAAACAATATCCTCGATCGCCTGGCTCTCCACTCCACACACACACCAATAATTGTGGGGGAGGGGAGGGAGAGCCATGTCTAGAGAGACTGGGGACATTAGAACAGAAGTCAAGGCAGCTTCTCACAGCTCTCTTGTTTAAAGAAAATGAATGTCTGCCTGGCTTGCTTTTAGTTCAGGAAAGGGGTCAGTCTTTATCAGCATGGTTCACACAGATCCTGGATTTCCCCCCCCCTTATCTTAAATTGACCCGCTTTTAAGATAAAGCCATAATAGAGAAAGCATTGACCTTACCTGGTCCCTAATGAGTTGGAAGTCAGAAAACCCCGCTCTCCTTTCCTTTTATCCCGGGTCGCCTGAGAAGAGACTCGCGCTACCTTTTGTGCACTCGCGCCCGGAGAAAGCCTCTCACCGGCGCCCAAATGCCCGCGAGCGCGCTCGGAGAGTGTGCGGCCTCTAAAGTATGAGAATTCTTCCCTGAGGTCTCAAAATCGGGGACCTCAAGGCCAGACCTAGGCCTACCCCTGCCCCAGGACGATTAAAATCCCCTGGAAGGCTCCCGAGCCAGTCTTACCCTTCGAAAGGCCAAGCCCTAAGCGGTGGGAAGAAGCGCTGCCTCCTGCGAGGCCCTTGGACTGGAGCGCGCGGGGCCGCCCCCGCCTCCAGGAGTAAGTGCCCTGAGCGCTTCTCGCCGAGCCGGCTCCGGCCTGCCTCTGACTTCACTCGTGGGCCCCGAGCTACTTCCCACCCTGCCGGCCCGGTCCCAGAGCCGGTGCCCTGGCTGGTGACGCATCCCCTGCCCCCACCGACCTCCTGGGCTTGAGGACTCTAGCTTTACCCGCTTCTGTTCCTGTTGGGGGCGGCGGCAGCCCGGGCTCCCTTGTTTCCGGCTCGGAGCATCTCTTTCCCGATCTTGTCGCCTCCCCTAAGCCCGGCCCAGTCCCTGGCCCGGCCAGCTGAGAGGGCAGCTTTCCTGCCTCTCCGACCCACAGCTCCGGGTTCCCAGGCTGGGGCGTGGGTGGGGAGCCGCTTTGGGATGCTAAACATCAAACAAGCCAAGCCTGGGGTTTCAGGCCCTGAAGCCACTAGAGCCGCTCTCCAAGGCTCTTGAGAAAGTCCTCGTGTTTACATGGCGGGGTTGGGGGTGGGGAAGAGGAGGAAGGGGGGGGATGCTGTCTGCAAAATCTCCCCCACTTCCCGAAGCCATCGGGGCCTAGGGATGGATAGGGTGCTTAGGTGGCGGCGTTCAGCTTCTCCTGGACCTCGGGGCGAACAGCGCTGCCCCCCCACCCCGCTCGTGGAGAAGCTTCTGGCTCTTCCAGGCATTTCAGCCTCAGGGACATCACCAGAAGTCTTTCTCCATCAGAGGAGACCAGAAGCTCCCCGGGCCAGAGATGCTGGAGACTTAGGGGAGGTCCACTGCTGGAGAAGACAAAGATCGCAGAGGCTGACCGGGATGTGGGGATGAAGTGTGTCTCCGTCTTTGGTCTTTCGCTGCACCCAGCGCACACCCTTTTCCCCACCAGGACGCTTCCTGCAGCTACAGCGATGCACGGCCGGGGACCGGAGCTGGTGGACCCCGTGTGACGGATGGAGAGAAGGGGCCAAGGCCCTGTTTGTCTCGGTCCCATCTGCAGACCCGGCTGAATTCACCTTTTCTCGGGACCAGTAAACAGACTTCAAAATTAAGCCAACTCTAGACGGCAGGGAGAAGAATGTATTTGGTAGAAACTCCAACCAGTGCAAGGGTGATAAGACTGAGGGTACCACAGCTCACTAAAATTGTTACTCTCTGGGGCCGGGGCCGCTCCGGGTGAGATGGGTTGGGGGGACAGCCCCCCTGGCCATTGTCAGGCACCTCCCGCCCAGCCCCTCCCTTGTGTCGGGCATGGGGGCAGGTGGTGCGTAAGCTCCCACCCCACAGAATTCAGATCTTAGCATTAACATCTCCCCTGCCAAGCCGGGCCTGAGCTGGGTGACTTAACTACCTACACACACTGTCCCAGGACCACTGCCGCCCATTCCAATACAAGTGTTCAGACCTCCCGGGTTTTTCCTTGTTTTCCAAAACGTGAGGCCGCTGAGACTTCCCCCAACTAGCACACTCTCTAGATCTAACCAACCGCCCTCTCGAAATCTCCGAGTCTCTTCTAGATACTGAAAACAGTATCTCAGCAGTCAGACCCGAGGGAGGAAGTCCGTCCTAGTCCCCAGTCAGGGCGCCACGGAGAAGAGCCCCCAGGAAGTCAACAGAGAGGACTGCTGGTGCCAGCACACACACACACCTCCGCACCCCCCCCCTTTTCCTTACACATTTCTGGGGGGTGAGGGTGGAGGTCTGGGAAGAGAGAGATGGAGTCAGAATGAGCTGCAAAGAAGAGGAAGAAAAGGTGGTGACAGGCAAGAGGGGGAAAAAGAAAGTTGAAATTCCAGGCGATAAATGAGTACATGCCAAATATGAATCAATCCTCCACAATCAAACACTTTCAGGCCTAGAGAAAAGTGCCGGGAGGGGCATCTGTCCACAGCCCACCCGGCCACCTTTCCTGTAGGTTTGTCAGAGGTGACACGGAAGGGGCAACAGCCCATCTAGGGACGACGATTTCTCTCTGTCCACAACCAGTCCTTCTTCCTCGCCTTCCCGGGGCAATGAAGACTTCCCCAACAGCTATATCTGGGTACCAAAGAGACCGAGAAATTAGAGGTAGCGAGAGAGGTCAAAGTTTTTTGTTTGTTTGTTTGTTTTGCTTTCTGTTTTTGCTGGGATGGGGGCGGGGGGAGCGCAGGGAGAGGTGGAGAGTTGGAGACAGGAGAAAGATTCCTTACCACAAAGATTTAGGAGACCAGGAGCCCAGAGATGGAAACCTTGGAACAAAGAGCAGAAAGGCCAGCTCCCAAAGTCCTGCCAGGGGTGTCCCCAAGGCCAGCAGCCCAGTCGGACACCGCCCAAGGCCGGAGAAGCCATGAGAAGCCGTCGGCCAGCCTGTGCGGGGATAACTGTTTTAGAGCAGAAACGAAACCCCTAACAACTTCCTCGCTTTCGAAAACAGCCTCCCACCGAATTCTAGTCCCAAGGAGGCTCCTCCGAGGATTCGAAATAAAGAATTAATGTTGAATTCTACAGGCATGATCCATCTAGTAAAAACAATCGTTCATTCAGGGTTATTTAAAACGAATGTCCAAGGCCGGCTGCTTTAAAACACTGGCTCAGCTGTATAAGATCACGGTAAATACTTCTGAGGTTTTAAGAAACAGAAGCCTGGCTTTGAAAACTAGTCCTTTGGTCTCTTTCTCTTCTTTTCTCCCTTTTCCTCCTGGTGGAAGGAGTTTAGCTTTTCTACTCTCTATTGCCAAGTCCCAGGACTGCTCAAGGTTTGGTTCTACTTAATTCAGAGGCAGAACAAAACTGTCTCTTCCCTGGGGCAGACTCTGGGCCCGGCCTCCTTAGCTGGTTCAGGATCCTTTGAGCCCCCAGACAATTCGAATCTCATCAGGCCAATGTTGAGCCACACCCCCTACCACCAAAAAAGCCAAATCAAAGCCAAACAAAAGATGGATTTTTTTAATCAGAAAAAGAATCTTTTTAATTTGTATAATTTATTAGAAGCTTCTTAGGAACTATACTTAAGCCAGATATCTACATAAGTTACAACAGAAAAAGACTGACGCTGCAAATACCAAACTGCCAAATAATATACACAGATTTGTCAAGGCCCATAAAAAATATGAAGGGCTGGGGACGGGGACTGGTTTTTTGTTTTTGTTTTTTACAACAAAATGTACAGATTACTAAAACTAAGCATTTAGTCCAACTTTTGACAGCGTTTTACAGCTACAAGTTCACATCAAACATAAAACAATTTTAACCAGGGCCGGTCTCAGCTGAGCCTGGGTGGCCAGAGGGGGCCAGGAGGGGGCATTTCCTTTGTGTCAGTGGCAAGGGGGATCTGTCGAGGAGTCTTTTCCTCTCCCCAGCCCCCGTCGCCCCTTCAAAGAAATCCTGGTATTTACAGGCAAGTCCACTTTGCTGGCACAGTGTACCCAGAGTGAAGTTTTCGATCTTTAGAGTCCAGAGGCATGTCAGCGTAGAGCCCTCTCCAAACTGCGCCCCACCCAAGCGTGGGAAACCCATCGGAATCACCCAAAAGACACCCCCAAAGCGGTTCTTGTTACGTCCTTCTCTGTTTAAGACTCCTTAAAGAATTGGATCGCTTGGTTGTTGTATTTTCTTTTTTTAAAAAAAATCCTGCACAGTTTAGAAAAAGAAAAGAAAAGAAAAAAGAAAAGAAAAGAAATACGTCCAGCAGTTTGGTCGTTGTGTTTTTTCCCTTGGTCTTATCGGGACAGGTTCTTTAGAAAAGTCGAAGCGCACGGTGTAGTGGGTGGTTGGTGGTGTGTGGCGGGCAGTAGGGGAAGCGATGAGGCAGAGCGCTGGGCTAGGCCCGGCCCGGCGGCCTCTCACCAGGTCCGACCATATAGCAAGGTGGAGCAGGACATGGTGCCGTAGTCCGAGCCCGAGGAGTTCAGGTGGGACAGGCTGGAGACCTGGCCCTGCAGCGCCGCGGGGCTGGTGGCGTGGTGCGCCAGGTCCGGAGACTGGCCCGCGCTGCCCGGCTGGTGGCCCGGGTGCGCGCCGAGGCCGGGGCCGCCGCCGCCCACTGAGATAGCTGCCGCCGCCGCCTGAGCGGCCTGCGCCTGCTGCTGCGCCTGCTGCTGCGCGTGGCCTTGCAGGCTGGCGGCGCCCGGCGCAGGGGCGCCCGCCTGGCAGGGTTTGCCGTCTTTCACCAGGACCGGCACAGCCACGCGGCGCGGTGACTGCTGCTGCGCTTGCTGCTGCTGGCAGCCCGCTCCCCCGCCGCCGCTATCCTGCTGCAGTTGCTGCTGTGCCGCCTTGTCCTTGGCTTGGCGCTTCATCTTGTAGCGGTGGTTCTGGAACCAGATCTTGACCTGCGTGGGCGTCAGGTGGATCATGCTGGCCAGGTGCTCGCGCTCGGGCGCGGACAGGTACTTCTGCTGTTTGAAGCGTCGCTCCAGCTCGTACACCTGCGCCTGGGAGAAGAGCACCCGGCGCTTCCGGCGCGGTGCGCTTGGTAGTGGGGCCATGTTCTTGCTCACGTCCCCCAGAGAGCCCAGGCCGCCCATGCCGCTCATGTTCATGCCGCTCGCCGGGCCCATGAAGCGGGAGACTGTAAGCGACAAACGCACAGCGTCGGCAGGGGCCGGGCCGGGCCAGACCACCTCCGCCTTCTGCGCGCTTGGCCGGCCCGGCCCCTGCCCCGACGGCGCACTCCTCACCTAGGCCGCCTCCACCCTGAGAGGCCCAGCCGCGGGGATCGCCAGCGCCTGCCCCAGGCCGTGCCGTCGAGGGGTTTACTGCAGAGCTCCCTGCCTCAACCCCGGCTACCTCCCTCAGTCTCGATGCTTCACCCAAAAAGCAGAGTGGAGAAACACTGCTCCTCTTGTTCCTTTCGTGCCCAGCCCACCACATTCGTGCAGTTAGTGGGCCACGGGCAGCAAACTGGGTCCAGGCCAGGAACTGGGGTCTAGCTGTAGGCTCCAGCTTTGGGAGCTTAGGAGAGGGAGGTGTTCGCTTTCGAAAAGCTAGAGACCCCGAGACCCCAGACTCTTTTCCTGTTGGCCGCTCTCTCCTGTCAGCCCCAATGAGGGCACTTGTTCGGCCCATTTAGAGCCCCCTCTGGAGCCACAAGCCCTCCCTCCAGCCTAGACTGGAGAGTGGGCCAGGCCAGGGGCCCGAGCGCATCATCCCCAGCAGGGCAACCTCCCTCCCGGCCAGGCCGCGCCTCTCCGCGCCCTGCTCGTCCGGGCTCTCTTAGTTAGGGGGCCACCTCCCTCCGTATTCCGAGGTCTCCCGCGCGGAGCAGAGCGGCCACTTGGCCGCATCTGACAGACGCCAAATACCAGCTCCTGCCCTCAGGACCCCAGAGCTACCAAGTGCCTCTTCGTGGAGCCCCTCAGCTCAACAAGGGAAGACTCCCCAGCTCCTGCGCCCGACTCGTTGGCGCCACTGCCCGGCCGCCCACCCTGATGCCCAGCGCGCAGCCGGCAGGCGCCGCGCCTGCCCGGCGGCTCTCCCCGCGCCTCCGGCGCTCAACCCGCGGCCCTGCAGTGGGGCGGCCTCACTTACTGGCGGGGAAGCGCGGGTCCGGGTTGGCGCCGTACCATCCGGGGCCCGAGGTGCTGTTCCGCATGGTGTCCTGGTACGGCGGCAGCTCGCTCATGTTGCCCAGGTTGCCGTTGCAGTAGCCCCCCACGGCGGAGTGCGAGAGCTGGGGCACCCCCGCAGCCGTCATGTGGTAGGCGGCGGTGACGGCGCCGTGGTGCCCCACGGCGTGCTGCTGCATGGCGGCGGCCGGCGGTGCCGCCTGGCCCTGCCTGTAAGCCGCCAGCGGAGCCCCGAGGCCGCCGCCCTCCATGCCTACTTTCTTGTAGCTTTCCTCCAGGGGACTCAAGATGTCAGACACTGAGAACGGAGTCGTGTGCTTTGGACTCATCGACATGATTCGGCGGCGGCTGGAGGAGGAAGGAAGAGGAGGAAAAAAAAAGGGAGAGGGGGAAGGCGAAGCCTCGCTGCTTTTTTTTTTCTCCCTTTGCCAAATATTCTGGTGTTACCTTAACGCCGATCTTGTTGGATGTACACGTAACCGAGTGGACCGAGTCCGCCTTAATTGGCTTGAGTGGAGGCTCGGGGGCTGCCTCGCGTTTGTTTTAGCCCGGCGCCAGGTTTTAGGCAGCCACCAGAGGCGGGGCGTAAGCGCTAAAGCAACAAGACAATAGAAGCCTACATCTTGCCCGAGATAATTAGCTTACATGCTGATGACAAGGTAAACACCTTTAAGTTTCACTTGTCAGGATTTTTAGGTCTCAAAGAGGGAGAGAGAGAGAGAGAGACAGAGAGAGAGACAGAGAGAGAGAGGCAGAGACGCGACCCAAAGCATTTCTTTCCCCCTCCCCCGGAACCCCTACCCCCAATTTTGTGGGGTGCGGTGGCGCGCTGGGGGGGGGGGGGAGGCGGGGGGTAGGGAAAGGAGGAGGGAACCGAGAGAGGGGAGGGCAAGAGGTGGGATGGGGAGTAGCCGAGGAGGAGGGATGTTGGGGAGGAAGGAAGGTGAACGCCGCTTTGCAACCAACTTGCGGAGTTACAAAGTGAACCACTTTCCAGTTCGGTCGGGGTTCCTCGGGCGGGGACGGGGAGTGGGCCGAGGGGCGGGTGGGTTTTCACCTGAGCCTGCCGGGGCTGGTCCTCCCTCCCGCCGCGGCCTCCCAGCCCCGCGCCTTCCCACCGCCTCCGGACCACATCTGGCTTCGCAGCGCCGAGCCCCAGTCGCCACCAAAGGAGCTCGGGAGTCAGGGGACGAACCCTAGGGCTCCACTGTTGGTCTGCGTGTCTGTCAGTCTGTCTGCCTCTTCTGCCGCCGTCAGAAGGACACCTCTGCTCCCCGCCCCCTTTCCCCCCTACCCGAGAGAGAATCCCAGCGGGCGGAGGAGGCGCTGAGCAGGGGATCGGCTGCCGCCGAGAGGCTGTCCCAGATCCCCGCGCCACCCTCCCCCCAGCTCAGGGTCTTCCCAGAGGGCTAGGGCCCCATGCTTCACGCCTCCCCCCCAACCCACACTCGGCTACCCTTCCCCACCCCCATCCCCTGCTAAGGCAAGGACACCACTGGCCGCCCGAGCTGAGAAGCTGGGGGGATTAACGCGAAGGGCCATCTCTGAAGTTGCTCCACCTCGAACAAACCTGGTGTCCCCGACCCTCGCCCATCGCCCGGACTCGCGGGGTTCTGGGACTGGAGCTGACTTTCCGAGGACATCACAGCCCCAGCACCCAAGCCCAGGGTCACGCTGTTTTCCCCCCTGATGCTTCAGGGAGGGCTCGGGCAGGGAGCGTCGTGAGTGCCCGCCTGCCTGTTGCCGGGTGGAACTGAGCCTGAACCCCGGCGGGACGAGCTGGCCGGGAGGGGGCGAGTCCCCGGGCGTGAGCAGCCGAGCGGGCGGGAGGCTGGGTTGAGGCTTGCCTCCACCCGGAGCTCAGCCATGCAAAAGTGCACTTGCTTCCCCGGCAGTAACCAAATATCTTTGCTTAAAGTGCCGGCATAAATGGCCAGTCTCTTTGTGGCCACTCTGGATATTAGTAGATGAGGATCATTCTGCTTCAATTGGGCGCCTCTCATCCGGGTAGCAAGAAACTGCTTAGGAGGAAGTGGGTTTCCTGTCTGCGCGTTCTCAGGCTTCAAGTGTGAGCCCCGCGCCTTGAGGGTCCTTGGGCGCCTGGAGAGGAGAAACTGTGGACTGCGCTCCCCAGCCCGCCGGAGGCATCCGCCGCGCCGCTCCGGCCCGGCCCGGGCCTCCAGCAGAGTGGACTACGGAGCCGAGCCCTGTTTGGTGCAGATCCGGAGACACACTCCGACTTTCCCCCTTGGATATTAAACGTTTTGCTGTTGTTTTCTCTTTAGCTGTTTTAGCCTCCTCTCCGCGCCGGGGGCTGGGAGGGCGGAGTGCTCTTAGGTCGGCCAGGGGCCTCCAAGACACTGCGGGGGCCGGTTAAGGAGGCTTCTCGATTTTGGTTTTGTTTTCACATTTTCTTTCCCCTCCTTGTAGAGGAGCGCCCGATGATGAACAGGCTCTTTTGAACGATTTAATTCAGCAGGTTAGACGCCTTTTCCATTAATAGCAATCGTTGTAGGGAAAGTTGTTTTGTTTATTGGCTTTTTATTTCAAGATTTCAATCCTCCCCTTGAGGAGTGCTCTGCACTCCCTCAATACAAAGCCAACTTACATACTACATTCAGTTTCCTCACCACCTATGCCCCTTAAGAGGGTAGAGAAAGCTCAGGGCACGCCCATCTCCTGCCTACCGCACGAGCCCACGTTTCTGGGCCCGCTTGTTGGCTTTGGGGCAGACAAACCTGTGTATGAGCGCCGAGACGCACCCGTCGGTTGTGCTTCGAAAGACGGGCGCCAGGTCGCTCACTGCCCTTCCTTCCAAGGTACTTCTCTGGGGGGCGCTCTCAGGAAGGACTCAGACCCCCATCAACTGCGTCTTGGTCAATGCGATGCCTAAGTCCTGGGAGCGAGGAGGGAAGAGGACGACGCTGGGCTCAAGTGAACGGACAAAGGACAAAACTGAGGAGAGCCGACAAAACTGAATACAGATCTTGTTTGCAGATGGGCCCCCAGCCCTGGGCCTGCATCTCATCTGGGGTCTTAATGCCAAGGCGGGATGGGTCTCCCAATCTCCCGTCTTCTTTCTCTCTCTCCCTCTCCATTATTTTATATTATTAGTAAATGTAAGAAACACTCAATGTAGACCGTTGTACGTCTCTCCCAGTCTCAGTGCCATTTAGAAATAGAGGTAATTCTTCACACGGTTTTTGTAAGATTCAAATAAAATCGGGCAGATGAAAGTGCTTTGAAAGCTTTGGAAATACTTAAAGTTCGGTGCCACCGCTCGAGATTTCTGTATTGTTTTTATTTAGCGTACCCCTCTGCCTCTCGTTAAAGCCCTGAATCTGAGTGAAGGGAAGAATTGGGTGAATCTTCCGCAGTCCTTGAGCCAGGTCTCCTCGGCCTTGGTCCCTCGGAAGCTTTCAGCTCCGAAGTAGGCACGTGGCTGGCAGCTCCCCGCCCCCCAGCCCAGGCTTGCGGACGGGACCGGGACCCGGAGCCACGCAGGCAGCTGGTAGGCGTTGGGTTGGGGCCCTGACAGGAGAGGGAGCTCCAAGTAGTGGGGGGGTGGGGGGCAGGGCTCCTGCTCCAAGCCCCCTCCCCTCCGCAACCGAGACTGTGCTCCACGATCCCCCAGCACGGCGCGCGCCGCAACCTGCTCTCCTCTGGACCTCGTCTGGGCCACTGTTGCACCTTGAGGCACCTGCCCCTGCGCCTAATCTCCTTCTGCCTCTTCACACACGCACCTCTCCGCACCTTTTCCCAGACGCGCCGCACTGTCAAGAATAAGCCCGAAGACCAAGGTGCCTTGTGGGGAAAAGGTGGCTACCCGTATCTCCGGGCTGGTCCAAGCAAAGGCCTTGAGAATCCCTCTCCTGGGCCCAACACCTCTTCCTGACCAGAGTGTCCTTTCTTCTAGACCCCCTCCCCACCCACCGACTCATCTTAAATGGGGCAGACCCTCCATGATTGCAGGGGATACTTGGGAAGCCCGAGTCCACCCTATGGGGCCAGCGCATCTTCCCTTAGCCTTTAGCCAGCTCGCTCCCGGGCGAGTTGGCACGGTGGGGCGGCCGCTGAGCGAGGCCCAGCTCAGGCCTCTCAAGGAGTTTTCCCGGGCGCCGTCTCCCACACCCGCCTCAATCTCGGCCACGCTCTGCTTTGCTGGCTGCGGCTTGGCACGGAATCTAGGAGCCCGGGAGGTGCAGGCCCAGGCCGGGTCCGAGACACGTCGAGCTGCCATCAGCCTTTGCTCACCATCCTCCTGGCCAAAGGGAAATGCCCTTCTTTCCCTTCTGGACCAATTCTTGGAGAACTTAGACGGCTCACACGGAAGGCTAATTCAGGGCTATAGCTCGGACCAGGTGGGGGATGATGAGATGGGAAAGCCTATCTTCTCCCCTCCCCCATTTTTCTAATTCCCTTTATGGTCCTTCACACTCCCTAGGGAAGGGAGCGACCTGTTTCCTGGTGGTGTTATTTTGCTCTGAGTTATTGCAATTTGTGATTCATTCAACAAATATTTGTTAAGTGTGGGATCTGTGCCAGGCGCCGAGCTACATTTGAAAATTCTGCCTTAAATAAGCTAGATGAGGCTCTTACCTACATGGAGCTTACAAATTAACAAGTCCCTCAGATAATATGTAGCTTGTGACAAATGTTAACTTCAGGCTTCAACCGAGATAGAGACGGTCCTAATGAAAGTGTGTGTGTGTTTATGCACCATTTCCTGATCTTCAAGAGGTCAGGGGTTGTGGGCAAGGCTCTTGAATGTAAGTCAGAAGTCCCGGTTCCAGCCCCAGCTTTGCCACTTTTCAGCCATGTGGTATAGCTCTTGTGAACGCCTGTCACAGTCTGGATCCACTACCCTTACGGCCAGAGTAAACTATGGTGTTATCTTCAGCGCCCCCACCCCCTCCTCCAAGAGCTAGTCCTTGCTTTATTTATCCTCGAATCCTCCATTGCCTCAAGAAATGTTGAATTAAGGAAACAAAGTCTCTTAGCCCCTGTTTCCTGAGCTGCAAAAATGATCCTAACCTGTCCGGTGTACCTCCCAGGTTGTGCTAGGGATGTACATGAGTTTGTAAATCATAAAATTCGCTAGCACATGGAAGGGGTTATTACTTCTGGTTCTGTATCTTGGGTTTATAGAAACTGTGAATCCAGGCCTCTTACTGTGCATGAAGCTCTCTGCCCCCTCGGCTGCTCCCGCGCCCAGGCCAGAGGCAGGCGAGTCTTCCTCAGCCAGGTGCAGACTCCAGAGCCAGGCTGAGCTGGGTTTCCGGATGCCTTCGAGGCAACCCCGCCCAGGGAGGAGAAAGCAGGAACGCAGCTGGGCGCTGGGGGTCGCTGGTCTCCAATCCCGAGATGCAAGGAACGGAGAGAGTATCCGGAGCCCCCTCTGGAGGGCGTCTTCCTCTCCCTGAAGGATGTCACGGGACCCCTCTGTGCCCTTTCCCCAGGCACCAAAATTGAGAACCTCTCGAGAAGCGAAGCCCCAGGGAGTACAGTCTAGCAGCTTTCCGGAGGAGGATTTCGCAGATGCGGGGCGAAGAAGAGATTTGGAGATTCCTCTAACTGCTCTCCATCTCACCTTGACCATCTAGGGTCTTTGAGGGTGGCCTGTCTTTGGGGGATGCTCTCCTCAAACCGTGGCCTCTGGGCAGGTCCTGAGAGCAGGACCGAGGAGGGGGATGACACGAGGACGTCCCAGCGCGGCTCCTGTGAAGCCCTCCTGTGCATTCCACTCGGGACTCTGGGGGTTGCAATGAGAGGCGAGATTGCGCATGTGAAGGCCAGCATCCTCCAGGAAAAGAGGAGACTCCCACCCTCAGCTCTTTGGTGTCAAAGAAACGTGTCCTGTCAGGTCAAGCCCTCCAGAAGTCTATACCTGTGGTCTTGAAACCCTCCTATTTTCATGTCACACAGTTCAAGCCTAGATTCAACTCATCCCAAGTTATAGTCAGAGCCCTTACCCTCTCCACTAACTCCAGAGGCGCCCCCTGGCAGGAAGGGGCTTAGGGTAAGAGAGAAGGGCGACTCAGCGCTAGCAGCACCTTTTGAAATGGGGAAAACCGAGATTTGGTGGGTGGGAAGCGGGGGACGCGGGTCTGTAGCTGCTCAGAGACTCAGCAAGGTCGATGTGGGGCGACGCAGGAGACAGATGCCGGATCCGAGCCTGAGCCTCACAGCGAATCGGCTTCTGTTTCTTCCCAGTGCTTCATTACTGTTAAAATTAAGAGCCTCTAAACAGGCGAGAGAGTGGATAGTGGTGATTTCACCATACTCAGGACAGATACAGGAATCCCCCATGCTAAGGAGCAGGGGCACCCGCGGAGGCGCCCTGGGGCGCGGGCAGCTCGCAGGAAAGTGTTGTAGCTGCTGCTGAGACTTGAGGCCTAAAAGACAGATTCGGGAAGGATCCTTGTGGCGGCACCGCTATTTCGCCCCAGGGTCCGTATGCGGCCGCATTCAGCTTTAGACGCCGAAACCCGCAGCTCTTTCTACGTTCTATCTCTCAGCAAACCACTGCCCCAGCAGTGTGCTACCACGGGTTTTCAGCGTTCGCGTTTCCCGCGGAGTCAGCAACAGCGCTGGGCTTTCTTCCTCTGCTCCTTTCTCCTCTCCAACCTCCCACCATTCCCCCACCCCCAACACTTGGCCAGGGCAGTTTCAGGTCGCCGCAGTACCAACCCCAGGAGCTCTCTGGGAGATGTCTGCAGCTCTGGGTTTTCCGCGACGTGACCACGGCTAGCTTCCCCTTCGCGGCCCAGGACTCTGTCGCAGACAGCTGCAGATCGAAACTATCCGCAGCGCCCTCTCCCGGCCATCAGGAGAACTGCATCCTCAGGACGGTCCCGGAGAAGCTTTAATTAGTTCCCCGAGCGACTGGTCCTGTCCGTAGTGGTTCGTCCGCCACGAATTTGTCCATCTAACTATTCACCGTATTATCCATCCGGCCACATATCTACTTGCCAAACCCATTGCAATATAGGTTATAATGGACTCTTGGGATCACCCAGCCTCACGCACCCACTATTTGAAAGGGCCACAGGAGGTGCTGTGATACCTAAAGCCCTCTTCTAATTATGCTTTGCCTTGGAATCTTGTTATGAAAGTTCTCCCTCCATGCATGACGGCAATTGTACACGTATTTGGTAGCCAATGAAGCAGCTTGTACTTTCTGCATATCCGAAACCTGCAGAAAGCAGTGGCCCTACTTGCTCGACATGAGAAGGCTCTACTCGCTGTTGCACTGTAGGTGCTTAGTGCCTAGAAAATACTGGAGCAAGAATACTTCTGAGACTAGCTATACTAGGGTGGGCACCCCACAGTCTTCTAATCTCTGGCACCAACTCACCCATCCAGGCTTTCTCCCCAATTATTCTCCCCTCCTTGGACTCTTGTCAAGACTGGATCCTCTCCATCTCGTCCCATATACCCGAATTACTCCGCTTTTGTTCTTTTCCACTTCACCAGAATATCATTATTCACATCCTCGTAATTCAGTCACACCCTGCTTTTTAAAAAACCCAAGTGCCTCATCCAACAACTAAAATCAGACACACAGTAGGAGCTCAACACATTTGTAGAATAAATGGACAAATCTTTATTGCACTTCTCTGTCACATTAATAAGACAATTTACCCTAGTTGAATGATTTCCTAATTGTTTCATATGCATTTGTATTCTCTTTTCAGCTAGATTGTAGGGTCCTTGATGCCAAACACTTAACATGTCCCTAGAAACATGTCCCTGTGTGCTGCAGCATTTGATACTGTTAATCAACTCTTTTCAAAATTCTGTCATTGGCTTCAGAATCACCACTCAGTAATGGTTCTTCTCCTCTGTCTCTGGCCATTTCTTCTCCATTGCTGGACTTTCCTCCCCAACTGTAAACCCATCTCCATGGTTTCAACTGCCACTGATTGCTGATGGTTCCCAAATATGTGCCTCCAGCCAATCTCTCTCCAGAGATTCAGACCTATGTTTCCAATTGTTTACGTCCTCATGTGAATGTCCACCAAACATAACATATCCCAGTCTGAACTCATAACACTGCTGCAACTTGCTTCACCTTCTGTGTTCTTGATCTAGGTGAGTGGCATGAACATATCTGCATCCCTCCAACCCAACTACCCTCCAAAAGCTTGTGTTAGTCTTCTTAGGCTGCCATAACAAATACCATAGACTGAGTGGCTTAAACAACAGAGATTAATTTTCTCACACTTCTGGAAGCTGGAAAATCCAAGATCAAGGTCCTGCAGGGTTCAGTTTCAGGGGAAGACGCTTTCTGGCTTGCACACAGTTCCTCCTCACCATGTCTTCACATAATAAAGAGAGATTTCTATTTCTTCCTCCTCTCATAAGTCTACAGTCCTATTGGGTTAGGGCCCACCTGTACAACCTCATTAACATATTTAACATTAATTACCTCCTAAATACCCTATCTCCAGATACAGTCACATTGAAGGTTAGGGGTTCAACATATGAATTTGGGGGAGCAAAATTCAGTCTAAAGCAGCTTCCAAGCCAGATATCTGAGTATCAGATATCTTAGATGTCTCCCAGAGCCAGCCCCACTTCTTCATAACCAGTTCTTCTCTCCTTTCACTGCCTTCGTCAATGCAGTATATCATGTATTGCCTAATCACTTAGTTCTTGTTTCTACCATTAGGCTTACTCTAGTCTAGTCCATGATCCTGACCACACGACAGACTTCCACCTATCTCTTCAAACTAATTTCTCCCTGCCTTCCTACCTACCCCTTCACACCCTAGCCTCCCTAAACTTCTCACAATTTTATTCATTTTATATAGATTTATTGAAGTATAACTGACATACAATAAACTGCACATGTATTCAGCATTATATTAGATGTTCTGAGGCGTGTATACACCCATGAAACCATAATCACAATAGAGATGATAAACATGTATAACACCCCAAAAGTTTCTTATGGCGCTTAGAGTAAGACCTCTCTCTTATTCCTCTCTGTACTCATCCTGATTACTAGGCAATCAGACTAGTGGCTTTCAGTCCCTATAGATAGTTAGCATTCTCTAGAATTACACATAAATGGAATCAAACAGTAGGCACTCTATTTTATCTGGCTTTTTGTACTTAGCATAATTATTTTGAGATTCATCAATGTTGTCACATGCATCTGTAGGTTGGTTTATTATTATTGTTGTTGTTATCATTGCTGAATAGTACTCAATCGTATGGATATACCAAATGTGCTTTATCCATTCACCTGTGGATGAACATTTGGGTTATTTCCAGTTTGGGGCTATTACAAATAAAGATGCTATAAACATTTATGTTATACATAATGCTTTCATTTGTCTTGGGTAAATACCTAGGAGCAGAATAGCTGGGTGAGATGTTACATGTATGGCTATCAAAGCATTCAGTCTTTTGTCTTAAGCATGATGTTAGTCATAGGCTTTATGTGGATGGCCATTTAACAGTTTGAAGGAGTTCCCTTCTATTCCTGTTTACTGGAGAGTTTATGTCAGGAATGGAGGTTGGATTTTTGTCCAGTGCTTCTACTGCATCTCTTGAGATATGACCACTTGATTTTTCAGTTTTGGTCTGTTAATTTGTTGAATTACATTAATTGATTTTTAAAAATTTATTTATTATTTATTTTTGGCTGTGTTGGGTCTTTGCTGCTGCGCGTGGGCTTTTCTCTAGTTACGGCACATGGGGGCTACTCTTCGTTGCAGTGCACGGGCTTCTCACTGCAGTGGCTTCTCTTGTTGCGGAGCACGGGCTCTAGGCGCGTGGGCTTCAGTAGTTGTGGCACACGGGCTCAGTAGTTGTGGCTCGCGGGCTCTAGAGCGCAGGCTCAGTAGTTCTGGCACACGGGCTTAGTTGCTTCGTGGCATGTGGGATCTTCTCGGACCAGAGCTCGAACTCACGTCCCCTGCGTTGGCAGGAGGATTCGTAACCACTGTGCCACCAGGGAAGCCCACATTAATTGATTTTTGAATGTTAAACCAATCTGGCCTTTCTGAGATAAACTCTACTTGGTCATCATTTGTTACTCACTTTATATACATTGTTGTATTTAATTTGTTAAAGGTTACTTAAAAACTTTTGCATCTATGTTCATGAGCACGTTAATCGGTAATTTTCTTTTCTTGTAATGGATATGTCTATTTCTGGTATCAGAGGCTGGCTATACAGAATGAGTTGAGAAATATTCCTACCTCTTCAGTTTTCTGGAAGAGTTTGTGAAAAATTTGTATGTCTTCAGCAAATGCTTGAAGGTCTGGTAGACTTTGCCAGTGAAGCCATCTGGCCTGGAGTTTCCTTTGTGGAAAGATTATATATGTATATTATGAAAATAGATATTCAGATTATCTATTTCTTCCTGAGTTTTGGTAGTTTGTGTCTTTTAATGAATTTGTCCATTTCATCTAAGTTGTTGAAATAAAATTATTCATATAAGCTATTTCCTTATTATCTTTTTAATACTGTAGGGTCTAGAGTTATGTCATCACCTCTTCTATTGTTGATATCAGTAACTTGTGTCTTCCCTGTCTCTCTTTTTTGAGAAGTCTAGATAGAGATTTATCAATTTTATTATCTCTTCAAAGACTCCACTTTTGGTTTCATTGATTTCTTTTTTTTTTTTTTTTTTTTTTTTTTTTTTTTTGCGGTACGCGGGCCTCTCACTGTTGTGGCCTCTCCCGTTGCGGAGCACAGGCTCCGGACGCGCAGGCTCAGCGGCCATGGCTCACGGGCTCAGTTGCTCCGCGGCATGTGGGATCTTCCCGGACCAGGGCACGAACCCGTGTCTCCTGCATCGGCAGGCGGATTCTCAACCACTGCGCCACCAGGGAAGCCCTTCATTGATTTCTTGTATTGATTTTATGTTTTCCACTTCAATGATTTCTGTTCCCATCTTTATTATTTCTTTTATTCTGCTAACAGTGTGCTTAATTTGCACTTCTTTTTCTAGTTTCTTAACATGGAAAATGAGGTCACTGATTTGAGACTATATGAGTTTCCCGTGGTTGCTGTAACAAATCACCACAAACTTGGAGGCTTAACACAGAAATTTATACTCTCACATTTCTGGAGGCCCGAAGTCGGAAATCAAGGAGTCAGCAGGTTTGCGTTCTTTCCCGGTCTCTAGGGGAGATTCCGTTCCTTGCCTCTTCCAGCATCTGATGGCTGTTGGCATTCCTTGGCTTGTGAATACATTACTCCAATCTCTGTCTCCGTTTCACATGGTCTTTCCTTCTGCGTGTGTTTCTCTTTGCCACTCTCTTATAAAGATGCTTGTGATGGCATGTACAGCCTACCTGGATAATGACAATCTCCTCATCTCAAGATCCTTAATTATAACTGCAAAGACTCTTTTTCCAAATAAGGTAACATTCACAGGTTCTCAGGGCTAGGATGTGGACATATCTTTTTGGAAATCACAATTCAACCCACTATAGAGAACTTCTTTTCTACATAGGCATTTAGTGCTACAAATTTCCCTCATAAGCACTGCTTTAGCTGTATCCTGTACATTTTGATAGGTTGTGTTTTCACTTTCATTTGCAAATCAGTTAAAATATTTTCTAATTTGTTTTGAATTCTTCTTTGACTCTTAGGTTACATAGATTTATGTTTTTTTAATTTCCAAAAGTTAGGGGATTTCCCAGACATCTTGCTATTATTGATTTCTCTTGTGATCTATTGTGATTCTGTTGTACTCTTGATTCTACTGTGATCAGAGTACTTACTGTACTTACTTTGTGAGACTCAAATATTTTTATTGAGACTTGTTTAATAGCTCAGAATGTGGTTTCTCTTGGTAAATCTATGAGTACATTTGAAAAGAATTTTTACTCTGCTAAAGCTGAGTGGAGTGTTCTATAAATGTCAATTAGGGCAACTTTCTTCATAGTGTTATTCAAGTCTTCTGTGCTCTTATTGTTATTCTGTCTACTTGTTCTATCAATTGTTAAGAGAGAGATATTGAAATCTTCAACTATAATTGTAGGTTTCTCTATTTCTTCTTACAGGTACATCAGCTTTTGCTTCATGTATTTTGAAGCTCTGTTACTAGGTTCATAAACATTTTGGATTATTATGTCCTCTTGAATTCAACACTTTACCCTTATGAAATGACTCCTTTTATTTCTGGTATTATTCCATGTTTTGATCTCTTCTTTTTCTGATATTAATATGGCTTTCGTTTGATTAGTATTAGCATCATATATCTTTCTTTTACTTTTAGTCTATTTGTGTCTTTACAGTTAATGTGGTTTCTTGTAAGCAGCATATTGTTGGGTCTTGCTTTTAGTCCGACTCTACAATTTTTGCCTTTAATTGGGATATTTAGAGCAGTTGCATTTAATGTAATTATTGCTATTGTTGGGGCTAAACTGACCATCTTACTATTTGTATTCTATTTGAGACTGTTCCTTTGTTCCCCTTTCCCTCATTTTTGGTCTTCTTTTGTATTAAATGAGTATTCCCTATGATTCCATTTTATCTCTTTCTTTTGGCTTATTAGCTATATTTTTTGTTGTGTTATTTCAGTAGCTGCTTTAAGATTTAATTTAACTTATTGCAGTTTACCTTCAAATGATGTACCATTTTATGTATAGTATAAGAACCTCACAAATGCATACTTCCAACTCTTTGACTTCTGTCCTTTGTGCTATTGTTGTCACATGTTTTATTTCTAAATATATTATAACATCCACAGTAAATGTTTATTACCTTTGTTTTACACAGTCAGTTATCTTTTAATGAGATTTAAATACTAAGGGAAAAAGACTTTTCTATTTCACACATAGTTACTATTTCCAGTGCTCTTCAGTAGATCCATATTTCCACCTGGTATTACTTTCCTTCTGCCTAAAGAATTTATTTTAAATATTTTTTTGTAGTGAAGATCTGATGGTGATAAATTCTTTCAGCTTTTGCATATCTGAAAGTGTCTTTATTTTAATCTCCATTTTCCAAAAATAGTTTCATTGGGTACAGAATTATAGGTGTTCAGGTTTTTTTTTTTCTTGCAATATTTTAAAGATGTTGTTCCACTGTCTTCTGGCTTACATTGTTTCCAGGGACAGCACAAAGTGAGAAGCATTGGGAGTGCTTCACCTCTTCCCCAACAAACTCTAAAAATTCCCTCCAGCCTCTGATATGGAAAGTTTATTTTTATTACCTTGTGTAAGTACAGTTTCATGGCCCTGCCTACCATCTGCCTGAAGGCACACAAGATTGTCACCTCTCACTGTATCCTATATGAAAATTATAGAACTACCACTGATTGCTCCCAGAACAGCACGCAGTATATTTATAAATGGAGAGATCAGAGTTAGACATTCTATAATCATTAGTTCAAGCCCTTTCTGGGATGTAATCGTCATTATCATGGTTATTCTTCTCTTGACTAAGCCTCTTATAAATTAACCATCAAGTTGCATTCTTTTGGGAAAATGAGCAGGAAACTATAAGTTTTCAAAAGGTTCCCTTGTGTTTAAGTTGAAGTTGTTCATTGAAACCTTGACCCCTTTAAAAACAAGGTATTGGGAGAATATAGATAGAATCCAAACCAATCATGAGAAATGAATTTGAGAACAAAGCTTGGGGAATACTCTTAGATAAAGGGAAAGTCCAGTACCCTCCTTTCTGACATGTCCTAGGAAATGTTCCAGGCATTTTAGCATTCGTATTACAAAAGAAGGGTTCCCAATTTTTATAGATGAGGAAACCAAGACTCAGAAAGGTTAAGCGAATTGCTGAAGATTACATAGCTACTAAGTAGTAGAGCTAAGTTTTGATTGTCAGCATGTCGTATTCCAAAACACAAGAGAAGTCACAGCCTAGACAAACAGGGAGGTTTTGTTTTGTTTTTTAACATCTTCATTGGAGTATAATTGCTTTACAATGGTGTGTTACTTTCTGCTTTATAACAAAGTGAATCAGCTATACATATATATATCCCCATATCTCCTCCTTCTTGCGTCTCCCTCCCACCCTCCCTAAGCCACCCATCTAGGTGGTCACAAAGCACTGAGCTGATCTCCCTGTGCTATGTGGCTGCTTCCCACTAGCTATCTATTTTACATTTGGTAGTGTATATATGTCCATGCCACTCTCTCACTTCATCCCAGCTTACCCTTCCCCCTCCCCGTGTCCTCAAGTACATTCTCTACGTCTGCGTCTTTATTCCTGTCCTGCCCCTAGGTTCATCAGAACCTTTTTTTTTTTAGATTCCATATATATGCATTAGCATATGGTATTTGTTTTTCTCTTTCTGACTTACTTCACTCTGTATGACAGACTCTAGGTCCATCCACCTCACTACAAATAACTCAATTTCGTTTCTTTTTATGGCTGAGTAATATTACATTGTATATATGTGCCACATCTTCTTTATCCATTCATCTGTTGATGGACACTTAGTTTGCTTCCATGTCCTGGCTATTGTAAATAGAGCTGCAAGGAACATTGTGGTACATGACTCTTTGAATTGTGGTTTTCTCAGTGTATATGCCCAGTAGTGGGATTGCTGGGTCATATGGTAGTTCTATTTGTAGTTTTTTAAGGAACCTCCATACTGTTCTCCATAGTGGCTGTATCAATTTACATTCCCACCAACAGTGCAAGAGGGTTCCCTTTTCTTCACACCCTCTCCAGCATTTATTGTTTGTAGATTTTTTGATGATGGCCATTCTGACCGGTGTGAGGTGATATCTCATGGTAGTTTTGATTTGCATTTCTCTAATGATTAGTGATGTTGAGCATCCTTTCATGTGTTTGTTGACAATCTGTATATCTTCTTTGGAGAAAGGTCTATTTAGGTCTTCTGCCCATTTTTGGATTGGGTTGACAAACAAGGAGTTTAAAGAATTCTCTACCTGCTCCCCATTCACATCTTCTAATTTTGTAGTTATTTTGACAGCAGGATAGTTTGAATGTCCACTCACTGCTTAGAGAGTTTCTTTGTATTACCATTTTTGTCTAGTTCAGTAGTTCTCAAATTTTAACGCACATAAAAATTACTGTATCCAATTATATACACAAATTTTTGTCACCATTTTATAGGATTTTCTAGGGTAATTTTGATATTATTGGATCTTTACTTTAGGCATTATCACATTTAAAACCTAACAACCGAGTACCACACTGTTCTCTCCTCTCTACTACAATATTCTCTGGTTTTTAACAAACAGGTTCCAGTCCCTTTAGGAAACTGTAGTAACAAGGAACACATTGTGGGGAAGAGTATACTTATCATGTTTTGCAGGACATTACTTTCATGGTTAAAAGGAGTGTGACTAATGTACCTAAAGAGTTTAAATTCTTTTTTGCAGTGAAGATCACTTTTAAAGGATAAAGTTAAGAACAACAGTTTATCTAAGACAGCAGGTCCAAAACTTTAGAGTATAAAAGAATCACCTTAAAAGCTTGTTTAAGTGTGTATTCTTGAATGGGAGTTATGATTCTGGTCATGGAAAGTAGCTTATATCAGACTAAGTCTTTCTCAGACAACAGTAAACTCTGGACAATGCACACACACACAGACACACACAGACACACACACAATTATTTGAAGGCTTTGGAAAATGATCAAAAGCAGGCAGAAACTGAAGGGGGTTCTAGCCTTTAACAGAACCATTCACTGGGTGAGAACCAAGTTTACCAGGCTATTTCACTGAGGGCACTACTCAGACCACACAAAGGTCAGACAGACGATGAACAGAAAAGACTAGTGTTTTCAGCTTGAGGTATCAGAGCATGAAATTAGAGCCTGCAAAAATATCTGAAAAACTACCTTAGAGAAATCCCAGAACAGAGGAACCCTGTAGAGGGTCTGGGGTGGAGAGAGGGAAGACCCCAAATTTGCATTTAAATGCTACTCAAATCACAATCCAACTCGCAAAATGCTTATGCACAGGAGAGATTCCAAGGAGCTCAGCAGAAAACAGTACATGGAAGAATGTAAAAACAGGAGAGTTTGGAGTTTGATTCTCACTAAGTTAAATGGATTCAGTGAACATCTCTGGCTTTCCATCAAAAGAAAGTTTGCCTTGGAAAAAAAGGCAATGTCACAGGATTAAAAGATTGGCCTCCAAGGTAAGGGGCAAATATTTCAATAAATATGCCTAGTAATGTGTAAAACCAATGCTCTGCAAGTTCAAGGGGGATCAGCTAGTAACTTAACTTCCTGGTAGAACAAAAACAAGCACTCTTCAAAGAAGATTAGCAGAAGATAAAGGAATCTAGAATCCAAAGACCCTAAAATGTATTATTCATAATGGTCAGATTATAATAAAAAATTGCTAGGCATGTGAAGACATAGGAGATAGTTCCCAAGGTCAAAAGAGAAAGCAGTTAATAGAAACAGAATTCTACATGACCAAAATGTTGGAATTAGCAGAAAAGTACATTTAAAGAGGTAAATATATATAATAATATATTTATATATATATTCAAAGACAAATTAAAATATTATATTGATAATAGCTAAACAAAATGGGGAACTTTAGGGAAATAAATGCTATTTTATAAATCAAATGGAAATTCTGAAACTAAAGAACTACAACATATGAAATGGGAAAAACAGTCACTGGATGAGCTGAAGAGAAGATTGGAGACAGAAGAAGAAAGGGACAAAGAACTTGAACACAGATCAATAGAAATTATCCAATCTGAAAAGCAGAAGAAAAAAGATTTTTTAAAAAGCAGAGCTTCAGTGACCTGTGAGACAATATCAAGTGATCAAAAAACATAAAGCACAGATTCATTTTCATGCTCTATTAGATCATTAAACAAGCAGAGGTCAATTTTCCATTTTGAAAGTATTCTATCATTCAGTGAAGATTATTATTGCTATTGGCATGATCATCAAATGTTTTACTCTTGAATAAAGATATTTCTTACCATTAGATTGGTTATAGCACTCAAGAGGTCCAAGAACTCTGCCAACAGTGTGGCAAGCACCTCACCAGCATAATCAGTCCATTAATTTATGGATGCCTTGATTAAGCTTCAACAAAACAACACACTTCTGGACAAAGTGTCTCAACAGAGTTTCTTCTACCTGCCTCACCAGCTAACCAAACACAGGTCATTATTGCTTGGCTTGACTTCTCCCTCCAGCAGAATATTTATCAGAGCCTTTGTTGAATAGCTGTATGTTCCTCTTTTATCCCGGGGATTGAAGAGAGTGTTGTAAAAGAAAACCATATTGTCTTTTTTTTCAACTTCCTTTAGTCGAATCTCATATTTTTGAAATTAATGAAATGCTTCTTTTACTAGTTTGTCTAGATCTACTTTTTGTCTTGAAAGTCTGGCTGAAGATTTATTTCGAGTACGATGGGTGCAGCCATTAATGACTCCACAATGATCTCTCTGTTCTTTGGCTAGTTGCTCTTTTCCAATATGTCTTCAAGAAGGAGAAAGAAATTCCTCTCATACATGATCATGTCTGCCAGATTGGTTGCTATGGTAAATGCCTCTTAGGTGCAATGATACCATTCAGTGTCTTTTGCAGGGTCTGCAATGCTTGGTCAGAGAACCCAGGTATAGTTCTATTCAAAGACTCATTGATCTGATGCCTGCTTAGTCAACGTCTCCATGCTGTTGAGGCTGAAAACATCCAACAGAAGTTGCTTAACTTCACTAGGCATGGGTTGAGTCTTGTTTAAACTGCTGAACTTTATAATCATGGTGCATGTAGCAGTAGAAAATACCTCTCATACATTTTATAGCCAAGCTCATAGATGTTTCTTTTGTCACAATCAGCATGACTACATGTAAGGGTTAAAGGCCCAAGCTTTAGAAGCACAGTGTAGGCTATACCAGATCTTGGTATTCTAGTCATCATTACACCTTTTAGTGAAAAAGAGACCCATTGTTGGACCTTGAAACAGCAGCAATGTTAACTTGACAATTCTGTAATAATGATTTGATTTATCCCACAGGGTTTCATTATCAGATCTTAGAATATTAATACTTTTAAGAGGTTCATAAACTGAGAGGAACCTTAAGAAATTGGATGAAGAGGACAGGACTGCATGAGGTGAACTTGCAATTGCAAATTATTGATTCTAATTATAAGCATCACAAGCCAAACTTAATACTTGGCCTGGACTTTCTCTGCTCCAGCACTTTCCAGCTCATTTTGTCCATGAGCCCACAACCTTACCATGTGCTCAAGCTGCTGCCTTGTCATTTGGCTCTTATTTATAGTTTCTATTTGTTCATTTATTACAAGCATATTCATTTATTACAAGCATATGTCCTTGAGCATAGCTATAATAGTTGCTTTAAAATCCTTGCCTGCTAATTTCAACATTTGGGTCATCCTAGGGTTGGTATCCACTGATTATCTTTTGTGTGTGAGTCTCATTTTCTTTTTTCTTCATAGTAATGTTGGATTTCGTCCACTGTGAATGATTCATTGTAGAGGCTCTGTGGGCTTCTAACTGAGTTTTATTTTCCACTGTGGACTCTCTCTAAGAAAAAAGCCATAAAAGTCTGAAACTCCTCCAACGATGTCCTCTTCATCCAAAAGTTGACTCCCTTCTAGATTCTGCCTGCTTCTGTTACTCTCTGGGACTTTTAGGTAGTTATTTTTATATTTTGTCTAGAATTTATAGTTATCTGTTGAACATTTGGTTAAATAGAAGCTACACTGCCATTACAAGAAGCAAAGCCCCATTTTTTTTAACTTTTGATCTATTTGTGACTTTGTATAATTCTTTTTCTTGTAGACAGCATGTAGTTGGATCTTGCTTTTTTATCCAGACTGATGATTTCTGTATTTTTATTGGGATGTTTATACCATATCTAGCTGAAGTAATTTTTAATGTTTGGTTTAATTTTACCATACTGCTATTAGTCTAATACTTGTTCTCTCTATTCTTTGTTCTTTTCCCCACCTCTTTTTTCAGCCTTCTTTTGGTAGTTGAGTATGTTTTAGACTTTCATTTTAAAATCACAATTGTTTTATCTATTTTAATTCTTTAAAAAATGGTTTCCCTAGAGTTTATAACTTATAAATAAGTTATAATGCATCTTTAATTTGCCATAGTTTACTTTCAAATATTACAACACATCATACATAGTGTAAAGAACTTACAGCAGGGCTTCCCTGGTGGCGCAGTGGTTGGGAGTCCGCCTGCTGATGCAGGGGGCGCGGGTTCGTGCCCCGGTCCGGGAGGATCCCACATGCCGCGGAGCGGCTGGGCCTGTGAGCTATGGCCGCTGGGCCTGTGCGTCCGGAGCCTGTGCTCCGCAACAGGAGAGGCCACAACAGTGAGAGGCCCGCGTACCACAAAAAAAAAAAAAAAAAAAAGAACTTACAGCAACATAATTCAATTTTTTATTTATGTTATTTCTGCTATTGTCCTACATTTTACTTCCATATATTGTAAACAGTATATTATTTAAAATATATAGAACCAGGGAAATTATCTTTTATATATACTCATATGATTACCATTTCTGGAACTCTCTATTCTTTTGTATAGGTCCTATTTTCCATCTAGTATTATTTTCCTTCAATGTGAAGAACTTCCTTTAACATTTCTTTGTAGTGTAAGTCTGCTGGCAATGAGTCTGTCATTTTTTTATTGGTCTGAAAATGTTTTATTTTGCTTTCTTTTTTGAAGATTTTTTTTTTTTTGCAGTACACAGGCCTCTCACTGTTGTGGCCTCTCCCGTTGTGGAGCACAGGCTCCAGATGCGCAGGCTCAGCGGCCATGGCTCACAGGCCTAGCCGCTCCACAGCATGTGGGATCTTCCCGGACCGGGGCACGAACCTGTGTCCCCTGCATCAGCAGGCAGATTCTCAACCGCTGTGCCACCAGGGAAGCCCCCTGAAGAATTTTTTGATATGGAATTATAGGTTGATAATCTCTTTTTAAACCATTTTATTGAGTTATAATTGTCATTACCAAAAAACTGTACATATTTAATGTATACCATTTAATGAAACAATTTCTTTCCTTTCAGCATTTAAAAGATGTTATTCCATTGTCTTTTGCCTTGCATTAATTTTAATGAGAAGTCTCCTACTTGAGTGAGTTTATCTGATACATAGTCTTTTCTTCTCCTTTGTTTAAAAACGGTGACCACAATTCCATCATCACACCTAATAAGACTAATACCTCCTTAGTACATCTAATACCCAGACCATATTCAGATTTCCTCAATTGTCTCAACAATTATTTCTTCAAGTATTTGTCTTATCTAATCAGAAACCAAACTAGATCCACACATTGCCTTTAAGAAATATGTCCATAATGAACTGAACCAACCCCAAAGGAAACCAAATTGGTAATATGGAGAAAATATTTGAGAAGCTTGCTAAAATTACAAAGAAAAGGATTTAGAGATGAAAATGATAAGCAAGAAGCTAGTAATAGTGGAAGACAGAGCAGAGAGAGCCTACATATGGATGGTGCACTTGGAATGGAGGCAATAAAGCTATAACAATGAAAAATAATTTTAATAAGCCAAATAAAGAACTGTATCTGCAGATGGAGGGTAAACTGAAAGTTAATGAAAATATACCAATACTCAAGCCAGGGATTCTTGACATTCTCCATGGATGAGTTTCTGGTTGTTAATGAAATTTTTAAATTAGACCAAAAAAATGTGTGATCATATTTAATCTACCACATCTTGACACTAAAAATTTTATTGGGATATACTAAGATCAGGGTTTCTTAATATTTTTTGAGGCCTTATAGCCTTATAAGGATTTAATTAAAATTATTCATTCTCTCCCCAGGAAACTATATATATTTACTATTTACCAAATGCCATATGATTTTGTTACAACAGCACCCCACTTCCAGGTATCAATTTTTCTTTTAGTTAAATATCACTGTATAAGAACTGAACAAAAATTTTTAAGATTTATATGGAAACACAAAAGACCCTGAATAGCCAAAACAATCTTGAGAAAGAAGAATGGAGCTGGAGGAATCATGCACCCTGATCTCAGACTATACTACAAAGCTACAGTAATTAAAACAGAATGGTACTGGCACAAAAACAGACACATAGATCAATGGAACAGGATACAAAGTCCAGAAATAAACCCATGCACTTATGGTCAATTAAACTACAACAAAGGAGGCAAGAATATGCAATGGAGAAAAGACCGTCTCTTCAATAAGTGGTACTGGGAAAACTGGACAGCTACATGTAAACGAATCAAATTAGAACATTCTCTAACACCATATACAAAAATAAATTCAAAATGGATTAAAGACCTAAATAGTAAGACTGGATACTATAAAACTCCTAGAGGAAAACTTAGGCAAAACACTCTTTGACATAAATCACAGCAATATTTTCTTGGATCCGTCTCCTAAAGTAATGCAAACAAAAGCAAAAATAAACAAATGGGACCTAATTAAACTTAAAAGCTTTTGCACAGCAAAGGAAACCATAAACAAAACAAAAAGACAACCTACAGAATGGGAGAAAATATTTGCAAATGATGTGACCTACCAGTGATTAATTTCCCAAAATATACAAACAGCTTATACAGCTCAATATCAAAAAACCAAACAACCCAACCAAAAAATGTGCAGAAGACCTAAATAGACATTTCTCCAAGGAAGACATCCAGATGGCCAACAGGCACATGAAAAGATGCTCAACATCGTGAATTATTAGAGAAATGCAAACCAAAACTATAAGGAGGTATCACTTCATGCCAACCAGAATGGCCATGATCAAAATGTCCAGTCTACAAATAACAAATGCTGGAGAGGAGGTGGAGAAAAAGGAACCCTCTTACCCTGTTGGTGGGAATGTAAATTGGTGCAGCCACTATGGAGACAGTATGGAGGTTACTTACAAAACTAAAAACAGAACTACCATATGACCCAGCAATCCCACTCCTGGGCATATATCCAGAAGAGACAAAAACTATAATTCAAAAGGATACATGTACCCCAATATTCATAGCAGCACTATTTACAATAGCCAAGATATGGAAGCAACCCAAATGCCCATCAACATATGAATAAATAAGATGTGAGATATATATATATATATATATATATGAATATTACTCAGCCATAAAAAAGAATGAAATAATGCCATTTGCAGCAACATGAATGGACCTAGAGATTATCATACTAGGTGAAGTAAGTCAGACAGAGAAAGACAGATATCTTATGATATCATTTATATGTAGAATCTAAAAAAATGATACAGAGGAACTTATTTACAAAACAGAAATAGACTCACAGACGTAGAAAACAAATTTATAGTTACCAAAGGGTAAAGGAGGGGAGGGATAAATTAGGGATTTGGAATTAACAGATACACACTATTATATCTAAAATAGATAAACAACAAGGATCTACTGTAGGTCACAGGGAACTATATTTAATACCTTGTAAAAACCTATGATGGAAAAGAATCTGAAAAAGTATATATATATATATACATATATGTATATATATATGTATATATATATATATACATATATATATATATCCCAGCTTTATTGGAATGTAAAAAATATATATTACTGTGTAATGAAATGCCCAAAACTTAGTGGATTAAAAAAACAGCAATTGGGCTTCCCTGGTGGCGCAGTGGTTGAGAATCCGCCTGCCGATGCAGGGAACACGGGTTCGTGCCCCGGTCCGGGAAGATCCCGCATGCCGCGGAGCGGCTGGGCCCGTGAGCCACGGCAGCTGGGCCTGCGCGTCTGGAGCCTGTGCTCTGCAACGGGAGAGGCCACAACAGTGAGAGGCCCGCGTACCACCAAAAAATAAAAATAAAAATAAATAAATAAATAAAATTAAAAAATGAAAAAAAAAAAACAAACCCAGCAATTAATTATTTATCATGATTTTGTGGGTTGGCTGGGAAGTTCCTTGCTGGTTTCACGTGGGCTAAGTCAGTAAGAGGGCTGGCTGGACTGAAAGGGCACAAATCATCTCACTCTTATGTCAGACAGTTGGTTTAGATTGTTGGCTGGGGTACCTCAGTTTTCCTCTGTGGGGCCTCTCATCCTCTAATTCAGGGGTGGGCAAACTGTGACCCATGGGCTAAAGCCATTCCATAGCCTGTTTTTGTAAATACCACACTTATTGGAACACAGCCACACTCATCGTATACATGTTATCAATGCTACTTTCACACTACAAAGACAGAATTGAATAATTACAACAGAGGCTAAATGGCCCACAAAGCCAAAAATATTTACTAAGGGGATCTTTACAGAAATCGTTTTTGGATTTCTGTGTTAGTTCACTAATCTTTAGATCATGGGTAGCCATATAGGAGGAACCTTATCCATATCTGAACTAGATGCAGATAATGAAATATTGCATCTGATGCTATAGTTCTATCAAATTTTTGGAGGTCTTAGGAGGAGATAAGTGTCTTACTCATGGGGGAGGAATGTAAATGATTATGTGGCTAGAGGGTAAATATAGCCACAAATTCTTGGAAGCATCTTCCATCAAGAAGTGTAATCTATTTCCCTACCCCTTCAATCTGGGTGTGTCTTATAATGACCAATAGAACATGATGGAAGTGATGCTCTGTGAGTTCTGGAGCCTAGGCCTTAAGAGGGAACCTAGCCATGAAAATAATCCAGTCTAATCTAATGGGGGAATGAGAGGCCACATGGAGGAAAACTGAGACTCCACAACTGATAGACAGGACCAACTGCCAGACACAGGAGTAATGTCATTGTGCATCTTTCAGTCCTGCTGCTCATCCAGATGAATGCAGTTGTACAACAGTGCCACATGAAACCAGCAGAGAAACTGCCTAGCTCCCCTTATAGAATCATGACAAATAATCACTGGTTGCCTCTTTAAGCTACTCTATTTAACCAATAATAATTGGTTGCATCTTTAAGCTAAATATAAAATATTTGCTAAATATAAAACATAAACAAAAATTCTAGAAGTATCTAGATAGAATCATTAAGTTGTCTTCAAAGAAATAAAAATCATGTTATTCCCAGATATAAAATTTCAGAGTGATAGCTCCACAATTTAGTGGAAAATAGTAAATGTTAAAATATAAAATGTAAAAACTTTTAAGAATGTATCTTAGAATCAATGAAATACAGCAAGTCTGTGAAAAGCAGGATCCACTCAGCTCTGAGAATATAAGAAGTAAATGTTTAAGGACTTTCTCCCTGGGGTCTTGTAATTTGAATATCAGGATATTCTTGTTGTCTAAGAGAAACATACATGCCCCTGTTAACTTAGGGACATATAAGATAAAAAATAAAAATGTATTCTTTAAGGATGATGAGCAGCTTTCAAAGCAGTATTGTGCATGCTGGCAAGATTTAAAGTTAAAGAAAATAAAAAAGGAAGTTTCATTGTGAATATATTCTTCCTACATGCTCTATACAGTATATAATATTCTAAAAGCTAGTGATATTTTTAAAAGATGGCAATGAAATCTAACAGTTCTAATGGTTTTAATATTTTGCTTTTCTTTTTTGGACATTTAAGAATGTTTCTGTTTTCATTTTTTAAATGCCTCCAACACATCAAACAGATTATAAGTGATAAAGTAATAGTTAATATCAAGATTAATAGTTAAGAAAACTTGTTTTAGTCAATATAAAAGGTTTATTCATAAACCCACTGAGTTTTTCTTAAAGGAACATTTTATTAGAGACTTAATTAAGCTTAATTAACCTGATGGTTTTGAGATAAACAATTAATTTTTTTTTTTTTTTTTTGCGCTACGCGGGCCTCTCACTGCCGTGGCCTCTCCCGTTGCGGAGCACAGGCTCCGGACGCGCAGGCTCAGCGGCCATGGCTCACGGGCCCGGCCGCTCGGCGGCACGCGGGATCCTCCCGGACCGGGGCACGAACCCGCGTCCCCTGCATCGGCAGGCGGACTCTCAACCACTGCACCACCAGGGAAGCCCAACAATTAATTTTATTATTATCTTCCTACTTCAATAGTATTTTATTAAGGTAATTCTTGACAGTTTATTTTTAGACAGTCTCAGACACGGTGCCATATTTTTGTTTTGAGAAATTTTATATCATACTGGTACATAGCTCTGTGAGAACATTCCTTGTTTGAACCAGAAACATAGCCCATCAATTTTTTTTTTTCTTTTTTTTTAATCGGAACGCGGGCCTCTCACTGTTGTGGCCTCTCCCATTGCGGGGCACAGGCTCCGGACGCGCAGGCTCAGCGGCCATGGCTCACGGGCCCAGCCGCTCCGCGGCACTGTGGGATCTTCCCGGACCTGGGCACGAACCTGTGTCCCCTGCATCGGCAGGCGGGCTCTCAACCACTGCGCCACCAGGGAAGCCCCCCATCAATTATTAATTCTTAGCCTGCAAAAGTATCAAAAACTGAAAACATCATACAAAACCATAAAGGTATTGTATCAGTCAAAATAGATTATGCAGTGGTAACAAGCAACCCCCATATCTCAGGGGCTTAAAACAGCATGCCCCTCATGATCAGCAGGGGCCCCTGCTCATTGTAGTCACTCAGGGATCCAGGCTATGAGCAGGCATGTCCCTGACATAGCCCATCTCCATGCCAGAGGACAATTAAGTACTGGGCTGAGAAGTATCACAATTCATGTCAGCTCACATTTCACAGGCCAGAACTAGACACATGACCACACCAAACCAGAAAGGGGCTGGGATGGACATTCCTAACATATTTCAAGAATCGTGGAAATATTTGATGAACAGCATTAATGACTACAACAGACATTCTTTCCTGTAGGCTTGGGACAGAACTTCAACTTAAACACAGCTCTTATTTCATTCAGGCCCAGTTCTACTCCATTAGGGGCAGATGAATAGTAGAGACTGTGGAACCCCAACAGAGTTGCCTGGAAGACTGTAGCAAAAAGCAACTGAGATCTGTACGTGGCAGACAAAACATTCAGACACAAAGCTTACTCATCACTTTGACTCCTACTTTTCTCCTGGAATAAAAATGGGGATAAAACTTAAGGCTATAGAGGATAATCTTTAAAGACTTCGGCCTGGATGTTAATTCACCAGATTAATTAACCAGAGACCTAGCTTTTCGATGGTAAACAGACTCTGAAAGCTTAACACAATGAATGCATAAGACAAAGCAATGAGAGTTTCCTGGTGGTTCATTGTTTTATTTCATTGCCCTTATCCTTCTCACTTCCTTAAGTTTTTTAGCCTTTGCTTCTGCCGTCCTGCCTCCCCAGACTCCAGAGAATTTCTTCCTCTCCCAGATATACCAGCTAAAACTCTCATCCGTGAAGCCAGAAGGAAAGTAGGCTATAGGGGATGAGGGTGGTCTGTAGAGAGAGGCACCATGACCATTTACATGGGAGGGCAGTCAGGGCCAATAAAAGACTCCAGATCCACTATTTGCCTGTATAGCATTTTTGTACAAATTGGAAAAAGACACTTACTTCCTCCTTCTTCCAGAATAGATGTGGCTTCATATTCAAGATATAGAAAATTCTTGTGACTCTGCAATGGGAAAGAAAGGGTTAATAACAAGTCTATGAGTCAACTCTCTGTGTTCAAATAAGGTGGGATACAGTTAAGCATAGAGTTGTCTGAGTTCATTCTCAGTGGATTACTTAATCACTTTGAGCCTCAGTTTCCATATGTGTAAAACAGGAATAATAATATCTTGGTTTGGAAAGCTGCTGTGATGATAAAATGAGATAATATGTGTGAAACTTCTTATCTTCATATCCTTCAGGCACCATGGTAAGAATTCAATAAAATGTTAGTTTTTCCTTTCTTCCTTTCCCAGAGGAGAAGCCCTAATGCTAATGCTGCAGCAGCTGGGCCCATTGTCTTTAAGAATGCAAGAGATGCTTAAGAGGGAGGGGACACCACTTAAATGACCTCCAAACCGATTCCTCCAGGCACTCTAAACCCCTTAAAGTGGTTGTTTTTCAGGGTCATCCTTGTGGGAACCATGACTCAACAAAATGTACCCAGTTGGTTTGCTATTGCCTGAAATATCTTTAACAAGAGATATTTGTTTTATGAATAGCAGAGTGAAGGTAGAAAGATGTAGAGATAGAACTACTCAATATTGGAAACAATGCCAGACTAGTCTAATGACCTTGAGCAAGTCACTTATTCTTTTCTTTTATGTAGAGTAAAACCCACTCTTCTTGGCACACAGTTCTATAAGTTTTGACAAAGTATGTATAGTCATGTAACCACCACTAGAACCAAGATGTGGTACAGGTTTGTTGTCTCAAAGACTCCCTTGTGCTGTTCTTTTGCAGTCAACCCTTGTCACCCCTGGTCTCTGGCAACAAAGGATCTGTTTTCTGTCCCTATAACCTTACCTTTTCCAGAATTCCATATAAATAGAATCATATAATATACAGCCTTTTGAGTGTGGCTTCATTTACTTAGCATAGTGTATTTGAAATGTATCAATTTCGTTGCATGTGTCAGTAGTCCTTTTCTATTGTTGAGGAGCAGTCCACTGTATGGATGTACCATGATTTGTTTATTCATTCACCAGTTGAAGAGCATGTTGTTCCATGTCTGGGGGCTTTTGTTTCTGTTTTTGCAATTAGGAATAAAGCTACTAAATGCATGCAAATAGATTTTTTTGTGTATGAACACGTGTTCATTTCTCTTAGGTAAATCTCTAGGTGTGGGGTTGCATGCTGAATCATATGATAGATTTATGTTTAACTCCATAAGAAATTGCCAAGTTGTTTTCCAGAGTGCCTGTACCATCTTGGATTCCCACCATCAGCATGTGAGAGTTCCATTTGCTCTGCAACCTTGCCAGCAACTCTTTAAACCTCAGTTTCTAATCTTTGTAATGGGAAGAATAAATAAAAGGACACAGTGACAATAAAAGTGAAGAGTAGTGGGACTTCCCTGGTGGCACAGTAGTTAAGAATCCGCCTGCCAATGCAGGGGACAAGGGTTCGAGCCCTAGTCCAGGAAGATTCCACATGCCACGGAGCAACTAAGCCTGTGCCCCACAACTACTGAGCTTGCGCCCTAGAGCTTGCGAGCCACAACTATGGAGCCCGTGTGCCACTACTGAAGCCCGCACGCCTAGAGCCTGTGATCTGCAACAAGAGAAGCCACCAGTGAGAAGCCCGTACACCACAACAAACAGTAGCCCCTGTTCGCCACAACTAGAGAAAGCCCACATGCAGCAATGAAGACCCAATGCAGCCAAAAATAAATAAATAAAATAAATAAATATAATTTTTAAAAAGTGAAGAGTAGTGGTAAAATGTTTTGAAACTTATAAAAGCACTATATATGTGGAATCTAGAAAAATGGTACAGATGAACTGGTTTGCAAGGCAGAAATAGAGACACAGATGTAGAGAACAAACGTATGGACACCAAAGGGAGAAGGGGGGCGAGTGTGGGATGACTTGGGAGATTGGGAGTGCATATATACACTAATATTTATAAAATAGATAACTATTAAGAACCAGCTGTATAACACAGAGAACTCCGCTGTACAGTAAAAGCTAACACAACATTGTAAAACAACTATACCCCAATTTAAAAAAAAAGCACTATAGGGCTTCCCTGGTGGTGCAGTGGTTGAGAGTCCGCCTGCCGATGCAGGGGACGCGGGTTCGTGCCCCGGTCCGGGAAGATCCCACATGCCGCGGAACGGCTGGGCCCGTGAGCCATGGCTGCTGGGCCTGCTCGTCCGCGTCCGGAGCCTGTGCTCCACGGCGGGAGAGGCAACAGCAGTGAGAGGTCCGCAAAAAGAAAAAAAAAAAAAAAAAAAAAAAAAAAAAAGCACTATATAAATATGTAGAGATGTATGGTGATTTTTTAAGGTAAGTAATTGGATGAAAATATACATATATGAATCAATTCCTACATAATTTTTAAATTTTAATAATTACAATCCAACAAAAGGTTAAAAGTAGTCAGTAGAAGATAAAAATCATCTATAATTCCATCACTCAAATTCAATTATTGATAGCACTTGAGAGTAAATTTTTTAGTCTTTTATTCTTATAAATATTTTTACTTGATAGTAACTATAATTGATAAAGAATTTTATGTCTTTATCTTTCCAATTTACATTAAATCATAAGCATTTCACAATGTTATTTCATGATATTAAAAACAATGACTGGGACTTCCCTGGTGGCACAGTGGTTAAGGATCTGCCTGTCAATGCAGGGGACACGGGTTTGAGCCCTGGTCCAGGAAGATCCCACATGCCGTGGAGCAACTAAGCCCGTGCGCCACAACTACTGAGCCTGTGCTCTAGAGCCCACACGCCACAACTACTGAACCCCGTGCACCTAGAGCCCGTGCTCCGCAACAAGAAGCTGCTGCAATGAGAAGCCCTCGCACTGCAATGAAGCATAGCCCCCGCTCGCTACAACTAGAGAATGCCTGCGCACAGCAACAAACACCCAATGCAGCAAAAAATTAAAAAAAGAAATAAATAAAAACAATGACTGTATAATATTCTGTAAAGTAAATAAACCTTTATTTAACTACTCCTTTCTGGATATTAGTTTCCCATTCCCCTCAATTTTTTACTATTATAAAAAGTGTTGTAATAATCACATCCATGCCTACAGGTTTTGGGTTTTGTTTTTTATAATTTTTTTCCTTAGGATAGATTCTTAGAGGCAGAATTACTGGCTTTAAAGGATTTTTAATATTTTAGTGGATTCTAATGCATATTTATAGATTGCTCTCCAAAACGTATTTGCTCCCAATAAAGCATGTTTCATCATACCTTGGCAATTGCTGGATGTTATAATTTTAAAACTTTAATAATATAAACAATTTAAATGATACTTTGTTATTTTAATTTGTGTTTCTTTGATTATTAGTGAGGTCGGATATTGTGGTAGGCAGCCTGTAAGGTGGTCCCCAATGATTTCCACCTTCTGATAGTAATCATTCCCTTGTATAAGCTCCTCCTCATGACTGTTGGCTGGACTTACTGACTTACTTAGTCTAATGAGAGAATATGGCAGATATGATGCAGTAGATATCTACCATAGAACAGGCTTCTTTCAGTTCAGGAAAATTAGAATCAGCCCTTTTGTAACAAAAAATATATAAATCAAAATTTTTACCAAATTTTCTTAGATAGAACTGCGAGTTTTTTTAAAAGTCTGATTACAGAAGCTGCTTAGCTTTGGTGGATTGCTCCCTTGACAAGCTGGAGAATTATTTGCTTGTGTTCTAAGTAAAAATTTAAAATAGACTGACTAACTCATAATTCAAATTATTGGAGGCCTGGTTTTAGCCATGGAAGCCTGACTACGCTGTATTCGTCAGACCACGAAGTTTGGTTCAGGTTCAAGGATGGGCAAGAACAGTAACTTAGACTTGGTTCAGGTTTGCTTCTACTTTAATTTACTCCTAAAGCAGTCGATAAGCATACGAAGTTTACGCACGTGATAGAGACGCGAGTAGATAGATGTGGCTTCCCACTGTCTCCCTCACATCTCAGTGGGGGGACGCTAAAGCATAATGCAACTTGTCAGCCTGCCCAGAGTCAGGTATTCCACCCACCACACCCCCACTGGAGAAGCGAGGACCATTACACTTCCAGCCACACCAGCACACTGTTTTCCACCCCACAAAGTGATAGCTCAGCTACATCCTCCATGCCTAATGTCTAGGTTCCAGGCCTTGAAGTTCTTTTTTTAAGAGGACACCGGGGGAAATCCCCTTATTAATCCTTGTTCTTCTGTCCATCAAGTCTGTTGGGCAAATCTAGCCCTAGGCTACCCCATTCGCCCTGTCCCACCCTCTCTGTCTCCCCCAGCTGACAGTAAGCAGCTTAAAGTGACCACAGATCAAGTCTTTTTCTGGACTCTCTTGGGATACTTCTACCTATTTAATGTACATGAGAGTGCATTTTAATTAAAAAAAAAAAAAATTCAGCAAGCACCGTAGCGCTGTTGTTGTTGTTATATATAGTTATTTTAATTTATCCTAGTTCTGATACTGATTTGGATAAATCTCTTCTTTGTACCTCAGCCTCTTCTGAAGGACTGGGAAAATCTGACTAGATTTTAATATTATGTGTAATTCTTAATCATTTGGAAAATAAATTGAAACCAGTCTATGAACATTACTTGTTTTGAATTTCCTGTACATGAAGGTTTATTGCAGTCGTTTCCTTTATAATCCAGTCCAATGGCACAGATTTTAATGGCCTCATCACATCCTAGATTCAGCAGAGTTAAGTGTTACTGAGTTTATTTTTGCAGCCAAAAACCCTGTTAGTTTGAATGACAGTCTTTCCTCAAATCATATCCCTAAGTTCAGAAGCTCATTTCATTCACTGATCTTTTTATTTTTTTGTAACATTATTTAAATTTAACAAATTGCTGCATGTGATTTATTTTGAATTTAATTACAGAGCCAAACTGCCACATATAATTATGGATATAAGTAGCAGTCAATTCTTTACCCTGATGGCTTGAGAAAGGCTGAAAAGTGTAGCATAGTCTTTCTACAAAATCTCCTATGAGGCTTTTCTCCCTGCCATTGAATCAGTGCTGACAAATAAAGTATCAGAATAGCAACTAATAAGAGGTCATGCTTTTGTGCTGGGCCCACCCCTCACTCCTCATTCATGATGATGCTAATGGGATGCTATTTAACACAGCTCAGGAAAATTCATAAAATCAGACTGCTTGGGAAGAACCTTTGATCCAACATGGACACATCGCAGCACTCCAGGGGTTAGTTTAAACTAAGTTGTTATATGACACACTTCCCTCTGTTATGGGTTAAACCTCTAACGTACATTTTTATACTTTGGGGAAGAGACTCAGCAATTTGGAACAGAACAGGCAAATATGAAGAAAACAACTCCCTCATTGATGATAAAACCAGTCTCAATTCTATACCATACAACTAGTGGCTTCCAAAATGGACAAGTAATTTTCTGAGGTTCTTTACTCTTGAAAGGTCTGATATCTTCTTAACATTATATATATGGAGATTAGTTTATAGCTCTGAGACCTTGGGCAGGTTATTTAACTTCTCTGAGTCTCAGTTTCTCTATTTGTATTTTAGAAATAGGACTGTTGTGTGGATTAATTAAATGTGTGTAAAGCACTTAGCACAGTGCCTGGTGCATAGTGATGGCCAATAACGGCAGTTGTTATTATTAATTTACATATGGCTTTCCTCTACTGCTTCTGTTTCACTTCAGATCCTGCAGGCAGACAAATAATATATGTTTAGGGACTGCTTATGTAGCCAAAATTTTGATATTGGCAGCAACTTTGTCCCAGTGGCTGTGAACCCTGGGGAACTCTGGCTCTGCTGACCCTAGTACTCCCACTCAGCAGCTGTCTGAGTTCAGGCTGCTATAACCAATACACCATAGGCTGTGTGGCTTAAACAACAAGTATGCGTTTCTCAGCCTCAGTTCTGGAGACTGCAGTGTCCAACATCAAAGTGCTGACAGATCTGGCGTCCAGTGAGGTCTGCTTCCTGGTCTGCAGATAGCCATCTTAGCATCATATCCTCACATGGCAGAGAGAGAGGAAGCAAGCTCTCTTGTGACTCATCTTATAAGGGCACTAATCCCTTTCATGAATGCTCCACCCTCATGACCTAATTACCTCCCAAAGGCCCCACCTCCTAAAACTATCACGTTAGGGATTAGGGTTCAACATATGAATTTAGGGAGGACACATTCAGTCCACAACAGCAGCCTTATTTTGGGACTGCTCCTTCTCTACCCCTGCCTAGGTATTTTCCATAAAACAAGTAAACTTTCATAAGAGCTTAAATAAACATTTCATACCTATAGGCATATTTAAAATTTATTATGCAAATTTGCCAATTTAAAGAAACTAGGGAAGATTTCATAAAACAAATCAAAATTTTATACCTTAATAATTGTCTCTGCTCAGATTTTTTATGTATTTAATGCATTTCTTTTAAAAGAAAATTTGAGATGTTCTTGGTTCTAAAGTAACAGGATATGTTTCAGGTTATTCTAGAATGAATAAAAATAGAAAGTGAGTAATAAAAAATAGAAAGTGACAAAAAGATGTGAAAAAGACAGAAAACTGGAATTAAATGTATATGTTCAACAGAGGATCATATCCATTGATTTTATTTTGTAAAACCACTTGAGATATAATTTTCATACCATAAATTTCTCATTGTAAATTATAACTCAATAATTTTAGAATATTTACAGAGTTGTACAGCCATCACAACAATGCAATTTAGAACATTTTCACCAGCTCAGAAAGAAACCTCCTGTCCATTAGTAGTAACACCCCACTCCTCATCCTCATCAATCATTAATCTACTTTCTGTCTCTATAGATTTGTCTATTCTGGACATTTCATATGAATCGAATCATACAATATGTGATCTTTTGTTTCTAGCTTCTTTCACTTATCATAATGTTTTTGACCTTTGTCCATGTTGGAACATGTACCATTGATTTTTTAAAAGAACAGTTTATAATTTTATTTTATTTTCAGGTGAAACTTCGGATTTTAGTCTCTGCTGAGAAATGTAAGACATAAGATACAGTTACTTATAAAAGAATAACATAAAATCTGCATACTAGTGCATTTCAGTCAAGCTCTAGTGATTTGTGTAAAAAGGAGAAATAGTTTCAAACAGACAGCAGAATTGACCATTAAAGGGTAAATAGGGTTGTTTGGCACTAACATTAGTTGAGAAAAAATACCCTGGAGAGAGGAGTCAGAAAAGGCAGAGGACAGAGAATCTTTCATTGGACAGTTAAAACAGAGCTTAGGGAAACAAAATCCTCCTTGTGGGTGCTACATAGTGAAATCAATGCTGAGAGTTTCTAAGGACTCTTGAAAGAAATATGATGAATCAACAACTAATATAAGATGTAGCTACAATCTACCCAAGGAAGAATGATGGGCAAATTTGTCAAGGGGACAACCCCATGTTCCTTTAAAAAAAATAAACTTTACCTTTTAGAGCAGTTTTAGATTCACAGCAAAATTGAAGGGAAGATCCAGAGATTTCCCATACATACCCTGCCTCTACACTTAGTGCTCAGCCTTCCCCATTATCAACATCCCCCATATGAGTGGTACATTTGTTACAACTGATAAACCTACACTGACACATCATTAGCACCCAGAGTCCATAGCTTATATTAGGGTTCACAGTTGGTGCCCATCCATTCTACGTGTTTGAACAAATTTATTATGACATATATCTACCATTATTCTATCATACACAGTAGTTTCATTGTACCTAAATTCATCTGTACTCTGCCTATTCATCCTTACCTCCCCCCAACATCTGGCAACCACTAATCTTTTTAGTATCTCCATAGTTTTACCTTTTTCAGAAGGTCATAGAGTTGGAACCATACAGTAGGTAGCCTTTTCAGATCGGCTTCTTTCACTTTGCAATATGCATTTAAGTTTTCTCCATATCTTTCCATGGCTTTTTTTTTTTTTTTTTTTTTGCGGTATGCAGGCCTCTCACCGCTGTGGCCTCTCCCGCCACGGACCACAGGCTCCGAACGCGCAGGCCCAGCGGCCACGGCCCACGGGGCCCAGCCGCTCTGCGGCACGTGGGATCCTCCCGGACCGGGGCACGAACCCGTGTCGCCTGCATTGGCAGGTGGACTCCCAACCACTGCGCCACCAGGGAAGCTCCGCTCATTTCTTTTTAACACTGAATTTTATTCCATTGTCTGGGGGTACCACAGTTTATCCACTGACCTACTGAAGGACAGACATCTTGATTGCTTCTAAGTTTTGGCAATTATGAATAAAGCTGCTATCAACATCTACATGCAGGTTTTGTGTGAACATAAGCTTTCAACTCCTTTGGGTAAACACCAAGAAGCTTGATTGCTGAATCATATGGTAAAACGATTTAATTTTGTCATGTTTTACATTTAGTACCTTTAGTGGCACTGTTTTCCTGCTTTTGGAATGAAGTGTCTGGCATTTTTGCACTGGGCCCTGCAAATTATGTAGCTGCCCTGCCAGGAACTCACTTAAGGGGCAAGGAACTGGGCTGGTGGCTAGGAGCCATATCTTGGTTGGAAGGGAACAAAAAGCTAAATAAAGGCCAAGCTTGGAGGCCATGATGCCTAAATGATGGATGTAGGAAGCAAAACTTATGGGAGGTGAGCTGATGTGTGGACATGAACTTACAGGAGGGTTAATATTCCTGGGAACATAGCATCACATGGGTGGGAAGTCCTTTCTTTACTTTGATGGTGTATTTTATTTCACTTTACTTTTTTCAACTAAAAGATAAAAAGTTAACAAAGGTACACAAGGATAAATTATTCCCATTTTACAGATGAGGAAACTGAAAGTTACAGTTATTAAGTATGTATTTCAAGGTCAAGGTTAGAAAGTGACAAGTTTGGTCTTAATCCAAATATTGATGCCTGATTCAGTGGTATTCCTAACTGCCTCTTAGCACCATCCATTTTGTTTGCCACTGTTAATCATGACGTGTAACATTATTAGTTCCTGATAATCTTCCACTTGCCAGGTGGTTTGTCTATGATGTCATTTGATTCTCAGGCAATTCGTTCAGATGGTTGGTTTTATACACATTTTATAAAGGAAGAAACTAGAATCAGAAAAGCTAAGTAATTTACCCAAGATCACACAACCAGTAAATCTGTCTGACTCCAAAGTGCAAACTCTTTTTACTCCACCACAGCTGGGCTTTATACTGAGCTGGCTTAAAATTTGATGATTCAAAGGGAGAAGGAATCTGTTTTAAATCTATGATAATGTATATGAATTTTTCAGATTTTTAAGAACAAACCTCATAATTTTTTACTTACATGAATACTATTTAATATACATTATCAAAAATTAAGTAGATAAAAACAGTAGAGACAGAAAATGGAATTTTTTTTTAAACTCAAGGTAAAGATTTGGCATAGACTGATCTATCACTCAACTAGCTAGTTAGCTAGTTAGCTTCTAGCTAGTTGACAGCTAATGTGCACAGAGATGGGAAAATCAATGAACAAATATACTAAACTTGGTTATTGATCAGATAATTATCATTTGTTTTATATCTTTGCCTGTCACATAACCCTGTCAGTTAAGATGGCAATTTCATGCATATACTTTACTGATTTTTCTCTACAGGGACCCAGACTCAATATTTCACACAGCGCTGCCTATAATTAAAAGTATTAGAAATTCCTCAAGATGATAATGCTTCTTCACATTAAAGGCCTCTTCAAAGTTATGGCTCAATAATTTCACCTTTTTTTTTTACTATTACTACTATAGTTTGTCATAGCTTATAAAAGAGAAGATCTTTTGTAGGATGACCAAGTGTCCAGTTGCCCAGGACTAAGGGTATCCCTGACATTCAGGACTTTCAGTGCTAAAACCAGACAGGAGGAAATTTTAAACCAATAAATTTTAAACCAATAAAGTTGCATAATTGAGTATTGAATTTTTAAAATCTGGGGCTCTAAACTCATTTTTGTCCCCAATTATCCATGTTATTTAGAATAAGATAATTTACAAACACATGAAAGAATGCTCAACATCATTAATCATTAGAGAAATGCAAATCAAAACTACCATGAGATATCATCTCACACTGGTCAGAATGGCCATCACCAAAATATCTACAAACAATAAATGCTGGAGAGGGTGTGGAGAAAAGGGAACACTCTTGCACTGCTGGTGGGAATGTAAATTGATACAGCCACTTACTATGGAGAACAGTATGGAGGTTCCTTAAAAAACTACAAATAGAACTACCATACGACCCAGCAATCCCACTACTGGGCATATACCCTGAGAAAACCATAATTCAAAAAGAGTCATGTACCAAAATGTTCATTGCAGCTCTATTTACAATAGCCAGGACATGGAAGCAACCTAAGTGTCCATCATAGGATGAATGGATAAAGAAGATGTGGCACATATATACAATGGAATATTACTCAGCCATAAAAAGAAACGAAATTGAGTTATTTGTAGAGAGGTGGATGGACCTAGAGTCTGTCATACAGAGTGAAGTAAGTCAGAGAGAGAAAAACAAATACCGTATGCTAACACATATATATGGAATCTAAGAAAAAAAAAAAAAGGTCATGAAGAACCTAGGGGTAAGACGGGAATGGAGAGGCAGACCTACTAGAGAATGGACTTGAGGATATGGGGAGGGGGAAGGGTAGGCTGTGACAAAGTGAGAGAGTGGCATGGACATATATACACGACCAAATGTAAAATAGATAGCTAGTGGGAAGCAGCCGCATAGCACAGGGAGATCAGCTCCCTGCTTTGTGACCCCCTAGAGGGGTGGGATAGGGAGGGTGCGAGGGAGGGAGACGCAAGAGGTAAGAGATATGGGAACATGTGTATATGTATAACTGATTCACTTTGTTATAAAGCAGAAACTAACACACCATTGTAAAGCAATTATACTCCAATAAAGATGTTAAAAATAAATAAATAAATAAAAAGAATAAGATAATTTAACAGTTTACCTAAAAAGTGAGAATATTAGTGTCTTTTATATTTTTTATAAGATATAAATATATATATTTTAAGGGAAAGAGAGGTCTCAACTAGCAAACTTATACAGAGGATTCTCCTAGCCCTGACCTCTCTTGATACAATCTATACATTAAAAAGTGAAACACTGAAATTGGGGATTCCCAGTGATTACTGAGAATTAATAAAAATAACCCTAGACAAATTTGAAAAATTTTTGCAGGAGGGTGTGTGATAAAGACCTAACTTCATTTTCTTCTACATGGGAGATGATTTTTGCTGGGACCATATATTAAACTACTCTTTCTCACTGAATTGAAATGACACATTTATCATATGAACTTAGATCCATGGTTAACTTTCTAATGAGTTCTTTGCCTATTCTAGCTATGCGTCATTATCATACTGTTTTCATTCAAGAAAGCAGGAGTCTTAGGATTGAAGCCAAGCAAAGATGGAATGTGGGAAGAGGTAAGAATGGCCAGGAAAAGGAAAGGGAGCCCTCAATTCCCTGCAGAGTGAACAGATAAGGACTGTGGTTTGGGTAATTACGGCTTTCGATGGCTAAAGAGGAAAACAAGCAGTATCAGGGCTGTGGGATGTATCAATAAACTTCATTTTAGCGAGCACGATTGAAGAGAGGTTAAAAAGGCCAACATCTCTCCTTTTTAATCTAATATAAGGGTGCCAGATTACCTAAACTTTATGGAGGCAGCTGTGTGTGGTTGTGTGTTAGCAAAGGGGTGGAGGGAGAATCAGCATTTCTCTTCTAGTCAAGAAAAGACTTGTCTTGGCTTTAGGGCAGATTTTGGCCAAGCTGTAATTGATATAATACAACTTGAGACCATCATCCTTCCTGAAGAATGCCTCCTGGCCTGCCTAGGGACCTAGGATATTCCATTACTCATGTCAGACAACCAAAGTGTAGTGTTTTAAACCACTTTCACCGTCCTGTCCGTGTCCTGCTAAATAACATAAAACACTTGATATTGGTGAACTGTGAACATCAATCAATATAATAATTAGTCCCTGAATTCTACATTATTCCATCCTGTAACACCTAGAGAATTTTCATGTTACTTTAAGTGGTCGTGTTAGCATCAAAATATGTGTAGAATCCTGAAATAGCTACACCACAGGGGAAAAAAAAAAAGCACCCACCTTACTAATAAGTTGTGCTCTGTGTCCTGCAGATGACAGCCCCCTCCACCAGGGGTCTCTAGCTCACTGACATTATCTGAATCTAACTCTTCCTTGGGATGTACAATACTACAATACTAAACCCGAGCTGTCCAATACTATAGCCAAGAATAAGTAATGAATAAATAAAATATAAAAGTTAAAATTCAGCTCCTCAGTTGCACTAACGACATTTTTAGTGCTCAATATCCACACGTGGCTAGTGATTTCCATATGGGACAATACAGATAGCTAACACTGCAGAAAGTTCTAGTGGACAGTACTGTATGAAATCCTGTACGTATAATTCATCAATGTAGAAATACAAGTTCAGGATCACACTATTAAAAGGTCAAAGAGGCAGCACCTCTCCTGACTCCACCCCAGCTAAGTCTTCAGTATGGTGTTTGAATCGTCCCTTTATCCAAGTGGGGTCCTGGGTGGATGATGAAAGCATTCTTCATGATAACATTCAACTTACTCTCCCCGCACAGCCAGCATGTTCTATCTCTTTAATAATTCATAGATATAACTCCATTTTTTTCTCTTACGAGAATATCAGGGCCAGCAAATTGTAAGAAACAGTTGTGGTTTAAAAAAAAAAAAAAAAAAAGAGTCTCCACCTCTACCCTTAACAGCGAAACAGAGTTGCTGAACTTCTCTGGGCCTGCATATGCTCCTGCATAAAATGAGTGGGGCGACCAGATGTTCTCTAAGACCTAAGACACTCAAGTGCAGCAGGTTTATAATGTGTAAAACTAATCTCTGGCCCATACAAGAGATTCCAATATGCTTAGACTGTGTGAGCAGCTTCCACCACATGTCACAGGTGAGTTTTAAAGTCACAGAATGGTGTGGCTTCAGAACCATTTTGGTAAATAGCATTAGCTAAATGTTTAGACCATAGAAGGGTAACTATTACTTTTAGTACAAATATCATTTTTCCTTTTATTTAAGATGAGATTGTGACTTTAAGATAACTGTGACCTCAAGAGATAATGCTTATTCCATTCTTTATTGTGAATGTATCACGAGTACATTGCTAGTCAGTGAGAATACAGTATTTCAAAATAATTATGTACTTTATTCCAAGGATCTCATGATAGACTTAATCTAATGTTGTGGTCATTAAAGAAATAATCCTTCCTTAGGTGGCTCCCCGAATTATTCCTCTCTGTAAGACGCCACTCTTTTAATAGATAAAGAGATATCACTCTTTTAATAGAAACATATACATGGGCTCTTTTTTTTGCTCTATACACTCACATTTTGAACAAGTGGTTTAAAAATTTTTTTATTTTAAAGAAAAACATGACCTTCTTTTCAGGTTTAATGTTGCCACTTCTCTCAAACTCGAGATGAAAATATGTTTGTACCTGGAGTTTCTCTTGCAGGTAGCATTCAGCCTTCAGTGCGTGGGCCAAACCCTCACCCATTTGTATGTAGTTCATTGCTTATCATGTCTATAATTCATAGTGGGTTGAATATGGGGAAAATCAGTGATAAAATGGAGTTTAAGGAGAGAAAATTGTGGGCAGGAGGAAGCAGTGATTAAAATGGAAATGGCGGTCAGGAGCTTCAGTTGTTTTCTCCAGGTGCTTTGTTGCCAGAAATTTAAAAAAAAAACAACCAACAACAACTTTTCTATCAAACTCCACCTGAATTCTTTCAACTACAATGATGCAAAGAAAATACACGCTAATTATGAGCAGGAACATTATCTATTAATATGTTAATGAGGCAGGTTTGCTAATGGTGAAAGACCTGAATTTTAATAAAATTTTAAGAGCTTCTTGATTACGTGTTTGTTAGTCGATATGATCATTTAAAATTATCTCTAGGTGGCTTTACATGGAATAAAACCTACATTAGAACTGTATTCTAAACAGGCCTTAATGAAGCAGGTGAGGATACCATCTGTGACATAAACACTGTCAGCCAGAAATTCACTTCAAAAGAAATGTAAACTAGTTAACAAGAAACATGTTATCATACCTGCCAGTAACAGCTTTCAATGTAGGCAATTTATTTATGCATTTACTTGCTAATTTTTTCAAACATATTTGCTTATGAAAATAATGGTCGATTGAATTAATGGATACTGCCTTTTAATACTGGAAGGGTTATTTATTTTTATTTTTTTGTGTGGTACGCGGGCCTCTCACTGTTGTGGCCTCTCCCGTTGCGGAGCACAGGCTCCGGACGCGCAGGCTCAGCGGCCATGGCTCACGGGCCCAGCCGCTCCGCGGCACGTGGGATTTTCCCGGACCCGGGCACGAACCCGCGTTCCCCGCATCGGCAGGCGGACTCTCAACCACTGCGCCACCAGGGAAGCCCTGGAAGGGTTATTTTTAATTAAAAAAAAAACAATTCTAGTGTCCTGTTTTGACAACATCCCATACATAGATGAAAACTGTTTTATCCACCCAAAACCAGACATTGAGGAAAAAAATGTAAAGAGTCACCCAAAATCCAAAGTCAAACCAGAATCAGTATGGAAACCTCACTGATGTGTCTTTATGAATAGGAGAAATTGCGTTACCTGTTATCCAAGATGATTTTGGCATCAAAGTGGCGGCTAATCCCCATCGGCCTCTCCAGAATGCAGGTGAAGGTGCTTGGCATCAGTCTCCACTCTGCACGTTGGAAGCCTGAGCACCCTGATTAGAGGTTGGGCCTGGATTACAAGCCAGGGCTTCTGAAGAGGGCGCGCCCGAGGAGGCCTCGTGGAGCCCGATGCGCAGCCTCAGTTCGATTAGCCGGGGCGGAGCCGCCGGGAGTGTCTGAAGTGTGTGGGCCGTGGGCCTGGTTGTATCGCTGGGGGGTTGTGGTCTGGGTGTGGGCGGGGCCTAAGTCTGTGTCTGAGGCAGTGATGAAGCTCTCAGTGAGGGAAGGCGAAAGTTAATCCTAGAATCCTCGGAAGGGCGGCTAAGAACCGCGTCTCAAGTGCTTGAAGCGCCCTTAATTCTTGGCATGGGCCAAGAATGAAAGAAAGCAAAGAGGGTAGGTGGGTGGGATGAGGAAGAGCAGAGACCCCTTACTCTCCCCTTGTCCCCCTGAGACACTTTGAAGAGACAATGCAGCGGAGAGCTTATTACAGGAAATCACTTCCTAAGAAGCAACCCCATCTGAGAAACCGGAAGTGCTTCCTCCGGAGCAGAGTTCCTTCCGTACATGTGGCGGGGATTCAACCACATTTCTTAATTTCCCAGGGTCTGTATTGTGATGGTGTCAAAGGAACATATTTCTGTGGTAGTTATTGGAAATTGATAATACTCTCCTAAGTTCTTGATAGGGTTTCTAATGAGATTTTCAAGGGTCTCTTTTAAGGTTGATAAGAAACAATTCAAGAAGGCAATTGACCATTTCCAGGGCTTCTAATTGGGCCCTGGGTGAGTTTCTTTGAGTGCATGCTGCCCTCTAGGGGTTGAAGCACTTGGCATAGAGGAGGATTTCAGAGTTTTAAGAGCCTTATTTGTTTGACAGAATGAAGTGCTTTCCTAGAATTTTGATAACATGATTCACCCTTTTAATCCAATTGTATTTAACCTCTAGAAATATTTTATTTCACAGAAAGTATCACCTATTCTAAAGGCTATTCTAGATAAAGCAGTATTAGATTCAATATAGTACTTTCTCTTTTTTCAAGAGTCGGTATTTGCCATGATGTGGGGTACGTGAGGACAAAGAGAAAATGTATAGGCATTTTAAAACCATAATACTCCAATTCCTGATTATTCAGTACAAAAGTCTCTTAGCCTTTATGGGTGGCTCCTCTCAGTAGGGCCTTCCACGTGCAGCCACATTAAACTCAGACTTCAATTTTACTGAGTTGTTAATGGCCAGAAGTCAAGAAACAGCAGAACCTCTATTTGAACCCAAGTTTTCTTTTTCCAAAATCAGTGCATTTCTCATTATGCCACCAGAAAAAATACAACTGGCTACTGCTTAACTTTTAAACAACTTGTAATTTGACACTTTTCTTTTTATGCTTCTCTGATCTTGTACAATAATCATGGCTTTCGTTTTAAATGAAAGGATTTACATATAGGTGAGTAAATATGTGACAACCATACATTTTATCATTTGGCAATACAATCATCCAAAACTTCAGTGTTGCTAACATAGCCTAGAAAGAAAACCAAATATGAAAATTAGTATTGTGGTATAGGCCAGGGGCCAGAGAGAAAGGCAGGTCCTAAAGACTTAGGGAGTGGGCCAGAAAAGCTTAAAATAACAATAGAAAACAAAACTAGAGGCACAGGGTAAATGATAAGAAAAATGGCATAAAATAGTTAAACAGTAGAATTCTGACCTCCTATAGCTGGGGTACTTCATACATCACAGGAGGACCACTCAGAGAATCACAGACCTTTCCAGGTGGGATATGTGCTCCCTCTCTGGGGGTTGCTCCCAACTGGACACTTCTCTCCCTTTCCCCTGCCTCACCACCCCTCCCACACTAAACATCACCACCAACAAAAAGGTCAGGGCAGGCTGTAAAACCGTTCTTGCTGCTACAGATTCTGTGTTAGCGGAGGGGGAGTTTGTGGAGTGGAAAGCTACAGCACAGAGAAGGGTAATTCTCAGAGTTATAAACAGCTGCAGATGGCACTTTACACACAGTATGCCCTGTATACACACACACACACACACACACACACACACACACACACACGAATAAATAATAGCATCACATCATAAATTTGAAAAAGACTTTACCAATTGGTTTTCTAACCCAATTACCGAAAATGCACAAATCCTCATCTGAACTTCCCTATTAATCCTCTAAGTTTCAGCAGGACCTTTTAAATTACATTCATTTAAATCTGCCTTCATCTTGAAATCCACTAGTCCTAGCTCTGGTGGTGCTGGTGAATTTAATAGCAAATATTTACAGTCAGTTACATCTTTCCAAAATTCTGGCTCAATATACATAATAGCAAGGAAGAACCCCACCCCACTCCCACTCTTGGTGACCACACCCTGCCCCATTCCCACTATCTATTCCTAATATATTGTACAGAGTGCATACATACCAGTGGTTGCTTTTCTAATGATGGTGTTGATGTTATCAGTGATTTTCACTCTTTTTTCATAACTTCTGAAAATGACTCCTTGAAGTGGAAAAAGACAATGCTGACAAGGCTCTAAACAAAAGAAATCAAACTGTGTATGGTCCTCTTCTTTCACAAAAGGAATTACTACAGAAGGAGGGGAAAAAATCTGTTGTTTAATGCTTGAAGTTGCCTTAGAAAGCAGTCTGGCATAACCTTTTCTTTTTTAAAAGGAGCTTCTTTAAACAAACTAGGTATAAATTGATCTTCGTGTGTGTGTGTGTGTGTGTGTGTGTGTGTGTGTGTGTGTGTGTGTGTGGAGAGAAAGAGAGAGAGAGAGACTCAATTGCTCACTTTCCCTGCTGTCTAACTTAATGCATCCTGCTACAATTGCAGCCAGTTCCTCTAGTCCAGACCTCAATCAAATGGACCACAGCTACTCAACACCTCCCCACCCTCCTCCTCATCTCTCTTTCCTTGGTAGGCATTTGAGTAACTTCTTTTTTTATAGAAAGGTTTCTTTAGCCTTTGGGGATTTCTTTCTCAAATCTTTTATGAGCTTAATTATCTTTCTCTGGAAAACATAGCTTAAGTTATAGGTTCAGAAAAATAGAGATGTAATATTCATCACCTCTCCCTAATGCTTAAAAAGGACTATCACAAAGTTTAAAATTTGTATTGTTTCTTAACAATAATGGGTTGCTCATGACTCACCTTCTTCTGTCAAGTATAGTCACCCCTGTCCTCATTTTAAACCAGCTTAAGATCACAGCACTCACTGTTACTGATGAACTAAGTGACCCAGAGTGAACTTACTGAGAAGAAATTTCCCAAGAAAATACTGTACTTCCTTTTCCCTCTTCCCCTGGAGACCAGTTTGGTTCCAATTCAGGGTCAGAAATGAAGGTTTCCGATCTCCCCAAGCAGTCATCTCAGCAGAAAAGTGTTAGAAGCCTGGGGCACTTCTGAAACCAATGTCTCAGCTCAGACCTGTCAATTGAGGAGGAGCTCAATACTTAGAGCTCCTCCTTGCCCCACCCAGGCCTGGTCCTAGAGCGCTGCTGATTCATTCATCCATATACATTTACATGGATTTCCTGAAAGACTATCACGTACCAAAGCACCATACTAAGTGTTGGTACTACAGAGGTGAACCCAATTTATATGGTCCCCGTCTTCATGCCAAGTGAAGAAGTAAGTAGGCAGTTATAGAAATGTGGATGGGGCTGTGATGGAGAAGCAGAGAGTGTGAAGTATGCCATGTGAAGACGGAGCAGGTCCCTGAAGCTGACCTATATTGGAGGACAGATAGGAAAAACCTCTCTGAGGAGGGTATGCTTGAATCAAAGTCGGAAGGGTCCTTTGATGACAGAACAAGAAGGAATAAGTGTGAAGAACAAGAAAGAAGAGCTTGATGTCTTTAAAGAACTGGATGAATTAAGTATAATTGCCTATACTGTGTGTGGGGAGAGTTGAGGTGGAGATTTGGTGAGTGAGTATAGGGCATTAGAAGGCAGGAGTGGTTCACAGCAAGAAATGAGACTTAATAATAGCTATATCCCACGTTAAGAAGTTCAGGCTTGATTCCACAAGTAGCGGGTAGCCACTGCAGGGTGTTAAGCAGATGAGCAAACATGATCACTCATGCATCACATAAACATCACTGTGAATACACTGTGGAGAAAAAAAAGTAAAGCAAGATGCAAGGAGGAGACTGCAGGAACTCAAGTGAGAGAAGATGGTGGTCCATACATTTCAATGGCTCTGCTGCCTGGCCCCTGGACCCAGGACTGGACCAGCGTCTCCATGAATCACTATATCTCCCCTTTCTCATTCCCAGATGAAGAAAAATCACTGTGAGGCGGGTTGGTTTGTTATTGTTGTATATTAATAACATCTTTTATGATTTGTATTTTATGATGCTTTGATATCTTGGGGTCTTGTGGACAGAGGAAGGACAGTCCCTCCCAGGGTTAGCGAATTCCTAGAGATAGCAAGAAACTTGCCTATGAACAGGCCTTCCATATGCAAACTAACCAATCCAGTGCCCATACTCCAAGCCACCTTCCCTATCTGACTTTTACACTCTGGGAGGCCATATTCCTCTGCTCTAATCACCCCACAGCCAGGTACTGGATGACTAGGGACCACCCCTATAGCCCAGAGCCCACTGAACTTATTCAAACTATGCAGCCCTATGATCAGCTGCCTACCCTGCCTTGCTCATTTCTTCCCACAAAAAATAAAAGTAAAGGGCTTCCCTGGTGGCGCAGTGGTTAATCTGCCTGCCAATGCAGGGGACATGGGTTCCATCCCTGGTCTGGGAAGATCCCACATGCCATGGAGCAACGAAGCCTGTGCACCACAACTACTGAGCCTGTTAGCCACAACTACTGAAACCCATGCGCCTAGAGCCTGTGCTATGCAACAAGAGAAGCCACCGCAATGGGAAGCCCGTGCACCGCAATGAAGAGTAGACCCCGCGCAGCAAGGAAGACCCAACACAGCCAATAAATAAATAAGTAAGTTTATTTTAAAAAAATAAAAGTAAAAAATAAAGGCCTTTGCTCATGCTTTCCCCTCACTCCTTCTGCCTCCTGACTGACCCTGGTGCTTCCCCATGTGGCCCTGTGTGGTGTGGCACGCCCAGCCTCCTTGGAAACAGTAATTAAAAACTATATTTTCAATAGCAATTGTCTCCTGTTCTGTTGTCCTCACCAAACCTGAATAAAAACAAAATCCCAGGTACATTTTAAAACAAGTTGCATTTCACCTAGGTGAGTCCATTGCTAAGAAAGTCTTAAGAATCTATGACTTGGGCTTCCCTGGTGGCGCAGTGGTTGAGAGTCCGCCTGCCGATGCAGGGGACGCGGGTTCGTGCCCCGGCCCGGGAGGATCCCACATGCCGCGGAGCGGCTGGGCCCGTGAGCCACGGCCGCTGCGCCTGCGCGTCTGGAGCCTGTGCTCCGCAACGGGAGAGGCCACAGCAGTGAGAGGGCCGTGTACCTAAATAAATAAATATCTAGATGTGAAAACAGGACGGTTTCTGTAGTTTAAAAAAAAAGAATCAATTTTCTTTAGACCTAAAGTGCTATACTTAGTTTTACTTAGTGTTCTTACATGTCACCCTACTTATGTCATCTATGGTAGTTTCGTAAGTTCTGGAGGAGCGTTAACATTCTTTTGTGAATCTTAAATACAAGTAATATTAGATTTAGCAAGCTGGAAATCATTGGAGGCCTTAATGCAATGAGTTTCAGCAGAATGGTGCAGCAAAAGCTTATTACATTAAGTTTACAGGAAACTGGGGGATTTCTCCTTTGGCCATGAAGAATTAGCAGCAATAGGAATTACCTTTCAACTGTAAACAACTATAAACTTGATAAAACAGATGAAACAATAGTTTTCAGACATTGGACAGTAGGCAGCATAGGACTGTGTTCACTGAGAGAAGGGAAACAAATGAGATGAGCTTTAGGATTTCCTAGCTTACCATTTAGAGCCAGTGTCAGGCCACACTGCATGGGAGGGGAGCCCAAAGAACCTAACACTCCTACTAAGTTGAACAGAATAAAATCAAAGTTTGAGGATACCAAATGGCTAGAATTTATAAGGCAAAGTACTGAAAAGAAGAGTGCTTCACAGAGAAAAATCTCTGAAGATCATTAGAAGAGTCCTCTTGAGTCTTTGGCTGAGTACTAATTTGCACATAAATGAGAGAAAATTCCCCAAGGCTGGGAAGAGTAGCCAGAACAATTCCCAGAGATCACACAATGCTAGAAGGAGTTCTTGTCCTGAACAAAAATGGAGAGATCCCATAACACATTGGTTAGAGTTCTCAGAAGGATCATGCCTTAGTGATGGAACTAAATGAGTTCCCTCCACCAAAAAAGGCTGTTCTGGACTCAACCTAACAAAGCTTAAAATCAAGCCTCAAAAGGATCAAAATGATCCACAAGTACCTTAACTGGATGGCAGGAAAAAAATCAATAATCTTTAAAGTAATACAACAAAATCCAGTAGCAAATAAAACAAATTCACAATTCTGCATCCAATTAAAAATTACCAGGACTTCAAAGAAGCAAATAAATATGACCCATGAGCAGAATAAAAAGCAATTAATAGAGATGGAACCAAAAATGACAGAGATCATGGAATTCATAAACAAGGACCTTAAAACAAGTATTATAAATCTTACAAATATGCTCAAGGATTTCAAGAGAAATATAAACTTGATGAGGAAAGAAGGAAGATATATATATGTTTTAAAGACCCAAATAAAACTTCTAGAGATTAAAAAAATACAATACTAGGAAAGATAAGTGAATTTGAAGACACTGCAAAAGAAACAAACCAACATGAAGCACAGAGAGAAAAAAAAGAACATTGGAAAAAAGAGAAACACAATCTTAATGAGCTGTGGGACTAATCAAAGTATCTAATATATCTGTAACTGGAGTCCCAGGAGAGGAGACTTAGGTAAGAGAAGGGGACATAAAATATAATTGAAGAAATAAGAAACAAAAAAATCCAAATTTGTTGAAAATTATAAACCCATATAACCAAAAAAAGATCAAGAAACCCCAAAAGGGGCTTCCCTGGTGGCGCAGTGGCTAAGAATCCGCCTGTCAATGCAGGAGACAGAGGTTCGAGCCCTGGTCCGGGAAGATCCCACATGCCGCGGAGCGGCTGGGCCTGTGAGCCATGGCCGCTGAGCCTGCGCGTCCGCAGCCTGTGCTCTTCAATGGGAGAGGCCACAATAGTGAGAGGCCCGCATACGGCAAAAAAAAAAAAAAAAAAAAAAAAAGAAACCCCAAAAGAATAAACATATTTAAACCACTGTAGGCACATCATAATCAAATTGTTGAAATCCAGTGATAAGGAGAAAAATCTTTAAAGCAGCCAAGGGAAAGAAACCTTACATAAAGAGGAATAAAGATAAAGAATGACATCAGACTTAATATCAGAAGCCACACAGGCCAGAAGACAACATAACAACATCTTTAAAGTGCTGAAAGAACAAAACCTTCAACCCAGAACGCTATATCCAGTGAAAATATCTTCCAAACAAAAAGATGATCTATAAGTTCAAAGTAATCCCAACCAAAATCCTAGCAGCCTTTTTTAAAAAAAATACAAGTTGATAAACTGATTCTAAAATGTACTTGAAAATGCAAATTACCTAAAATAGCCAAAACAATTTTGAGCAAACAAAAACAAAAGCAAAGTTTTAGGATTCACACTACCAGACTTCATGACTTACTATAAAACTAGAGTAATCAAGAGTGTGGTATTGATCTAAGTATAGATATAAATCAATTGATGTTTAACAAAGGTATCAAAGTAATTCAAAAGGAAAGGATAGTCTTTAACAATGGTGCTGGGACCATTCATCTATGGTAACAGTTGGGAATACAGAGTATAAGGAAACACTTATACTGATAAAGCAACTAAACATCTAGATGGAAAAAAATGAACCTCAACCCTTACCTCTCAACAAAAATTAACTTTAAATGAATCACAGACTTAAGAGCTAAAAGTATTGAAGCTTCTAGAAGAAAAGCTTCTAGAAAAAAAATCTTCATGACCTTGGGTTAATAAAGATTTCTTAGAGCAAATAAGCTTGAATCAAAAAAAAAGAATCAATAGATTGGACTTCATCAAGTCTAAACTTTCATTCTTCAAAAAATATCTTTAAAAAATAAAAGTGCAAGTCACTGACCGAAAGAAAACATTTACAAAACCCACATCTGATAGAATAGAGACTTCTGTCCAGAATACATAAAGAACTCTTATAACACAACAAGAAGACAAACAACCTGGCTTATTTTTTTAAGTGGGCAAAGGATATGAAGACGCATTTCACCAAAGAAGATATTTATGATGGCAAATAAGCACATGAAAAGATGTTCAACACCACGAGTCATTAAGTGAATGCAAATAAAAGCATCATGAGATACCTCCACAACTCACTAGAATGACTAAAATGTAAAACGACTGACACACCCGGTGCTGTTGAACATGTGGAGCAATTAGAACCCTCATTCTAGTTGTTACTGAGAATGCAAAGTGCTACAGCCCATTTGGAAAACAGTTTGGCACTTTCTTTTACGGTTCAACATATACTTTTATATGACTCCACAATTGAACTTGTATTTTCCCAAGGGAAATGAAGACTTGTAAATGTAAAATCAAAGACTTGTTCCTGAACAACAAGGTCCTACTGTGTAGCACAGGGAACTATATTCAATATCCTGTGATAAACCATAATAGAAAAGAATATGAAAGAGAATACATATATGTATAACTGAGTCACTTTGCTGTACAGCAGAAATTAACATAACATTGTAAATCAACTATACTTCAATAAAATATATTTTTAAAAAGCCATTTTTTAAATAAATAGAGCCTTAAAAGGACTTGTTCATGAATGGTCATACAGTTTTATTTGTAATCGTAAAAAATTGGTAGCAAATCATATGCCCATCAACTGGTAAATTGGTAAACAAATAGTGTGCTATATCAATATAGTGGAATAATACTCAGCAATTAAAAGAAAAAAAATACATAGATCAATCACAAAGTATTATGCTAATTGAATGAAGTCTTACAAAAAGGCTGTATACTTTAGGATTACATTCATATAAAATTATAGAAAAGCAAAATAATCATTACAGAAAGCTGATCAGTGGTTCCCAGAGGTTGGAGGTGAGGGTAGGGAACTGACTACAAAGAGGCATTGAGAATACTTTTGGAGTGATGGAAATGTTCTCTATCTTAATTGTGGTGGTTGTTACATGACTGTTTACATTTGTCAAAACTTTATGTAAAATAGATAAATGTTATTGTATGCAAATTCTATCTCAATGATGATTATAACGAGAGACTGGAAGGAGAGGAACTGAAGATTGTGAGTCTAGGCAAGTATCCTAAGAGTTTTGCTAAAAAGGATAATAGTTGGCAAGGGAAGGAGGGTCAAGAGAAAATACTTTCATTGTTAACATGGGGGAGATAGCAGCATGTTTGTATGCTGATGGGAATGAGGCAGGAGAGAGAAAAAAATTGATAATGTAGAAGCAAGAGAGCAAAATCACTGGCGTGACATTCTTGAGAAGATCAAAGCAGGGGCCGCTCATCTATGGTAACAGTAGGGAAGACAAAGCATAAGAGAGCACTTGCTTTCAAGGCAATGACGTCGTGGCAGACGTCTATGGATGATCTCTCTTCTGGTTACTTCAGCTTTCACAGTGAAGCAGGAACCTGAGCGTAAGGATGAGGGAGGAGGTGGGAAGTTGAAGAGAAAATGGTATGAAACAGTCAAGGAGGATAATGGGAGGATGAATGGTCTAGAGACATCTAGCATGATGGCCTGGCAACATTAAGGGCTCATTTGAGGTTAATGGTCATAAATTTAAAGTCAGACCAGTCAATGTGGTTGTGTTTTTCTACAGCCATACTGTGCTGCCTGGGTACAGGTGCAGACCAGAAGGAGAGTTAGATTTAACAAGAGTTATAGTTTTGCCTCGTGTACAATGAAATGAGAGAAGGTCAAGGGGTTGAGGGTATGTTCAAAGGAATGATTATAATGATTGTTCATGGTAGGGTAAGGAGGGAAGTGAGGGCATCAAGGAACTGGGCGATAGTGAAGGGTGGTAGAACCAATGGCTTGGAATAAAAAGCCTTAAAGATGTGCATACCATTTCGGTAAATGATCCATATTAGGAATTTACCCTTGAGAAATACTGAAGTAGATGCACAATGCCTGAAAGAATGTTCATTTCAGTATTTTACATAACAGTAAAAATTATATTATGTATAATACAATTATATAAATATCGAGAATTGGTTAAGTAAATTATGGTCCTAAGTTAAAAACAGGTTTTGTGTGATTGTGTGTTTACCTGTCAGGTAATATGTGAGGCTATGCTGTGGATTTATCTGGAAGTTGGACTGAGAAACTTATAATCTGACACTTCAAATAACTGTTGTTTGGCCTTCCATTATTCTGATATACATATAAGTGGACTTCCTGGAATAATCAGTAATAAAGTAAATGAAAATGCAATTGGTCCTTGCAGAGGTTTTTTATCACCTACAGATGAGTCATGGCAGAAGAGTCTCCCTAGGAATAACCTCACACTAAGCAGTTAAACACTGTGTCCTGATGATCATTGCTCATGGTGTCTTCAGATGCCCTCCTACCTGCCTGTATGGATGTTGACCATTCTCCCAAATGTCACCAAGAGCATGTGGCACAGGTACTGTTCAAAGTAATGGGAACAGGCATAGTTCCTACTCTTCTGAAGACTATGGTATAAAATATACTTTATGGTATCAAATATCACATTGTGATTTCTTCGGAAAGTTTAAAGGAATAATTAACATTGTAAGCATGTATAATATGTGGTCATAAATTAAACATTTAAGAAGAACACAAATGTAGTAGATTGTATTATTATTCAAAATATCCACCTTCCCTCCTGCCCAGCTGGTATTAAGCTTGATCATGTGACTTTGCTTTAGCCAATTAAATGCAAGAAGTGATACAGATCCTTTTCAATCAGAAGCTTTAACAGCCATGGTATGTTCTCTTTCTCCTCTGAAATGTCCTATATAGGGGATTGTTCCTTCTGCCTAGGTCTCAGGATGAAAATGAAATGGTGCAGGCTGGAGGGATATGGCACATAAATAAGAAACAAAGCTTTGTAGCTTAGACACCGAGATGTTGGGCTTGTGTGTTTTGTAAACAAAACTTAGTCCTAGCTGACTGCTATGATAAACTAAAACAAACTGAACATAACATTGGATGTATGTCTGTAGAATGGAGTAGGGACTACGTTTATGCACTGCCAACTAGCAGATGTTATTCATGCATTTAACACTCATATTAATCCAGTGTGGTAGGTGGTATTAGCTCTAGATGATGGTCTAAGGGACTGAGGTGAAAAATAATTTTACACAATTAATGTGACAACCAAATTTCAGTTCTCTCTTTCCACATCACAGATTGCTCAATTCTCAAGTCTACGTTCTTTCCACTCTATCCTACTGCACTCAGAATGAAGGAGTCCTGAGTTTGTTGCAGCTGTACACAGGATGGAACCACGTGACTTCTATTCCAATCAGTTAGGGAAAGCTTTACAGACAAGGAAGGAGTTCTGCAATGGTAACCATGTGCAGAAAGAAAAAGAGGTAGTGAGTTGTAGACTAGGGCATTTCTGAACAAAACATTAGTCTAAAAAAATTTCTAAGGCAGGAGGATGATGGCTGGGTGATGAAGCACAGTGGACTTCCCTGAGACAATAAGAGGGCTCAAAGCCTTAGTGTGCAAAGAGACATGGAAAGCGAGGAGGTCTTGGGGAAGACCTAGAAGGGATGAAGGAAAGTCTTCAATAAGTCATGAGGTTATGGGAAAGAAGAGCCTTGTTAAAGCAGCCATAGATAGCTATGTTCATAGGGGTAAGGGTCAATTTAAAGAGAATAAATTTGGATTTTTGGTAGATATTTTGGCTTTTGTCTTCTTTATATGCAATGATGTGCTGTTATCACATCTGTGCAGAATTGGGCCCCAGAGTCCCCATGGAGTCTTTAGTTGGTAAGAAGTTAGAGTTCTCACCATCCTGGGAATCCTCACACCTAGATGCCTAAGATTAGACAAGTTTCGCAGCCTCCCTCTGTTGTCTGAAAATTAGGTGGCTGAGGCATCATATAGTGGCAATGAAGGAAGAAAGTTAATGTTAAACTGCAAAAGTGCCTTTTCTGAGGGATTGGAGGCAACTAAAAATTCTAAAATCAATTGATAATTCCTCTACCTTCTAAGCCTTCACAGACATGGGTTTTGGGTAGTGGAGTTTTCAGAAGTCCATGATTTACCAGAAGCTGGAGAAGTACATCTCCCCTGGAAACCGTATGGCCCTGTTTGAACTCATATCAAGTAAGAAACAGCCGGCTCCTCCTGTCTATGTCCTTTTGAACCACTTCACAGTCTGGTTTTTACCTTGTTAAAGGCAGAAATGGTATGATTCCCAGTGCATGACTCTTGGTACAGGAAACAATCTGAGGCTGCAAAGAAGAGGAAACTAAAGGATAGAGGACAGTTGTTCTTTCCAAGCCAATATGATCTGGGTTCTCTTTGTGGTTGTAATTTACAGTGATACAAATGAGATGTATCCCTGCACTTTCAATAGCTCACCTCAATCTCCTATTCATCATATCACTATTATAATCATGAGAAACCAAATATCATATGAAAATAAGTATCCTTAAGACCATAGTTTATTTATACATTCCTGTATTTTCCATATTATTTTACAAAGAAAATATTTTTAGATTGAGAATAATGAACTATCCATCCTACCTGGGTCTGACAAGTAAGACTATAAATTAGAGGTTTTCTTTCTCATTAAAAGAACTGAACATTTCCAAAATCTGCTTCTATCCCACTTACATGTGTATTATATGCATCTATAGAATATTTACATATTTAAAGTTAAAGGGACTGTTGTGGAATCAGGTTGCTCAACTGTTAGGCATACCTCAAGAAATCTGAGCACATGTTCACTTTCCTCTCAATCAGTGACAAGTTAGGTGAAGAAGATTCTTGTAATGTTTTCTGGAAAACAAAATTCTGGGAGCTCCATTACATTCTGTTAGTTGCCTCTGCTCCCACACACCCCCAAACTGATAAAATGATTAACCTTATCTAAGATAATATTTCATCCCCAAATATGGAAAATAAGAAAATCCTACTCTATCTCTACGTTTTGACTTGAGTTAAATACAAAACGTTCCCTACAGTGAATTAGGGGCACCGTTGAACACTTGGCCAGATAGATGACTGAATCCATCAGTGTGATTAGGCAGGAAAAACAGTTTCTCAGAAAGCAGTCACTTTCTCAGAAAAGCAGAAACTAAGCCATGTTTCTTTCATCTTTTCCTGGTGTTTTGTGTCTCTTGCTCTGAATTTCAATTTTGTTGTTAAAAAAAACCAATATTTCCTGTCATTTCACTGATACTTGTTTGGCTGTCAGACCCCGATATGTTACAATGCCTCAGGGTTGCCTCTGGTTGAGAATTTACCTCCCAAGAGGTAATTTAAAACTGAACAGATAACTTCTTTAGGAGGAAGCACTGCTTAAAACACTAGCCTTGAGCAAAGCTGGAAAAGAAGGGTGTAACAGACATCTCAGGTGAGAGATTCAAGGGCCCTTTTAATGGATTGTTGGGCACTTTAGTCTCTGGTTTAATCTGCAAGCAGCCTCCACTCCTCTTCCTAGTGAATTTTGCCAAGTGTCCTGTCCAGACCCTAGGAAAGGAGAAGGAGGGGGTAGATGGTACTGCAAGAAGAGAAAAGGGACAGTCCAATTCGGAGCTTGTAGCTGGGGAAATGCATTTGAAAACCTGCTGACTCATAAAGGACCACCCAGTCAAAATGCAAGGGGAAATTAAGCATGACCAAGGTCCCCTTAACATGTTCTTTCCATAACACACTGTTCACAGAAACTATACTGAAACTATGGCAGCTTTTGAAATTACATGACCTAAATAAAGACCTAGGGATTTTTACTGGTCCATAGGGCAGGGTATTGAAGAGAATATGATCTTCTGCCTCTAAAATCTGATGTTACTTTTCTGAATAAACAACAGGAACTCTCTGCTGGACATACTTGGGAAAAATGAGAACCCCTATGCTTAAAATTTGGGGGAGGATGTGTGACTGTTTAATAGCCTAACTGATTCTTCCTGGTTAAAACACCGCTCTATGGGGCTTCCCTGGTGGTGCAGTGGTTGAGAGTCTGCCTGCCGATGCAGGGGACACGGGTTCATGACCCGGTCCGGGAAGATCCCACATGCCGTGGAGCGTCTGGGCCCGTGAGCCATGACCGCTGAGCCTGCGCGTCCGGAGCGTGTGCTCCGCAACGGGAGAGACCACAACAGTGAGAAGCCCGAAAAGAAAAAAAAAAAAAAACCCCACCGCTCTATGGATCAGCATTGAAGGGAATACTGTTCACATCTTCAGTGAGCTTATAGACTGAGTAACACGAATGGTGAGAATGCAGGAGAAAGGGGAATGTCACATACTTTTGGTTATTAATCTGGGCAGGGGCATTGGAGGGGAGTTAGGGGCAGAACTGGACTTCTGAAAATAAATCCACTCCCACATGATGGCCTGGAGAAATGATAATGAGTGACCTGGAGGGATACAATTTCTCATGCAAATTTTGAATACTAAGTGATACAATCATATCCATAGAAATGATCATGCCCTGTGGTAGGGACAGTATTTCCTTAGCCTTCCAAAAGCTCTTTTGACTGTCTGTTATTCATTGTACAGATAACCTGCCTAGACTGGTTAACTGAAACACCCAGAACAGGTAAACATGGTTAACAAACAATTTAACCATGCCGAGTCCACAGTAATCCTGCCTGGGCATTCTATTCCTAAGTCTAAAACGTTTTAAACGTAGTGAAGTGTGGGTTGAAGAGGCAACAATTAATTGTGTTAATGCAAGAGAATAATAAACAACTAAACACCATTGTTAGAAGGGAAGGTATAGGTTAAGCTGAGCTCAAATAACTTCCTTCTAACCCATCAGTAGCACATTATCTAAGATTCTTAAGTGCTAAATTGGTCAGATAAGAGATGTGCTAAGATGTAAGATCCTCTGAACAATGAGGAAAGAAAATTGAAGTGAAAATTGCTATCTCCACCCACAGGAGACTTAAGTGAGATGAAATAAAAATGTTTACAAGAGAAGAAGAGAGAGAAAATATGAAGAGGATGATAGTTAATAATAAAGATAACACTAGAGACATAGGAAGGAAAAAGATGACTGGGGAAAGGGCTAGGGAAGCCAAAGTCATAAAATTCCCCAGGGATCTGGGCCTTTCCCCAGGGATCCGGGCCTGGGGGTTGGGAAAGCTTAGAGGAGCTTATCAGAGTCAGCAGCAACCAAATGCTGAGTGGACAATTGGTGTCAATGAAGCGGCAGCAGATGCTTTTCTGGAAGAAGGATGGTGGAATGATAGTCACAGGAAAATATTGTGACCTGCAGACAAGAGCTGTGTTTCATTGAGAGCTGAACAAGAATGCACACAGACATAGGTGAAACACAGAGGCTGTGTCCAAAAGCTGGAGGTTTGGTAGATGGAGAAGGAGAGAGGGAGGAGAGAAGGGCAGAGAGAGACCGAGAGACACAAAGATGCTAAAAACATGTCTCTCTGCCAACAAACGCATGAAAAGATGCTCAACATCACTAATCATTAGAGAAACGCAAATCAAAACCACAATGAGGTATCACCTCACACCGGTCAGAATGGCCATCATCAAAATATCTACAAACAATAAATGCTGGAGAGGGTGTGGAGAAAAGGGAACCCTCTTGCACTGCTGGTGTGAATGTAAACTGATACAGCCACTATGGAGAACAGTACGGAGGTTCCTTAAAAAACTAAGAAGAGAACTACCGTATGACCCAGCAATCCCACTACTGGGCATATACCCTGAGAAAACCATAATTCAAAAAGTCATGTACCAAAATGTTCATTGCAGCTCTACTTCCAATAACCAGGACATGGAAGCAACCTAAGTGTCCATCGACAGAGGAATGGATAGAGATGTGGCACATATATACAATGGAATATTGCTCAGCCATAAAAAGAAATGAAATTGAGTGATTTGTAATGAAGTGGATGGACCTAGACTCTGCCATACAGAGTGAAGTAAGTCAGAAAGAGAAAAACAAATACCGTATGCTAACACACATATATGGAATCTAAAAAAACAATACTGATGAACCTAGTGGCAGGGCAGGAATAAAGACACAGACGTAGACAACGGAATTGAGGACACAGTGGGGGAAGGGGAAGCTGGGACGAAGTGAGAGAGTAGCATTGACATATATACACTACCAAATGTGAAATGGATGGCTAGTGGAAAGCTGTTGCATAGCACAGGGAGATCAGCTCAGTGCTTTGTGACCACCTAGAGGGGTGGGATAGGGAGGGTAGGAGGGAGGCTCAAGAGGGAGGAGATATGGGGATATATGTATACATATAGCTGATTTTGTCTGTTGTACAGCAGAAACTAACACAACATTGTAAAGCAATTATACTCCAATAAAGATATATACAAAAAAGAAAGCTGGAGTATCTATCTATACCACTATGAACATAAAGTTAGGAAGGCTTCCTATAAATAAAGGGAAATATTTCATAAGAATAAAGGGTCAATTTATCCAGAAGATATTTTTTTTTAATGTTTTCTTGATGTGGACCATTTTTAAAGCTTTTATTGAATTTGTTACAATATTGCTTCTGTTTTGGTTTTTTGGCCCTGAGGCATGTGGTATCTTAGCTCCCCAGCCAGGGGTTGAACCTGCACCCCCTGCATTGGAAGGTGAAGTCTTAACCACTGGACTGCCAGGGACGTCCCCAGATGATATTTTTTAAAAATCTAAATTTATATAATCCTTTAATAAAAAAAAGAAAAAAACATGTCTCTTACAGAAATGTCTATAAGGTAACCAAGACTGTCAACTGGGAGAAATAAAACAAAGAATGGGAAATAATTCCCACTATGTGGTTAAAGGCATGAGATCTAGAACTAGACTGCTTGGGTTCAGATCTTCTCTGTCAGTTACTAGCTGTGTGATCCTGGACAAGTTACTTATAACCTCTCTGGCCTTCAGTTTTCTCATCTGTAAAGTGGTAACAGTAGTACCACCATCTTATGGGGTTGTTGTGAAGATCGAATGAGTTAATAGAATTAAAAAGTTTAGAATATTGCCTCATACACAGGAACATCAATAATGTTAGCAACTACTATGATATCCCGTTATCAGTTTCTGTGAGTGTCCTTAAGCCATGTACAGTACTTTTAGCATGCTTTCCCATCCTTCCAGACCAACCATAAGACAAGTTTACGATGGCTGGGTAGTATACGTGCTGTCGCCACATCAAGATTCCAATTGTCCGCTTTAATGGCAGTTTACAGGGTGGCTTAAATGTGGGCAGCCGAGGACAATGATAACATTCTGTGAGGTTTACAACTGCTTTGCACAAGTCGCTCCTACACATTGAGCCTCAGTTTCTTATCTGCAAAATGGGTGTGTTATATCTGCCGTGCATAAGGTTTCTGTGAGATCAGCTGTGACAGTGCCTAGGACAATGCCTGGAACACAGTAAGTTTCAATAAAAGTTTGCTGAGTGTGAATCTGCCTTGTGATATTGGTGATGGGTGACGGGTATGAAATAGTCTCATCTGGGGAGGGAGATTCTAACAGTTCTCACAGCTTCTGGGAGAGGCCTTGGGTTTAGCTTCTCTCATCAGAGCCCTGGAGGAACTGATCTTTTCGATCAGAAAGGAAATTGACATTTATTATTTCCAGCTTATCACAGGTGTGAACAGAAGATAAATGACAGCCTGAGTCTCTAAAATGGGTGGGTGGTGATGGCAGTACATTAATAACTCTCCCCTATGGCTTTTCCTCTCTAAAGGAGGGGGCCTAAAGGAAAAGGAGCAAAAGGAAGTGGGTAACAGCGATGCTAATGCCATAAGAAATGTCTACCCTTCTCCTGCCCAGGACACAGGCTGGATTGCTATGGCTGTGACCACCTCTCTGGGAAGCAAAAAAATGGTCTTTCATATTGGTTAGACCTCTGGGTGAATTTGGTTGAGGGCATGCTCTCCCAAAGAGCCTCCTGGGAAGAGTCTCTCCGTAGTACAGATCCCTTAGTCCTATGGGCCTCATATTTAATAGACTCTCCCTGCTTTGCATACCCCAAGTCCTACTTTCTCTGGAGCTCCAGGAAAGAAAAGGCCAGAAACTGAACAGGTGGTGATTTTGCACTTTCTCTCCAATAATTCAGGTCTTTGTCACCACCAATAGCAGAGAACGAGCTACAAATCTTTACCTTCATTCTTGGAGAAACACCCCTTTAGGAGGAAGAGCAATGAAGAGCCAAGCACCCAGCCAGCTAACAGCAGGCACACATTCTGAGCTCGGCCTTCTTCAGAAATCTTTCCCTCCTTTTCTTTCCCATCTGCTCTGCCAGGGCTAACTGGGAAGTCCCCAGGGCAGTTTCCGATATATGTCTTACAACATCCAGGCTCCCACACCAGCAATCATTTATTAGAAAGAGGTTTTATGATACAAATTTGATAATCTCCCAGGCACACTGGCACTGTTCTAATTGAAGTTGTAAACCCATGAAATTCAAGCCCTTTGTCTTCCTGAAGGCCACAAGGTTTAAAAAGATACTATTGTCCACCCTAACACCCACTACATTGTCACCAGGGACTGATTAAACAGAGTCCTGAATCGGAACAGTGCGGATTTTGTCTAGGTCCTTTTCAGGCCTGACAATGCCCTTTTCAGTTCCCAAGACAAAAGGAGGTTTAAGGATCGAGATTCTTCTAAGATAACCGCATCCATATGGAAGGCAAGGTGGCCAGCAGCTGAGACCCAAACACCCCTCTCCCTTCCCCCTCTGCCCTCCTTTCTCTCTCCACCCCCCAAAATCCCAGGTGATAACACTGCCTCAGCTACCCACCCCCTACCTCCTCCTCCATTTCCTCCTGGGACCAGAAAGCTAAAGCCCCCAAAAAGACCCAATGCCTACTCCTCATATCGAGCCCTTACTCCCTCCCCTGGATCTGATACCCAAGACTGCTCTTTTCACTCGACCCTCCCCTCAGTGGCTGGCAGAGAGGAAGGTCCTCACTTCTCTGAGAGAGTGACCACTGCACTGCATGGGAGGCCCTGCGGCTACTGATACTGAGGGATACCCAAGCCAAGAGCAGTTACAAACCCGAAGAGTAGAACATCAGGTCCCCCACCCGGGTGTACACTGGGACCCTGGGTGAAATGAGACCGACCAGCGGATCCCACACCTATGTCAGGCCCCCAGGGCTGTCCTCCCTCCGCTGGCAGCCCTGAACTGGGTTATTCCCCGCCACCTTTTAATTTCTTCACCACGTCATCCACTCACCATCCCACCCTGGCCGGGTGTTACACCAAGAAGAGGCAGAAAATCACAGCTGCCAGGTGAGGCACGCGCAGGCTCAGCTGGGGGTTACAAGATCTCCGCATACTCCTCGGATCCCTGACACCTCACTGCGGCACTCCGGAAACGAGTGGCTAGCAGTCAGCCCTGGGCTGCTCCCCGGCGCAGCACGCTCAGCCCGGACCCTGCTGGCACTTCTCCGAAGAATCCTAAGGGACAAGCTCATTATGCCCTCTCGTTATGCCCTGTCGTGGCCGACTCGATTGACCTTTGGTGTTACAAGCTCCAGCAGCTCCGGGAGCCCAGAGTGGCCTCCGTCTCGCTTCGGGGGCAGAGCCACCTCCCGCTAATAGGTACCACAGAGGTGTCTCTGCTTTCCCTTCCCCGCTTCCCCCAGTTATCTTCCTAAAGCCGTGCGGGGACTGCGATCTGCCCTTCGGCCCAGCTCGGGGTGGGCCTTAACTTGGCCGGTCAAGGAGTGGGCCGGCGCCCCGAACTCCGGTCAGGAAAGCACAGCTCCCACCTACGTTCCCGGCAGGCACGCAGGGGGACCCAACCCTACACATTTTATTCTCGCACCACAAAGAGGGAAAAATACTCTTTCTTTAAAAATACGTCGCTCCCCATACAAATAGCTATTTTTAAATGTACAAATAAGGTTCAAGCAATAAAATCTAGCTCTGGGTCTGGCGGTCGAGGGAAGAGGAGAAGTGGTATCTTGGCGAGAGTTCCGGGTGCGCTGGCTGATGAGGGCGGGGCAGGGGACCCCCGCGTCGAAGGAGGAGGGGCCCGGGACGCGCTCCAGGTCTCCGGCTCTAGCCCTGCTCCGGCCGCAGAGCGCACCCCAAGTCCGGCGTAGCCCCAGGTGCCCGCGCCCCGCGGCTGCCTCACCAGTTCCAGGAGACCAGGGCGGGGGACGCTAAGTGCTGGTAGGCGGGGAAGAGGCCGAACGCCGAGCCGGGACCGAAGGCGGTGTAGCCTGGCAGAGGGCAGGCGGCTGCCGGGGGCGCGCCGCTCTTGTCCCGGGCGGCGGCCGTGCCCACCTCGCCGCTGCCGCCGCACGGCTGCCCGTCGCGCACCAGCACGGGAACCACCACGCGGCGCAGCAGGCCGGGCGCGGCGCGCACCTCGGCCGCCGCTGCCAAGTCGGGCGCCTCCGCGGCTCCCGGCGCGCGCGCGCGCTTCAGCTTGTAGCGATGGTTCTGGAACCAGATTTTGACCTGCGTGGGCGTGAGGCGCAGCAGGCGCGCCAGCTGCTCGCGCTCTGGCGCTGACAGGTAGCGCTGCTGCCGGAAGCGCCGCTCCAACTCCAGCGTCTGCGCCTTGGAGAACAGCACCCGCCGCTTCTTCCTCTTCTCGGCGTCCGAGCCCGGAGACGCAGGCCGAGCGGACGGCCGCTGCGACGAGTCCCGCGGGCTGGCCTCTGGGCTGCTCTCGTCCGAGGCTAGGGACGCAAAGGAGACACTGCCTGGTGAGACGCCGGAGGGGCCGGCCGCCTCTCACGTGCGGGCGCCAACCCACTCGCCCGCGGCTTTTGGGATGAGGCCGTTTCCTTCCCTGGGCCCATATCTGAACACCCACCTCTCTGAATTCGATAACCTTTTACACCACAACCTGGGACCGCGCCCCCAAAGAAACCCACCCCGGGTTAAAACAAGTCGGCCCTGGTCGCTGCTCTGGCAGGCGAATTCACTGCAAGCTGCCTCACCAAAACGGGCCACTTCCAGGTCGACTGCACTGCGGTTTGCCGAGGTTTGCAAAGCCCTGAATCCAGGCTCGCCAGTACTGCCCATCCCAAACCGAGGCCGGGAGAACGTGGCCACTGTTTCAGGCACTTAAGGGTGGTGTCTTAAATATTTAAATATTCTGACCCCTAGAAACAGAAACCCAAATCCCGGGCGTTAGTGCCAGGCGCAGGGATCTGATCTCAAGATGTGCCGACTGGCATCGGGGTTTGAGGAGGACAGAGCTTCTGGGACCGACCGACACTAAGGAAACCCAGACCCTGGGCTGGGGTTTCCCCTTCCCAGCCCCGCGAGGGCCGGGGGCTTGGCTCTGCGCTCCCCACTTCCCTCGCCTCCACCCCTGCCGCCGTCCACCGCTCACTCACAGGGGTAGTGGCCGCGCTCCGATTCCAGCCAGGTGGCGTAGGGGCCGGGGGCGCGTAGCTCGGGTTCCCGCCTCCGCAGGTGCTGCGCGTCCTGCTCCGGTAAGTCCAGGAGCCTGCGCACGGTGAAGCCGAGGCGTCCAGAGGTAGCCATGGCCGAGGAGGGGAAGGAGGCGGGGGCAGGGCAGGCTGGGAACCGAGGGGCGGACGGGGACGCCGCTCCTATGGGTGGGCGTGAGAGGCGCACGCCATGCACTGGCTGCCGAGATATTAGGGCATCTACCGTGGAATCCCTGTTTATATAAACAGCTCTTCCCACCCGGCGAGGTCCGGGACTCCCGAGTGTCAAGTACCTGAATAAGTGCGGGACCAAAGCCCCGGCGAGCCCGGAAGGTGCCACCTCCGCCCCCCGCCCCGCCCCGTCCCCCGCCCCTCGGGCGCCCCGTTACCTCCCAGAGGCGGCAGGAAGCAGCCCTCCGCATTAGCGATTCTGTCTGATTAGCCCAAAGTGGGGACAGATAATGGGGATTGTTGCCAAAGAATAACATCTTGGGTGGCGAGCGGTGGCCACCGACCGCCGGTCCCAGCTTCCTCCTCCTCCAGGGCTGACATCGGGCCTGGCCCCGCGGGAGCGCTGGGAAGGGTGGGGGCGACATGGGTGGGTTTATGAGCACCCAGGAATTTATTCCCTGTTTGCTTTATTCCTCGAGCTTGTTTGCTGGAGCGTTCGTTTCCCGCAATTATCCGGATAGTGATTTACAAGACGGCGTTAAACTCTGGCGGGCGCTCTTTTTCTTTTTGGTTGGGCCCCTCTGAGGATTCAGAGGCGAGAAGTTTCAGGCAGGCACAGAGAAGTGGCTTGGCCCCGCCGGCGTCTGTGAGGAGGGTTTTGAAGGCCGCTAGGAACCTCCCACACCCCAAACGTCTCCCACAACTTCAGGGGTGCTGGGGAAGGGCTGGCAGCATCCGGGGGGCCCCAGCTCGGCGCCGGTTGCTCCAGACCAGCAAAATGGAGGCGGAATTAGGCCAGACTGTTCTCCCAAGTGCTAGCCTCGTTTTCCTCCTCCCGCCAGGTGGATGGCCTTTGCGGGGCCAGGACCCCCTCTAGGCCCCATGGGCGGCGGCGTTTCCAAGAGCGGCCTACGAGGGTGTCGCTGCCTCCTTGGCGTCGCCAGGTCCCCTGGCGCCCCTTGTGCGCCTTGGTTCCGTAGCCTCAGCGTTAGGCTGGGGGCTGGAGATGCAGGCCTCGGGTGACTTGGGCTCTCTGCTCCGCCAAAGCTGCCCGGCCTGGTCTGGTAAGGGACCAATTGCGGGAATTAGGACTGCGCCTGCGGGGCAGAAAAGACGGCCTGCCCGGGGTTTCCCGACATCTTCTAGTTCCCCACCCGAAGAAATGATCCGGGTAGAAGATGCAAGGAGCCGGTCAGGGCATGGATACGTATTGTTGGCCCGTGGCTTCGTGGTGGCCACGCCTCAGACTAGGGCTGAGAGAGCGCGCTTCCAGAGGCCTCTCCTCCTGCAGCCAGTGGTTCGGGTAGTAGGTTGTTGAATTTCGGTGAGGGCCGCGGCACTTGGGTGGCCGCCCCTGAAATCCTGGCTCCACCTGAGCTGAACTCGGACCTGGCTCCCTTGCAGTTGCTGCTGCCCCGCCCGACCCCGGCGCACCCTCCCCAGCAGCCTCCCTGTCAAGCGTGCCCGAGGCGCCCGGGGCTGTGCTGCACGCTGGGTGGTCGGGCGAAGGCAACCCCAATACAGGCCAACTGCTAGGCCGCGGACAAAGGGGAAATGGAGCTCGACGTCCCGGACCTGTTGGAAGCATTTGTTCCAGTCAAGATTTTGCATTTGTTCAGTGCGAAATAATGCGTGATTGACGCCTGCTCACAATGCGCTTTAGCGCTCCGGAATAAATCGGAGCTTGTCCTGTGTTGTCATGGTTTTCAATGGGGTTCAATGGGACTGGGAGCACGATCGACTCTGCTGGCCGTCTCTCCGCGGTCTCGGGAATAGATTTATTAGTTATGTCTTTTTAAAGAAGATTAAATTGAAATGACTTGGTTGTCCTCTCTGAGATAGGGCGAAGGAAGGAGCAGCAGGGGTAGATGGGGGACGGCAGAAGCCAGAAACCCGGTGCCCACTGTGCCCAGCACCCAAGCTCCAGCATCCTAGAGGTTGGGCAGGTCCCAGACGGGCGCAGGGCCTCGTGGACTTCTCTCTGGATGGTGCCCGATGCCTGGCAACCTCTGCCAGCCCGTCTCCTGAGAGAGGTGGTAGGAAGGCACCAACAGAGACTGTCCTAAGCAAGTATTAGGACAGACTCCCAAATTCGAGACTGAACTTCGAGGCTGTCTCAAGTTAGAAGGAGCTCTGGCCTGGGAGTCACTTGGCATCCCTGCTCGGTCCCTAACTAGCTCTAATAACCCCATCACTCTGAGGCTCTTTTTTTTTTCATCTGAAACAGAAGAGAATAGATTTACTAACTTCTAAGGACCCTACCAGTTTTATGATTACATCTCTCTGGAATTTTTCTAAAACCATCTTCATTGTATTAACCAGCAGAGTTTGGTCTTCCTCTTCCCTCCCCTTCTAGACCTCTCATCCCCAGGACTCTGGCTCCACATGCTCCAGAATGTTCTAGAAGAGGATGTGACTGACATCCTTTGAGTTTCCGAAGGACCCTCCCACAAGAGTGTTGAGGGGTAGATAATTTTGGAAAGAGAACCAAGTCAGGAGAAGCAAAAGAAGCGTCTTTCCTGGAATGACTGACCTCTCTTAGCCTTTTAATCTATTTAACATCCTAAGCCCACACTGATGTGTAGAAATAAGTAAATGGCACTCTTCAGTTCTTCAGCATCAAATATTTGCAGAGCTCTTCAGCATCAAATATTTGCTTTTACTCTTAGTATTTAGCTACCAAAGAGGAGATACATCCCCCATCTAGCAGTTGTGCTCTAGGAAAGACCTGTGTCTGGGATTACTCCAAATATTACTCTGGCCTCACCTTCCCCAGTCTGGGAACAGTGTTCCTGAGCCCCAATCTGTGTTTTGAATGTCCCAGGGAAACTCTGTACCTCCTGGTTCTGTAAAGCACTGCAACTTCCCTGCTTCATCGTGGACTCTGCACTCGTCCAGTCTTCCTCTCAACTCTGCTCTGGGACTGTACCTAAATTATCTCCAAGAGCCAGGGCCTGGGGACTCCAGGAGCTAGTTCCATTTAAACCATGCCTTCTGAAGAAATGCAGGAAAGAAGGGGGAGAGCCAGAATTATTAGACAAAGGTGCTTTTTAAAAAATTGCTTCTTCACATTGAATAAGCTCAGAGACATAGGAGGAGAAAATTATTTTGATATTGAGTCAATAGAAAAAAGGTAGTCAAGATATTAAGTTTTATACACATTAGAAATATGCCTATGAATTGCCTCCAAATCACAGGTAAACATCTGACTGGATATTCTTTCCAGGCTTTAAAATATTGTTTGGTGCTCTGGACACTTGCACTTATTTTGAAACATAGCTTGTGAATATTATTCTTTAATTAGATAAGTATTTGTTTCCCTGTAATTGGATGTAGTGCATCTCAATCCCAGTAAGAGTTTTTCATCTTACGGCATCTGTGCCATAGTGAATATATTTAAGCAGTCTGCACTAATCACCCTTTCAAAAGTATTATCCAAGATGATCATCACTGCTGCGTGCTTGAGAATTTAAGACTAGAAAATTCTGAAATAAAACTAAAGTATCTTGATTTTTACAAAATGATTGCATCTATTTCTTGCATTCCGCTTTTAAATCCTTCCATTTTGGTTAAGTGTTTCACAAAATCCTGCAAATCTATACAGTCTTGAAGAGAGGCAACACTGCAAATTCCCCTTGATAGATGGAGGGCCCTCAACTGCCAGGACATTTTTCTTTGCCTCACAGCAACTGCTCTCCCCTTTTTATCAGTATTCTGGTTAAAATAGCAAAAGGAAAATAAAAATGTGCTTTTGACATTTCCAAGAAGAAGTGAATGATCTTCATTGGTCTTAGGATGGAAAGAAAAGGCAGCATTTAAAATCAGACCTCTTTGCCTTTCCTTCTGAAAACTACTTGCCATGAATAAGTAAACATTTCCCTTTTAATGGTTAATAATCAATTGCTTGGCGGTGGTCCAGGCCTGGCTGCAATTCTTTCTTAGTTGTACTGATGATATATATACATGGGACAGGGTACAGCAATTACTTTCAGACTGGGAATTTAGTACATCTTTGAAATGGGCTTTAGATTTTATTGTTTAATGTCAAATGACAAGATTTGAAAGATCCCACCTTAAATTCCTTAAAATATTGACTTTACATGGACTTTTTTGTTGTTGTGCTTGATCTCTAGGAGAAAAGTTTTTCTGTTCAAATGTTTATCTAGTTGTTTAGTTATATACATTTAAAAAATGTAGGGAGTAAAATGGTTCAATGAATTAAAAAATAAATGTATTTAATTAAATATCTGTAGTCTCCATTTCTTAAAGAGCTAGCAAATAACTTTTTTATTTTTCAGCTAGTTTATTAGGTTATTAAATAAGTCTGGTCTTTCCCATGCCTTTCCATGGTATAAGAGTAGCTGTGATAGCATGGAGTGTAAATTGTCAGAATAAAAATAATAATACACTTTGGGGAGGGTGCCAAGTCTTATTTGTCCAGAGCTGAACTTCTTATTTTTATCTAGTCTTTTCTTTTTAAAAAGGTAACAACTTATACTCCTTTGCTTGACTGATATAATTTATATAATACAGAACCCTTACTCTGTTTAAGGGTCCAGGCCCTAAGTCACATTCAATGTCACACCCAGACACTGACCAAGTAGACTAACCCCAGGAACATATTTTCTGATACTTGCCCCAGTACCTCAGAGGCCTGCCTGCAGGGCATGCTTATAACCAGCAGCACTTCAGTTCAAGCCAGTTGTTATTATTTTCCCTTAAATTATCCAGGCATTATAATGAGGTTTCTTTGTTAATATACCTTTACTTTGTCTGAGATTAGCTTTGGGATTTTAAAAGGGTTGCATTATTAAGATGAGATACTATTTGTCTTATTTGACAGCAATTTGAACACGAAACCAATTATTATTCTGGAGGAGTATCTTAATATTTGCTGAAAACAAGGACCACAGTTTCTCAGAGGGCTAAAGAATCAAATACTCCATTTTCTTATCAGTGATAATGATACATTAGTAATAAAATATCACTTTATGTTTTCTACATTTGAGAATGTTTACAGTGTGCGCTCACCCTTGTTATCACATCCTGAGTCAGGACAGATTACCTAGAAGAAGCAAAGCTTAAGGAGAAACTTGAAGGCAGACAGACTGTGATATCCCTAGGATTGAAGAAATTAGAGAGGAGAATGAAGAGGGCCTAAAGAGGAGAAAGAGAGTCTATTGTAATAGAAGGTGTTAGAAAAGGATGATTAAAAGGTGAAAGAGAAAGAGAGCCTGTGCTAGCTTAGAGCTACGGGTTCAATTTGATCTCATCAGCTCAAAGAGAAAAAAAATGCCTGAACCAGAAAGTTTCAATCAATAGTGGCTTATGTATTCTTCCCAAAAGTCTTTATATTTCTAAAAATTAATGACAATAGCTTCCAGTTTAAGATGAATGAATCCTGAGAATGTAATGTACAATGTGGAGACTATAGTTAACGGTACTGTTTTGTATATTTGAGAGTTGCTAAGAGAATAGCTCTTAAAAGTTCTTACCTCAAGAAAAAAAACTCTAAGTGTGGTGATGGTTGTTAACTAAACTTATTCTGGTAGTCATTTTGCAATATATACATATGTCAAATCATTATGTTATATACCTAAAACTAATACAATGTTATATGTCAATTATATATATTTTTAAATGACAATAGATAAATGTCAGCTTTTAAAGCATTTCAAGCTTTTCCAGATTTGATTTAGATCACTCTGAAATGTTCCTTTGGAAAAAATCTTTTCCCCTCTTCTAAGAGGAGGCAAAAGTGCACAACAGAAGCATGAAATGACAACCTCACAGGAATTTCCTCATGAAAAAAGGAAAAGAGCTATATATGTTTACTGCAGTCTCTGGAAATCCCTTAGCTAGCAAAGGTGGCTGTCTTTGTATTCTTGATTAAATGGGTATTTGCACTGAAGTCACATACCACACAAAGGAAACAAAACAAAATAAAAATGTCCTTCGTGTTCTGTTTTTCAATCATTTGTGTGAGGGAGGTTCTTGGCCTTTATCACTGTCAGTGAAAAGTTCTTCACTGGAAGGAGACATTCCACTCACCCTGCTTCTTGTACACAGGGAGCTTACCATGGAAACTACCTCTGGAGCCATCAGACAAATATACAAATGACAAAGCTCAACACTGGGCATTTTAGGTTTGGCTTTATCTCAACAACAGGATATGAGGAAGGGTGCTTAGAATTTCTTGAGAAATTTATTGTTCTGTTTGTCTTTCTCTGAATCTTAAAACCCATAAATTGGACTTATTCAAATTAGGAAACAACTAAGAAATGACTTTATCTAAGGGATTCTGATACTAAAATATGTATGCTGTATATTTAACATAACTATGTATAGTAAAGCTGCACTTTTTTAGATGATTATTTAATGACAGCTTGAGTATCCCCAAGATAGGAACTTCATCTTTAATATATGTTTATATTTTTTAATTGCTTATGACCTTTAATTAACTGAAAGGAAAAAAATTTCTTCTACTGAACAAGTTTTTTGTTTGGTTGTTTAACAAGATCTATCCTGAACTGTTGTTGATTTATCCCTAAAATATAAAATTTTGCTTTGTAACGTGGACCTGAAGAAATTTTTTAAAACAGTGCTTCACAAAAATTACATTGTATTTAAAAAAATTCCATCTGTGACAAAGTTCTCATTTAATTTAGAACCAATCCCAGGTCATTCCCTTACAGTTTCTATCAAGTCTGTTTCCAGCTTCCCTCAGCCCATGGTCCACGTGAACCAACTGTAAAGACCATCCGTGGCTGATGGTGTGTTTCCACTGCTTGTTTTCTTTACCAGCTCTTCACATCACAAAAACTAGCTTGATATATATTCCTGAATGGCTATGGCATCAGGAGCTGCACATTTTTTTGGATATGTAATTGGAACTCAGTTCTTGCCTTAGGCAATGGAGCAGGTGTGTGTTTGGGTGGCTTGTGGTGTGAGAAAGAAATGGATGTAGAGCACGGGGAACTCTGCTCAATACTCTGTAACAAACAAATTGGGAAAAGAATTTGAAAAAGAATAGATATGTGTATATGTATAACTGAAATAACTGAATCACTTTGTTGTACAACTGAAACTAACACAACACTTAATCAACTATACTCCAATATAAAATAAATAGTTAAAAAAAATAAAGTTAACTTCGAGAAAAAAACGACTGGATAGGACCAACGGAGGGAAAAAAAAAGAAATGGATGGCTACACATTGGATTTTAGTTGCTTCTTTGGCTTTGGCTACTTTTAAAACAAGAAAGAAGGAAAAAAAACAACAACACCGTTTTTCCTTAAAAGGATTGGGCTGTAAAACAAATTTAGAGGGGGGAAATCAAAGAATATGTATGCCTAAAGTTAGACATTCTATTTCTTACATATTATTAAAATGACTATTAAAAGTGATGAACTTTGTGAAACCTCAGATGCCAGAATGCAGGATGGTATACAATTGGCAGATCACCTCTGCTGAATTTAGTCCTCTGGTTTCTTCTATAGTAAAAATAAAATAAAAGCCACCCAGGTTTCACGAATTATCATCTTAATCGTTTCTTTTCTAGAACCACTAGGAAAAGTACATGAATATCTCTTTTTATCATGTACACTCATTTTTCCATTATTGACATTTTCTATTATGCAAATTCTAGAGAAGCCAAATCCTAGAGATTTTCTATTATTCCAGTCCTAGCAGGTTCCTGATTCCCCCATCAGCTGATTGGTCACAAGAACATTCCCAAAGGGCAGGCAGCATAGAGGAGAAACTGCTAGCGTCTAAAAGTGAATCGACCTAGCTGATCTCCCTGTGCTATGCGGCTGCTTCCCAGTAGCTATCCACCCTACGTTTGGTAGTGTATATATGTCCGTGCCACTCTCTCACCTCTCACAGAGGGGTGGGATAGGGAGGGTGGGAGGGAGGGAGACGCAAGAGGGAAGAGATATGGGAACATATGTATATGTATAACTGATTCACTTTGTTGTAAAGCAGAAACTAACACACCATTGTAAAGCAGTTATACTCCAATAAAGATGTTAAAAAAACAAAGTGAATCGAGACGTTTGCTGTGAATGGAGGTGGAAGCAGCTGGGCAAAGGGAGGAGAAAGTGAGAGTGAGTGCCTGTGTCAGCTTGGTGATCACCCATCTCCAACCAGCCCTGGCTTCTACCAGCTGGAGGTTGGTAAAGGGCAGGCCCGTGGCAGGGAGTGGGTTTTATCACCTCTGGAGCAGCACACGGGGCCCTGTAGAGGAGAAAGGGTGGTTTTGTTCAGATGCCAATTAAGAGACCCAAAGGCCTGCAGCATTTCAAAAGTCCTTGTAGGGAACAGAGACTAATTTCTAGGAATCCTCTGTGATTTGTCTTTTAGCAGCATCTCAGTGACTAGCAGAGTGTGATTTCATCTTGTCTAAGTTGTATTTGTTTCCAAACCGCTTCACCATGCTAACTGGGGGCACGGACACTCTTTGCAAGTTGCATTTTTTGAAAAAGATAACTCACCCTAGCAATGAACATAGATTGAAAACCAGTTAAAAGCCAGTGAGAACAAATGGGTCTTAAATGGAGGATGGAACAAAGGGAAGGTGGGGACACATCCCCTAATGTCAACAGGGAGAAAGCCGCACGTGCATAATGGTTACGGGAGCGACCACCCAAGGGGATCCGAGTCACTTCCGGAGACAGACAGAGGCCTGGAGCCAGAGGCCAGGCCAGCCACCCAGAGTCCTGCTCAGGAGGGAGCTGAGGTGGCCAGAATTGTCTTATTCCTGTTCCATGCCCCATGTTTACCCACAGCCAGTTTTCTTCCTCCAGATACAACCCAAAGGCAGGAGGTAGGCACTCCGGCAGCTGTGGTCAGCAGCCACGCTCCTGGTGATCCAGAGGCCATTGTGAGCACTAACTAGAGTGAGCTGAATCACATGAATATATAACCCCTCCTGCTCCCCACCGAAAGGCTGCCCACCCAGTCAGCTTTATTACCATGCAAGGCCCTCAGGAGGCAGAAATTCTGTAAAAGTTGTAATCTGCAAATATACAGTGGTCTATGTCATGAGCACCAGGCACTGAGCTCGTGCTGAGGCTGATCTGGTCAAGCAGAAGTCCTAGTGCAGGAGAAGCAACCTGATTTTTCTTTCCAACATGCACCAGATTTGGGGGTTAGAGAGACAGAACCAGACCTGGGTTTGCAGTCTGGCTCTCCCAGTAAGACCTGAGTGACCCAGGTCAAGTATAATTTCTTGGAGCTTCCGTTTCCTCATCAGTAAAATGGAAGTGACAATTTCTTTGTGTGTTGTGATGACAGATACTTTGTGTGAAGCGCCCGGCACAGTGCTTACCCACAGTTTGTAGGTGCTCAATTAATAGTGGCAGTTGTTGCTGTGATGATAATATATCTTGGGGAGGTGGGATACACGTGGAGAGGCTGGGTTTTAACCTCATATAGCCAATGGGAGCAGTCCTATAAGGTCAGGATCATTAGCCACAGAACTGAAGTGAACTTTATCTAGCTCACAGAAGAAGAAACTGAGGCACAGAGAGAGGCTGGGTGACTTGCCCAGTGTCTCACAGAGTCTGGCTTGGAGCCCAGATTTTCCTCATCTAGCATTCTTTCTACTTCAGCACATCCTGCATTACTAGTCCCTGAAGTAGCTTTTCTTCTCCTAACTGTTAAGAAAAAACTGCCTCGGGCTTCCCTGGTGGCGCAGTGGTTGAGAATCCGCCTGCCGATGCAGGGGACACAGGTTCGTGCCCCGGTCCGGGAGGATCTCACATGCCGCAGAGCGGCTGGGCCCGTGAGCCATGGCCGCTGAGCCTGTGCGTCCGGGCGTCCGGAGCCTGCGCTCCGCAATGGGAGAGGCCACAACAGTGAGAGGCCCGCGTACCAAAAAAAAAAAAAAAACTGCCTATAGAAGAGATTTCCTTAAACTCAGCAGCATTACCCAGATCCTCCAGTTTCAGATTTTTGGCCTCAGGCCTACTTGGCTGCTATGGCTTTCACATCTCCGGTGGAGATGCAAAGGCTCTCATTGCACTTAGTGGAAGGAGAGAGGCTCAGCCTCCCAAGTCCTAATGTTTTCATTGCTGGGTGCCTCTATAGCTGCCTCAGGTGTTTTTCCCCCAGTCTCTATGCTTCATTCTTCCCAGTGTGTGAATCCCTGAAGTAGCATTTGAGTCCTCTCAATTCAGCCAGAGCATCTTGTAGTAAAAATGCACTCTCTTCAGCACATGTGAAACACCATGTAAGAGAATCAGATGAATCAGAAACAAATGCATTTGCCAGGAGAGGACCAGAAACAGGGCAAATGTTGACTGCTTTAAGAAAGCAAAGGGAAATGCATTAAGATTTTTAAAAAGGGTGTGGGTGTAGAATTCTTCTCCTACTGGGAAAAACAGAAGAGAGAATGGTGCTTCACAACAAGGCTATGTCTCTCACATCAGGCCCTTGGATTTCCCTGTGGGTCTGCAAGTGAACATGGTGGGCAGAAAATTGTGCGTTGGACTCTGCAGGTCCTGCCTTCCTCATCTCTGGCTGCCTTACAGAGGTGGGACAGTCCTCACTCTGTAGAGAGGAGTGAGCTAGCCCCCAGAGTCCTCAAATCCCAAGCCACCCCACCCCAAGCTGTATGTCCTCCTGCCTTCTTTTCTTTTCTAAGCTCCTTTAGCTCTTACAGTCAACACCATCTGCTTTTCCTCTTAATTGCTTTCTGAACATTTCAAATCTGCCATTTCATCTTCTTAATTTGATTGTCAGCCTCTTCAGGACAGGCACTGTACTCTGTAGTTCTTCTGTATTTTCAAAAGAAATACTTGATTTTTTTGATCGACATAAAAATACATTGCTAACTATGAGGCAACTGGACTTTGTATGTTTAAAAACATTTCATTAGAAGGAACGTGTTTCTTCTTTGCCAAAGGTGTATCTAATCAGATAATAATCTTAGTCAGGATTAACTTCCCACCCAACCAAAGTGATATAAAATCATTTCCTGCTTGAGGTATTGTGGAATGCCACAGGCCAGGGGTATGTCAAGAGAGGTCACCCTTATTTGAGAGAACTGGTAATGCTTCTGATCTCAGAACAGATTAAAAGGGATTCTACTGTTTGTATGAAAAGTTCTCTTTCCTTGGTCAAGACACAATAGATAACAGCTGATTCAAAACAGTTATACTCTAGTGTATAAATATGTAAACATGGGTAAGTATGTATTTAGACAATTTAAAAGTGTGTTCTCATTAACCCAGTTATAAACAGCTGTCTGAGAGCAATTACGATTTATCATGTAAATGCTTATTTGCATAATTTAAAATATGAATATTATTTGCTCCATAAAGACTGTAAATAAAAGGCAACCTGAACTTTCTCATGCTTAGAGTTTTATGCTAAGTTTTTACCTTACAGGAGACAAAAGCATTTTGTTCAAAATGGTACTTAAATTTGTTAATTCTAGCAGGTCCAGATAATAGCTAATTTAATAAGAGCAAGAGTTTTAAAGTAAAGGTGAGTGGCTGAGAAATAATGAGAGAAGTCACGCTACTCTGCTATTTTTACTCCTGAAAATTTACTAGGTAGGGATGATGAATTGCCTTACAACTGTTTTCACTGAACGTGAATATTTAATGGTGAATTTTTTCATGGTATTTAGCATATTATTTTATGTACTGCAATTTGATATACACATAATTTTTCAGTAATATATCATTATTTTTTAAGTGTAGGATTATTTAATGAGTATGCTTCCAAGTGGACTAAAGTTCATTTATCCTTAAAATATAACTTCTACCTTTATGAGTACAAGTAATAAAATGTGGACATCAAAACTTCTGCTCACATTGTAAAGCAATTATACTCCAATAAAGATGTTAAAAAAATAAATTTAAAAAACCCACAAAACTTCTGCTCAGGTATTGCCTGATATATTAGTTTTCTAGGGCTGCCATAACCAATTACCACAAACTCAGCAGTTTATAACAACAAAATTTTTTGTCTCCCCACTACACTCAGAGAAAACTAATATGCAAAGTAATGCCTCTCAGCACTAAAGGATCCTAATATTGTCTGAATTATCCTTCCTTTAAGAGTGATTTGTATGTTGCATGGTTTTGACATTATAGACAGTATATTATTTGAAAAACTGGGAATTCATATGTGACATATACTATATTATTATATAGTATATTCAAGGAATATTTATTGAGTTTCCATTATGTGAAGAACAATGTGATGAGAACTCTCTCTTAACCAGATTACTCAGTTAACCAGAACATCACATTCTTCCACTATTTTTGACAAGGAAAAGCTCATGATCTTTCCTTGATATTAAGCTTCTTTTCAAGGACCTTATTGCTATTATTGTACCACTGATTGTGGACAAATCTCTCCAGATGGGTTAAGTCTCTCTCTGCAACTCTCCTTCAAGTTGAGGGGTCAATCCCTGCCTCCTTTATGCAATTCTTTTCATGCTTCCAGGAAGGAAGTGTGCTAAGCATAGTGCTAAACATTTTATAAAAGGCAGCTCATTCAGATCTCATAGTCCTGGGAGTTACATTTCATGCCATTCCCATATTACAGACATCAATACTGATACTCTGATGGGGTCCAAGATCAAACAGCCATTAAGTGACAGAACCAGGATACAAATCTGAACGTTACTGTCTCTAATGCTTGTACCTTTGCTGTATATCTTTGGAGGATGTCACAGTGTGCCTGGCTGCATGCTGTCACTTCCTTGGCTCTCTCATACTCCCAGACCTGTCCAGGAATGCTTTTTGTGCTGCTTCAGCCCTGCTGGTGTTGCCATGTTTCTACAATTCTAATAAGTGACTTCTCATTCCTAGGAGGATACATTGCCCAAGTAGCTGGGTTAAGAACTTGGAAACTGGGGACTTCCCTAGTAGTGCGGTGGTTAAGAATCCGCCTGCCAATGCAGGAGATACAGGTTCGATCCCTGGTCCGGGAAGATCCCACATGCCATGAGGCAACTAAGCCTGTGCACCACAACTACTGAGCCTGCGCACTAGAGCCCACGAGCCACAACTGCTGAGCCCGCACACCACAACTACTGAAGCCTGCGCACCCTACAGCCCATCTTCTGCAACAAGAGAAGCCACTGCAATGAGAAGCCTGTGCACTGCAACGAAGAGTAGCCCCCGCTCGCTGCAATTAGAGAAAGCCCATGCGCAGCAATGAAGACCCAACACAGCCAAAAATAAATAAATAAATACATAAAGTGGACGATAAGGTTTTTTATTTTTTTAAAAAAAGAACTTGGAAACTTACAGTGATCAGGAGAGGGAAGAATAGATCATCTCTTAAAAGACCCTTATCAATGGGCCCCATGAGAAAATCAAAGCAAGAGAAATCAGGGCACCACAGCAGTTCAGGTGTGAGAAAACAAGCCCTAGAATCCAGGCACATGCACAGAAGTTGTTTATAGACTTCCTTGAACAAGACCAAAAATTTGTATGAGATCATCAGAGCTGAGATGAAGTGGCAGGCAAGGGGCCTGTTCCAGCCCAGGGGGTGTCTAATTGATACTCATCTGGTAGGAAAGGATGACTGAAAATATCTCATGCTTAAATTTGCAACTAACATGGCCCCAAAGCATTACATCTTCTCTCTCTTGTTTGGGTAAGAGCAATGGAATGGTTGTCATCTCCACCTTATGTCACTACCTCTCTTCTTACGTCTGTGTCCTGTCAGCCCAATTAGACAGCAAGCTTACTGAGGAAAGAGTCTTCCTCTCTTGCCATCCTTGTGTTACCAACAGTAACCTCATCCAATCTCCAGTTCTTGACATTCAGAGAGGAACATGTCTGATAAACATAACTAAATGGGGAATCCAGTCATTGACAAGCTGGCTGAGTTTTAATTCTTCCAAGTTAAAAATTTTGCTTCTAAAAGGAAAGGCATGCTTTTGCTCACGCCGAATATCCCATCACTCAATGAAAGATCCCATAGCCTTTATAATTTATGTGGTGGCTCCGCTGCCACAAAATGCTAGGTGACTTGTTCAGGACCAATTTCAGTGTTAGGAGAAATATGCAGAATCATTATTTAGTGCTATTTATTTGAGATTCCTGCCTTTTTGTCAGGATCTACTTTTTTTTTTTTTTTCTTTTTAGTTCCGGTTACTGAAAATCAAACTTGATAATGGAAGTCAGACCTCTCTGCTTCCAAAATCATACATATACACACAGGCTGAAGACAAATTCACTTCAATGCTTTGTCTTCTAATTGTACTTTCTATTTCCAGTCAGAAAAAGTGATCAATTCACATTTCATGGTGCCTATTAGTGGTGAAAAAGTTAGGTCATAAAAGTGCACCCAGGCAGAGGAATTTCCACACTGGCATAAACAATCAACTTCCTTGGGTCCTAAACTGCTCCTAAGTTAAACAAGAATCAAGAAATCCAGTTTGAACCACCAGCCTAGCTCAGTACTGTGTAAAAGTTATGACCTTTACCAGAAAACCAGGTATAGTAGGTCCTGCCTCTCTCTAATCACCGGTCAGTCCTGAAGTTACAGAAAGGGCCAGCTTGTATGGATCTGCTTCCTTGTGTCGCCTTCAGCCATACTTCAGTCTCATTTACCACTCATCCTAATATGTTTCAATTATTTATTTCCTTGCTAGTTCTTATACCAAGCCTTTGGGAGACATTCATTTTGCTATCTTATCTATAGATCACCTTCAAGGTAGGATTGTAAATCAGTTTTGATTGCTAAGTGTAGCATTCCAATTTTTTTAACATCTTTATTGGAGTATAATTGCTTTACAATGGTGTGTTAGTTTCTGCTTTACAACAAAGTGAATCAGCTATACATATACATATATCCCCATATCTCCTCCCTCTTGTGTCTCCCTCCCACCCTCCCTATCTCACCCCTCTAGTTGGTGTAGCATTCCAATTTAAGGAGAATCGATCCTTTCCCCACTGAGGTTTGCTAACTGTATTACCACAGGTTTATTCATTCTGTTCCTTCAACTAACAAGCACTTAGAAATGCTTACTATGTGACAAAAGCTGTGTTAATTTCTAGAAAATGACATTTGCATAATGTTTTACAATTTCCAGAACGTAAAATCACTATTTCCTTTTATTTGTTTGCAGTTCTAGAAGTTAAGAAGTGTTATCTCCACTTTACAGATCATTAAAAAACTGAGGTTCAGATTCTAGGGCCTTTACAAGGGCAGGACAGTCACCCAAGGTAAAACTATGGAGAGTGCAGAACACTGTCAGATGCCTCTCCTTGGCCCTGTGCTGGAGATTTAATAATAAAAAATGACCCAGTCCCTGGCTTTGAGAAGCTAAATGTTTAATATACATGTGACCATAGAATTTGCATAGAATTTATTATCCAAACAGGACATTTTTGAGAGGAAAAAGAGGCACTGTGATAATTATGCCAGGACAACTGGTGCAAACTGGGAGCGATGGTATTCTCTTTCTCCCAGCCTATCTGTCCAAGGAGAAAACTGTGCATCTCTGGAGACATATTTGCCCTCACAGAAGCTGGCTTAGCCGAGGAGTGTGAAGGAGGGACAGACAGGAGTGAGGTAGGTAAGGAACAGTATCTAGGCTGACTTCATGTTCTAACCAGGTAGTCAGAGATGAACTCAACTTGGGAGGCAGGGCTGCCAATGGGGCAGGCAGCTGGACCGTGGCTATCTTACTGCTGCTTTATTTTAAGCTGCAAGAGAAAAGAGGGAAAGTGAGCAGAGAGTCTCTATTCTCTGGACAAAATTAGTCCATCTTTTTTTGTGCGTGTGCGGTACGCGGGCCTCTCACTGTTGTGGCCTCTCCCGTTGCGGAGCACAGGCTCCGGACGCACAGGCGCAGCGGCCATGGCTCACGGGCCCAGCCGCTCCGCGGCATGTGGGATCTTTCTGGAACGGGGCACGAACCCGTGTCCCCTGCATCGGCAGGCGGACTCTCAACCACTGAGCCACCAGGGAAGCCCATAGTCCATCTTGTTTCACATTCCCTTCCGGTAAAACCAAGCCACCTTGTGGGTGAAAATTCGCAAGATCTTTTTCAGAAACAAACAAACAAAAAAATTGTCTGTTTTTTTTTTTTTTTTTTAAATACACTCCCACTCCCAGGAATTTATTCTCTAACTAAATAGTTCGATGTTATTAAAAGAATTGTTTCCACTGGGTGGATGTTAATCATTAAAAGCCCCCAAAGCAGAAAAGATACCTTCCTTTGGCTATTGACACGAAGCTAAGTGGAAGGGGTTGTGTTATTTGAGACTGTGTGCCTAGGATTGAGACTGAATTTCTTGGTTCTCAGGTGGGAATCATGTCTCAGAGCTGGAAGGAACCCGAGGAGATAGATCATCCATTCAGCCTCCTGCTTCCGGACAGTTAACTGCGAACACCTCCAAGGGAATTATGGCTGTCAGGGGAAAGTATGTCCTATTCAGAACGTTATAAAGGGCTTTCGTGCACTGATCTTTCTGCCAGTCCGACATTTCCCACCACTTCCTCATCTGGACTCGGTGCTTCTGCTGTGAGGATGATGGTGGTGATGATATCTGACATCTCTGGAGCTCTAACAATGCACTGAGCAGTTTTCTTAGCACTTTACCTGTGTTATCTCAGTTGTTCTTCGCAGCCCTTTGAAGCAGTTTATATTAGTAGTATTTTTATAGATGAGGAATCTGAGGTACAGAGAAGTTAAGTAACTGTCCCAAGGTCACAAGTCTCCAAAGGTGACTCTACTGTGTGCAGTTCGCTTCAGGACGTTCCCTCTGTGTAGACTGTTGACATCTCAGGTCTTCCGTCTGGCACCCTCTTCGCCCTTGAAGATACAGTTTAAGTGCCATGTCTTCTTAAAAGCTGCCTGTGTCTGCAGAGGCTGAGTTCCATGTGCCTGGGCTGGGCTGCACACAGCCCGTGCAGACATCTACTGCAGCACCATCCATCACTCTGTCCCCCCTGCTGGCTTCCGTGACTGTCTCCCCCTCTACAGGGAGAACAAATTGAGGCTAGAAACTCAGTCTTTTACCTCTGCTCTCCAGCACATGGCCCACTGTCTGTCACTTAGTAGGCTTTCAAATACATTTAACACAGTAAAATATACATAGTCAGAAAGCGGCTGACTTCCCTTTGCAGCGCCAGGGTGGGCATGCGGCTGACCCATACGGGGCACCAACAATCTAAAGAAACATAGTCACAGAGGGGGCTGGGAGTCCAGTGTGCAATTTTAACTTAGAACTGGTGTTCGGCAGCAGCTACTTTAGACCATGGACTAGTCAAGACTGAATTGATGAAAAAAAAATGAGATACAGTTTTGGAAAAATACTCTAAAAAGTACTGTGAAGCCAGTTGGTAGGTGTGTCAGTTGGCATAAGCTACCTGAAAAGCAATTGAATAAAATGTATCAAGGGCCTTAAAAATGTAAATAGGTTTTGACCCACTTCTAGGAATTTTTTTCAAGGAAAGATCAGAAATATATATAGAAATATGTATACATAGGTATTATTGCAACATTGCCTTAAAAAGTGGAAAGTTTGGGGCTTCCCTGGTGGCGCAGTGGTTGAGAATCCGCCTGCCGATGCAGGGGACACGGGTTCGTGCCCCGGTCCGGGAAGATCCCACATGCCGTGGAGCGGCTGGGCCCGTGAGCCATGGCCGCTGAGCCTGCTCGTTTGGAGCCTGTGCTCCGCAATGGGAGAGGCCACAACAGTGAGAGGCCCGCCTAGCACCAAAAAAAAAAAAAAAAAAAGTGGAAAGTTGGGATGGAACCTAGATGCCCAGGGTTAGGGGCATGATTAAGAGCACTGTGTTACCATCAAAGACGGAGTACAAGGAGCTGCTCATATCGTGTACGAAGAATTTGTAATGACAAGGTAAAGGCTTATGATATGTTAAACAAGCAAACAAGAAATCTTAGAATACAAAACTCTGTAAACAGCATGATTTCAACAATGTAAGAAGTGTATGAAAACTAGAAGGAAATATACTAAAACATTAGCAATGATTTATCTCCAATTGGTGAAATTGGGTAATTTTTTTTTTCTTTATAGGTTCCTTTACTTCCCAAGTTTTACACTTTGAGCATGTATTACTTTAATGTTTAGTGGGGGAAATTAGGGTTTTTTTTAAAACACTGTGTGAGACATAACATGTTTTATAAATAAAGTTGAGAGATAATATGTAATTTCTTAATTAATTGACACATACACCTTTATCTCTAAAATTTAAAAATTGTTTGGAACTAGACAAATATTAAAATGGAGTTGTAATAAGTAGAAGCTGAATGGTCTCATGGGGAGAAAAAGCACTTGGATGTCAGAAGATCTGGGTAATAGTATTTGTGTCAGAAATTGTATAACCCAGGAGGGTCATTTAACCTCTTAAGTTTCTTCATTTGTAAAAATGAATTGTTTGAATCAGATGATTTCCACGTTCCCTCCTGGCTCTAAAAAGCCTATGGCCTTTATCCATTGATTGATCCACTGTTTATCTCATATGTACAAAAATCCACATTTATGGGTGCTTTGACTGCACTAGATGAGGTGCTGAGTGCAAATCCATGGAAACCTCCCCTTGTCAGCAGAAAGTTTGTGACTAATTCCTGAGATTAGAGTCAGTGTGGCTGTGAGGACCAGGGAGTAAAAAGGAGGAGAACGCGATAGAGAAAGAATGGTGGGAAAGGCATGGAGGTGCTGGGAGAGGCCAGATGGGTTGAGGAAGAGGATTCCTGTTTTGACAGAGTCAGCAAGGGCTGCATGGTAGGCAGTCTGCCGTCTGGGTTGATTGATCAATGGTTGAGAGGCTGCCTGACAACTCACCAAAGGAAGAACAGGGGCTGGAGAAGGGGATGACCTTTCACCCTCAGTTTCCCAGCACAAATTCCCCGGGAGACCCAGTGTCTTATCACCCTGTGGAGTTAGAAGTGAATGACTGAAAACAAAGTTCCACCCAGGAGATGGACAGAGGGTAGGTTTTTGACTTGTGGTTAAAAACTAGTGAAAGACATGCTTTTAACCAGAAAGAAAGCAAGCATTGGCCCAAAATGTAAAAGAGGGGTAAAGAGAAAGGAGGACTACTGTGGAATTCAAAAGGCCTGTGTCCTAATCCTGGCTTTGCTGTGGTCTTGCTGGGTGGCCAGTGAGCCATTCACCCTTTCCTGCCTCACTTTCTCTCAGAAAATGGAGCCGGCAAGCCCTGTTCCCAGCATCATGGAGGGTGTTAGGAGAATCACAGATGCCAAGAGTGATGGTGCTGTGTAAATACAGTGTCCAAAGTCCTGTTTTCCTTTCTCCTTGGACCAAGTGAATCTGTCAGGGAGTAGAGGGGAAGAGACAGAGACAAAGAAACAGAGAAGAGAGGATCAGTCTCCTCTCAGCCTAAGGGAGCATCCCTCTAATTGCTGCTTAAAAAACAGCAGATGTTATATAATGGAAATCCTACAACCTAAATTGTGCCCCAAATTATCTAAGTTCTTCTGAGTCAAAGAGCATTGAAATTCTAGGAGAAACACTGAATACTTGGAATATTCACATGACTTGTACGTGTGGCAAATAGTAATGCTATTTATTTCCTTCTAATGTTATTTTTATCTGCAACTGCGATTAGTCACTGTTGCATTTTGTTTTGCCTATAAAGCCTTCTAGTTTAGTGCTTTAAACGTTGTTGTAGCATAGTCATATTTGATTAACACGGCCTCAAGGGTAGAGGCTATGTCATCTGCTCCCCTTGTATTTTTAGAAGGGCAAAACAGATATTCAAGTTCATGTTTCACCTGAAACCCAGTGCTTCCCTTCCCATGACCGTTACTCCCAGCATCTGCATTTAGCTGTGCCCCTTCCAGTGCAGCAAGCCTGTCTGTCTCTCCTGTGTGACCCAGGAGTGGGCCAGGTGAAGGTGTTGGTGTATCATTTTAGGATTAATAATAGCAGCTCATTTCTATTTATGTATTTGATTGGTTCTAATCCAGAAGCTCTGAAATCACATCGATGCTGTGCCAAGTACCTCCCATGAAGGAAGACCTCTGTCAGTCACCCAGCAGAGATGAGTGCCCAAGTGTTTCTGATTTTAAGGAGCCCTCTAATCCAATCACGTTCAGAGAGCCTTACTTCCTCTGAGCCCTGCATGGATTAATGCTACAAGAGCACCTTTTCCATTAAAGAAACTGATTGCAAACTTCCCTTCTAACTGTGAAAATGCTCACCTGCTCCAAGTAAACAGTTCTGGAAAGATACCTTCAATTTGCTTCAGTTAGTGGGCTGAGGAGAGTAGAGTTTCAACAGAAATTTAAGAAGTTAAAATTCAACACCCGTCCTCACTCACCGAGCAATTTGTGCCTAAGGTGAGTGCAGAAACTACAAAATGACCTTGATCCCATCAGGCACTTTTCAAGGACCTCGATTATTTGGTTTTGACAACAACAAGAACAAAAATCCCTAAGTAAGGGGTGATAAGTATAAGCAGCCATTGAGATGATCATTAAAAAGAAACAATTACCAAAAATTGAAAACAACCTAAATAGCCAACAATTGGAGAATTATTAATTTTAGTATATTTAATGCTGCTGTGCTATGAAATGATTAAAATCATGTTTTCTGAAGAACGTATAATGAGACAGAAAAATATTTACCACCTGTGTGAGATGGAAAAAGCAGCATGCAAAATTGTATGTACAGTTTTTTGAGAATCCCTAGTCCTAGAGAAAAGGCTATGCCCTGCAGCAGTTCAAAAGGACAAAATGGATCGAAATGTACTAATATGGAAAGATTCCTAAAATCTGACATCACATCATGAAAGCACATTTCAAAACAATGTGGGACACAATCCTACTTGGGAGGGATTTTGGATTAGGAAGGTTAAAGGGGACTTCAATCTCATCCGTATCGTTTGAATATCTGTAACGAGAGTACATTTATTTATTGTGAAATTTAAAATCATATTTTTGAAATTTAAAGTGGGGGAAGAAAATGTGAAAAAGCACTGGAAGAAAATATTCCTTAAATATTAATAGTTGGCTATCTCCAAATGGTGTGATTGTAGCTAACTGATGAAACTGAAGCCCTTGCAGGATAAATCACTCAACAACTGATCCAAGATTGAATCTTGGTTCTCTGTGACTCCAAAGTTCATGTTCTTTTCATTCCACATCACCTTTCCAGTTATGTGTCCTTAGGTGCTACGGAGTCAGGTTACTGTTAGGGGAAAAGAAGGGATGAGCAGGCACTGGGAAATGGGGGGCTACCTTTATTCTTGAACTTTAAGGCTCCAAGTTCAGCAGTGAAAATCAGCACCAGGCCAGTAAACCAGAGGCAGCAAAAGAGATGGAAATGGCGCCACCAGCTGCTCAACAAAGCCCCACAAAACCCAAAAAACTACAGCTTCCTTGCAGCTGTGGTTCACAGCACAGTCTATTTAGGAGCTAACAGACAAGTTCCAGGATCCATCCCCAGAGATTGTGACCTAGCAGGTCCCAACTGTGGCCCAGGAATTCTGCATTTTCCCAAGTATCCCACGTGGTTCTTAGACCATTTCTTGAGAAACCCTACTCTAGAGATGTTATAGATCCAGAAAACAAATGCATGAAGTGCCACCCTCTCCATTCCCAATTTAGACCATCTTCTGAAACCTTTTTTCTTTCAGAACAGTCCCTTATGCCCAGTTAAAGCTGATTCCACTGAGTTAAAATACTGGGTAGGGCACCACGGTGAGGGGAGGGGGCAGGTGTGGCTGGGCTGAGGAGAATGGGGAGGGGGCAGTGGTTGCTCAGTGAAGAGGAGGGGCAGCAGCCACATGAATGCTATGAAGTTTACAAATCAATAAAATGCTCTGATCTCTAGATATGACCCTGACAAACAGATGACATAATAGAGTATGACCTATTAAATAACTCATCATCAGAGGATTATAACGAAAATAATCATAGCATCTAAGAAGTGAGCATCTGAGGCCTGATCATCAGCTTAGCCAAGAGAAAATGCCATTAGTTCACCAGGGTCAAGAAGGGCCGCAATAATGTTTCTTCCTCAAAGATTTGTCCAGATTGCTGCCGCTCCTGGAAAGCAAAACAAAAGTCCTATGTTGCCACCTAGAGTCCAAAGCCTAGAAGTATGGGCTGAGGAAATTTGAATTGATCTGGTTCTTCGGAGAAATCTCTATGTCCATGTTTAATTACCACCAGCTTCAGACTTAGGAATGCCCATCAGTCCTTTTTTCAACAGGACTTGAATATGTGTTTAAACTCAAGCCTCCAAATGACCAAAAAATTTCAGAATGGATTTCTAGAACCTTGATTAAACGTTAGAGAGAGCATGCCTGTGAGTGTGCGAGCGTGGGGAAACAGGCTTAACTGCCACTGTCTAACTAGATGGCCTGGGGAAAATCACTTTACCCCTCGGGGCCAAGTTCCTCTTAGGTAAAAATAAGAGGACTGAACACACTTCACAATACTGCAAGCATTTTAAGGCCTGAATTTCCATATTTCTTTAATAGTCTAGACTCTATTTAAACCCAGACTTCAGTCAAACCAAAAATTAGATCCTGCCACCCCCATCTCCTTTAGTAGCACTTCCGAACGCTTCAGAGACAAGGACTCCAGGAATCTGTGTGGGGACAGGCAGAGCTTTGCTCATTTTGATCTCCTGGATTTAGCCAGCATTCTGCTCTAGAGATCAAAAAGAGCTTGGAGGTGTCTCTTAGTGTCCTGCATTGGAAGCGTCCATTGTTCTACCTGCCAGACTCATTCTCTCAGGATGAGTCCACCCTTCTACCCATCCTAGACTTCATCCAGCCAGCCATCCCTGAGCTGGGTTGTTGTGTTGTGGATAAAGAGCCGTGGGGCTGGCAGGGTCTTGGTGCTCCGGCCAGGTGTCAGGCCTGAGCCCCGGAGGTGGCAGAGCTGAGTTCAGGACACTGGACCACCAGAGACCTCCCGGCTCCACATAATATCAATCAGCGAGAGCTCTCCCAGAGATCTCCGTCTCAACGCTAAGACCGAGCTCCACTCAACAACCAGCAAGTTTCAGTGCTGGACACTCCATGCCAAACAACTAGCAAGAAAGGAACACAACCCCACCCATTAGCAGAGAGGCTTCCTAAAATTATACTAAGTTCACAGACACCTCAAAACACACCACCGGACATGGTCCTGCCCACCAGAAAGACAAAATACAACCTCATCCACCAGAACACAGGCACCAGTCCCCTCCACCAGGAAGCCTACACAACCACTGAAACAACTGTACCCAATAGGGGCAGACACCAAAAACAACGGAAACTATGAACCTGCGGCCTGCGAAAAGGAGACCTCAAACACAGTAAAGTTAAGCAAAATGAGAAGACAGAGAAATAACAGCAGATGAAGGAGCAGGTAAAAACCCACCAGACCAAACAAATGAAGAGGAAATAGGCAGTCTACCTGAAAAAGAATTCAGAGTAATGATACTAAAGATGATCGAAAATCTTGGAAAAAGAATGGAGAAAATAAAAGAAACGTTTAACAAGGACCTAGAAGAACTAAAGAGCAAACAATGACTAACAACACAATAAATGCAATTTAAAATTCTCTAGAAGGAAACAATAGCAGAATACGAAGGCAGAACGGATAAGTGACCAGGAAGATAAAATAGTGGAAATACTTACCACAGAGCAGAATAAAGAAAAAAGAATGAAAAGAATTGAGGACAGTCTCAGAAACCTCTGGAACAACATTAAATGCACCAACATTCAAATTATAGGGGTCCCACAAGAAGAAGAGAAAAAGAAAGGGACTGAGAAAATATTTGAAGAGATTATAGTTGAAAACTTCCTTAATATGGGAAAGGAATAGTTAATCAAGTCCAGGATGCGCAGAGAGTCCCATAAAGGATAAATCCAAGGACAGAAACACACTAAGACATACATTAATCAAACTATCAAAAATTAAATTCAAAGAAAAAGTATTAAAAGTACCAAGTGAAAAGCAACAAATAACATACAAGGGAATCCCCATAAGGTTAATGGCTGATCTTTCAGTAGAAACTCTGCAAGGCAGAAGGGAGTTGCAGGACATATTTAAAGTGATGAAAGGGAAAAACCTACAACCAAGATTACTCCACCCAGCAAGGATATTCAGATTCAACAGAGAAATTAAAACCTTTACAGACAAGCAAAAGCTAAGAGAATTCAGCACCACCAAACCAGCTTTACAACAAATGCTAAAGTAACTTCTCTACGCAGGAAACACAAGAGAAGGAAAAGACCTACAATAGCAAACCCAAAACAGTTAACAAAATGGTAATAGGAACATACATATCGATAATTACCTGAAATGTAAATGGATTAAATGCTCCAACCAAAAGACATAGATTGGCTGAATGGATACAAAAACAAGACCCATATATATGCTGCCTACAAGAGACCCACTTCAGACCTAGGGACACATACAGACTGAAAGTGAGGGGATGGAAATAGATATTCCATGCAAATGGTAATCAAAAGAAAGCTGGAATAGCAATTCTCATATCAGGCAAAATAGACTTTAAAATAAAGACTATTACAAGAGACAAAGAAGGACACTACATAATGATCAAGGGATCGATCCAATAAGAAGATATAACAATTGTAAATATGTATGCATCCAACATAGGAGCACCTCAATACATAAGGCAAATGCTAACAGCCATAAAAGGGGAAATCGACAGAACACATTAATAGTAGGCAACTTTAACACCCCACGCTCACCAATGGACAGATCAACCAAAATGAAAATAAATAAGGAAACACAAGGTTTAAATGACACATTAAACAAGATGGACTTAATTGATATTTATAGGACATTCCATCCCAAAACAACGAATACACTTTCTTCTCAAGTGCTCATGAAACATTCTCCAGGACAGATCATATCTTCAGTCACAAATCAAGCCTTGGTAAATTTAAGAAAATTGAAATCATATCAAGTATCTTTTCTGACCACAATGCTATGAGACTAGATATCAATTACAGGAAAAAAACTGTAAAAAATACAAACACATGGAGGCCAAACAATATGCTACTAAATAACCAACAGATCACTGAAGAAATCCAAGAGTAAATCAAAAAATACCTAGAAACAAATGACAATGAAAACACGATGGCCCAAAACCTATTGGATGCAGCAAAAGCAGTTCTAAGAGGGAAGTTTATAGCAATACAATCCTACCTCAAGAAACAAGAAAAATTTCAAATAAACAACCTAACCTTACACCTAAAGCAATTAGAGAAAGAAGAACAAAAATACCCCAAAGTTAGCAGAAGGAAAGAAATCATAAAGATCAGATTAGAAATAAAGGAAAAAGAAAGGAAGGAAACAATAGCAAAGATCAATAAAACTACAAGCTGGTTTTTTGAGAAGATAAACAAAATTGATAAACCATTAGCCAGATTCATCAAGAAAAAGAGAGAAGACTCAAAACAACAGAATTAGAAATGAAAAAGGAGAAGTAACAACTGACACTGCAGAAATACAAAGGATCATGAGAGATTACTACAAGCAACTATATGCCAATAAAATGGACAATCTGGAAGAAATGGACAAATTCTCAGAAAAGAACAACCTTCTGAGACTGAAGCAGGAAAAATAGAAAATATAAACAGACCAATCACAAGCACTGAAATTGAGACTGTGATTTTAAAATTTTCCAAGAAACAAAAGCCCAGGACCAGATGGATTCACAGGCGAATTCTATCAAACATTTAGAGAAGATCTAACACCTATCCTTCTCAAACTCTTCCAAAATATAGCAGAGGGAGGAACACTCCCTCATTCTACAAGGCCACTATCACTCTGATACCAAAACCAGACAAAGATGTCACAAAAAAAGAAAACTACAGGCCAATATCACTGATGAACATAGATGTGAAAATCCCGAACAAAATACTAGCAAACAGAATCCAGCAGCACATTAAAAAGATCATACACCATGATGAAGTGAGGTTTATTCAGAAATGCAAGGATTCATCAATGTATGCAAATCAATCAATGTGATACACCATATTAACATATTGAAGAATAAAACCATATGATCATCTCAATAGATGCAGAAAAAGCTTGCAACAAAATTCAACAACGATTTATGATAAAAACCCTCCAGAAAGTAGGCATAGAGGGAACTTACCTCAACATAATAAAGGCTATATATGACAAACCCACAGCCAACATCGTTCTCAGTGGTGAAAAACAAACCACTTCCACTAAGATCAGGAACAAGACAAGGTTGCCCACTCTCACCACTATTATTCAACATAGTTTTGGAAGTTTTACCCACAGCAGTCAGAGTAGAAAAAGAAATAAAAGAAATCCAAATCAGAAAATAAGAAGTAAAACTGTCACTGTTTGCAGATGACATGATACTATACATAGAGAATCCTAAAGATACTATACATAGAGAATCCTAAAGATGCTGCCAGAAAACTACTAGAGCTAATCAGTGAATTTGGTAAAGTAGCAGGATACAAAATTAATGCACAGAAATCTCTTGCATTCCTATACACTAATGCTGAAAAATCTGAAAGAGAAATTAAGGAAACACTTCCATTTACCATTGCAAGAAAAAGAATAAAATATATAGGAATAAACCTATCTAAGGAGACAAAAACCTGCATGCAGAAAACTATGACACTGATGAAAGAAATTAAGGATGATACAAACAGATGGAGAGATATAGCATGTTCTTCAATTGGAAGAATCAACATTGTGAAAATGACTATACTACCCAAAGCAATCTACAGATTCAATGCAACCCCTATCAAACTACCAGTGGCGTTTTTCACAGAACTAGAACAAAAATTTCACAATTTGTATGGAAACACAAAAGACCCTGAATAGCCAAAGCAATCTTGAGAAAGAAAAACCAAGCCAGAGGAACCAGGCTCCCTGACTTCAGACTATACTGCAAAGCTACAGTGATCAAGACAGTATGGTACTGGCACAAAAACAGAAATATAGATCAATGCAACAGGATAGAAAGCCCAAAGATAAACACACGCACAAATGGTCACCTTATCTTTGATAAAAGAGGCAAGAATATACAATGGAGAAAAGAAAGCCTCTTCGATAAGTGGTGCTGGGAAAATTGGACAGCTACATGTAAAAGAATGAAATTAGAACACTCCCTAACACCATACACAAAAATAAACTCAAAATGGATTAAAGACCTAAATGTAAGGCCATATACTATAAAACTCTTAGAGGTAAACATAGGCATAACACTCTATGACATAAATCACAGCAAGATCCTTTTTGACCCACCTTCTAGAGAAATGGAAATAAAAACAAAAGTAAACAAATGGGACCTAATGAAACTTAAAAGCTTTTGCACAGCAAAGGGAACCATAAACAAGACAAAAAGACAATCCTCAGAATCGGAGAAAATATTTGCAAACGAAGCAACCGACCAAGGATTAATCTCCAAAATATACAAGCAGCTCATGCAGCTCAATATTAAAAAACAAACAACCCAATCCAATAATGGGCAGAAGACCTAAACAGACATTTCCCCAAAGAAGATATACAGATTGCTAACAAACACATGAAAAGATGCTCAACATCACTAATCATTAGAGAAACACAAATCAAAACTACAGTGAGATATCACCTCACACTGGTCAGAATGGCCATCATCAAAGGGTCTACAAACAATAAATGCTGGAGAGGGTGTGGAGAAAAGGGTACCCTCTTGCCCTCTTGGTGGGAATGTAAATTGATACAGCTGCTATGGAGAACAGTATGGAGGTTCCTTAAAAAATTAAAAATAGAACTACCATATGACCCAGCAGTCACATACTGGGCATATACCCTGAGAAAACCATAATTCAAAAAGAGTCATGTACCAAAATGTTTATTGCAGCTCTATTTACGATAGCCAGGACATGGAAGCAACCTAAGTGTCCATCAACAGATGAATGGATAAGGAAGATGTGGTACATATACACAATGAAATATTACTCAGCCATAAAAAGAAACGAAACTGAGTTATTTGTAATGAGGTGGATAGACCTGGAGTCTGTCATACAGAGTGAAGTAAGTCAGAAGGATAAAAACAAATACCGTATGCTAACACATATATATGGAATCTAAAAAAAAAAATGTCATGAAGAGATTAGTGGTAGGATGGGAATAAAACACAGACCTACTAGAGCATGGACTTGAGGATATGGGGAGGGGGAAGGGTAAGCTGTGACGATGTGAGAGAATGGCAGGGACATATACACACTACCAAATGTAAATTAGATAGCTAGTGGGAAGCTGCAGCATAGCACAGGGAGTTCACTTCTGTGCTTTTTGACCACCTAGAGGGGTGGGATAGGGAGGGTGGGAGGGAGGGTGACACAAGAGGGAAGAGTTATGGGAACATATGTATATGTATAGCTGATTCACTTTGTTGTAAAGGAGAAACTAACACACTATTGTAAAACAGTTATACTCAAATAAAGATGTTAAAAAAAAAAAAAAAGAGTCATGTACCCCAATGTTCACTGCAGCACTATTTACAATAGCTAGGACATGGAAGCAACATAAGTGTCCATCAACAGATGAATGGATAAAGAAGATGTGGTGCATATATACAATGGAATATTACTCAGCCATAAAAAGAAATGAAAATTGAGTTATTTGTAGTGAGGTGGATGGACCTATAGCCTGTCATACAGAGTGAAGTAAGTCAGAAAGAGTAAAACAAATACTGTATGCTAACACATATATATGGAATCTAAAAAAAGAAAATGGTTCTGAAAACCTAGGGACAGGACAGGAATAGACACAGATGTAGAGAATGGACTTGAGGACACGGGGAGAGGGAAGGATAAGCTGGCAAGAAGCGAGAGAGTGGCATTGACATATACACACTACCGAATGTAAAACAGATAGCTAGTGGGAAGCATCCTCATAGCACAGGGAGATCAGCTCCGTGCTTTGTGACCACCTAGAGGGGTGGGATAGGGAGGGTGGGTGGGAGACGCAAGAGGGAGGGGATATGGGGATATACGTATGCGTATAGCTGATTCACTTTGTTATACAGCAGAAACTAACACAGCAATGTAAAGCAATTATACTCCAATAAAGATGTTAAAAAAAATTGGCATCATATGCAAAAAATCTCGGTACCTTCCATTTTTGAATGTGACCTTGTTCATCAAGGAAACCATACCTCTACTGTCCTCTACAGCTCTGCCTGAAATCTCCATGAATTTAATGCAAAAATCCCACCAAATGGGTGCGGGGCCTGCTTGAGATTTAGAATCTGGCAGATCCCTACAGTCCCAATCACTTTTTTTTCTCTTTCTTGCAACATATTATTCATTCTTTCCATTCTTGTTTCATACATCTTCTGACACAATTCAGTTCCATCCAACCGTTTATTTCAGAGTTCTTTCCCAACTCTTCCTATTTATGGCTTTTGGCTGTTGGAAGTGAAACCCACATTATTTATTTGGAAGAAGGGGCCAATTTTTCTAAAGGATTCTCCACTCCATTAAGTGTGTCTCCTCAAGTAGGTTGTACAGTGGCACCAGGGAGGATTATCTGTTCTAATTTCTGGAGTCAATGCTTCTAAAAATAATCTCAGGCTCTTTTCTTGTGTCACTTCCAAGAAACCTGTGCACCAAGACCTCCACTGAGCTGACAACATGAGAATCCTGCTACCAAACTGCCAAGGAAACACAGGGCCGCTGAGTGGACAGTCTGCAGCCAAATCAGCAGAGGACCCCCATTTTCAGTCTTGTTTGGAATTATAATTCAGTTCTGAATCTTTCCAGAACTACAGCCAATCTTTGATCCTTGCAATCTGCTAGTTGGTGGGTTGTGCATAAAGGACAGCTTAGAGAAAAGTAGAAACAATGCCTCTTACCAGCTGTATCTTAACACCGGCAAAATCTCCATTAAAGGCAAGAACATTCCAGTTCAGTTGAGATTTTTACCCTGAGTGGGACTCCCGCTGTTGATAGAACAGGAAAGATATATTTCAAAATTTATGCCAGAAGTTGAAGTGTTGATAGTGACCTATTATAAACTCAAATACTCCATGAAGCCAGTTCTAGGAACCTAGCGGTTATTCAATGGCCCTTTCAGGGTTACTGCTGCAGAGGAGACCCAAGACCCCTCCTCACTTGATCTACAGCCTTGTTCAAAGTCTAATCCACTCCAGAGTCCAGACCTCTGCAGGGTGTAAAGTGAGGCACAGTAGGGACTCCACAAAGCTTTTTAGGCACTACTGTATCAGGAAGTGGATGAAGCTTTGGAGAGAGATTTGCAGAGCTGCAAATGTTCTTCACTGTTCATAGTCGTAAAGGAATTCCCAGTGATTAATCTTAAGGGATTATTAGTATTTGTTATAACTCTAAAGGGACTGCCCATAAATTTGGCTCTTCTAGTTACCCGTAAAGCAGCTACTGGGACAACCTAGCAACATAGCAGTTTCCACTGTTTAGCCAAGGCGCAGCATTCTTAAATCCCCAGGGAGCAGAGAATAGTAAATAACCTAGTCTGTTCAAAAGAACCTGCTCTCTGTTGCTGGCCATGTGTTCTGCTTTTAAGCTCCTGGAGTCCCGCCCCGCCCCCACCAAAGACCTGCCCCCTTCACCCTGACATGGTCCATGGGGCATCCTTCATTCTAGCCACATAGACCATGATGACTGGGGAGGACTGAGGGGAGTAATCAAACCACAGAGGCTCCAGAAGAGTTTCCATACACTCAGAAACAAAGGGTCAAATGAGAACCCTCTGTTTACTATATCTTCTCATTGTACATGACCTAAAAACTTGTCCCAAGTGTCAGGAAATGTAGGTTTGTAGCAGAATTGAGAAAGGAGGTAGAGATACCTTATGATGGGCATTAATGCTGCTCCCTCATTTTTCTAAGCCCCTCTTCTTCCGCATGCTCAGGAGGACTGCCCCTTCTGACTCCCTCAAAGTAAGGGACCCTGTGACTTGCTTTGGCCAGTGAAATGTGAGAGGAAGTGAAGACTAGCATCACTTCCATGTGGAAACATTTGAGTCATGTGAAAATCCCCATATGCTCCCCCCATCCCCTGCACGGAAACACATGTCAACGTCACAATGCCACAAGACCAAAGTCACCTGGCACGTTGAACCAACATACAGAGAGCAGCTGCCTAGAGAACTGACTGAACCTACAAAGGACTTTACGTGAGTGAGAATTAAACCTTTGTTGTTTCAGCCACTGATTTTTTGGGCGCTGTTTGTTACTGCAGCATATCCACGCTCTCCTGCTGGTACATGCCTCTGTGCTACTGTAAATTCAGTCTTTTCAGTCTGCATGTCATTCTCCTTAACGAGGGAGACAGATGCAATCAGAAGTTCATATCTCTCTGATTCCCATAAACATGACAACAACAAGCTATATATTTGGCCTACCCCACCTTACTCTTTCTTGCTCTAAAACGAATTTCCTTACTCTAAACATGAATTTCCCTTTTAGTTATCTTTAGTACTTTTTGCAAGATGTGCCTCACTTGGGACATCAACTTTTCTAGCCCTGTCATTGCACATCTGTGCCACTCTCCTACGTTGTTTGTACTTAATATTATGTCTCCCCCCTTACCCTGCCCACACACATACTTTCCATCATTGGTGCATGTTGTTTTTCAGTCTGGACTTAGTTGGGTTTCTTTGTGAACTTCCCTTTATCCTTCCACACCAGGATCATGTAAAATTGCATTTTTGAGAGTTCTCAGCAGTCTTAAGTGGCCTTCCCCTCTAGAGCTTCTTGTGATGGAACTGTGTCTCTTTTGCCTTGTGCTTTAAAATCAGTTTTCCACAAGTCTAAGACCATGGTTCCCCAACTGTGTGCTGGGGTGCCCTGGATACTACAGCAAACTCACAGGCTTGCTGCAAAATATTTTCAACTTCTGAGGAAAACATAAGGATACCCAACATCTATCAGACATCATATGAACTACTAGCTCAAGATTGTTTATAATTTCACCATTATATTGTATCACATTCCTTTGTGGACATCATATTTTTGCAAAGTTGGATTTTCAGTGGATACTGTAATAAAAAGCAAGTACCATGAAAAAAAATAATCAATATAGAACAGGAAAGGAAGGTGGCAGTGTCCTATCTGATTACAGAGTTTGAAAAGTTGTGCAATGCCAAACAGGTATACGCATTTAGTATTTGTTGGTTATTTAAGAATGAAATAAAATATTGTCTTTTCTTTCAATTAATGTGTAATATGTTTGCAAACAGCTACTAAGTTGTCAGAACAGAAATATTTCTGAAGGTTTTGGCCCTAACCATTTCTAATACATTAAACTGTTACGTATTTCTTTTGGCCTAAGAGCACCATGAAAAAATTACTGAGACATCGAGGGCATCATGAACTGAGAGAATGTGAGAACCTCTGGCCTAGGAACACACACAACCATACTCAACATTTTGTTACAGCCTTGAAAAGACATGGTCTATTTTCTTCAACAAATGGTGCTGGGGTAACTGGATATTCACATGAAAAAGAATGATGCTGGACCATTACCTCACAAACATTAACTCAAAATGGATCAAAGACCTAAAATTAAGAGCTAAAACTATAAAACTCTCTGAAGAAAATGTAATGGTGAATCTTCATGACCTTAGATTTAGGAATGGTTTGTTAGATATGACACCAAAAGCACAAGCAAAAAAAAAAAAAAAGATGAGTTGGACTTTGTCAAAATTTTGTACATTAAAGGACACTGTCAAGATAGTGAAAAGGCAACCCACAGAATGAGAGAGAATATTTGCAAACCATATGTCTGATAAGGGTCTATTATCCAGAATATATAAAGAGTTCCTACTACTCAGCAACAAAAAGACAAACAACCCAATTTAAAAATGGTCAGAGGACTTAATTAGACATTTCCCCCAAAATATACAAGTAGCCCACAAGCACATGAAAAGATGCTCAATATCATTAGTCATTAGGAAAATTCAAATCAAAACCCAGTGAAATACCACTTCACACCCACAGGTTGGCCATAATGAAAAACAGAAAATAACACGTTTTGACAAAGATGTGGAGAAATTGGAACCCTCGTTCATTGCTGGTAGGCATTTAAAATATGCAGCCATGGTGGGCAACAGTTAAGCAGTCCCTCAACAAGTTAAACAGAGTTACCAAGTGATCCAATAATTCTACTCCTAGATATATATCCAAAAGAAAACAAGTATTCAAACAAATACTTGTACACAAATATTCATAGTAGTACTACTCACATAATATTCACAGAAGCCATAAACAATGCAAATGTCCATCAACTGATGAATGGATAAATAAATGTGGTATATCCATACATTGGCATATTATTCAGAAGTAGAAAGGAATGAAGTACTGATACATGACACGATGTATACGAATCTTGAAAACATCATGTTATATGAAATAAGCCAGACACAAAAGGTCACATATTGTATGATTCCATTTATAGGAAATATCCAGAATAGCTATATCTATAAAGACACAAAGCAGTCCAGTGGTTGCCAGGGGCTAAGGAAGAAGGACTAGGGAGTGACTGCTTTATGGATACAGGGTTTACTTCTGGGGTAATAAAAATTTCTTGTAACTAGATAGATGGTTATACTATATCATGAGCATATTAATTGCCACTGAATTGCACACTTTGAAATGGCTTATGGTTAATTTTATGTTATATGAATTTTATCTTGTATGTCTCAATTACATACATATATGTATATGTGTATACATGTATTTAAAAGCATGGTCTTATACCAAGGTTTCTGTAACTTCTGCTCTGCTGGTGATTCCCACTTGCTGACAGAATTACTTAGGGTCATTTTATCTCAGTCATTGTAGGACAGCAGTTCTTAACCTTTAGTTCACCTTCAGGGGGTCAAAGGACACCTCAAAACTCTATATGAAATTTGTTGTCCATGTGTGAAGGGAGAAGGTGAACGGCAATGCAGTTGCCACAGAGGTCTCGGCCAGTCCCACTGGGAGTCGTGAAGCTGGGATGGTCTTCACGTATACCACAAGGGTCCAGCAGTGCTTATAAAGGAAGTTGGACCCAGGCTGCTTCCAGGGAGAGTACAAAATCTTCTGCCAAGAGCAATTTCGGGGAAGGACTCAAATGTGAGCTGGGGAATGAGTGCCTTGGTCCTGAAAGAGGGATCTGAGAGCACACGCACAAACCCACATCCACAACGATTGTTACAGTTGCAATAGGACATTAGCACCATCTGGGTGTGGGAGATTCCAAATGCTATATGCTTCTCTTGCCTGGGGCTTCTTGATTCTTGATCATCACTGGGAATCTTGACTTGGGTGATACTTCCTCCAGCTAAAGTTGCCTGACAACTTTCCTTTCAGCTCCCAGTTTCAAGTGCGTGTCTCTGTTGCCGTCTCCTCACCCCTCCAGGTAGCCTTCTTGGGCTGAGCCCCTCTCAAGTGACCCAGTCCAGCTCCCTTGCAGAGACTTTCCTAGCATATTCTAGAAGTGGTCTCAAAAAAATTTTTTTTGATCTTGCTGTCTAAATGTTACCAGAAGGAAAGATCAACTTTTCCAAACCAAATTCATTATCCTTGGCAGATGTGCTCTGTGTTTCATGTGGCTTGTATCCAACAGTTCCCTACAACTGGTCAAATCATTTCACTATCTAAGAGTATGATTTGCAACTAATTCATCTTGAAGTGTTTGACCAGAACCTACACTGCTTAAAATTAGAAATGCTACGTGTATTTTATTGAGATTTTTTTCAGTGCCCGTGGTGGGTGATTGCTAACATCTGCTTTGAAATTTTTCCAGACTAAAATCATTATGGCCTTACACTATAGCTTAGAACTTTGGATCTCGGTTGCCTGTTCCTCAGTGTGTCAGAGCAGGCTCCGGAACTGTTTCTTAGGAGTATTTTTTACCCTGCGCATAGTTTGTCCCTCATCCCACTACCATGCAGAGGTGGATTTCGGTTAGACTCTAATTTTCGAAGGCTCTTAACTCTACTCTTAGCCAGTGACTGTCTTTTCCTTTAATTAACAATTCAAAATATTCACCCTTCAAATTCTTGCCAGAAATTACGATGTTGAACTCTCTGCTCTCCAACACTTATCAAAAATTTCAAGAACTATTTATGGGGGCTGGCTTGAAAAGACATGCAAACATTCCTTTAGATAGTTAAAATTTTTACCTTAGGATTATAACAAACCATGTGAGTCTCATGCTTTTTGTAGAGGTGTAGATCTGTGCTTTGGCCTACACTGAGGGATTTTATAAGAAACTCACTTCTGAATTTATGGGGGCTGTGGTTGAGAAACCATCCACTTCATGACTGTGCTTTCTCTGTATGAGGTCTCTTGGGTGTAAGAAAAATATGTATTTCTCCTCATGACCTAGCTCGTTGGTAGCTAGCGGAAAGTCTGAATCTCGAAGCTAAGCAGATCTTTCTTTTTATGTTGAATTATCAAAAATTTCAAAGCCAAATTTGTGACTCATCCCTAGCAACTACCAGCACCTTAGGATATGCATTTCCCTCACAACCTAGCTTGTCTGTAGCTGGTGGAAAGTATGAATCTTGAAACTCAGCATATCTTCCTCTTTACATCGAATTATCATAAAATTTCAAAGCCAAATTGTGTGACTCACCCATAGCAACTATCAAGACCTACAGATATGCATTTCTTGGTATTGATATTACTATTTTTCTGCCATTTCCTTGTCATAGGCTCCTTCAATTATTTATTTTTATCCTTTTATTTGTATATAATTTGCCTTAAATCCTTCATAGAACAAGGCTTGGTTATAAATAAAATGAACTAGCCATCTCAACTTCAGTTTGACCTCTTCCTTGCCCAGCCACATTTTTTTTTTTTTTTTTTTTTTTTTCCGGTTCGCGGGCCTCTCACTGTTGTGGTCTCTCCCGTTGCGGGGCACAGGCTCCGGACGTGCAGGCTCAGCGGCCATGGCTCACGGGGCATGTGGGATCTTCCCGGACCGGGACACGAACACGTGTCCCCTGCATCGGCAGGCGGACTCTCAACCACTGCGCCACCAGGGAAGCCCCCCAACCACATATTTCATTTGATTTTTTTACAGCACTCTTTATCGAGCCTAATTAAATAATTAATCATGATGATAACAACTGTTGGTTGAGAAATTCTATATGCTAGATTCTTGACATGTTAATAAAGGTCTAATTTAATGTTTACAGCCACCTCCCAAGGCGGGTATTATGTCCCTATTTTACAGAAAAAGAAACCAAGACTCAGGAGGTTTAAAGTATTTGCTCAAAGCTAAGATCAGTAAGTGACAGATCCAGGACTGGAATACTCGGAAGCCCTTATTCTTTTCTCTGTGCTAGTCTGTCCACTCTGTGGGATGATGCTTAACTTTTCATGAGTCATCATTCTTTGGGTTTGAGCTGATACAATGACAGGTACCAAACAAACAAACAAACAAAACCAATGGTCCATTTCTCCAATGGGGATGGGAAAGTGAGGGTGGGTGTGATCTCTTAGCCATTTAACATTATTGTCCTGCCTAGCTTAAGTCAGTGAGCAGAGCTCCACCATCATTTTCTCTACCCTTTGAAGGAAGTGGAGGCTAGAGCTTAGACCAGAGGTGGAGATGGAAGTGGAAGAAAGAAGAGACAAGAGCTAAAGAGAAATGTTTTACTGGATTTCCAACATGGGACTAAAGAAGGAGAAAGGAACTGGGGGTTGTGTTTTCATTAGCTTGTAAGACTAGCCAATTTGGCTAGATTTTAGTTGAGTAACAAGCAGAAACCTGTATTTTATTATTTTTATAAAGTTAGGTTTATTGAGGAATAGTTTATATACAATAAAATGTATGCTTTTAAGTGTATAGTTAGATGAGTTTTGATAAATGTGTATAGTCATGCAGCCACTATCATGATCAAGATGCAGAATATTTCCATCACCCCCCCAAATTTTCCTCCTGCTCCTTTGCAGTCTCTTCCTCTGACCCCTTAACTGCTGGCAACTACATAGTATTGCCTTTTCTAGAATATCATATAAATGGAATTTTTCAGTATGTAGTCTTTTGTATCGTCTTCTTTTACTCAGCACAATGCTTTTGGAATTCATCTACGGTGTTGCATGTATCAATAGGTCATTCCTTCTTTCTGTTGAGTAGTATTCTATTGTGAATGGAAGTCACGTAAGTGGATGACGTACCAAAACTCATTTACCCACTCATCAGTTTATGAACATTTGGTTTGTGGCTTTTATGAATAAAGCTGCTATGAACATTTGCCTGCAAGTGTTTGTGGGAAAATACCCAGGAATGGGATTGTTAGATTGTATGGTAAGTAGAAGTTTGACTGTATAAGAAACTACCAAACTGTTTTTCAAAGTGGTTATACCATTTTGCATTTGCACCAGCAATGGATGAGATTTTTAATTGTACCACATTCTGTGTACACTTGCTACTATCAATCTTTTAAACTTTAGGCATTCTAGTGGATGTGAAGTAGTATCTTATTGTGATTTTAATTTGTTTCCCTAAACACTAGTGATGTTGAGTACCTCTTCATGTACTTATTTGTTATTTATATCTCTTCCTTTGGTAAAATGTGTGTTAAAATCTTTTGCATTTTTTATGGGTAGTTCATCTTTTAATTATTGACTTGTAAGTGCTCTATATTTTTGGGATACAAGTCCTTCAAAAGATAAGTTTTTGAAAATACTTCCTCCTGGTTTGTAGTTTTCCTTTTCTTTAGTGGTGCCTTTTAAAAGGGGGTTTCTAATTTTAATGAAGTCATAATTTTTGCACTTAAATTTAGGGCTATCATCCATTTCAAGTTGGTTTTTGTATATGCTACAAGGTAAGGGCTGAGATTCATTTGTGTTTTTTGCATGTGGATGCCCAATTGTTCCAGTTGACCAGCATCATTTTCTAAAATGTCAGTCCTTTTTTCATTCAATTACCTTAGCACCTTTGTCAAAATTCAACTCACTACATATGTGTGGATCTATTTCTAACTCTCTATTGATATGTGTATCCCTTCTTACACCAATACCATCCTGTCTTTATTACCATAACTTTATATTAAGTCTTGAACTCAAATATTATGAACCCCACATCTTTGTTCCTCTTTTTCAAAATTATTCTGACTATTCTAGATCTTTTGCATTTCCATACAAATTTTAGAATCTGCTTTTCAATTTCTAAAGAAGAGCTTCCTGGGATATTCACTGGGATTTGTTCAATCTGTTGATCAATTTGGGGAAGAACTGATATCTCAACAATATTGAGAATTCCAATCCAAAAGCACAGTGTATAGGTCTATTTATATAGATCTTCTCTGATTTTTCTCAGCAAGGTACAGGTATTGTACATAGTTTTTAAATTTATCTCTGAACATTTCATTTTCATGCTATCATAAATTATATTTTTTACTTCAGCTTCCAATAACTCATTGATAATACAGAGAAATATAATTCATCTTTTATGTTGACTTTGTGTTGTCTCAACTCACCAAACTCACATAGCAGTTCAGTAATTGTTACGATTCCTTGAGATTTTTTATGTAGATAATCATATTACTTACTAATAAAGATAGTTTTACTTTTTCCTTTCCAAGATATATGACTCATTTACTTTTCTTGCCTTATTACTGCCTAGGACCACCAGGATGACCTTGACTAGAAGCGGTGAGAGTAGACATCCCCATTGTGTTCCCAACCTTCAGGGTAAAGCATTCAGTCTTTCACCATTAAGTATCACGTTAACTGCAGGCTTTTGTTGATTCCCTTTTTCAGGTTTGGATCTTTCCTTCTATTGCTAGTTTATATAAAGATTCTATTATGAATGGAGTTTGGACTTTATAAAATACTTTTTTCCCCTGCATTGTTTCAGGTGATAATATGATTTTTCTTTTGAGCTTATTGATATGGTGAATTACACTGAATGATTTTCAAACGTTGAAGCAATCTTGTACTTCTGTGATAAATCTCCCTTTATTGATGGTCCTGATTATTATTTTTATATCCGACTGAATTTGATTTACCAGTATTTTGTTAAGGATTTTACATATATGTTTATGAGGATTATTGTTCAGTAGTTTTCTTGTAATGTTCTTGTCTAGTTTAGGAATCAGGGTAATCCTGGCTTAATAAAATGGGTTGGAAAGTATTTGTTCCTCTTCTATTTTCTGGAAGAGTTTGTGAAACCTGCATTTTTAAACTTGTCTGTTTCTATTCATTTTACCCCTGACCCTCTATCCTCACCTCAGGGTCTTTGTACATGATTATTTGAAATACTTTAAAGCTGTCTTTATTGAACTGAGAAGGCAAGGATTTTCTACACACAGGAGAGGTTCAAAGGCCCTGAAAAGGCCAAGTGTGTATGTGTTCCTATGCTTCTTCCCAAGAATTATTGTACAACATGAGAGAAAAATAGGGAAGAGTGTTTTAAACCTCGAGGAAACTAACATAAGGCCCATGTGTCACAGCCTCACATGGACAATGGCTACTAATCAGAGGGGAAGGACATTATATCAAAATCCACCCCTTTAGGCTTCCCTGGTGGCGCAGTGGTTGAGGGTACGCCTGCCAATGCAGGGGACACGGGTTCGTGCCCCGTTCCGGGAAGATCCCACATGCCGAAGAGCGGCTGGGAGCTCAGCCTGCGCGTCCGGAGCCTGTGCTCCACAATGGGAGAGGCCATAGCAGTGAGAGACCCACGTACCACAAAAAAAAAAAAAAAAAAAAAAAAATCCACTCCTTCAAGCAAGCGAGGGTGAACAATGCCAAAGCAAAAACCTTCTCTCTAAGTGTGGTTCCCTCCACTCATATTACCCTCCAGAGCCTTCTGCCTTGAAATCCAAAACCTTCCAGTGAGCCCAAACCCTTCAGGCCTAGAACAAACCTACATTTGAACATGGGTTAAACACACAGGCCAGTTCTTTGAGAATCCATATGTTTTTGCTAATGTCTCATAATCTGCCAGAAGCTAGACAAGTGACAGAAAGCCATCGAAGAGGACGGAAGAAGAAAGGGCCTCGTGCAAGCCTGTGATTTTACCCTCTTTCATCTTCCAGCCTTTCTCTCCTGGTGGAGAGGGGACTCCTGGAGGGTCTGGGCCCATCCCTTCCCTCTGGCATGGTGAGTGTGGCTCCCCTCTGCACACAGCAGTCTAGGTCCCAATCCTGGCTGATTTCCTCACTGCTCCCCAGGAAAGGCAGCCCTGTTCTTGGAGCTCTGGTTAGGGAAGGATAGCTGTATCAGTCAAGGTTCTTGCGGGAAACAGCTGGCACCCTCAAATGAGGATAATTGAGAGTTTAATAAGCACACTCTTTGCAAAGGTGTGGGCAGTAATGGACTAGTAATGGCAGGGCTCCATTATTGCTCCGTGTCTGAAGGGAAGAGAGGAGGACCTGGTTTCCAGAAGCCACATGGAGCAAGCTGTATGACGAGCATCTCCTGACAAGAGCTGCAACCCCAGGGGATGTGGGCCAGGGAATGATACCCTCACCTCAGTCTCCTACTGCTGTTGCACACCGGCCAAACCCCAAGGGAAAGCAGAGAACCAGGGAGCAGGTTGCAGTGGTCCACACAGATGAGCCTCGTCGGGTCCAGAGCAGGGAGGAGGGTAAAGAGTGAGTCCAGATGGGCACGGAAGAGACACCAGGGAGTATCTGTGTACCTCAGAGCCTTTTCTGTATTCTCAGCCCCTCATCACGGGGCCAAGGTACTTCTCCACGCCTTACTTGACGTCTCAGCCCTGGGAGGAAAAGCTTCACCATCTTTGGAGTGGAACCAGGGGCCTAGCCCTGGGATCTGGCTCTTGCCGCTGGGCCACCAGGTGGGGCAGACTGGAAGGAACGAGAGCCGTGCTCATTCCCTCCCCCAAAGAGAAGAATCAGGCCCCCGGAAAAGGCTAACTGGCTGTGAGCAAGGTTCAGCGCTACTCATTCCTGTTAAAATCCTCAGGCAGCCAGGGGCACTGAAAGGAGGCAGAAGTCAGGAAAATTCCAAGAAGCTTTTACTAAAAATAAAGTAAATAGCCTTTTCTTACAAGATGCCCAGCCACTAATTAGCCGCAGTACTTCTGTATGAGGAGAGGCCCTTTGGCTACAGAATATGAATTTTAAAACTACGCTTCATCCAAAGTGGCAATTAAGGGCTTTACCCAATCATAATAAACCTTGGTCTTCCTTTCGTAAGCAAGCTCTGCATCTTGCTGCCAGAGCAAACCCATAAGCTCATTCCTGGTTTCCTTCTTAAAACAGAGCAGAGCCATGACACTCCACAGAGCAAATGCTCTTGGACTGCTCTCTCCAGGCTCCCCGTGTCACCGGAGCAGCTTCCAGGGCTCCTTCACCGTGTTGACAGTGTTGACATGGGTGCAGCCGACCCCAAGTGTCCTTCAGCCCCTGGCCTCAGCCCAGACCTGCAGGACACCTTCCACAAAGGCCGTGCTGCCTGGTGGTGAGGGACACAGGCTTTGCGATCACTGTCATGGTGTTGGCAGGAACTGAGCAAGAACCTAGACTCTTCCTTCACGGCATTTATCAAAGTTTGTAATTTTACATATAACGGTGACAAACATTTTTATCCTGTGTGTATTCTTTGCCTCTTTCCCTCCCTCTACTCTGCCTCCTAAAGAAAATCATGACCTTGTCCACTTGGCATACTCCTTTCTCTTCCATCTTGGGATTAGTGCAGGGACCTGGGCGTGAAGCTAGAACAGGAGACACAGAGTGAAACGCTGGCAGGGCAGGGATGCAGTGGGTGAGAGGGGTGGTGTAGAAGCAGCAGAATTGGGGCCTGTGAAACAAAAGCAGGTGAGGCGCTGCCAGGTGCTGGCCAGCTGCTGCCAGGCCAGAAGGGAGCCCCCTTGTGGTCGGATCTAACTCTTTCTCAAGTCAAACCAAATTTGGATTTTTGTATAAAATTTCTTGATTGTTGTAGAAGCCAAACAAGACAACCCACAGGCGGTGTGGCCCTACATGCTTGCCAGTGTGTGACTCCGGGACAAGAAGATGTCCATCAGAAAGGAGCAGGAATGAGGGGGAGGGGGTGGGGTAAAAAGCTGGTTTTAAAGGGTCCTAAATCAGGAGTTGAGAGGGAATGAGGAGGCACCGCTGCCAGTAGTGAGGAGGAATTTGAGTGGCTGAAATTGAGAGAGGTGATTTCATAGATGTTTTGCTAGGCATTAAGAATGGACTCCTGCAGCCACTATGGAAAACAGTATGGAGGTTCCTCAAAAAAACTAAAAACTGAATTGACATATGATCCAGCAGTCCCACTACTGGGCATATATCTGGAAAAAACTATACCTCGAAAAGATACATGCACCCCTATGTTCACGGAAGGACTATTTACAATAGCTAAGACATGGAAACAACCATGTCATGTCCATTGACAGATGGATGGATAAAGAAGATGTGGTACATAAATACAATGGAATATTACTCAGCCATGAAAAGAATAAAATAATGCCATTTGCAGCAATACTGATGGACCTAGAGATTATCATACTAAGTAAGCCAGAGAGAGAAAGACAAATACCATATGATATCACTTATATGTGGAATTTAAAATATGGCACAAATGAACTTATCTACGAAACAGAAACAGACTCACGGATATAGAGAACAGACTTGTGGTTGTCAAGGGAGAGGGATGGATTGGGAGTTTGGGATTAGCAGATGCAAACTATTATATATATGTATAACGGAATCACTTTGCTGTATGCCAGAAACTAAGACACATTGTAAATCAACTATACTTCAGTAAAGTAAATTTAAAATAAAACTGAAACCTTGGGCTAGTCATCTAGATGAGCGTAAGTTGCCTATAAAATGGGACTCCTGATAATATCTGCTTTAAATACCTTGGAGTTGTGAATTTCAAATATGATAAAATTATTTGAATCCTTAAAAAAAAAAAAAAGAATGGACTCCCCACTTGGATGTTCCCTCGAGAGACTGAATAAAGATTTTAATTCTTTGAGGTTATTCTTTGGTTGGCAGACTGTGTTGTGTTGAGCTGACTCTACATCATGCAGGGTCACATGGCTGTCGGCCTTCCCTAAGGATAACTCACACCTGCGTATTTGGGGCTGTGACCGCCATCACACTGTGAGCCACCTGAGGGCAGGATGAGGGTCTGTTAAGCTTCTCACAGTTTGCTGAGTGAACTCCTCTCCAGGCCTTAGACCTGGTTCTTTTTTCAAGAGGTACAAATTTAGCTCAAACTCACTTTCACTTTCCCCTGGGCCAATCAGCATAATCAAATCCTGATATAATAAGCAGGCTGGGAGAAAGCTGAGCCATTCACCCATTAGCAAAGATAGAGTGGACTGCTCCCGAAGCTGCATCCTGGCTCCAGCTGGGCTGGTGTTCCAGTGACAGGAAATGGCCTGAAGAAAACATTTTGTGCCCCACTCCTTGGACCGGTGTTCTCTGTCAGCTCTCCCAAAGGTTACTCACAGAGGGCAGGCTTTACTCTCCTCCCTTTACCCTTAGGAATTGCATTATTTATCTGTGCTGTGTAAAAAAACGACTCCCAAACTTAGTGATCTAAAGCTACATACAGTTATTATCTGAGCTTCTAATTGTCAGGAGCAGCCTAGCTGGGTACTTCCGACTTAGGTTCTCTCACAAGGTTGCAGTCAAGGTGTCAGCTGGGGCTGCAGGCGTCTCAATGCTCAACTTGGGGAGGATCCACTTCCAAGCTGGCTTTCCTGGCTGTTGGCCAGAAACATCACTTCCTGGCCAAGTGGGTCTCTCCATAGGGCAGCTCACAGCATGGCAGCAGGCTTCCTTCACAGCCAACCAGTGAGAAAACGAGTCTTTTGTGACCTAATCTCAGTAGTGACAGCCCATCAATTTTGCTCTATTCTATTTATTGGAAAAAATCACTACGTTCATCCCACACTCAAGGGGAAGGGAATCCACAGGGCTTGAATGCCAGAAAGTAGGGATCCTTGGAGGTTTTAATCCAGCCTTGTTATTCAGGGTCCACAATGGCTACAAGCAGTGATGTAATGGTCATATCCCTCAGACGTAACTCTGTTCATCTCTTTGAATAAGCTGGGAAATACACATAATTGTCTACACCAACCAATCTTCCTAAGAAAGTCAAGCACTGATGTAGTTATGCACATGCACCATGGACATAAACCATATACAGATCCTGGGGAGAGTTGTTATACTGTACTTTGTTGAGGAGAGTGAGCCTGAAACATAAATACAGCATATTTTTTCCACATTCTCCTGTGACCCCTGGGTTTGAGTTCTGGTTCTACCTTTTACTAGCTGTGTGACTCTGGGCAAGAAACTTCCCTGAAGCTCCATTTCTTTGTCCCTAAACTGAGGGGTAATAAAAGAATTCATGCCACTGGGTTTGGGGTGGGATTAAATAAAAACAATTACATATATAAAGACCTAGCATTGTGCCTGGCACATTATGGGTACCAAAGAAATCATGAGGCTTATGATAATCATTATTATTCCATTACTATTCTTTAATCTAATGTATTTTGTTTCAAACTTTCTGCTCTTAAAGCCTGGCTTGCCTCCCCTTAGGATTAATAAAACTAGTCAATGCTAAAAACTCAAGGACAGTTTTTTATTACACCAATATGTGTAAGTTATAATCACAATCTTTGGATATCTGATGCTGGTAGTCAGCCTCAAAATAAAGCATCTCAAAATTATAACACGTTATTGCAGAAGTTTGCAGGAAACCAAACATTATAGATTGGGAGAAGCGGAGCTGAATCTTCACATTTCACCTCTTTGATCTCGCCCATATTTTGAATGGGTGATTTCTGGGTGAACCTCCACAGAGAAGGGAACTGTGGTCTCATATCTTGCGGCTGGGGTCGAAGGCCCCAAGTGTTTCAGAAGGAAGATGGCCCACAGGCGCCCTGCTTACTGAAGTTATATCCTGGAGTTGAACAGAGTAGACTGTCTTTTACTGCTTGCCTGAGGCAATGTCAGTTGCATTCCAAAAGTTTAGAAATACATGGGTAGACACATGATCTATGAAATAACTGTTGACTTTGCCATGTACTTTGGGCAGGGGCTAAGGAAGACAAAGGCACTTTTTTCCCTTTCTCTCTCAACTTTTTTTTTTTTTTTCCTCTGAGAAGCCGCAGAATTTTGACCCACTTCACATCTGCCTCCTGCCTCTGGTTTTGAAATCTGCAGCCTGATGGCTTGTTTGCTTGTTAGCATGAAAGGCTTGCTCTGGGTCTGTGCTTGCTTGTTAGTAAAGAACCAACAAGCGTTGCAGTCCAAAGGTAATCACAGCCTGAAATGACTTCCAGATGCCAAACCCCACTCCTGATGGTGAAAGCAGACTTTTACAATTGCATGGACCAGGTACTCAGTGGCTCTCACCCAATCCTGTTAGGGTTTTGAACATGCACATGTGTTCTCCTCCTCCTTTTCTTTCCCTCCCCTTGCTCCCTCTTTTCTCCTTCTCTGCCATTCCTTGCTTTCCTCAACATGGATCAATTTTAATCTGAAGAGCAAAATCAAAGCCAGATATAACCCAGTCTCAATTCTGCCACGAGCATCTGAACTGCTGTTACCCTGGGATCTGTTAGGTGATGATAGCTCCCTGTTAGAGCTGCAGCCACCAGAGAGATGAGTGGCTCTCTCCTCCAGCCCCGTCCTCGCAGGATTCTAGAAAGCCTATCCCAGGCAGGGTGCAAATATGGAGAATACTGTTCCTTGGGCAGTTGGTAAAGTTGGTACCAGAGGGACTATCCTACCTCCAGAAAAAGGATTACTGCCCGTACGCAACTCAGCATTGGCACAGAAATGAGACTGGCTGACAGAGCTGGAACTCACACTGGTAGAATACGCAGGATTCAGCAGTGACTTGGGAGACTGTGATTTCGATCCCGACATGCTGAGATACATGAGAGCTTCCCACAGAGAGTCTGAGAAAAGAAAGAAGGTAGAGAAGGAGTGAGGGAGAAAGCAAGGCTAAAGGAAGAAAAGGACTTAGTACTAACAGAACATTTTTAGAGTTACGTAATTAAAGTACTGAAAATAGAATCAAGAAGACTTTCAAAAGAGGAACTCATCATACACATACAGTAAGTCCCCTACATGTGAACGAGTTTCATTCTGAGAGCATGTTCAGAAGTCCAATTCGTTCCTAAGTCCAACAAAGTTCACCTAGGTACCCAACTAACACAATCAGCTACCGTTCTACATTCGGGTCCTGTGTCTCAAAAACTCACTGTGCCTCCTCAGATAAAGAAAATTCCCTTCCATTTCCTGCGTCGTGAATCTCTTCAGTTTTTCAGTTACTTCTTCTTCCTCTTGTCTCTCTTCATCCTTTCTCTGGGCCTCCAATTCCATCAGGTCTTTATTAGTAAGCTCCATGTTCTCATCTTTGAAAGTTCACAACTTCAAGGTTTGTATGTAGGGGACTTACTGTATTGACTTTCTCCTCTCAAAAAGTGAGTATCGGGCTTCCCTGGTGGCGCAGTGGTTGAGAGTCCACCTGCCGATGCAGGGGACACGGGTTCGTGCCCCGGTCCGGGAGGATCCCACGTGTCGCTGAGCGGCTGGGCCCGTGAGCCATGGCTGCTGAGCCTGCGCGTCCAGAGCCTGTGCTCCGCAACCGGAGAGGCCACAGCAGTGAGAAGCCCGCGTACCGCAAAAAAAAAAAAAAAAGTATCATTGAATCCAATTTCAAGTTCCACCTCAGTCTACCCACTGAAAGGACTTAAGTGGCAGAATCTTACTTTCATTCACTAATTACTCTCATGCTCCAGGTAGATCTGGCCATTTATGAAAACAAGAATCTGTATGATTTGATTATATGCATGTAGATAAAACACAAATGAAACATTTGTATACAGCCAGTAGAAGAGGTTTTTTTTTTTTCCAATCTCTTATTTTGGCTTATGTATAGTTAGTATACTTAAGTTATTACTTCCCTTATGAATAATTCATTAAATTTTAAATGTAACACAAATGTATTTCTTCCCAGGCAAAATAGCATATAGCTCGCACTCAACCACTTATTCCCAGATGTTTATACCAACAGGGTCCAAGAACTCCATAAAACTAGGATAATAGCACACTGAAAATATCTGGCCACAACTCATAAAAGAACGTGCATAATAAAACTGCTCCCACTGCACCCATCCTCCCTCCAATGCAAAATTTCCACATGTTTCAAAGTAATTTTCCAAAGGTGTGGTGGAAGTGGACCCCCCAAATCCAATATTCTCATATTACTGAGACCTGAGTTCAAGATCAAATTGAATAAAATAAGTACATGTATTCAACCCCTTTAAAAAGAATCTCTTAAAAATGAACCCTGAAAAAGTAATTTTAAAAGGCTGGTGAGCAGTTTGTTTCATTGTAAGGAAAAATTAAAGGGGTGTGTGTGTGTATAAGTGTTTGCCCAAAGTGATGAATGTATTCTCCAAATGGCCAGGTTTTCACCATCTTGTTAACATCTATGCAACTGAAAGGTTAATTATATAACAAAAGAAAACCATTTGCTGATGCTATTTTTTTCCTTTATTTTGCTTTGGAAATATTAATTACTTTGTATCAGTCTCTCAAGCATAATTTACGCCAGACAAATAGCAAAATACCCTAGTTCATTCATTTCTGGATTTTTGTTAGAAATAAGGGGCATTCAAAAACTGACCAGTTAGATGTCTAGTCATTTGACATCATCGGTTGGCCTTCATCTGCTTAAGAGGATAGAATTAGGTACATAAAGGAGAAAACTCTGCTTCTCCATCAAGGGAGGTAATAGGCAATGATAGGAAACTGGTTAGAATGATATAAACGGGAGGAAGCTATAATATATGAACAAGGCCATGACATACCATGGCCACTCAGAAAGGTATGAATAGTAATGTACTCAGGGAGGTAAGAAAGATGAAGGACTTGTGTCTGACAGTGGAACAAGGCAGTGGACAGACAGGAGGGGTGTAATATGCCATGAAGTAGAAACCAAACTGCATTTAATGTCAGAAAACCTGGGCTCAAGTTAGGCTTTTCCTCTCAATAGTCATGTGGCTTAGGCTTAGTGTTCTCATCTATAATCTTGAGATAATTGCTCCTACTTTGGATGGTTGCTGAAGAGACCAAGGGAGCTAAGAGGCTTTGCGAGTTGTAAAGTATCCTGGCTGTCAGCCTTACCAGAGTGGGTGACGTTGTATAAAGAGGCAGCTAATGAAATAAACACACCCTGGAACCGAGTCTTACTTTTTTTTTTTTTTGCGGTATGCGGGCCTCTCACTGCTGTGGCCTCTTCCGTTGCGGAGCACAGGCTCCGGACGAGCAGGCCTAGTGGCCATGGCTCACGGGCTTAGTTGCTCCGCGGCATGTGGGATCTTCCCGGACCAGGGCACGAACCCGTGTCCCCTGCATCGGCAGGCGGATTCTCAACCACTGCGCCACCAGGGAAGCCCAGAGTCTTACTTTTATTTATACCTAACATGTACCTAACAAGATGCTGTCCAACTCACTGCTTTATCTGTTAATGGGGATTGCAATATTTGTCTTATGTGGTGGTTGCATGGTTAAATGAGAGCCGCTGGAGATTTGTAGAGGGTGAGGTGCTACTCAAACTCAAGGCTTTGTTGCATTTTGGTGAAACACAACACATGCTCATTCATTCTTTCATTTATTCAACAGATATTCTTTTTTTTAAAAACATCTTTATTGCAGTATAATTGTTTTACAGTGGTGTGTTAGTTTCTGCGGTATAACAAAGTGAATCAGCTACACATATACATACATCCCCGTACCTCCTCCCTCTTGTGTCTCCCTCCCACCCTCCCTACCCCACCCCTCTAGGTGGACACAAAGCACCGAGCTGATCTCCCCGTGTTATGAGGCTGCTTCCCACTAGCTATCTATTTTACATTTGGTAGTGTATATATGTCCATGCCACTCTCTCACTTCATCCCAACTTACCCTCCCCCCTCTCCGTGTCTTCAAGTCTATTTTCTACGTCTGCATCTTTATTCCTGTCCTGCCCCTAGGTTCTTCAGAACCTTTTTTTTTTTTTAGATTCCATGTATATGTGTTAGCATATGGTATTTGTTTTTCTCTTTCTGACTTACTTCACTCTGTATGACAGACTATAGGTCCATCCACCTCACTACAAATAACTCAGTTTCAGTCCTTTTTATGGCTGAGTAATATTCCATTGTATATATGTGCCACATCTTCTTTATCCATTCATCTGTTGATGGACACATAGGTTGCTTCCATGTCCTGGCTATTGTAAATAGAGCTGCAGTGAACATTGGGGTACATGACTCTATTTGAATTATGCTTTTCTCAGGGTATATGCCCAGTAGTGGGACTGCTGGGTCGTATTGTAGTTCTATTTTTAGTTTTTAAAGGAACCTCCATACTGTCCTCCATAGTGAGTGGCTGTATCAATTTACATTCCCACCAACAGTGCAAGAGGGTTCCCTTTTCTCCACACCCTCTCCAGCATTTATTGTTTGTAGATTTTTTGATGATGGCCATTCTGACTGCTGTGAGGTGATACCTCATTGTAGTTTTGATTTGCATTTCTCTAATGATTAGTGATGTTGAGCATTCTTTCATGTGTTTGTTGGCAATCTTCAACAGACATTCTTGAGCATTAAACTATACCAGATTCTGCCACATTCTACAAATACTGTGGTGAATAAGACAGACCTGACCTTGTGCTCATAAGACTTAGAGTCAAGTTTGTTAAGCAAATGACCTGCAAAATGAAATAGGTAAGCCCAATTTTTGAAACCACAAATATTTACAATATTCTACCACACATACCCTTAAACACAAAAACGCAGTCAAGAATGTTTAGTAGAAAAATAATTAGACAAGAAATTAGAATATGAGGATTTGGTTTCAGATCTTCAAAGGTACATCACTCAAAGTCTTTGCACTCCCATTTTTCCATCAATAGTATTGGGCTAGTACAGGTTCTATGTGCTTCAAAGGCATTCTCTTAAGTGGGTAGGTGCCTTTATTCCAAATCTGATAGATTAAAAAACTATTGCGAGATAGACTACTGGACAATTTATCTAATTTCTTTACCAAGTCAGTGGCATGAAGAAAAAAGAGAAAGGGTACCAAAAGATACTTGAGAGATATAACAACCAACTAATGTGTACATTTTTTTTTTTTTTTTTTTTTTTTTTTTTTTGCGGTACGCGGGCCTCTCGCTGCTGTGGCCTCTCCCGCTGCGGAGCACAGGCTCCGGACGCGCAGGCTCAGCGGCCATGGCTCACGGGCTCAGCCGCTCCGCGGCACGTGGGATCTTCCCGGACCGGGGCACGAACCCACGTCCCCTGCATCGGCAGGCGGACTCTCAACCGCTGCGCCACCAGGGAAGCCCCCAATGTGTACATTTTAAACAGCCACCTGTAACAGATATTTTTGAACTAATTGTGAAAATTTGAACATTGCCTGAGTTTTGGATGATACAACAGAAATATCAGTAATTTTTGTTAGGTATGATAACAGCAGTATGCATTTATAAGAAATGTCCTATAATTTTTGGCATGTGTAAGAATGAAATGGTTTAACGCCTGGACTGCTATAAAATACTAAATACTCGAAAGGTTAATTATATAACAAAAGAAAAGCAACTGAAGTCTTCCACAAACATGTGTGTATATAGGCACATCTTACAGCCATATCTTAAAGCCAGCATTACTAATTTTTTTCCCTCTCATCTGATACACAAAATATATTATAAAACTCACTGAGGTGGAAACATTTTCCTAATTATTTGAGTTAATTTTGGAGTGGGGAAAGAACATAGGAAGGAAAGTTTCCAAACTTATTTCTTTGCAATAAGATTTCATTAAATTAATGGATGCTAGACTTGAACTCGGTAACTGAGAAACTTGGGTGCTTCTAGCACTACATCTGGCTTTGATATGGTTGCAAAGCTGTGGGAGGGGAGAATAAGTGGGTGGAGAGGGATAAGGGTAGTCAGATTCTTCCACAAATGATGTCCTGACTAAATCAGTAAGGCATTTTTTTTAGTTTGTATATTTAAGCCAGGCGTTTGTACATCTTTGCTTATCTAGGGCCAAATGGCTGCTGAAATAGAGTAATTTGCAATGTCTTAGACCCTCACTACTCAAAGTATAGTCCTCTCACCAGCAATATTGGCATCACCTGGGAGCTTGTTAGACCTGCAGTACATCTGACTCCACCCCAGACTTATTGAATCAGAATCTACATTTTATATCAAAAAACAACTCAATTAAAACATGGGCAGAAGATCTGAATAGACTGTTTTCCAAAGAAGACATACAGATGGACAACAGGCACATGGAAAGATGTTCAACATGACTAATCATAGAGAAATGCAAATCAAAACCACAAGGAGATATCACCTCACACCTGTCAAAATGACTAGCATCAAAAGACTACAAATAACAAATGTTGACAGGGATGTGGATAAAAGGGAACCCTCCTACGATGTTGGTGGGAATGTAAATTGGTGTAGCCACTGTGGAAAAGAGTATGGAGGTTCCTCAAGAAACAAAACATTGGGGACTTCCCTGGTGGCTCAGTGGTTGGGGGTCCACCTGCCAATGCAGGAGACACGGGTTCAGATCCCTGGTCTGGGAGGATCCCACATGCTGTGGAGCAACTAAGCCTGTGAGCCACAACTACTGAGCCTGCGTGCCACAGCTACTGAAGCCCACATACCTGGAGCCTGCGCTCCGCAACAAGAAGCCACTGCAAGGAGAAGCCCGTGCACCACAATGAAGAGCAGCTCCCTGCTCTCCACAACTAGAGAAAACCCGCGTGCAGCACCAAAGACCCAACACAGCCAAAAAAAAAAAAATTTTTAAATTGAATTGACACGTGATCCAGCAATCCCACTCCTGGGCATATATCTCAAGAAAGCAAAAACACTAATTTGAAAAGATACATGCCCCCCAACGTTCATAGCAGCATTATTTACAGTAGTCAAGATACGGAAGCAACCTAAATGTCCACCAACAGATGAATGGGTAAAGAAGATGTGGTACATATACAATGGACTATTACTCAGCCATAAAAAAGAATGAAAATTTGCCATTTGCAACAACATGGATGGATCTAGAGGGTACTATGCTTAGTGGAATAAGTCAGACAGAGAAAGACAAATAGTGTACGTTATCATTTATATGTGGACTCTAAAAAATAAAATGAATGAATATAACAAAACAGAAGCTGACTCACAGATATAGGGAACAAACTAGTGGTTACCAGTGCGGAGAGGGAAGGGGGGAGGGGCAAGATAGGGGTAGAGGATTAAAAGGTACAAATGACTATGTATAAAATAAATAAGTCACAAGGATATATAGTATACAGCACATGGAGTATAGCCAATATTTTATAACTTTAAATGGAGTATAATCTTTAAAATTTTTGAATCACTATGTTGTATACCTGAAACTAATATCATGTTATAAATCAACCATACCTCAATTTTTTAAAAAAAGAATCTACATTTCAACAAGATCTCCAGTTGACTTACATGGTAATTAAAGTTTGAGAAGCTTTGTCTTAGAATCTAAGGCTTAGAAAATTATCAGAAAGAAGACAAAGAACCATGCCATTATTGTTATTTGTGTGAAAGTAAGGAGAAATGAAACAGCTTTCGACAGAATCATTTCAAAATAGCTTTTGGTTTTGAAACAGTGACAGCGAAAGGGTTTACCGTATATGCACAGTTTCATAAAATCATCCACCCATATTTATGGATGTAGCTGCTGTCTGTGGTCTCCCTGCCCGAGGAATACCAAACCACTTCAGCATTCATTACTTCCACCCCAGGTGTCTTTCTTTCTTTTTAATGTCTGAAATCACGGACTCCTCTGAGAATTTAAAGGCATAAGCACCCACAGTCTCTCAAAGCCTCATCTCTTTGTAAACTTAGAATTTCCCCCAGAAGTGTTCTTAAAATATCCTGATCTTGATTTATTCAACCTTTTCTGTGATTGAAGTTGTGTTCCTTATGGATTTTTTTCTGCACTATTGCAGCCTGAGAGCCTGTGAGTGAGAAGGGGCTGCTGTTGCCATGCGCTCAGCAATGATGCCTCCACCTCAACACCGTCGCCACTTTCTCCTTCACCCACCACCTCTGGGCATTTTGTATATTGCTCCCCTCTGCCTACAGCCCCTCCCTGACCTTCCAAAGGGTGTAGCTGTGACAATCCCCCAGACTTGATGCCCTGAAGGGAGGGTCCTCTCTGCACCACACCAGCTTATCAGATCTCATGTACCCTGCTACGCTCCATTGTGCAAGCTCTACATGTTATTCTTTGTCTGGTAACATTTATTAAGTGAACCATAAAGCTACCAGCCCCCTACTCCACTTAAGGCCTTCTCCAGTTCTGTCTCTCCATATTAAAATGGGTGAAGCATACTATAAGTAGGCCTGATGCCAAGAGTTCAAAACTGACAACAATGCAAACCTGATCATTTGTGTTACAGGGAAAAGCACACCCCCCCTTTTAAAATACCACAAGTCTTTTGTTTTCTGTGGTCCTGGAAATCTGGAGGTTTGAATGGTGAGTGTAACAGGAACATCCTAGGCGCCATAACAGCCCCATAAATATCTCCTCAGCAGAGCTGTGCATCTCCCGCTGGACTCCAAGAGCTTTCTTTGAAGTCACAGGGCAGAAGTTGTGCACGTGGAAGAGGTATGCAACTTATTATTATCATTATTCGCCATTGCTTTAGAAGCTTTTAAGTAATACTAGATTTATCACATTTTTCTTACAGCAAATTTTAGTTTCATCTAGTGTTTCTTCTGAAGCCTGAACCAATAAACTGGTTTGTCTTTGTAATTGATCTGCCACAGTAGTTCCCATATTCTTCTGCCAAGAAGCCCTTTTGGAATCCTATTAAATGGGTAACATGACATTTATGGTCTCAGAAATTAGAACACCTGGAAGGAGGCCCAGAATTTACCCGGTCTCTTGGGGGATCCTCTAGTACAAAGCAGACTGGACCCTGTTGGATGGATCTAACTCAGAGCCGACCTTTTGCTACTGTCTTCCGAGGTCCACCCTCATCTGAAGCAGCCCCGTTAGGTTGCATTGCCTAGCATTGGACAAAGTGCGCAGTAAATAGCTCATCTTCTTGATTTGATTTTGCTGAGGGGCTGACATAAAGTTAGTGTGCATGCAAATAGCTTGGACCGCATTGTAGGGGAGGAGAAGGACACTTACACACCAGCTGAAAACCTCCATTCCTGTGTAGGTTTATACCCTTGCGCTCTATCTGTATATGACTAAGCCATCATTTCCTTCTTCTCTCTCACACACACACACACACACACACACACACACCTTGTTTTCTTTATCATTACAAAAGTAAATCATGCTCACTGTTACAAAACTTAATAAAAATAAATAAGCATTTTCCTACGACCAAATAACCACCGTTAAGTTTTAAGCACACTATTGTTCCAATATTTCTCTGTATGTGTGTGCATATATGTACACACTCTTCTGTACTTTTTGGTCTACAATGTGTCTTGCATTTCTGAGCATATCTACCCACTCTATCCTCAAAGAACCCACTGAAATGGTAAAAAGGTTATTTTAAAAATTTAAACCATTACAGCAATGAAAAACAAGAAAACAAGACCAAGGGTCTTCAATTAGCCAGAAGGTTTGAAGGATTCTAATCAATAGAAAAGAAAAGGCAAATGGTAAGTGGAGGAGTTACAGTAGAGGCAATAAAAGCCCAAACTCCAGAGACAAAAGCTGACTTTTGCAGGGCAGTCCCTCAGGTGATTCTAGCTCCAAATTGACAGGTTAGTCTGGGATGTTAAAGAATTTGGGACAGCTGGGATGCATGGGGCTTGCTCTCTTTCCCTCTCTAAATAGAATGGCTAATGAGACTGCTTTTGTCTTCCAGAGGACTAGGGAATATGTCTGGAAGGGCTACTGGTGAACGAGTTGGGGGCTAAGAAAAGCAACATGAAGTCGGAGATAAACCTGTACTCCCATAACAGCTCAGTAAAAGAGGCAGAGCCACCAAGGCGCAGATAACGCTGAAGACCTTCACCCTGGAGAAAAGCCCACCTGCCCTTTGGCAATTGTCAAGGAACCACAGCCCAATAGCAGATTCGCATTTGCCTCATGGAGCTCCAGACAGCTATGGAGCACTGTCTCCAAAGTTCTCAGGGGAAACTATTTTGAACCTACTTTTCTACACTCAGCCAAATTTCAAGTGTGAAGGCTACAGAAAGGCACTTGCAGGTACGTAAGAATTCAGTACATTTAGTAATCACACAGCCAGGAAGAAAAAAATTACTTCTGAAGCAACCCAGCAAAATCTAAAAATAAGCCAAGAAAGAAGAAAACATGAGATATAAGAAGCCGCAGCTACCTGATATGATCCAAGAAGATTTATAGATGTGAAAAAGAAAATGAAAGGCAATCCTTTAGACAAGGGTGTGTAGAAGATGCTTGTTTGAGTGACAAAAATGTTCAAAACTGAGGATTACATTTTATTCTCTGGAGAGATTTGTATTCGTGTACTCATTCGTGTACAAATGTTTCACACTGTTTTTAAAATATCTTTATTGGAATATAATTGCTTTACAATGTTGTGTTAGTTTCTGCTGTACAACAAAGTGAATCAGCTATACGTATACATATATCCCCATATCCCCTCCCTCTTGCGTCTCCCTCCCACCTTCCCTATCCCACCCCTTTGTGATAAGACTATCATAAAGCATCGCGCTCATCTCCCTGTACTATGCAGCAGCTTCCCACTAGCCATCCATTTTACATTTGGTAGTGTATATATGTCAATGCTACTCTCTCACTTCGTCCCAGCCTCCCGTTCCCCCTCTGTGTCCTCAAGTCCATTCTCTATGTCTGCATCTTTATTCCTGCCCTGCCACTAGGTTCATCAGTACCATTTTTTTAGATTCCAAATATGTTCATTAGCATACGGTATTTGTTTTTCTCTTTCTTACTTCACTCTGTATGGCAGACTCTAGGTCCATCCACCTCACTACAAATAACTCAGTTTCGTTCCTTTTTATGGCTGAGTAATATTCCATTGTATATATGTGCCACATCTTTATCCATTCATCTGTCGATGGACATTTAGGCTGCTTCCATGTCCTCGCTATTGTAAATAGTGCTGCAGTGAACATTGTGGTACATGACTGGTTATTGTAAATAGTGCTGCAATGAACATCATGGTACATGACTCTTTTTGAATTATGGTTTTCTCAGAGTATATGTCCAGTAGTGGGATTGCTGTGTCGTATGGTAGTTATTTTTAATATTGTTTTTTGTTTTTTGTGGGTTTTTTGGTGGTACGTGGGCCTCTCACTGTTGTGGCCTCTCCCTTTGCAGAGCACAGGCTCTGGACACGCAGGCTCAGTGGCCATGGCTCACAGCCCAGCTGCTCTGCGGCATGTGGGATCTTCCCGGACCGGGGCACGAACCTGTGTCCCCTGCATCGGCAGGCGGATTCTCAACCACTGCACCACCACGGAAGCCCTATTTTTAGTTTTTTAAGGAACCTACATAGTGGCTGTATCAATTTACATTCCCACCAACAGTGCAAGAGGGTTCCCTTTTCTCCACACCCTCTCCAGCATTTATTGTTTGTAGATTTTTTGATGATGGCCATTCTGACTGGTGTGAGATGATACCTCATTGTAGTTTTGATTTGCTTTTCTCTAATGATTAGTGATGTTGAGCATCTTTTCATGTGTTTGTTGGCAATCTGTATGTCTTCTTTGGAGAAATGTCTGTTTAGGTCTTCCACCCCTTTTTGGATTGGGTTCTTTGTTTTTCTGATATTGAGCTGCATGAGCTGCTTGTATATTTTGGAGATTAATCCTTTGTCAGTTGCTTCATTTGCAAATATTTTCTCCCATTCTGAGGGCTGTCTTTTCATCTTGTTTATGGTTTCCTTTGCTATGCAAAAGCTTTTAAGTTTCATTAGGTTCCATTTGTTTATTTTTGTTTTTATTTCCATTACTCTAGGAGGTGGGTCAAAAAGGATCTTGCTGTGGTTTATGTCATAGAGTGTTCTGCCTATGTTTTCCTCTAAGAGTTTTATAGTGTCTGGCCTTACACTTAGGTCTCTAATCCATTTTGAGTTTATTTTTTCACATTGGTTTTTAATTATTATAATCAACCTTTAGACAAATGATAGAAGACTAAGTTATGGTTTAAGAATCTTGTAATCACTATAAATATTAATGCAATTTTAAAATAGGAGTTAAACAGAAGGAGAGATGAGAAGACATTCAAGTTCCAAATTCCTCACACTTTGTACCTAGAGGCCAGTGTATAATGACTGAATTTGATAAAAATAAGAAATATAAGAAGAATTATATATTTTAAAATTACAGTGATAACTGTTAGAAGCAGACACAGACGTTGTTAGCAGGATGGAAGGACACCGGGGATTAAGGAAAGGGAGATTTTACTTTTTATTTTAAATATGCCTATACGGTGTCATTTTTTTAAAAAACCATGTGGGGCTTCCCTGGTGGCACAGTGGTTAAGAATCCACCTGCCAGGCTTCCCTGGTGGCACAGTGGTTGAGAGTCCGCCTGCCGATGCAAGGGAAACGGGTTCGTGCCCCGGTCCGGGAGGATCCCACGTGCCATGGAGCAGCTGGGCCCGTGAGCCATGGCCGCTGAGCCTGCGCGTCCGGAGCCTGTGCTCCGCAACGGAAGATGCCACAGCAGTGAGAGTCCCGCGTACCACACACACACACACACACACACACACACACACACACACACACACAAATAAATAAAAAGAATCCACCTGCCAATTCAGGAGACACGGGTTCGAGTCCTGGTCTGGGAAGATCCCACATGCCATGGAGCAATTAAGCCCATGCGCCACAACTACTGAGACTGTGCTCTAGAGCCCGTGAGCCACAGCTACTGAAGCCCGAGCACCTAGAGCCCGTGCTCCCCAACAAGAGAAGCCACCACAATGAGAAGCCCGCACACTGCAACAAAGAGTAACCCCTGCTCTCAGCAACTAGAGAAAACCCGCGTGCAACAGCAAAGACCCAATGCAGCCAAAAATTAAATAAATGAATAAATAAATTTTTAAAAAATAAAAATAAACAAAAAACCATGTGCATGCATTACCTTTATGGTTATATATCTTGAAATCTTTCCAGGTGTAACCCAAATGTTACCAGCCTGTGGATATAACTGAGATCACATATTTATGCTCAAATTGTAATGGTCCTAAGTCTCCATTTGCCCATTTGGGAAGTTAGCTCCTACTTAGTATCTCCCTATTATTTCTGGGAACTTCCAAAAGGATACCTCTCACATGAACAGAGTAAAATCTTTCAGGTCCAGTCACCACGATCCCTTTATTGTGTGCTTTCTCTCCTGTTTCTTGGAACTTGATATATTCTTGAATATCATTCTTAATGACAGTGTTTTCTTGATCTTCACAAAATCTCAGGTATTTGTTGTCTCCCATTCCAAACCTTCAAATCAAAATCAAACTTCCAACTTAGAGGAGACATAGAGGTAGAGGAACAGGCTAAACAACTTCAAGAGGAAACAGCCAAACACAACCAGTAAGTCCAACAGTTTGCAGGACCACTGGCTTAGTCTCTGTAATCAGTCTGTATTGTAGCTCTGCTGCATTCAGATTGAGGCTTAAGGGACACAGTCAGATGCTACAGGGGTACTGGGGATACCTCCTGTAAAGAACATTTGGAGTCACTGGGAAATTTGAATTAGATCTAGTTATTTTATGAGAGGAAAACTGAAAACACCCTAACATGGAAAATCAGAGATTATTGACTAAAAAAGCAAGTACACTGTGATCTCATTTAGCAAACATACACACATACACACACTCACATACATATACAGAAAGAGATCTGGAAGAATATACACTGAAAATTAACAGTAGTTGTCCCTGGTTGGTAGGAATATGTTTTAACATTTGTTAATTGAAATATAGTTGACTTACAATATTGTGTTACTTTCAAACGTACAGCAAAGTGATTCAGTTATATGTATATTTCAGACTATTTTCATTATAGGTTATTATTAGATATCGAATATAGTTCTCTGTGCTATACAGTAAATCGTTGTTGCTTACCTATTTTGTGTATAGCGTTTTAATTTTTTAAATGTATGTTTGTTTTCATTTTCTAATTTGCTACCATATGTACCGCTTTTGTATTGTAATAATGAGACTTGATTTTAGAAACTCTAGTCTCTATTTCCTTTGTCTAGATCTTGGATCCCTTCCTTTTCTATCAACATCTAACCCTTGAACAAAAGAATGCCTCCCCCACCTCCATCAATATTTTCCCTTCTCTCCATTAACAATTGACTCTTGGAAATACAGAGGCCGTATAGATAAATAACCTGGGTAATTAAGGCTGGTGAGTCACAGCACTGGGAGTCCCGAAATTCACCCTGCTCTGGGTAGATTCTGATGTGCACACCTTGTGTTTTTAATTTCTCAACCTCACCATGGGAGATGAACGAATACCTGAGGGTCAAGACACAGCACATTCATCTCTCGGATTATAACAATGCACCCAAGTTAAGATGGACTTTAACATCTCTGTGGTATTGCTGACAAGTAGCTGATCGAAACCCTTAAGGCTTCCTCTTTAGGAGAAAGTAACACTAGTTCTGAATGGCACGTGACACTTAGCAAGAGGCCCTTCTCATCTCACAATGTGAGCTGCACATGTGCACCCACACCTGACTCTGCATTTCCAACACCATGGATCTTAAGGGTATGCTTTTCTGAAACAGCTCTTTCCCAGGTATTCACAAAAGACAGAAAGAACAATGGTGTATTTATAACTCTTTGAAACCAATGAGAGTTCCACATGGGGAGAAAAAGGGGGGAAGTCACAGAATTAATCAGAAACCTTTTATATTATGCGCACAAATGTTTGGTCTTCTGGGAATATGTGTAAGTGAAGTCCCATACCATAGCTGAAAGCAGCAATACATAATAAATCCTGGAAGATGTGTGCTGGATGGTGGGGAGGCTGGGAGAGACAGAAAGGGTAAGAATGATTAAAGAATTTTAAGAAAATTTAGGTCTAAGTGAAAATAGGCATTCCATATGAGAAAAATAATAGTAAGAGAAAAACACTTAATAGACAGGTTTTCCCAAATCCTCACATTTAAAGAACTCGTACAGCATAGCCCTCCTCTGCAAAGGTAATGTACAAATCCAAAGAATTAAGACCGAGTTGAAATACAGGTAACCATGGGATTCTTTTATAGCATCCCTTGTCTTACCATGATTCAGGTACATCCTGAGTCAGGCTATTACAACTAGAACCAAAAAAGATTTTTGATAGAACAGCTAAGCAATAGCATGGAGAGCATGATCTCCAACATCTCCATATTTTCCTCCATTCTAAACATGAGTAGTCAAATCTAGGGAACTTACAGGATAAAAATGTTTCTCAATTCAAATCTTCCTTTTCCCACATCTTTCTCTCAAGATAATCTCACAGCATTGGAGCTTAGAGGATGCTTATGGATCATTTATTGAAGCCTCAGATTTTATAGGTGATCCAGAGAGGTAAAATGGCTTCCCAAAGTAACTGGTGACAAAACCCAGACCTGTATCCAGATCTCTTAAATCCCACGTCCAGAGCTATTTACAATGAACCCCACACACTTCATGACCTCTTACAGATAGGACATCTTACACTGTGCTTAATTTAGTCCTCTTTTCAGTAAAGCAATGCAAAGTAAAACAAAAATGAACAAAAAAATCCCAAGAACCTCCCCCCAAAACCCTTCCCTTAAGAACAGCCCTAAGACTCTGCCACAATTATCTGTAACCAACAAATACTTAAACCTGAGAATATCCTTAGATTTATGTACAGATTCCTTTTATTTCAGCCTGTCAGAATTAATCATGTCTTATACCCTCTCACATAAACATTTAGCATATTGTTTGTCTCTTCAAGATAATCACTGCATTCTATATTATCCTAAAGGTTTGCACTCATCATTGTATTATTTGTAATTAGTCGTTTGCATGGCTATTCTTTCCATGTGTTGTAAAACCTCGAATAACAGGCATCTCTCAAATTCATCTCTTTGCCCTCTTATACCCTGCATATAGGAGACAGAATGAACGAATTAGATCAATGAGTAAACTGGCACAGTCACATCTTTTGGGTGGCTCTTCTTTCCCTTTCAAGAAGACAATCTATTGTAGTCATCAAGACATTACGTTATACACAACTCTAATTTAGAACCTTAAGTTTTTGCCACTAAATATTTCTAAAATAGGTGAGATTGAGTAGAGATTTTGCTACTACTGGCATTAGAAAATAGAGGATGTAATTACTTGTCAACTGCAAGTCTTTTCTATCTTGTGGATTGTAAAATGTTTTTTAAACCACCTGAATTTAACTTTTACTCTGCCTGGCTTCTAGCAAAGAGTAGGAGTTCAAAATGCTGAGGTAACACACTAGCTTTTTTTTATAGCCAATAAGTAATCAAGCCATGATTCCAATCAGGTTGTCTGTTGCCAGAAACCACACTTCTAAAATATTTTTTTACTTCATCTTGCCTTAGGTTCCTCAGGTTCTGTGCTTATAGCATTGGGCCTAGAAGTTTACGCAGTGGTGTGCTGGTCAATATTAACAACTGGCTGTCTGTGGGGGAAAGGCCCTGTTTAGAGCAACTGCTGGTTTCTGTGGTGTCAGTATTCCACTATAGCAAATTTAAAGCTACCAATGTGATGTCACCGAACACAGAATTGGAGAGAGAGAAATAGTAGCATGCCATTACATTAATGTTATTTTTATGGTATTTCTGCCATATGCACGTAGGAGACACAGATAACTGCCCAGACAGTGATAACAGTAAAATGTAGAAATATAATTAGGAAGTAATAAATTTTAAATATTTATTACCTTGTTTTAAAACAATTTACTTAATTTTAAATTTATATAATTTGGTGGTAAATAATGGCTGAGTTTAACAACTGCCTCATTAGATTCCTAAAAATGTAATAACTGTCTCTCCTAAGCCTATAGCACACAATTAGGTCTACACCCAAAGTGCCAAAATCTGTCGTGTGTGAACTTGGATAAGCTATTTGATCTTTCTTGCCTCTGTTTCTTCGCTTGTAAAATGGGACTAATAATATCTACTTTGTAGGGGTTTTGTGAGGATTAAATACATAAAGTGCTCACAATTGTGCCTGGCATAAGGTAAGCACTGCGTAAGTGCTATCTATTACTGCTATTATTCTTATTATTAATAAGGCAAAGGTACAGTTTTTAGGATTCAGAAGACTAAGGGCAGTTTGGCTGTCTTAAGACCACTGACACTCTGTGATGATGGCCCAGACAGAAAAACAGATACAAAATGTGATGAGCCGGGATATTACTTCACCACATCTAACATTTTCTGGCCAGAATTACATATTACGGAATGTATCTTCTCGATGGAGCTGGATCACCAAGAAGTCTGAGTAACTGGAACCAACTGAAATAAAATATGAACACTACTATGCAAAAATATCTTTTAACAACAATAAATTTTTTAATAAAAATAAAATAATGGCTAAAAAACAAGTTGCACTCCTTTGGTTTGCATCTCTCTGTGATGCCAGCATCAGTCAAGAATAAGAAACAAGTTATCTTTACCTGGTAATGAAGACACTTTGAATTATTAGTTCACCACATAACACCTATGTGACCTCAAACAAGTTACTTAGCTTTCCTGCATCTGAGTTTCCTCATCTGTAGAATGAGGATCATAATAGCTTGTCCATCATGGCTTTGTTTTGAGGATTTAATAATAAATGTTATGTGCTTAGCACAATGCCTGGCACAGAGGACACCCTAATTATATTCACTTTTATTACAATTATCACCTGTGTGTCTTCTCATTGAGATAGTTACTCGGCATTTAAGCAATTGTTCTGATAACTAATTCTGTGCATTGAGGGAGACGGGAAGGAGAGAACAACAAAATATTTCACTCTCAGAGAAGTGAGCTAATGATGTCTCTTCCTGCTCTCCCTCAATTCTAATGTTAATCCTCAAACATTTTAAGATGCTCCATAAAAAGCAAATGTTACTGCTTTAGGGGGCAGACAATGGAGGAGCTGATGTCTGACACATTTCTTGACCTTGCTAGGATGGAGAAATTAAGTGAGCATTCTAAAGTCTGGGATTTGACATCCCCTGATAAATGAGGAACATTCCTCATCACCTCTCCTCTGACTTCATGAACATAAGAACTAGCAAGCCTCCAAGATATGCTGGCCAACTGCAACATATCTAGTTTAAGGGAGATGCTATTTGCTAAAACTCTGAATAAAGACCAGTAGAGAGAAAGCAGCAACATATAGCTGATGAGTAAAACATCAGCATTTGGTGGAGTTGATGAACTGTCTTATCCCTGGTGGCGCAGTGGTTGAGAGTCCGCCTGCCAATGCAGGGGACACGGGTTCAAGCCCTGGTGCGGGAGGATCCCGGATGCCGCGGTGCAACTACGCCCACGTACCACAACCACTGAGCCTGCGCTCTAGAGCTCGCAATCCACAACTACTGAAGCCCGCACGCCCAGAGCCCATGCTCCGCGACAGGAGAGGCCAGCGCGATGAGAAGCCTGCAGGCACCTCAAAGAGAAGTGGTCCCTGCTCACCGAAACTAGAGAAAGCCCGCGCTCAGCAACGAAGACCCAATACAGCCAAAAATAAATAAAATAAACAAATGTTTTTTTAAAAATCAGTATTTGGGGTTTGAAAAGAGCTAGAAGTTAATTCCACCGAAACTGAACTTCCCTTCCAAACAAGTGAGTGCTGGTTGAAATTAAAAATCTGAATCATGGGGCTTCCCCGGTGGCACAGTGGTTGAGAGTCCGCCTGCCGATGCAGGGGATACGGGTTCGTGCTCTGGTCTGGGAAGATCCCATGTGCCGCGGAGCGGCTGGGCCCGTGAGCCATGGCCGCTGAGCCTGCGCGTCTGGAGCCTGTGCTCCGCAACGGGAGGGGCCACAACGGTGAGAGGCCCGCGTACCGAAAAAAAAAAAAAAAAATCTGAATCATGCATCTGTACTTACATTGATGATCCTAATTTATAGCCAAATTAGTTGACTTCATTTGTCACCCAACTTTACACTTTGGCCCTTGAGTCTCAGGTGTGTCCTTTAGAGCCACATGGAATAATTCATTTATTTGTTCCTACAACAAAATTTCTTTGGCTGCCCTCTAGAGCAAGGGATTGTAGTTATCAGTGAACAAGACAGGCATGGTCCCTATTCATGGAGTATCTACCAGGAAAGGTCTGTCAAGCTCATAGAGGATGGCTTGCTCCATCAACTTCTGGATTACCAACTGAGAAAAACTTGACCGCATTCCTTTGACAGAATAAGTTCAACATCTTTTCTGTATAAGAGTCTTTCTGGTATTTGAGGACAGCCATGCCGTCTTCCTGAGTCTTCTGGTCTCTATCAACAATCCCAGTTCCATAAGCCATTGCTAGACTTGGCTTAGGGTCTTTCCCCATTCCAGTGGCATCCCCTACACATACACTCTCCTTGTCAACCTCCCTCTTAAATGTGTGGAGCCCAGAACTGAGACATGTTCCAGCCTCACTGGAGCTGAATGATCACCCTTATGCTGGAAACTCTACTTCTTTAGCACAAACCAAGAACATTCACATTCTAGGCTCATGTCAAGCTTGCAACTAACAATTAATATAGGCCTTGAGTTTAACTATGCTGCTATCCATGACCGCCTCTTCATACATTCATGCAATTATTTTGTATCTGAACATAGAATTTTATACTTACCTTACATTTATTAGTCTTAGTTGTGGTCAATTATTCCTATCTACATAAGGTATTTTTGTATACCGATTGTGTCTCCTTTCAAATTTCTTATCCTTTATAAGTGTCATGATTTTCCACAAATATGAGAGCAGGCCAACAGGCCTTAAGATCAGCTTTGGTGCCTTCTTGCATTCCCATAGCATTTTATGTCTAACTCCACTACAACATTACATTATTGCCTATTATATTTTGACATGTCTCTTCTCCTCACTTAACTGTGAGCTCCCCAAAGACAGTGTCTTCTCTGTCTTTATATTTCCAGTACTGAGTCCAGCTCCTGACATATAGAATATGTTTAAAAGAAAAACTCTTTGTTTTGAAGAATGAATGAGTGAATGATACATTCAACCAATTATATCACCAAGGTCACATTTCTCTATCTTAGCCCCAGGGCTGCCATAAAGAACTTTGTCAAGTGCCTTATTGAAATACAAATCTATAGCTGTACCAATTCTGCTACCTTCCATTTTGGATAAAAGTCACTGTGTTTCTCTGAGCCTCAGATTCCCCACGTGTAGATTATCAAAGCTTATCAAGATTAATACATGAAATATTATGTGTAAAATTGCTTTACAAAACTGCAAAATGTACAAATGTCAGATGTAAGCATTCCCTCATTCTAGCAGCCTTATCAAAAAAGGAAATTATGTTTATTGACCTTGCAAGAGCTTGTGGCTTGTGGCTTCCATTTAGGGGCAGGAAGTGAGGCCTCTTAAAAGACTGGCAGGGAAAGGTTCAAAGGATGAAGCCTGGAGTCAAATTCACCACAACCCTCTGGTTCCCTGTGGAGGAGGGCTCTGAGAGAAAGCTGATGCCTCTTGTCCAAAGCCTTCCCTCTTGGCTGGTCTTAGGGGGTTGTCCAAATTCCATGTTGAAGGGTCCAGAGAAGGTCTCCTGCAGACCTTTGTTTGGGTGGGCCTGTGAAAAATCTTTTGTAAGCTATCAAAGTTTACACCATGTGAATGGGGGAAATGGTCCTTTGCCCTAGCAAGGAAGGAAGGGAGAAAAGCTGGGAGATGAGCAGGGAGATGCTCCTACCCTGCTGAGTGGATAGCAGCACATGCAGGTTTTTCTCTGTTACAACAGGATATCGTGAGGAAACAGCTGTGTGCCACTGTTTTAGGCTATCTCTTTTTCTGTCTGGGCATTTCACTGCCTTTGATATTATTGTCTTACCTAAGCTATAAAAAAGACCACATTGTATTGGGTGAATCATCCAAACAAGGGGTAGGTCCTCAGCCACCTGGATTCTGGAATTTGGAAGCTAGGCTTCAGCTTGGCTGGAGAATCCACTTGTCTTGTGGCCTCTCTCTCCTTGACTTACAAAGAGGAAAATTGTATTTGAGGACACTTGAATATGGAAAAAAAAATTGCCTTTGCCAGGAGAAAAGAGCCAGCCCTATAGAGAATCCCAAACTGAGAGCAGTATTTTATCAGCCAAATGGTCCAGCTATGAGGCCTTGTCTTTCTTCTCTGTCATTGTACTCCTGGCACCTAGCACAGTGCCTGGCATATAGCAGCTGCTCAATAAATATGTGTTGAATATATGTGTGCCATTCTACATCCATGAGGATAGGCACCTGTGGCCCCTTGGCCAGAGCTTTAAAAGGGCAGCAACACCTCCCCAGGCCAATGTTAAGATGGCAAGATCATTACAGCAAGAACATGACCCAGAGCAGTTCACCAGAGAGAACTTGGACAGGAGGATTCAGCTCCTGGATTCCACCTTGAGATTCTCCCTTCACAGTCATCCTTGGTTGATTTTAATAAAGGGGGCTTACAGTAGCTAACTGCTAATGTGTAAGGAGAAATGACCGCTGCTCTGCTGTAGTTCTGCTCAAGTGACCAGTACTCACGAACAGAGAAGCCCACGTTTTTAAAATGAGGCAAGGATGAAGCCAGAGAAAGGAACTCAGGAATAGTGTGCCCCTGAAAGGCAAGGCGAGGCGAGGCGAGGCGGGGCGGGGCGGGGTGGGGCGGGGCGGGGTGGGGCGGGGTGGGGCGGGGTGGGGCGGGGCGGGGCGGGGGGTAGGGAGAGGGGACTGTAATTGACGTCAGAAACGTAACTCTGAAAAATGTTCTTTCTGTATTTCTCAACGTTCTGTTCCCACCTTCTGACTTAATCTCTTTTTTAAAACGTTACTTTCAAAAATTTCTAACCGAGTTGGTGGAAATGGAAAGGAAAGACTTTCTTCCCGTGGTGGTGCAGGAGAAGCTGGGTACGTCTCCGGGGAGGGTGTGGAAGTGACCGCAGACAGGCTGGCTCTGCTCAAGTCCGCTGAGCAGAGCTGGATCCCTTCCAGATGGCTGGACCCCACTGCAACCTGGAGCCTGCCTTGCGGGGCCACAAACACCCCCAACTTCCAGTCATCTCCTACTTCTTGCTGGAGTCTTGAGGACCTGGCTCTCATGCACATGAGGAGGGTCCTATATCCCGTAGCAGCTGATACAAGGTCGTCGCGTCCCGGGAAGGCTGCAGGCTTCTGTGCCTTCCCCAGGCAGGGGCATAGGAGCCGGGGCGCCTGCGTGGGAGTGTGCATATCATCCCCGGGAGCTAGGACCTTCTTTTCACCGCTTGCGGAGGACATCCACCGACGGCTTAGTAATTGTTACCGCAGGCGCTTTTGGAGGCATTTCGGGCCGTTATTGGGGGAAATCTCGCGGACTGGGAACGGGGGACACTCGCGCTACCGCCAGCAGCAGCGGCGCGGGCCACCCGGGGAGCCGCACTTCCTGCGACGTTTCCTCGGGAGGTGGCGCCACAGCCCGTCGCTGCGCCGCAGCAGCAAGCCTTTCCCCAGCATAACTCTGGCAGCGCAAACTCCAGCTGGAGCGAGTCGGTGGCCCCAGCCTGAGCCTCGGCCGGACCCCAGCAGCGCGGCTTCTCCAGCTCTCTGAGCTTTGGCGCGTGGCAATCGGAACCCCACCCCGCGGCTCTCCAAGGCACAGAGGGCGCGCAGGGGCGCGGGACCTGGGAGCCCTCGACTTGGGCCAGCTCCGCCGTGATGACCCAGGAGCCATTTGTTAGGCCACGGCTGCTCTTGGTGCCTTAGTGGGAGAGCCCAGGGGAGGACCTCGGCTGGTGACAAGGAACCAATTCCCCCACGACATCCCTCTGCCGTGAGGAACCCCAAGTCCGCTCGCGGTGGCCACCGAACAACACAAAGAAACCCTTTTCTTTAGAGATTCGGAGCGGGCAGTTCTTAAGTCCTAAAATGTCTGCGAAGTTTCCCGCTTGCGGCGCACTCAGCCGTCTGGCCTGGCCGCGACAGCCGTGCTCGAAAAGCAGAGCAGGGTTCGGGGGCGCGTTGCACAGGAAGGAAAGTCGCGTGTGGCCGCAGAGCTATGGGTTCCAGCAGGAGCTCGGGCCCTCTTAGCCTCGCAGACCTGGCTCAGGGCCCGGGTCCGGGATCCGAAGCTCTGGAGTCCTCGGCCCGCGGGAAGAGGACTCGCAGCCCGCGCGGTCGCATTGGGCTGGAGGTCCCCCGCCGCTGCGCCTGCGGGGCGCCGAGCCTAAGGAGGAGCGGATTCAGCGCGCTGGAGAGAGTTTGCCGAGAGCCGGGAGAGGGCGATATTCACCAATCCCTTCCCCCCAGATCAACCGTGCAAAATGGGGATGGCTCGGGGTGGAGGATCTGCACGTGTGGGTAACGAAAAAGGAGCCGAAGGCCTTCCCACCCGGGGGCCTGCTAGACATAGGTCCGGGAATGGGACAAGTGCGTGCGGCCACTTTTTTCCAGGTTTCGTATTGCCTCTCCTTCTCCTGTCACCGTTCTGACAAAACTCCTGCCACTCTCTCCCAGGGTCACAACCCTCACCCTCGTCTAAAGGAGTATAGATGTCTGAAGAGCGCATTACAGCAGAGGCTTCGTTTTGCTCAACTTTTCGTTACAGCTCTCTTCATCCAAATCGCAGGCCATTATTCTCGGCTTCATTTCCACATAATAGTTGACAGCAGACAAGGAAGCACTGGTGTAGGTGAACTTGAACCTGAACCTGAGAGGTGACTTTGTTAATTAGACATTTGGAGTTCTTCGTTCGACCCTCAGGAGCGTTTCTGGGAATGTGTTTAGGGAGAGTCTCGCAAGCAAGAGTCCCGGTTCAATCCTTTTCCTCCTTTGGCACAATTCAGGGTAGGATGAAATGTGAGGTCTCCTAAATCGTTAAGATTCTCTGGTCTGCTAGAGGAGTCTTAAGTCACTTGTTACTTTGTCTTTTAGAACCATTATCCATCCCTAATCACCTATTTAATGTCTGCTCTCTGGGGTATGCAGATATGCATAGCCTAGCATTCAAAGACGTGTTTCTGGAGTAAACTATTGTCAGACACCCCCCCACACACACACCCCACTGCCATTTATTTTATCGAGTCTAGCTTAAAATCTAATTTTTATAAGTCTTATTATATATTCTTGCAAGTTTAGTCCCATACATCATTTAATCATGAACAAATAATTTCCATGTAGTCCCTGAATTGCCAACTGATGGAGGAGAACAGACTTGAGGACTTTTCAACCTTCAATAAAAGGAAGAGGACTTTACATCTGGGGTGAAAAGGGGCTGGGGAGCTGAGCCAATGGGGCAGCCGGCCTTTACGGTGTGCAAAAGCATTCAGACACATGGAGACCCTTTCGCAATAAAACTTTATTGATGATCGTTTGAAAGTTATGGCAACTCCAAGGTTATAAAACTTGTCATAAAATACCAAGCAGTCATTAGTTTACCTGACCTCATTTCAATATAAACTTCCACAAAACATTTTATTTTGTTCCTTCCTATATGTGGGGAAAAGAAGTTGAGGCAAGATACAGTGGCCCATTACTGAGGACCCAAGATCTGCAGTTTGACACTCTCTGACCTTCATCCGTGTAAACAGAGCAGTGAAATTCACATTCTGTTCTTTCCTGTAAATATTATTGTAGAAAAGATGATAATAGCAATGTTTTTGTTCAATCATCCATTTTTAGCACATATCCAGGCTCAAGTTAGAATGGAGTGTTGTTCCTCTTCAGAAGATCTTGTGAGATACCTTTAACAGTTGTTAAAGTGTATTTGCTCCCTAACCTATGCATAGGAAGCCTAAGAAGGGCAGCCCCTATGGAAAACAATATGGAGGGTCCTCAAAAAAATTAAAAATAGAACTACCATACCTTCCAGCTATTCTATGTCTGGCTATTTCCCCCCCCAAAACCCAAAAACACTATTTGAAAAGATATATGGGCCACTGTGTTCATTGCAGCATTATTCACAATAGCCAAGATATGGAAGCAACATAAATGTCCATTGATAGATTAAACAAGATGAGAGATATACATATCTCTCATCTTGTTTATCTAAAATATTCCATTATATATATGCATATATATAATGGCATATTACTCAGCCATAAAAAAGAAGGAAATCTTGCCATTTGCAACAACATGGACAGACCTAGAGGGTATTATACTAAGTCAGACAGAGAAAGACAAATACTGTATGCTTTGACTCATACGTGGAACCAAAAAAAAAAAAAACCCAGATGAACAAACAAAACACAGAAACAGACTCTTTGATACAGAGAACAAATTGGTGGTTGCCAGAGGGTGGCCGGGCGGGGGTGGGGGGCGGATAGGCAAAACTGGTGAAGGAGATTAAGATGTGCAAAATTCCAGTCATAAAATCAATGTCACAAGGATGTAACGTACAGCATGGGGAACACAGTCAATGAAATTGTAATAACTTTCTATGGTAACAGAAGGTAACTTGACTTATCATGGTGATAATTGGTAATGTACAAAATATTGAATCACTATGTTGTATACCTAAAACTAATATAACATTGTAAGTTAGTTAAAATTCAATTAAAAAAACAATTTGTGTCTTCCCCCAAATAGTTCCACACTGAGGGCACAGATCTGGCTGCTGTTGCTGTTTTACAAATAGCATTCTACAGACACAAGGAGGAGTAGCTGAAGAAGAAGAAGGAAGAGGAGGATGGGGGGATGGGGCGCAGGAGGGAAGAGAAGCAGCAAAGAGCCACACTTTATTTGGCATGTGACCTAAGGAGTGCATTGTGTGAAATAATCAATTTGTATTTAGAGTTATTGAGAGGCCAGATGAATAATTAATCCCCCAACACAAAATCATGAGCTTAAAAAAACGCAGCTGCCTTAATTGAAATCAGCACTTAGAATTGTGCTGCAGAAAAAAACCCAAACTGGTGTTGCAAGAAAGCTCCAGGAGATAACTAACCCGAGCTCTGTCATCATTGTTTCTGGTACAACTGTATATGTGAACTTATACCACTGATCAGAGAAAGAACCAGCCACAAAACAGTGATAATTTTGAATAGCTTCTCATCTGCCCAAACTCCACTTTGGATTGACTGAAGCCCACGTTCTCCTAATGCTGTATAACTAAGGTCAATCTACCAGCTTTTAGGGCGAAGAGATTTGTGAGCAAGTACAGATGGCAAAGGTTGGCCTTGTGTTAGCTGTGTGCTAATTTTGCCCAAACATGTAAAAGTCTGGATATACTTTTCACGGATTGTTTAAAATATAAGCTTCAAGATAGATCCAGGCATACATGCATTTATGGTGGTTTAGGAATCTAATATGTAAAACGCTAACTGCTTTATGACCTCACTGAAACTCATCTTGGTAATGTTATGCTTAGTTTCCTGGTGTGCCTTAAAATATTTCAGGGATTTCATGGAATTTTAAGTAGAAAAGAACATTTTAAAAATCAAAATCTTATGTAAAATGCTTCTTTCTTCTAGAGAGTGTATCGGGGTGTGTGTGTGTATGTGTGTGTGTGTTTGAGAGACAGAAAAGTAGTATATCAGAGAAAGGGAATGAGATTGAGCTCAAGGGAAAGAGAAGTACAGGATACAGTACTAATTAAAGGGCAAACTCTCCTGGTGTCCATAGCTTTCCTTAGTTGGTGAGTAAAAGTCCCAGTAATTTAAGTTACCATTTCATACTCCCAGGCACAGTGATGCCCCGCACCAAAACAAAGTTTCTGTTTCCCCAGTTTAGCACTGACTTCCAGGAAGAATAGGAGAAAATGGGCTGTGGATCTATAAAGCGGTTGATAGGCTGAACACAATGTCTTTATTGGATTTTAGAAGCAAATAAGAGATCTAAATTCAGATCTTTGAGGTTAGGACATTTTCAAAAAGCTCATGCAGTTATAAGAAATAACTTATTCGGAGATAAGTTGGCAAATTGTTCTTATAATTGAGTTCATTAAATTTATTTGTTGAGATACACACACATACACAAATGTATTATCAATATGTGTTGTAGCAATATGTGTTATATGTTATATAACATATAACATATATAAACAATAGCAATGACTTTAATGAATCATGTTTGTATCTCTCTGCTATTGTATTAATCCCATTATTCATTGTGCTTTTCCTAGATACCTTAAAAGGGTGGTATAAAGGAGAAAAGTACCTATTTTAATCAGCTATGAAAATATTTCACTCTTATTCTATCTTCCTTCTCAAAATAACTATTCTTCACCCCCCAAAAAGGTCATTTAGACTTTCTATAGTGATGTTCACTATCTTCACATTCACACAAATGATCTCCACTCAGCTCTATTTAAGCATATTTACCAGGGAGGCTTGGTTACCAAGGAAGCATCCATTTGGATTCACCTTTCTGAGCTCTCCCTTATAGCATATTCTGGGAAAGGCATGGGAATTACCCAAGTGGATTTTTAAATAGTTTTCATGTCAAAAAAATGTAAAAGGACAACACATCATACACACACTTCTTTTTCTTATATTCTCCTCTATTTAGAGATGTGCAGGTCATTAGAAAACGTTCCCAAGACGCTATGTGCTCCTTCAAATTTCACCCACACTTGTTTTCCTAGGTGATCTGGTTTATTAAGGCTTAGCTACATAATGAGAAATATGTCTTCAATGGTGTGGGGGGGTTATAAATATATTTGAAGTTTTTTTTGGACAGATGGGTGATAAGATTGTGAAATCCCAAATTATGCCTTGAGTTCCGTACAGATGACATGTACAGACTGTATAGCTTTGCCCTCATCATTTGTGTTGACACAAGAAACTTTCCTTCATGAGGAAAAAAAAATGCAGCTTTTATGTAGCATCATCCAAATGTATGTTACTCATTCTTCTTATATAATTCAATATATACCTTACCCCAAGGGTATATTTTCCCCAATGAGACTAATTTGCTCTAATAGGAATAATAATGCCTCCAAGTACCTAATACCTTTATCCCAAAAAACCCTCATGTGACTTAGCAGTTCCATGATGAAACACATAGATCATATGCACGTGTGGCCAGAAGCTGTGGTTCATCTTACACAGATCTGTAGAAAGTTAACCCTCTAGTTTCTGTTTGCCCTTTTTTTGTCCTCTTTGACATAGGGAGCCCTTGAGAAAGAGAAAGTCTCTTTTGTTTCACGGCTAAAATATAAAAAAGTGTGATTCCAAAGGAAAACTCATGCACACTTTTTGTTTACCCTTCACTGAAAGAGGACAATTTAGAGGAGACTCTGGAAGTCATAATTCATATATAACTTAGCAATGTCTGAAATTCCAGCACAGAACTTAAATAACACATCTTTCTACTGTATATTCTCTTGGGGAAAAATGTAGATGGATACACACATTTAGTTCTAAAATAAAAATTGAGGAAATGATGAGGAAGATACAACGTACTCACATCAGTTCCCATTTGAGGACTTCATTTTATGTCAGAGTTGGAGAAATGCAGACTGGTTTTGAATGATAAAACTCTCTGGATTTAGTATCTGGGAGATCTGAGAGGTATGTAAACATTTAAAGCCTGTCTCTCTCTTGTTTTGAGTTGGCTTTTTGTTACCTACAAGTTGATTTGCTTTCTTTAATCTTTACACCCATTTACCAATACATGCAGTGCAGTACTTCCACCTACCAAGTAACCACTGAAATCTGCCGGCGTGAAACATTAAAACTGCAAATGGAAAATCTACCCCAGTCAAGTACAGCACTCTCCCTTTAAACACAGCAGTGGCAGTGCCTGGTTGACCTCGCTGGGGAGGCTTGTAAAAGAACCCTGTATTATACAGCCTGCGCAGCGAGGGTGATTTAATCTAACTAAAAGAATTTTAACTTTTCTATTTCCTGACTTTCAGGGGTTTAAATTTTTAGCCTTATACTGTCATTTTTGAAGCTTTTTTACATTGAGTAATGGGATCATTACTTCTCCCCCCACTGAAAGGGATGTATCCAAGAACAAAACCACGCGGCTGGGCAAAATGCAATCCCAAAGGGAACTGTACAGGAATCGCTCAGGCAATAAAAACTGCTAAGGGATTTGTGCTGTCAGCTCGCCAGAACGTCAGATTCATACCTCTGGTCCTACAAGAAGGTGCTAGGGGGCTTTTTAAAGGTCCCCTCTTGCCGTGACCTTGGCTTTCTATCCTTCTAAGAAGTGGCTTCCAGGCCAGCCACTGTCATAGGCTCCCATCTTGATCCTGCAGAAAATGGAACCAGCCTGTTCTCCCAATCCTCTACACCCTGGGAGTCCATCAAGAAAGGCAGCTGCACTGTTGTAACCTCCACGTCATACATGAGACCCTGGTCCAGCATTTCTGGTGCTAATCTCTGGTTGGTGCAATCCTCTCCCCTGCCCCCCAACCCTTGCAGACATTAAACCTAGACGCTGGATGTGATTTAGCAACAGAACCAAAATTGTAATGCCTTTATATGTAAGGACAGAAATAACACAAAATCATAGGAAGTGCAATAAAATACAATGGGTTGGTATTGTCTAAAAACCCTTTTTTATTTTCCTAAATTCTCCCTTCAAGAAGTTTCTTTCTCCTTTGTTTTCCCTATGCCCATCCTTACTAATTATAATGATTTTTGTTAAAAGCTCTACCCCCAAAATTGATTTTTTATTAAGTGCACTAGCAAAATAAATCTACATAATTAAGATATGCACGTAAACATCTTTGCACACATTTTAAAATGTGTGAGTAGCTTTTAAATGTGCAAATTCCTTACAGCATAAAAAAACCTTAATTTTTTTCACATTTGCACAAAGGATATATGTGTACAATAGCACTTACTTGGGTTTTCCTGAAAAAAGAATTGGACTAATTTATATGAATTTAAAAACATTTCATTTGAATGAAAAAGAAAGTCAACTATATAAAGGCAGTTATTCCCCCCCCCTCGTCTTCTTAGAAAAAAAAAATGAAATTCGTTTACTCTGCAAAGATGTACCATGTTTTATCTCTCTTGGCTTAGAAAAGAGATGCTTTTGAGAGGTTAGGTTTATTTCTTTTTTACATTTCTCTTCCTTAGTCTCTATGTACTCACTGAAAACCACATTGTTACGTCCCTCCTCAATTTCCCCAGAACTATTTTCCAGTCGTGTCTGCGAAGTGGTTACCCTCTGTGTTCCCACTGGCTCGGCACAAAACTTGTCTCAAATGCCACTGCGGAGGAGGTGGGAGGCCAGCTCTTTTGCTTGCCGCGGGGAGGGTAGGGTTTTTAGACTGACGGGACACTATGCTGGCAGACGGAGGAAGAGAGAGCCGAGGAGCCTACCTGAGCCTATCCAGTGGGGAGGACGGGCACAGCCAGGAAGATTTGTGGCGTAGGACCTTCGCGCCCCACGCTGAAGATTGCTGGAATACCGGCTCTTGCTGCAAGAATAGAGTTAGGCTCCTTCTGCCCTGCAGAGCTCTGGTGACCCTAGCAAAGACAGATCCTGGTGTGGATTGCAGTTTCTTTCCCAAACCTGAAAGCACCAGCTTGGGATTTCAAAGTTCAGGTCCTTGACTGGAAGGCGTCCCCCTAGTACACCACCCCCCAACCTCCGCTCCGCCATGCCCAATCCCCCCTCAGTGTACAGAGACAGAGCGAATTCTGTGTGGGCCACGGCTAGAGAGCACTTCCCCAAGCTAGTAAAAATGACCCCTGCCCATAACAACCTGGCGGCTTTCTCTTCTGGTTACCACCTCTCCCAGGGTGCGCTGAAATCCTTTTATCACTATGGTTTTTAAAATGAAATGATTGATTTATCCGCTGTACCTAAGATGACGAAAACAGTTGAGCCGGACTCCAAGATGCACTCCAGAGCAAGGGAAACCTAATTGTAACCCAGACTCCGGCGAGAAAGCCAGTCTAGCTACCACCTGTGTTTCCGACGCACTTGGGCCCAACTAGCTGTGATCATTACGAGTTCTAATTTTATTGCATCTCGGCTCCTCCCGGCTTGGCCCCACTATAGTGGTCTTAAAAAGAAACACCCACAGGCACACACCAGAACGAATTCCCAAGAAAGGCAAACGTGGATTTCTCTGCCTGTAGACCGATTTGAAAGCGCACGGGGAGCCAGATGGGCACGTCCTGGCAGCCGGGGAACCAATCTCAGCGAAGAGCAGCTTCCCATTCTTCCTGGACCTCGCGGTGCCCCTCTCCCTGCAGATCCCCGCGGTCGCTGCCGCTCCCGCTTCCATACCCTGGGGTAGCCCGGGCCGGTGGGGGGCGGAGAACAGTGCACGCAGCGGAGCCTGATCCAGGTCTCCCGCCCTCGCCCCGTCAGTCCCGACCTCCTTGGCGGGCGTGGAGTCTGTGCCCACAGTGAGGACATCGCGTGCGGGTCCTCTTTGCCGCAGGCTCTCAATGCGGCCTTAGGCGGGTTTGTCTCCTCTAGGTAGTGGAGGGGAGACGGGCAATGTCCACTATACGTGCAGACACCTACGGTAAAGGGGCTTCTCTTGGGGCTTCAACGTGAGCTGTCCCTGCAGAATAGGGAAATTCGGAGAGCGACACTGGGGACACAGTTGGGTTCATACACAGTGTGATCTCACTTAATCTAAGTGTCTTGTGTGCTCTAGGTTAATCTAAGTCTCTGATTTATCTGTTGTTTGAAACGGGAAAGACAATACCTCCTTTGAAAGTTTGTTGTGAATGCTGGACGTTTGGAGCCCTCAACAAATGGTAGGATGAGCTGGTGAAGGATGGGCCCATCACTCCCCTTCCAGGCGCGGAGCCTTTTGCAGTTTCAGGCTTTCCCCCCAGCGCAGGAACCGTTCATAGCCCAGGGCTCTGAGTACCTCCTGGGGACCGCGAGAGGATCCAGCCCGATATCCCGTGGAAGACCGGCTTTTGGTGAATCATGAAAAGACTGATGCTCAGGTTCGCCTTGGAGCATGGTGGGAAAAGGTACGGAGGTTTGGAACCCAGTGGAGAGTTGAGGCTGGACGAGGAACTGGAAAGGAGAACTAAAAATTTCGGGCTATAGAAGTTCTGCGGATTTTCAATCTTCCCCAACCTTGGCAAAAATTACTATGGGAGCGCGATCAAACTTGCACCTGTAGGTGGCGCTATGACGAGGTGACAGCCGGGAGAGAGGTAGCCACGGACTCAAAGACCGCGGGAAAATATCCGTGAATACGACCCTAACTATCTGGTCCCAAGCCCGGATTCCTGTTTTCGGAGAGACAGCGGAGGACAGTGCATCAAGAGTCTCCGTCCTTTGGGTCAGCGTGGGGCTGGTTGGTGGAATTAGGCCGAAGAAGGCGACAGGTTGGAAATCCTGCACCGAGACGGCAGCGCGCCAGGCGGTCCCACCACCATGTCCATTGCCCGGGTGCGAGGACTCACGGAGCTGCGCAGGACCCGAGGCGATTCGTGGGGACACTGTGCCAGCTGCAATCCGAGGGGACTGCGAAGTGAGCGCATCCCGGTTCTCGGCCTCACTGAAAACGAGGGGAACGCCGAAGCTTAGCACCAAGACTCTGGCCCGCACGTTGATTCCAGCCCCTTGAAGGCTGCAGGCAACCCCCATCACGCTGCGTTCAACAGAACCTGGACCATGGTGGGGGACCCGAAGGGTTTGTGTTTGCTTGAGACCCGAAACCTAGTCTTACAGGCAAGGCCTGGCTCTCGTTTCTCTTTTCTGGGAGCCTTTAGGCCAACTGGGTCTTCAGTAGGAAGCAGCCCCACTGCCCGCACATGGACTCTGAGGGCAGGATCTTTAAGAACCTCAAAGCCTGCTTTTCCCACATGCAGCAGCAATTCTCTTGAGCCACCGAAGCTCAGGGCTGTAGAGTGACCGCGGACAGTGTCCTCCTCTCGTCACCGAGCTATGTGCCTTCCACAAATGCTTCTAACTAGGCAGGTCGAAGTCCCCCCTCCCTTTGGCTGGACGCTCAGCCTGGCGTCCCTGCAGGGCTCCTCCCTGCCCGGGTCCTCCCTGCCCCTGCCCCCAGCCGGGATCCGATCCTTGATCGCACTTGCCGTTCTGCAGCCTAGAGTTTTGCCCCTTGCCCCCAAAATGTGTTCTCTTTCATTTGTGGAGTTAATAAACAAATATAACCATATCACATGGGGCACCACGCCGTCCTTCTGAAAGCAATTCCGCTGTTGAAAACTGAAAAATGGGTGTAATTTGCGTTCAGAAAGTGATGTTCGGGTCACAGCAATTTCCCGGGCCGTTATTTATTTTTACTTTAAAGTCTTTAGGGAAGATTTGCTTATATACTCGGGAACCTTCCACTGAGAGGGTACCAGTAATCCCGCTTGCCTTCAAAGCGGGGGGGAGGGGGAGGGGGTGGAGAACAATTACTGAGTGACGCTAATATGGGGAAACTGAAAAGAAATGTGGATTGTTTTTATTGTAACAGAAGGAGTGTGCAAACAGAAAAACCAACCCTGGGTGATCGGAAACAGGCAGGCGGAGAATTAAAAGCGGGTTTCAGGCGGCAACAAGCCCCTCCCCTGCCCTCGGAAGGAGAAAGAGGGTGAGGAGCGCTCGCACCCCCAGGGCGGATCCCACGGCCAGCAGCGAGATTTCCGCGCTCTGGCAGGACCCCGAGAGCTGCTGCCCTCTGGGGAAAGGGTCTTGAATCGTGAGCACCACCAGCCGGAAGGCAGAGAGGACGCGGAGAGGCCTTAGAGGCTTTCGGAGAATTTTCCAGGCTCCTCTTGGGGGCCCCAGCGGCCTCTACTTGGGCTGGTGGGTCCCGCTGCGTCCGCAGCCCAGCGAAGTACAGGCTGGCAGGTCAGTGTCTGGACACTCCCTCCCCCTATCCCCCCCCCCCCCCCCCGGCCTGGCTGAGGCTGAGGGCCCGTGCGGGCTGTTTCTCCCACACCGCCTGGCTCTTCCCTGTAGCCGCCGCCTCCGACCTCGCCCGCGGCTCCACGCGCAGATAGAGTCCAGCCCGCAGCTCAGCGTGGACCTTCCCTCTCTTTAGGCACCGGGTGCGCCTCCGGCTGCCACGTGCTGCAGCAGACGCTGGGAGGTCCAGTGGGCAGAGGGCGGCCGCTGACCCTACCGGGCCGGGACTTAGCATTGGGCCGATCCGGGTTGGAACCCGCGGCCCGGGCGTCGGCAGCGCGGTTTGGCGAGCACTGTTGAAGTCTGGCTTCTTTTTCCTCTCTACGCGGCGCGCAATCCTTCACTTACCCTGGAAGAGGCACTCCCGTGGGGGAACAGGATCGGAGGTCTTGCCTCTACCATATTCTCCCTCAGACAACTGGAAGAAGGAACTGTGCTCTGAAAACCCGTCTAGGAGCTCAGACTCTGGCTGCTTTCGATCCCCGGAACTCCCCGGGCAGGGCGAGAGGCGGCCACCGTCGCCTGGGCCTCACCCTCGGTCCTGTCTTTTCCCGACAGAGGGGGCAAGCTGGAGGAATCTGATCCTTAATATTCTCCTCGGCCAACTCTAGTCTTCCTAAAAGCGGCTGGAAACAGCAGGACCCCTCTCCCGCGCATACACACGCCCCTCTCTCGCTATACCCACCCCGCCCCCCGCCCCGCGTCCCGTCTGCAGTCGTAGCTGACTCGCAGGACGCGGGAAGCAGGCGCCCGGTTGAGCAGCCCAGGACATCGCTCCACGTTGGAGGGCGGACGCTCCCCACTCCCTGCACAGCCTGTCGCTCCCGGGTCCGACCTCGGCAGCCCCCGGGCGCCGTCTGCCGGGTCGCGCTGGGACGGCCTCGGAAGGAGCTAGACTCCTGTTCCTTCTCCGCACCTCTCCTCAGACCCCGCTGTTGCCGGGAGGGGAGGGGGGCGCAGGTGACCGCCCGCAGCACTGGGACCGCTGACAGATTTATGAAGACTTTACAGCATCTGGACTGGGCCCGCAGGGGCAGGGAAGGAGTCCAGCCAAAGAGGCGCAAGGCAGCCTAAAGTTCCCCAGCCGAGACCCCGAACCCGGCCGCCTCTGGGGTCCTGGGCCCCGTCTCCCCTCGGGCCGGTGTACACGTCTGTCCCCGCCAGTGTCGACCGTACGGATTTTCTCCACCTCGTGTAGCCCCCTCCTTCACACCCTCCCGCCCTGCCAGCTTCCAGTCTCCCACTGAGTAAATATTTACCCGGAGAACGGGTCGCTCCTCAGAGGAGGCCTAGACAGCGCCCTGGGAAGGGCTTTTGGCTTCTCCCCGGCCTGTGTCAGCTGCAGACCTTACTGGTTGTGTTTTGGTTTTGGTCTTAAATTTCTTTAGTCGAAATTCTTCCGATCTCTGTGTGATCTCCCGGGTTCAGAAGAGGCAGTAACCAGGGGGCGCTGACCTCAACTGACCCTGTTTTTTTCTCTGCATCCCTATGCCCACTGTCGGTCGAGGCTTACTGGCCCTGTTTCCCTCTCTCTCCCTCCCCCCCATTCCTCTATCCCCCCCACCAATCCATCTTTCCTCCCCACCAATCCCTCTCCCCCCCCACCAATCCCTCTTCCCCCCCACTTCAGGTCACTTGTCTCTCATCGGGTCTCCAGCTCATCGGGTGTCCGGCTACCTGGCCACAGCACTCAGTGTGCGTCCTGGGAGGGTTCTGCATCAGCCCCTTCCTCTAGGGTTGGGCGCCTCTGTCTGTCCCCTGAAGCTACGACTCCTTTTGCCCCCGATCCCGGGCCTCAGGTTGCTGCGGATACTCAGTGTCCCCAAACAAGATCCTTCGCCTGCTGTCTCGGGAATGCGCTGAGCTGAGTGCCGAACATCCGCACTTGCCGGCGTAAAGAGGGCCTGCTGGCCCCTGAGGGGCGCGGAGCAGGGGATCCACCTCAGACAAGACCGCGTGCTACCACAGGTGGAAATGGAGAGGCATCAGCGAACCAGTGCGGGAAATATGAGGCAACTGAGGGAGTTGGGGGCGAACGAGAGGGAGTTGTGTGTTAGGTCCTCCTAGCTAGAGCTCCAAACAATACGAGTCTCTGGATCACTCCAGGCTGGTGCTGGTGCTAAAGCCCTCACAGAGCACATAGAAACACATCACGGCACTGGGTCTTGCCAGTCAGAAGGCGAACAGCCTTTTATCAACTTCGCAGCCCTGCAGAGTCTGAGAAGAGACCACTGGGCACCCAACAGCTGGGCACAGAGTCTGTGCAGGGGTCGCTACTCAGTGTGTGTCAGTGAGGGGGAAGAGGGGTCGGGGGACTCTTGATCAAGATGCCCAGCACGTTCATTCCTTCGCACAAGCCTCAGGCAAAATCGTATACTCCCCTCAGATACCGCAGACTCAACTAAATTGCCCCAAGAAGGAGCTGCTGCTTTTAAAATCTGGGATCCACAAAGGACCTCCGAGTTGTAGAGCACCAGGGGGTGCCACACAACAGGTACTGCGGGTCAGACCGGGGTGAAATCGCTGTCAAGTCAAACTTCGAGATTTTAAACAATTGAAACAGCAACAACAACCAAAAAGGCAGATAAGTTCAAGTATTTCTAGTTGTGGGACTTTCCACAAGAACCTGATTGTAAAGAATTAAGGATGTTTGACTTCATAGTTCCTTTATCTTTCAAATCTTTCCTACCTGTAAATTTCAACTTAGAGGGCACCCCCACCATAGAAACCTGAGGATCTGGAGATTACTTTTCGTTTCAAAACGCGCAGCTGATCATGAGTTTTTCCTGGGCTCTTGTCACTTACTGGCCCCGGATCGGGGCCCAGTCAGCTTCCCTATGTGTAAACCAGAGCCCATCCCTCAGGACTGTGGGACAAGCAGCCCGAAACCTGTGTGCACAAGAAAGAGCTAACGTATGACTGTCAAGTAGCAGTATCAGTATCCTCGACCAAAAGCAGTACAAACTCCCAAGTTCATTAAAAATGTTCCCCATCTTGCTTTTGATTTTGATTAGCATTCTAATGTACTCAAAATGTGAATAACTTTGACTGCCAAAAAGAATACTGTACACTTGAGATTAGACTTAGCGTGAATGAAAGTGAAAATTCAGAAGGTAGGCTGAACTGCAGGGCCTCTGGCAGCTAGTCAGAAGACGTGGGAATCACATACATGTGCAGGCTCAGTGTTCACCTTCTTGGAACCAAGTCTTTCTCATATTTAAACAAAAGCGCTTTGCAGTGGTTCACTGGTGGGGGAAAACCGGAGAACCTCGTCCAGCACCAAGGGCCAGCGGACCAGCAACACGGTTGAGCCCTGCGGCGCGCTGGCTTCCGCACAGACCGCAGAGAGTGCCCCATGCGCTAGCAACTGGTCGACGTTGGCTGTGCGCTTGCTTTAGCCGCGTGTGGCTACGTTCCTGCTTGGAGTCTAGGCTAGGGTTTTACCCCGCGCTCCTGGATGAACTCCCTAGGGACTGTTGTGGGGCGTTAGTCACGAGGCCGGGGGAGAGGCCTCCACCTGGTGGAAACAAAGGCCTCCATCTCTGGCTTGGTTACCCCTAATTCTCCTCGTCTCTCCGATGGGCCTACCTTCTCACACCTGGGCTCTGGCCACCTGGCTAGGCTGGAGTGCGGTAGGACCCGCCGGTAACAGCCATCCTTTCCTGATATCCCCTCGAGGCTTACAGGACAGGCTATTCTAAGAAGGCTCACCATCACCACCATCAAAGACGGTGGCGCTCACTTCCCACCTAGAGTTTGAAGTTAAATTCTGAGATGTCCGTCTTTCCCCCAAAGAAGTATTCTCAGCCCCTTCTCCCTTCGAGTCTCTCATATTCAGACCAAACGCTTTCATTTGCTTATTCAGCATTTTTAACAGTCTGACTTTGCTGTCTGTTTGCGCTGTCCCTGGGAAGGTGTCAAACACCTCTTTTCATTGTATTTAGTCACCCAGGTGCAGAGCAAGATTGAAAGAGACAGCGGAAGGACTTTCCCGGACTGTGCTGTCGCTCAACGGACCAAACCAATCATCATGCAGCTTGCCTTCGGACCCTCCTCTTTGGGGGCGTGTCCCTAGTGAGTGATAGACGGAGCCGCCCGGCCCAGCTCAGCCCAGCCCACGTTGCTGCTTAGATTGAAATGCAGAACTCAAGCCTCTTTCATCGGGGCACAGACTTCCTTTTACTCCTTCCTTTTGCACTCTCGCCGCCTCCTCTCGGGGAGAAGCGAAGGCATCAGCGGCCCGGGGGAGCGACACACCGGGCCACTGAGGCCACGCTAAAAGTTTCTTTCTGGGAGTGCGGAACTGGGGCCCGGTTGGTGTACTGCTCGGAGCAATGGGTGAGTGGCGAAGGGGGACGCTGTCAGAACCGGGATGGGAGGGAGGGAGCGGGAGAGGGAGGGAGGGAGGGCGCGCGAGGGCGCGCACCACTGAGCGCTCACACTCTCCTTATTGACTTTGCTCGTGTTCCTACAACTTGTAGGAACACGCTAAGGGTCAGCGACGCACAGCAGCTCAGTCTGAACGCGGGCTACTGGGTTGCTGCTGTTGATGCCATTTTCTGATTTCAAGAGTAGGGAGCGGTTGCATCAGCAAGCCCCGTGGTCCCAGTTGCGGACCAAATTTTGTTTCACATACACGCAGACACGGGGTGGAGTGGGGGACAAAAGCCAACCAGAAAAAAAGACTAGACTTTGTCTAATTGCGCAGGTCCCAAGGCGGGGAGCTGGGGATCAAGGGGGAGCGGTACAAGGACTTTAGCGCCAGTAGGCGAGAAGGAGCCGCTTGCAGGCGTCGAGACCGATTTCCCCGCCTGCTTCGGAGACTTTTGAGCACTCTGAGAGGCCCTGCGTCTCACCACTATATTTGCCTGTAGCGGCCGCAGGCACTGCCGAAATGAGGGAGGAGGGTCTGACTCGACCGCGGTGATTTGCGGCCGTTCCTCAAGGCTCGGGGACCTTATGGTTTGGTGAAAGCCCGGGTCCTTAGTCCGAGGCGGGTGTATCCGCCTTGTCCCATCACGCGCTCGGAGGCCGGAGGCCGAGTGGCAAGCGCTTGTCCCAAACTGCGGATGCGCGTCCCCGCGCGCCATGTGTTCGTTTTGCAGAGCCAGCCTTCGGGGAGGTCAACCAGCTGGGAGGAGTATTCGTGAACGGGAGGCCGCTGCCCAACGCCATCCGGCTTCGCATAGTGGAGCTGGCCCAACTGGGCATCCGACCGTGTGACATCAGCCGCCAGCTACGGGTCTCGCACGGCTGCGTCAGCAAGATCCTGGCGCGCTACAATGAGACAGGCTCGATCTTGCCAGGGGCCATTGGGGGCAGCAAGCCTCGGGTTACCACCCCCACTGTGGTTAAGCACATCCGGACCTACAAGCAGAGGGACCCCGGCATCTTTGCCTGGGAGATACGGGACCGCCTACTGGCGGACGGCGTGTGTGACAAGTACAACGTGCCCTCGGTGAGCTCTATCAGCCGCATCCTGCGCAACAAGATTGGCAACTTGGCCCAACAGGGCCATTACGACTCATACAAGCAGCACCAGCCGGCGCCGCAGCCGGCGCTGCCCTATAACCACATCTACTCGTACCCCAGCCCCATCACGGCGGCCGCGGCTAAGGTGCCCACGCCGCCCGGCGTGCCCGCCATCCCCGGCTCAGTGGCCATGCCGCGCACCTGGCCCTCCTCCCACTCCGTCACCGACATCCTGGGCATTCGCTCCATCACAGACCAAGGTAAGGGCTCGAGGACGGGATGTGTGGATGTGCAGCGCTTCCCTCCGCACCCTCTCTGGGGTCTCTGTATCTGCGGCCTCCGGGGGGGGGGGCTGCGTCTAACCCACCGCCTAAGGCTTCTTCCTTTGGGAACGTAAGGGGCCCTCCCAGGGGGTGTCCTGATCTCATTAACGTGAAATTCATGCCCTTCGTTTCCTTGCCACACGCAGTCTACTGCCTCATCTCAAACGACCAGACCCACAGCATCCCCCCATCCCCGACACATGGTTCGCATTTTCCACCCTCCCCCGCCTCGCGCGCCGCCGCAGCCTCAGACCAGCTCGCTCACTTGGAGAGCGCCGCCGGGGCCGGACTTGGGGCGCAGCCGGAGAGGCCCGAGCAGGCGTGGGGCTGCCGGCTGCAGACACTGCTGCGGGCAGCTTGTTTGGGGATCAGATGCGGCCGCGAGGAGTCGGGCACCCTGTGGAAACTGCAGTGCTCTTCTTGCATTCTGGCAATCAGACCAAATTTGCTCAGGCAGGAAGTTCAAATGTCACCTAATTGGTTTCATTCTTATGCTTCACTTCATTTTCCTCGGAAACGGAGGTCCTGAAGTTACTACTAGTAACTTGCGTGTTACAGCATTGCTCATTCTGGGACTAATTTTCTGCTTTATTTCTCTCTTTGTCCTCCCCCTCCTCCCCCACCCCCGACACTTTTTACCTTAACAGATTTCACTACATATATGTCTTAGGAAGTGGCACCAACTACCGCTGTGATGAAGAGAAAATTCACCACGATTCCATGCTGTCCTCTTTTCTGTTCTTTCCCGTTTTTCCTGAGCCTGCCGCTTCCCTGTAGAGCCCCCTAGTCCCCGGGAATGTGAGTGGACATCTAGTCCCTGCACGTTTTCAGTAGTGCCTTTCCTTTCTCACCCTTGACCTTGCGTGTGGTGAGTGTCTTTTCTGCTTGCTAAGAACGATTCCTCGAGCCCTTGTGCTTAGTCGGGCTTCCGCAGGAGACCCGAGATTGTTTTCTTTTACTGCGTTGTTAAAACAGGACAAAACAAAACAAAAACAGCGTTAACTTCTTCCTCGGTAGGGAGAAAAGAAAGTAAAAAATGCCCTAGACGCAGAATTTAAATAATGCAGAGATAAAGAGCCTACCTTCTTAATTTCTCAGCCAGAAGTTTAAAAAGAGCAGAGGAAAAATTAAATAGGAAAAGGGGAAATAGTTCCTTTAATTGTTTCCTGCCTTTCTCGGTTGCCACCACATTGGCACAATTATCTTTTAAAATAATTAAAGCATAGCCCTGATTTCTCATCTTCTTGTTTTCTGACTGTGACTTTACAAGATCCTTCTAAGAGCCCGGTTTTGTCTTGTTCGGAGCTGGTTGGAGCTTTAGTTGAAGAGAGTTTGCCCTTGATTTATAGGATAAACTGACCTCACTGACACTTAAAGGAAGCCCCGGTTCATGGGAAAGTGTGAGATCAGCAGAAATGGGGGCGCGCAGGGGGATCTCAATTTCTTAAGATAACTTCGGGCTTGTGCCCACCGATTGCCTTTTGTCTGGGAAGGCAAGAAGAGACTGGCAGTTCTGGGCCAAAATACAGTTTCCTGGTGCAAATTGGAACACCATCTAATTCTTTGGAGAGGAGGAGGCATAGTGAAAAAAGACTGACAGAGTTGAAAAGAAAACTTTTCTTCCCTGGGGAGCCTACAATCAGACCAAATGTCAGTTGAAAAAGTATTAGATTATGGAGAGGAGCAACTCTTCATTCTACATGTTGTTGATTCTGGATGCCAACTTTAAACAACCTGTTTTCTGACAAATCTGTGAATATAAAATGATTAGTTCTACCAATGATCGTTTCTACAAAATGATTGCCCCTTTGAAGCACTGTATCAGATGGAAGTATTTAAAATCAAGTTGTAGTAGCTTTGTCAAACTTCATTCAGTCCTCCACCCATGGGTCCCAAAGACCAACTGCTCAGAGTTTTCAAATATCTTTTAAAAATTCTACTTGCTCACTTAAAGATGCCAGTGACTCAATATGTACACCTCTAGGTATCGTGGTAATCAGTTTACGCCCATATAATTTTCTTTGCATCTCTATTAAAAACATAAAGGATAGCTGATGGTTTTACTTCTTTTCCAAAATACTTAAATTATCCTAACCTTTTGTTTCATTGAAAAAGAAAACCTATAACCTTATCTCTGACACTGGTGGCATTTACAGTGGTAACTGTAGTATTTATTTTTTAAGTCATACGCACATAACCTCATGTATTTAATGTGTAGAGATAGAACATCAAGGGTAGTCTCACACGAGGTAGGCACATAGGGAAGGCAGAAACCTGTGCACCTATGTTTTGCATGTATATTGTGGGCATCCTTTAGTTATTGGTTTGCAAAGGACTTTGCAGGTTTTTTGTTCCATCTGTTGACATAAGTACTAGATCTCCACAGCACAGTGAGCACTTTTCTGGATGTCTCTGAGAGCCAGCATAGGCGCGGTTAGGCCTGGGAGACCCTCTTTCCCTTTTCAGTTGGCACCAGTCTCAGATTTTTCTCGAACCCCGGTCGACCCTGGGTCAGGATTGGGACCGTGGCTTAGGAATGGGGAGAACGGCGCATCCAGTTTCACGGGTTCTTTCCCCGATTTGGGAAAACTGGGGGAAAATTCTCAGATTCCTTCCACTCGTTTCCCTGGGGGATTGAGGACGCGAGGAGGTAATCAAAGGCCGGATGAAAAAGGAAAAACGTATCTTCCCGCGGGCTTAGGGGAGAGGCCTACTTCAAGGCGAGTCACCTTGGCCGGGCCCTGGGCTCCCGCCCGGAGCGGCCGTTCCCGCACCCCTGGGAGGCGGAGGGCAGGGGGCCGGCAGAGGTCGCAGCCCTCGCGCTCGCGGGTCACGGGTTCGCAGCCGGTCTCAGGAGGGGGCGCGCGGTTGGCCCTCCAGCCTGACGCCCTCTCCTCCTTCCCAGGAGTAAGCGACAGCTCCCCCTACCACAGCCCCAAGGTGGAGGAGTGGAGCAGCCTGGGCCGCAGCAACTTCCCCGCCGCCGCCCCGCACGCGGTGAACGGGCTGGAGAAGGGGGCCTTGGAGCAGGAAGCCAAGTACGCTCAGGTGAGGAGGCGAGGGCCCCGCCGGGTGGGCCGTGGGTGTTCGGGCGACGGAGGCCCCGGGCCCCTCTCGGAGCCTCGACCGAGGAGAGGCCCAGGTCCACTCCCCGTGGCGACCACGAGCCCCAGGCCGGGGCGATGGGGGCGGGACGGAGGCCCGGACCCGCGAGGGCGTAGTGAGGCCTCGACCCCCGCGGCCCTGGAAGCGCCTCCGGGCCTGCTCGGCCGCTGGAGGCGCGGGGAGGTCGCGCCTGAAGCCCTTTCCGCGGCTCGCGTCGGGGTACACTTACCCGGGAAGGCGCCTCCGAGGGGCCCGGAGAGCGGCCGTGGGTTCCCAGCTGCGCGCGGGACGAGCGGTCTGCATGCCCGAGGGCGCGCCGCTGCGGCTCCTCCAGCGCGGACGGTCCGCGGCTCCCAGAGAACGGACGCGCGTGGCTGGTCCTGCGACGGCGAGGAGAGGGCAAGCAGATAAACTGCGTAAAGTTACCATTTCCCGATTAAAGGTCACGTCGTAATCTCCCCAGGGAGGTTAGTGAGAAAACCTCAAATTATACGGGCTGGCTGTGGACCGTTTAATTTTTCTTTCCCTCTCTCCCTCCCCCAACTCTCCAAAAGAAAAATTAAAACACCCGTGTTTTGTTTTGTTTTGTTTTTTCCTTTGAGAAAAACTAAGCAACCACAACAACAAAAGCCCAAGAGTTTTGAGTCTAAATTCATCACCACGGTGGAGTCAGGAGTTCAAAGCTCTCAAAAAAGCAACAACAACAACAAAAACAAACCTGGACCTTAAAGCAGCGTAAGGTTTCTTTGAGCAGACCTGTGTAGGTTTGCAAATTTATTCATACCAAACTCCAATCCAAAGCCTCAAAATACCCAGTTTTCATTTTATTATTTTGAAGTCTTAAAACTTTTTATGTTTTCTTATCTGTTAAAATAAACTTTTAAAGCGCAGTGGAACTTGCAACGTTTATTCAATTGGGAAAAAAAAAATCCTAGTCTTTATTTTCCCTAACAAACCCCATTTTCAGTTCCTCTTCCCTCCCTATTTTGTTAAAACAGAATCCCATATATATTAGTAGCTCTCCCATGACAAATATCACAGAAAATAGCAGCAAGGAAGGAGGGTCCCTTTCCTGAATCTCCTTCTACTGTAAAGAATGCCAAAGAGAAATTGTAAGAAAATTTGTCACTACCTTCCACAGAAGAGCAGGTAATTCGTAAAGAAGAGGCATTATATACAATGGCACCATTGCCACTTACTCGTTATTAACCTTTTAGAGCCTCCATTTTTTTAATCTATAAAACAGGGAAATAATAGGGCCAACCTCAAGAGATGTGAAATTTCAATGAGATAATGCAACCATAGGGCACATAGTAGGCATTCATTAAATATTACCATGATAGAAATGGCGTTAGAGATTGACTCAAAAAACAAGACATTTTTTCTTTTGTCAGAATATACTTCGGTCAGCCAGCTCATAGTCAAAAAGTGTCAAGGTATTTTGTTACAGACAATAGAGCATCTATAAAGCACCTGGCATACAGAGTAGTAAGCATTTAATTGGTGCTCAGTAATGTTTATTAGGTCATCATTTCCTGGAATAACATTGTGAAGTACAGAGTTGAAAATAAACGTCTCTAATTCCCACATGTAGTTGATGAACCCAGTTTATATATAAAGCAGCGTCATAATCCAAAAATCTTTATGGTTACTTTTATTTTTACTCCCTTGAATTATAGACCTAGTGTATTATCTTGTTTAGAAATGGTTAGTTAAAAAAAAAAAAAAAGAAATGGTTAGTTAATACATACACTTCAAAATGAAACTAATCAATTTAAAATAAAAATAGAACACTGTGTCAAGTAATCTATCCTGTATATTCTGAACATTAAAAATCCATTACATTTTATGCAGTGAATATCAAGTCACTTAATTATCAGATTTATAAGAGTAAGTAACTTAAATAAGTGGCCAAATAAGTATTGTTCTAAATGCTTGAGGACAAGTTAAAATATTTTTGCAGAAGAAAAAGACATTTGTATCAAACTTTTGTTTGCAAAGTTCTTAATGGCAATATGCTAATCTTCTGCATTGCCATGTAGCAAGAGAATACAAATGATGTAAAATATCAAAACTTGAAAAATTTCTGTGCATAATTAAATCAGTAGCTACTCTATTATAATTACCAAAATAGTGCTTAATGCTGAAGGTGTGCTGAGTAGATACATACACTTAGACTGTGTCATTTTGTGAGCAGTTTTGGAATTTAGATGTTGATTTCCTTGAGGGTAAAATTATACATTAAAACTTGCTCATAAACAAACATGCAAATGTGAGGTGTGTTGTGTGTGTGTATTCCATACATCTATGCATTTCTCCTACAAATATTCAAAGGGTAGTTTTATTTTTTTAAAGTTATTTTTCAAAATGTTATCAGCATATGTACATTTCCACAACCCTAGTGTAAACTTAGGTTAAACTTTTCTCTATTTGTATTATAAACAAAAATTGAAAGTCTTTGGCAAAAGAAAATTCTCAAAAAATTTTGCACATAATACTTTTAGTGCATTTATGGTTGTTATTAAATAGTGTAGTATTATATAATCTCAGTTTCATTTTAGTATATAAAGGAGGAAATCAAGGGTTCAGGATTATAGGATTTAGAGCATAATCCGTTGTCAGAATATACCTGTAAAATTACCAGAGGGTCTGACTTGCCAACTGATCATAGGTTCTATTGATTACTGTAATCTAGAGTTTCTATTTTCAGCTTAAACTGCAAAGAAAGATGCCCGATTGCTAGTAATTAGAACCTTATGCACACATCTATCTTGTTTTTAAAACATTAGTTTAGAATATTCAAACTGTACACTTTAATATTACACTGTAATTGATATTTTATAGTGCCATTCAGAAGTCCTTATTGTCTATCTTTGAGGATAGAAGAAAAAGGATATTTATTTTGGCTTTTTTCACCCACATTTAATATTGGGCTAGAACTCTTTAATCTCATCTGACTCTGAATGACAGTAATGTTCTATGGTTCCTAATCCCTGGTCCTTTTCTGTGGAAAGTGTAAAACCTCTCTTGAATGCAACTGCATGGCAAAAAAACAAAAACAAAAACATACAGAGAAACATGAGGTTGGAATAGATCTACCTTATACATGGTACTTAATGAATTAATGCCTCATTCTAACAGTTTATAAACAGTTGTATAGTTCTTAAAATTTTCTTTGTGTAATTGGGCATGCTTTCTCAGAAAAAAATGAATATCTGGTACTCTAATTAAAGTAATCTGAATGGTAGATTTATAATCTTTGAGTATCTTCATTTTGGGGTAGTATACATCAACTCAGACAGCAAGTTAAATATAAAATTAGCTACAAATTGAGATCTCAGGAATATAGAATAGTCTATAATAAATACTTGAATTTATGAAAAAGTTCAGAGTTAAATGAGATGTGAAAAGAGTTTAATTTGGAGACATCTGAAATTCTTATGAAACATTTATTTGTACATTGTATTTGAAATAAAGATAGTATTTCAGCATCCTGAATATAATTTTCTAGTGCATTATTTAACAGACTGGCTGTCCTTGCAGACACACTGTTCTTATGAAAATATAAATGAAGTTGCCGTGGATTTTTCTTCATATCAAACAAAGTTAACTTTGTGTTAAATAATTTACAATTTTGTAGAGAATGCAATTTTAGGCAAATGCCAATAGTCTTTGAAATTCATGTTATTTATTATGAAAAATATTCTTTGACCTGATTAACTTTTAACTATGTTTTAAAACAAAATTAATGATTATGTATCACTAAAGTGTGTCATATAAAATACAAAAAAAAGCAATTTAAATGTTTTTCAAGGCTACATTAATTTTAATAACATTTTGGAAAAATAAAGTTTAGAAAAACATTTTAAATAGCAGCTTTCCATTACCTAGAGACATTTAGATCTGCAATTATCCATAATTAAGATCCTTTTGGATGAATGTTGAAACCATATTTACAACAGTCATTTCATTTTGTCAGATTTATTTTACTAGGTTATTGCATAACGAACTAAGAAGGGTAGGACAGCAGTCAGAAAAATGATTTCACCAAAAAAAGAGAGAATCTTGTTTATTTTCAGATCTGAAGCTTTTTGTTGCTTATGATATCGAGGTTGAAATTCTAGGTGAAGCACATCTCTATTTGTGGCTGAACCTACTTTATTATAAGGCCAAGGTAAACTGATTTTGTCATAAGGGAAGAACCAGGTAGAACTGATGAGTGGATGAAAGACTGTGGATAGAAGACTTGGCACTGCTATTTGCATTTTCTTCAGGAGAAAAAATGTTGAGTAGACAACTACCAGCATCTGAAGAATAGTCTATAACATCTAGTTGCCAGACAGTTGTCATACCAGTTTTTCATGGTCACAAGTGTTTGGATACTAATGCATTTCCATTTTCTCTGGGGGTGGGGGTGGGGAATAAATGGAATGACCATAAATCAAATAATGAAATAGCTACGTTACAACTTTTATTTACCTTTTCAACAGCTTTACTCATTTTGCTTACTTAAAGTGTAATGCTTTTTCTGTGATAAAGGGTGTCCAGTTTTTTTTTTTCTTGTTGTTTTTTAGAAGCAAGAGCAACACATCTTTTGCTTTCAAAAGGCTGCACTACCTTAAGTATACAAATGATTATGAAACGCCTATAATGTGTCCCATTTTGTGGGGATATGAGATGATTAAAGACAAGTCCCTGTCCTCAAATTGTTTACAGTCTAGCTCTCTGCCACTATAGCTTCTCGACATACTCACTTAGGAATATTTTTGAAAACTGGCAAACCTGTATTTCTAACATTTTAGAACAAATGCAATGAAAACTCATACTTTCATTCTCTCTTATGATGACCTTAACTAGACTACATTGCATCTTATGTATTTTTTCTGGACTCTTTCATTTAATGTCAGTGGGATAAAAACCCATCTTTTTCTAGAAACATTCAACAGAGCAAGGAACTTACTTTTTCCAGGGTATACAATTTGGTCTATTTTATTTTGTAGTAGTAAATCTCGTTCTCAACATTAGGTAGAAGATAGTTTGCCTTAGGGAGGACCCTTGTACAGTTCTTTAGAGGAAAGGATTCTCAGGGCTTTCATGGAAGATCCACATGAAAAAGGGGTTGATGGATTGAGGTTTTATTTATGGAATCTTTAGGTAAAATCATTTTCAAAAATGAGATTTCCATTACATGCCCATTGCTGGGGTTTCATTTGGAAAATTTGTTTACTTTTCCCTGGGGATTCCATATGTTGGTCGATTTATAAATCATATTTACAATCCAATTAAATAGAGTAATTTAGCATGTTTGCTCCCACTATATCTATGGTGAACATTTGGTAGTCTCTACTCAGCCTAACTAGCTTTTCAGATTAATTACATGCCCTTCACTGAAAACATTAAACAGATTTTGGAAGTTTAAGTCATGTACTCTTTTATTGGAAAGAATAAACAAACATCAATGCTACCTGTAGTTGTTTTCCTTTGTGGTGGAAAATTTTACTCTTTCAGTGATTGCATCATAAATAACAATTACTTTACCTGGTAGAGATTTATACCTTTTACTAATGCCATGTTTCAAAATTAATAGTGAGAAAATTGATGTGTTTATTGAGTTACTAGAATGAATGAATAGTGAAGGTGGCAGGTACGTTTTAGTTAAAGCATGGTTGTTCTGTTATCTTGCTCATGCCATTTTTAAAAATTTCTAAATCTGAACTTTAAAAGTAAAAAGGGAAATTAATACAAAACTTTTCCACCCCAAATCTAGGTCATAATTTAACCTGAGGGAAAGCTAAGAGCTATTTTTAAACTGTTTAAGTTTAAAGATTTCTTTTTTTTTTCCTTTTAAGCAAACACTTTATTAGCCTCCCCTTGCCTTTTTCTACAAGACTAGGACGTCAAACTTCTCTGAGCTTCCCTTCCCAACTTACCTTTCTGCAGTACAGAGGGGCCCACATCACTAAAATGACTCTAAATATATTGCAGATTTTAGAGAACTTTGAAATATTTCATACTAATAGGACTAATTGCATAAAAAACAAGTTTGCCTTAATAGAAAATGGAGAAATCTGGAAAGAACTCTTAGTGTTTTTTACACCTGACAAACAAATGTAGTTATGGAGTAAGTAAGGCACCTGAAGGTAACAGGGGCCTAAATCCAACATTCCCCACCCCCCCCATTCCTAGGAGCATTATCTAAAATGAGAGTCCAGTCCAGCCTGGCTTCTCAGGGAGAACATCTCTGGGCAAAAAGAAGTGGACCCATGGAAGGGATTGTGGACATTACATCAGAATGGCTGAAGAGCCCCAAATAAAGGGGTCACATCAGGGAGCAGTGGTTCCAAGGGCAAGTGTGTAAGGAAGGGAAAGGGACTACAACAAAGCAAGTATTTCAGAGAGACATGGAATGTTGAATGATAGAAAAAATATAAAGAAAACAGAATGAGGAGGAAAAACTTAGCTGTGATGAAAAATTGAACTCACCAATACATTTTTTTTCTGCTAGTGTATTACTAAACAATATGCTGTTTCTGTATTATACTAAATAATCTAACCTGTGTACTTGGAAAATGTTGAGCAAAGGTTTTCATTATTTTAAAAGTAATTTCAACCTTAACATTCTTATTTTATGATTCTTGGTGCACATTGGCACAAATAGTATAAAATATTAATTAATGCTAGAATGGAAGAGGCCAAATATAGATGCAAACACCTTTCCATAACTGAATTGGAACAATCCCTCTCCAAACTAATTTCTCTTAGGTTATTGGGAAAATTCTAGATAATAATGATCAGAAATAAAATCTCTATGTAATGTTAAATTTCTTCTGCAATTTGACAGTTGTGTATCTTCATACTCATCTGTTGAGAGCCTTAAAGTGTATCTTTTTTGAGCCATTTTCTAATAAGCCATTTTCAGAAAGCAGGAAAAAGAGTTTCTTTTAGAAGTTAAGAAACAGAATTAGGATCTAAGAATGAGAATCAGGTTCTAGAAGAGGAAAGAATCTTTTACCAGAAAAGATGCTCTAGTTTGAAATTAAATTGTATCTATCTTTTAATTGTCTGGGAGAGTAGCATGATTTGCTACAGAGGATCCTGCAGCAGACAGGGATGAAAATTTCTTTTAACACATGGCCATGGACTTGCTGATTGGCCTAGGGTAAATGGCTAAGCTCCTTAATCTATATTCTTTTGTATAAAAAGAGGATGATATTTCATTTATATTCAGCAGTGATGTGCAATGGCTTCTTTGTTAAAAAACAAAGTATCATCCTTTGTAACACATTTTAATTTCAATTGAACATCGCTTTGTACCCATTATAAATTATCTTGTAATTATTATAAACTCAATAGGTTAAAATGAGATACAATTTGTCAGTTCCAATTATTCGATAAAATATGTTGGATATTTCTTAGTGCTTGGGACATAGGACAGATTCAGGAAACCTCAGTTTCCTTTCCTCTTCCCCATTTTTCAAAGAACAAGCACTCTGACAGAACACAAGGTGTGTCTTCTTATAGAACTACGCAAAGTTAACTCCTCTACTTTTATTCATATTTTGTCAGAAATCCACAAGTACTGTTAAATCACATTCATGTATATATTCTACTCCATGCATTACTCTAAATTGAGAAAATCATTTTTGAGACCCCACTGTTGCATTCTCATAGATGTGGAAGTGAAAATAATAACCAAATGAATTAAATTAGAAAACAATTTCTGCGTTGCAATTGAATTGGAAAAAGTATCCAACATATGCCTGCTTTTCTTACCTCTAAGGCTTAAATTGGTTTTATGAATAATATTTCTATTATTTACATTATAGTTTCGTTAGGAAATATGGTGATATGTTTATTTATTCACATCACTACCAGGAAACAGGATCTTCTTTATTTCTAAACAATGTAGAAATGTTTTTTAAAATTTAGTTAATTAATTAATTTTTGGCTGCATTGGGCCTTTGCTGCTGTGCGGGCATTCTCTGGTTGTAGCGAGCGGGGGCTACTCTTCCTTGTGGTGCGCAGGCTTCTCCTCGCAGTGGCTTCTTTTGTTGCAGAGCATGGGCTCTAGGCACACGGGCTTCAGTAGTTGTGGCTCGTGGGCTCTAGAGCGCAGGCGCAGTAGTTGTGGCACACGGGCTTAGTTGCTCCGCGGCGTGTGGGATCTTCCCGGACCAGGGCTCAAACCTGTGTCCCCTGCATTGGCAGTCAGATTCTTAACCACTGCGCCACCAAGGAAGCCCCAACAATGTAGGCATTCAGGGGGAAAAATGAAGTTAGTTGAAGAAGGATGCCAAGTATTCATGCCAGAATGAGGATTAGAAATCAGGGTGTTTTTGGTGTTGTTAATAGTAACGATACCAACAATAATTTATTTGTTGCCAAGAGAACACTGGCTTCTAGGCAGACTTGCCTGCCAGCGTTGCTGCATTTTGTTTGCAAACTAACATTTTACATTTAAATTCATTTCAAGAGATTTATCCATGTGGCTTCTAAAAATTCAGATCACAGGGCCCTAAAACTTAGCAAGCAAATTTTCCAATTTCAAAACCATGCATATGCGATTCTTTTATATTCTGACAGTTTCCTTTTTGATAAAATAGCTCTGGAAAATATACTCCCAATTGTCATTTAAAAACCCTTATAGACACACTGCCTGATTTTGCATGTCCTTCGTCCAACAAGCATTTTCAATATGGTGTTTTAAAATATGGCCCACGTTTTATTTAACAAAGGTCATGCTCATTTTGAGTTTCTAAAGTGACAGCCCATACTCTGCCCTTCTTTACTGGAAATGAAAGCTATACCAACCAGGCCCTTCACAAATGACTCAACAAAAGAGTCAAACAAAACTAAAGTATGGGGAGGGTTGACAAAGGCAGATAGAGAGCTGAATGGATTCTAAGAGTACTTAATCACAATTAATTATTTTCTCACCCTGCATTTCCTTCCTATAATTCCAAGTAGCAAAAGCAAATACTGCGTATTTTCTGGTTGTAGCCTCCTCAAAATCTTTGTGGAAAGAACATGTTTAAGTAGCAAGACCGTGAATGCATTTAGAATATAAAAAGAGTCAAGTCTAAACAACAACAACAAAAAATCAGAAAGTAGGGTCAGAATATTGTTAGTTACTACTCAGAACTGACATTCTGCTTCTTTCTAAGAACTCGTGAAATGTCAACCGCTCTAATGTGATTATTTTCACCTCTTCTCTTTTCCTACTCCTCTTAGGCACCAAATGGTCTCCCAGCTGTAAGCAGTTTTGTGTCAGCATCCAGCATGGCTCCTTATCCTACCCCAGCCCAAGTGTCGCCTTACATGACCTACAGCGCTGCTCCTTCTGGTTATGTTGCTGGACACGGGTGGCAACATGCCAGTGGCACCCCACTTTCCCCCCACAACTGTGACATTCCCGCGTCGCTGGCGTTCAAGGGAATGCAGGCAGCCCGAGAAGGTAGCCACTCTGTCACGGCTTCCGCACTCTGATGGGAGATTCCGTCTGCCGCAGCTTCACCCGAGTCCCCCCACCTCTCGGCACACCCTCCCCTTTTCCCCTGGTCTCGGATCCCACCCCTCTGCCCTCCAACCCTCCTGCCTCGAAAGCTGGCTTTACGGACTCACATCCTCTGTGCTGATGACACTTAAATATCTCTTACCATAACTTCTCTCTCACAGAACACCTGACATGACTGTAGGAGTTAAAAACAAAAGCAATGTTAAGGACTGAATGAGAGGTTTGTGTTGGCCACACACTGTTTTAACGTAGTGAAGAAACCTGCACCCCTCAAAGGGCTTAAGGAACTTTTAAAACTAGTCTTTGGTAAAACCACATGTGTATATTTATTCTAAATCAACCTGAACTTCTGAAACGTGCAATTGTTGAGATTTTGCAAAATCAATAAAAGAAAATAGGTATAGAAAAAGTTATGCTACACCCTCTAATCAAATAAGGTAACAAAATAATCCTTAATTCATCATTAGGAAACCAATCAATAATTGACTTGAGTGATCCGTTGTTTATTTTTAACAGATGGCATATTTTGTTGGAAAATATATGTATAACTTAAGCAATATCTGAATTTAGCTCCTCCTGGTGTTTTGACTTGGTTCCAAATACAATAATGTTTATACTTTCTATTAGTGTGTAAATATGGACTCTGGTGCATTTGTGTTTTCATTCCATGGGATAGGCCCCTCCCCTGCCCCCACCCGTCTCTATTTTTTTCCTTTCTTTTTGCAAAGGTGACTTTCCGGCAATGTCTTTGTCTCTGTTTGGTGGTGGGCTGCTCAGGCTCCTGGACCTGGACTTGCCCCAGATTTTGTGTGTGCAGTGAAGGCTTCAACATCTCATGAAAGACATTTTCTTTCTACAACAGAGGACTCAAAACACAGATAAAACAAGCCAGTCTCCCATTTTGTATCCCAATCAAACAACACACATGCCAAGCATATAAAGACAAGAGGGTGGAAAATATCTGAACAAGGCTCTAAAGGAAGTCACTTAGAAACTTAAGTTTAATGTGAAATGCTTTGCAAAGACACTTAAAATGAACTTTATGTTAAGAAAACCACTGTGAAACTAAATTGTACTGTTATTGTTGGCTTACCTGTGTGTTCAGCTATCTCAGCCCAAAATCACGTTGTAATTTAAAGACAATGGAAAATTCTGCTCTAATGAATGTAAAAATGGCTTGCTGTGAAGTTTACATTGTTGTACAGAAGCATGTTTCACGTGTAGGTAAACTGGTGGTGGTATTAGAAATACAAATGCTATTTAATTTTTAAAAATTCCCTTTATTCATTTCTGGAGTTACAGGACACAGTTTAACTGATGGATCTTTCTAAACCAATTTGTTTTTCACTTTAGTGTTAATCATAGAGCTGAGGGGTGTGTGTGTGTGTGTGTGTGTGTGTGTGTGTGTGTGTGTGTGAGCATGTGATTATGTGTTGTATTTTAAAACAGTTGATTTTCTTGGGCAAAATTCTACAGTTGTAATTGCTTCTGTTTAGAAGGTTCTTCCTGCTTGGCAATATAGGCTTGAAAATACGTTTTTAAAACATTGGTACAATTCATCTATTGGAAAATTAATATATTGCGGGTTTTTTGGTATTAATTCTGTGCAATAACTAACAGGGCACATCACTAGATATGGATGTTAAAGATGCGTTCGTTAGGTGATTTTGATTTCTTCCTGTCTGTGCTGTGCACAGCCCACATGGCAATCCAGTTCTGTCACATCGGTTTCATGGCCTCATCTAAAATTCAGATGGCTAGATTAGCTAGGTTTTCAAATCACCAGGATATAAACAGTAAGCAGATTTCTGACACACAAGCTGTGTTCGAGGAACTGCTTTTTTCAAGCAGCAGATATCTCATAGAGAGCTGTAAACTGCATTTGTTTCTAAAGCAACTGAAATTCAGCGCTGCAAACAGAAGATTCTAACTTCAGGAGAATACGCAGAAGGGGCAGATGAACTCTCAGGGCCGTAGTCTTCCTTTGATCTTGTAAAACTCCTATTGGCATCTGGAGTTCCCAGTCTGGTGAGAAAATAGACTATAAACCGAATGGAACAAAACACCAGTCCAACATTTTGGTGGAGACTTTAAAACCACACTGTACAGGGACTCTCCTGCCATGCAGAAAAACTGACATAAGGTACAGAATTATTCCTTATCAGATGTTTTTAGGTGGCTATTAGGAGTCTTTAAAAAATATCAATTGTTTGTATGGAAACATAACTGTTATTTTCTTTATCTAAATTAAGAAATCTCTTGTTATTATGCTATTTATATATTTTTTCCGGTTCTTGTATCTTTAAAAATCTAACATTAATAGTATCAAAGTTTTCCTTTCTTTGTTTCCCTATGTTTTTTCTTAGCAACAGTGAATTCACATGGAGTAAATTTAAAAAGAGAAAGCCCAAATACAATTGGCTATTTAAAGCACATTATGATTTAAAGCTACTTTTAAAAATGCGAGAAGGAAAGTGGGATGGGATATGGGGTTGTTTGATTTTTAAAACATTATTATTATTGGTTACTGTTGACATATTTCCTCTGATTCTTAGGGGGTAAAAGTATTGTTTTTAACCTGGCAAATGCACTCTTCAGAGATCCTTTTCCATCCCATCCACATGGAGAGGTTAAAGGTTCAATTTCATGGCCTCTATGCAGGCAGTGCTCTTTTTCACAGAAGGCAAGAGTATTACCTGAAGGATAGAATGCAGTTGGACAACAGACAGATTCTTATTTCTCTTGTTTTGTCCTACTTTTAACGACCCTCATTAAATACTGGGCTGAAATATAAATTAAAAAACACGTTGGAAAGGATGTATAACCGAAGGCTGTGTATGTATATACAGTATGTCAAAAAGCCTTTATTTTTATACTTTAAATGCTCTAAATTAATAAAAAGTAATAATTACTATGTTATCTTTCATTTTTTATTTTCAAAATGTTTTAGTGACACAGCTTCATGGTAGAAATATCTTGTAGTAGTTACAGGTGCCATCTAGAACATGCAGATATTTTTGTTGACTCTAGCTACTGAAGTAGCATCATTTCAGGATGCGGATATAAAATTAAGTTTGGTTATATCAATGCCAAGGAGATAAATTTTGGAGTGCATGTTAGTACAGGAATCTTTGGAAATGCTAAGAATGTACTTCTCCTTTGAAACATTTTCCCCTTCATAATACATATTCTAACACTGCAGTTAGTCGACTTCACACCTGAAACAGTCACTTAAAACTAATAACCTAGAAATGTAGTTTTATTCTAAACGTCATTTTTAAGAATGGCATAGGTAAGAGTTCTGAACAAAGGTATTTGATGCAAATACAGGTAGCACAAACGGGCCCAAGGAGTGGTTCGAATTTGTGATTTAGCATGAAAATATTTCAGCATTAAAACTTGTTTTCAAAGGGAAAGTAGTTTAATATAATTTCATGTTTTATATTTGTCATAAAAGACTTCAAATATCATGATTTTAAAATATTAACCAACAGTGCAAAATATAAAGTAGATTTAGGAAAATATAGCTGAGATGAGTATTATTACTAAAAGAAATCAACAAATTCACATTTTAACATAAAATTTTAAAAGATCATTTTAATACACTTTAGAAATATTTTCCTTGTATATGATTAAATACTATTTATTGAAGAATTTAATTCCTTATAAAAACTTTAAATTTTGGCTTAATTTTTTTTTCACTTTTAAGCACTTCTTGAACTTTTGGGAGAAAATAATCATCAATACAATGAATTTTCCTTGTGAAGCCGTGTAAGAGGAACATAGGTCATAAAATTTATATTGCTTTTATGAAATATATCTGATTTCATGCTATTTTTCTATATTCAGTTTATATACCTCATTGCTTCACAGTAGTAATTTTCTTCTCACAGTTTTATGGATATGACCAAAATGACAGTTTCTAATTGTCTAGAGATAATTTTTGAAGTATCAAAATAGGTTTTGTTCTTGAACAAACTGTTTTGCCCTCTATAATTGTATATAATTGTATAATTATAATTTATCATTGTATCGGCTCAGCTGATCGATATTCTCTTCTTCCCATGGTGCTGTATAATGAATATCCATTATCACAAGGGGGAAAAATACTCTGCAGGCAATCACCAGTTCTCCTGAAGCCATGAATAGCTGTATTCATAAACCATCAGCATCACTGCACCACCTAGAAAAGAAAAGAGCTGGTTTTTATCCCAAATCCTGTGAAATTGTGCTGTCTTTCCCCCCGGGTTTCTGAATCCCTGGAGTCCCATGCAGCCTATGAGGCGGAAGCCATTCAGAATCATCAGTTCTCAAGCTCCAATACACAGAAAACTACTGTGGAAAATTCTCAGAGCGAAATCAAGACCATCTTGAGTCTCTAAATACATTTTTTCCCCATGAGTTTCTGTAACTTTCATCATTTCTCATCAGCTTCTTTTTCAGGCACTTTTAATTTTTAAAAGTAAGTAAATACAGACACATTTAGTCATGTAAGGGCATGTGGCTTTCCCGCGAACAGAAACCTTCAGATTTGTCACATGTAGGCAAAGGATTTATCTTTTTCAGTTTATAATTAGCATTGTTGTAGCTGCATTCAAGAAGGAAATCTCTAAGATGGTGCTTGATGGATGAGCCTGGTTTTCTCTTACAGCTTTCAAACTGGATTACAATGTGAAAAATAGTTTCTGAGTACTTTTAAAATCTGTATTTCAAAACTTAGCTAGCTTTCAACCTCCTTTTGTTGCCTCAGATTTTTGTTGCCTTCATTCCTTTCATCTGCCTCAGATATATATGGATTGCACTTGGACATTGGTAGTCGGGGTTGAGTGTCATAGACCATCATTTATCTTGGAAGAGAAGAGTTATGCAACTGGCTGCAAAAGGGCTTGCTATGTAGTATGTCAACAGGACTATGATATGGAAAACCAGCACTGAGGCTGCTGAATACTTAGAAATCGGGAGAAGCATTTGCATGTGGATGATTTTGTGTTCTGTCTGATGCAGTAAATGGCACATATCCTGTGCCGTTTAAGATATTCTCTATCCTTTCATGTCTATGTGAACAATATTACAAAATCAAAGTGTGGACAAACAGCAGAAACTAACACAACATTGTAAAACCCAATTTTAAAATATGTGGACAAATATCCAGAGTACAACTTAGAGAAGACTTGGCTGCATGAACAGAAGACTGACTTCTGACAGAAAGAAAGAGAACTTGATTTTGATCTTATTTTGTACACACTACCATATGCTTTTTTTAAAAAAAAATCTACAGGCCGCACATGTTTGTGTAACCTTATACCAAAGATAATTATCTGCCTGTAATTTTCATTTTTAACCCCTGAAGATACTCTAATAGCCCCCTCTCAGCTGCTGTGGCCCTCTTGGCTCTGGCAAACAAAAAGGAATGCACTACAGAGGGTTGTTAATATGTATGTAACTGTTCTGTGTACTCTTATTAACTGTTCACCATATAAGACAAGAACAGGCAGAATCGGGTTAGTGTACAGCCTAGTGATATTTGGAGTTTAAACCACAGACTTCAAGATTCTCCTTTCATGGGAGGTCCTGATCATTAGCCACATTGAGCTGCTAAGGCTGTTATAAAAATAAGATGGGATGCTTCTCTAGAACGAAGGATGAAAATGCCAGGTTCACCCTTCTTTTCTTTTTTACTGTCTCTCACTCTCCCTCTTTCTCTCTCGAAAAGAAATCCTATCCTTAACTCAAAAGTCTTACCTTTTTCTCTACACCTTTCTTTCCTTTGAGGTTGCTAGGACCTGTATGTTTGGGATGAGAGTGGAGGCCAGGTCCTTGAATGAGATTTCCAGTTATTTGCAATTTTGTTTAGCCTGGACAGTATGTTCACAAGAACCCTTTTCATTGGATTTAACACCACAGCAACTCAGGACACCTCATGCAAAAAACACTTAAAAAGCCAACCAAACATTTGCAAGCCTCTAACAAAACTTGGGGTCAGATTATTTAAGAGTTTTGGATTAAGGTTCTAGTCAATTACCGTTTTAGCTCAACTCTCCCTGATCGCTCTCCCTTTTCAGGCCCATCCCGTCCTGAGAAAGCTGGATTAGGGCCAGTCCTATGATTTTCTCTAATACCAGGTCTACTAGCAGGTTTTTACTGTGTGGTGAAGGAAAAACACCACATTCTTGAAGAGAGAGTGGCACAAAATCACCAATATTCTTTATCATTGGGTTCGTGTTGACACACGGGCCAATAACAAATAGAAGACAGGTCTGAATCTCAAATGTGAAGCAAAAATCCATGCTTAAATACCTAGAAAGGCTGGGATAGATGGATTGGGAGCTGTGGAAGTGTTTTTCAAAATATACGAAAGTATGAACTGTTCACCAGCTTCAATTTACAGACTGCTGTTCTATATCTCAGGTTGGCAGAAATGCTCGTTCACTGGGCTGAGATTTAAAGGTAAATGTGCATGTGTGTGAGTGTGGCAGGGGAAGGGGACATCAGTGTTCAAAGGGAGGACTGGGAAAGGGAGAAAGGGGACGAGTAGGGGACAGTTCTGGGGAAGATTTCCAGGATGTCTAAGAAGGTGAGTGTAGCCTGGTAAAATAATATGTGTGGTCTAGTGCATACTTCTGTAGGTATTCACAAGGTTGCTTATAATCCAAGACTATTTGCCCAGGTGGTTGAGTCTGCAGCAGTTGCTTTCTTATCTGTTTACAGAGAGGCAGCTGACTCTCCCTGTGGGAATGCCAGCCGGCTTTTTGTGGGCTGGCATCCTGAGGTAAGGCCCCGAGCCAGGAGCCTCCACCGTCATGCTAGGAAGGTGAGTGCGAGGCTGCAGTTTCTCCATTCTTGCTCTCCAGAGGCAACAGTGAGCAGAGTTGCTCTGGCTGTTCATGGAGACTAGCTGTCCTCCTTTTCTCTTTTTGAAGTGAAGCTGAGGCAGGAGCAAGAATGAACTAGAAGCACCAGGGAAAGTTTTATTGGGCTGGTCCCTCACTCAGTGAAAAATCCTCCCTTTCAGCCAGAAGCGACTCAAACTCTGGCTGTGCATCCTCTCCTGTTGACTTAAGGTGGGCTTTGGCTTCTATCAGCCTCCAGTAAGGCCACAAATAGTACCTTATAAACAAAAGTAGGACATTTTGAATGGACGCCTTTAGTGTCTTGAATACTCCTAGACAACTTTTTATCCTTAGGGTTTCCATGTTTCACAGTGTGACAAACTTTAGTTGTGTTACAGATAGACCCAAATAAGAAAAAAGAGATACTAGACAAATGAGGTAGGAAGGATATGAGTAATGAAAACGTTATTACCTGGTCCAAGCCTCATAATCTTGGGAAGCAGGCCTTTATACAGAGCTAAAATGCTAGAACCGGAAGGGAAAGAGCAACATTCTTATTCTGAAAACAAAATGGAGTTGTACCTCAGCTTTACTGAGATGCTGACCCAGCATTTACCCAAAAAAGTCATTTGAGAAAAATTTTCAAATCCCAAAACAAACAGTATCGGGCTAAGTATTCTCTGCAGCAAATTGGATGAGAGGAAAGAATTAATTCTTTAATACCCAAGCTATGCTGATCTTGTCCCATCGCAAATAGGACTTTCATCAGCGAGATGGATTTTGCTATCCAGACAGGCCTTACTTTCAAGACAGCTGTGTATATGGACAAAGTGACTCTTGTAATTGAGTTTAAAAGACCATAAACTCAGTCCTCACAGAAGGAAATACGATGCAGTTTAGATCAAAATAATAAAATAGTACTTGCTTACTTGAGAGTAAGACCTGCTGAGGAGGGATGAAGAGACAAAAATAAGACTTAAAAAAGCAAAGAACAGTAGAGCACATACTTTAAATTCTTAAAGGAAAACTACCTTCACAGAACTCTCATGTTTAATTCTCCCAGGAGAATAAAATTAGGTGACATTTTGATTAGATGTATAGTCAGAAGACAATTACTCTCCTGTCCACGTGGGAACAGGGCATATTATATGCAATAGCATACTGTGCAAACTGACAAGCAAAAAGTTCACCTTGGCATTCTAGGACAAACATACAGTATATTGAATGATCGTGGCTCATGTTTCTTGATGGCGTAAGAAGGTTTTGCCAACATCTCATTACTGTGTTATCTCACAAAGTTTCTCATCTATTCCCTAGAGCTTCTCAGACATACACCCAATTCAGGAGGGCTTAAGGGCTCTCATCAAAATGGAAGTACAATATGGTTTTAGCAATGCTTTAGTCTGGCACATTTATTAAAATAAGAATGTGTTACCCTTCTTCCTGATAGACCGTGGCCATTGTTTTAAAACAGGTTCTGTACTTGATCTCTCCAGGAACTGGCTGAGGCCCTTGAATCCTACTTTTGGCAACATCAAAAGGGATGTTAATGACTGAGGCTATTGTGCCCGAGAGAAGACCAACCCCAAATTTTCTCAGAAACTCCAAGGTTGGATCCTAAAAGAAAAGAAGAATAAAATAACAGAAAGGGAAGCGTAAGCCCCTAAGTGGGTTAAACACTATAAAGCAATATGTATTTAAGCAGAGCATTGCATTCCCCGGCACCCTCCTGTTATTCCAGCGGAACACATTAGGATTTCCTAGGCTGGAACTTGTTTTCTTGACAATCCCATTGGCTATGTTTTTACACATGGTCTAAATTGCTGAAGTACACATTTCCTCACACAGGATTTATAAACACAGTTCATAAAGAAAGACTGGTATGGCATATGGGGATGATTTGTATAATTGGGCTTCACAATGTACTTAGTATTACTGTATCAAAACAGGAGAAATCCAAGCACACTATTAGCTAATTGGCCAGAATATTTTACAAATGACAGCAACTTCCACCATGAAGCCTACTAAAATGCTCATTTGTGTGTGGACCCCCAAATGTTAAATTAAATCAAGGCTACTCTCGGTCTGCTGCTATTCCCCTCCAGGTTTTTTGCATTTATTTTCACGTGTAGCTGATCCACTGTACTGAGAAGTGCTAGCTTCCTGTTATTAACAAACCAACTTGGGAAGGCTGCAAAACAGCCTGTCACATTCTGTGCATTATAAACAGTAGTAAGTCACTGGACGATTGGCTGAAGAATTTTCAACCCATTGTTCCTGAATCTTATTCTTCCTTCAATGGCAAAGGAAGACACGGAGAGAGACAGAGACAGAACAGAGACAGGGAGAGACACACACACACACAGAAAGGGAGGAAGAAAAAGAAACATATTTCTTCTTTCCATTTGAATTTGGGTCCTTCACTTTGGTCTGATTTGATTTTCCACCCCTCCCTGCTCTGCTTTTGACATCAAAGTATTTAATTAGGTCTTATGTGGAAGTCACTTTCCTTTTGCCTATTTTTGTGCCTAGTGAGCTCATATTATGCTTTGTTATAATGAATTTGCTGGAAAGTTCTCATTTTGCTGTCAGCCTCAGTTCTTGCTCTGAAGAGAGATCATCTCACAAACCGTAAGTTGCTGACGGAGACCTCCCCTATCCTTCCACTGCCCTCTCTTTTGGTCAATACTTCAGAAGGATCTTCACAGAGGAACAATACAGAGTAGTGCCATGATGCTATTTTTATCCAGCAGGAGAAGCAAAAGTGGGAACCATTCTCTGCTTAATTAAAAAAAAAAAATCAGGTCTGAGCATTGCATGCTTATAGCTTTGATGGAAGAAGAAAAATTCTGGAAGCTCTGAAATTTTCAACTGAACCAAGGGCCAGATACCATCACAGAAACTCCTATGTGGTTAAATATAAAAAGTGAGGGGTTCGGTAATAATTCTTGGATCTGGGCCATACAGGTGTCGGGTAGGTTTAAAGGGATTTAAAAACCAACAGGGTGTTTCAACAGGAAAAACAACGCAGTGACTGCAGTATGAGTGAGGTGTGTTTAAATAATTTCCCCTCCCCCCATTTTTTTCTCTTTTACAAGGAGAGAAAAATGCCTTTATGTTACCCTTCTCCATTCTGGCACAGAAGCAGAACTGGAGCTCAGGAGGATGGTGGATTCAGGGCCAGCTCTGGTTGTCTGACCTTGCACAAGTCACTGAATCCCATGAAGCCCAGTGTGTAGAAGGGATGTTTTCAACACCCACCTTAACTTTGTACTGCATGGTTTTTCTGAGAAATAAAAACAATAATAGTAGTAAAAGTGCTATGAATATTGTACAAGCCTGGCAGAAAATGGATAGTATTTTTATCTAACCTGTTTTCTAAAGTCTCAAAAGATCTGTGATGAGACCCTCTCATGGTGCTCCTGTGACACAGCCAAAGACAAGGGTGAAAGTGATGACCTGTATACACAATGACCTTTTGGGAAGTTCAGGGGACCCTGTCAATCACACAGCTTCTCCCACCTCCTGATGTGTTCTCTGAGGATTGGAGTTGGGGAGGGAGGAATGGCTAAGACACTCAATGAAGGTCATTATGTTTGAGATGCTGTTGGGGACCAAATCCTAAGTTCCTCAAGCCATCATAGTGTTCACTAGCACAAGCATACATTGAACCCATGTTTTCTGTACATTTCCTAGCTCAACAGTAAGATCCCACAGTAGTTCCCAAATCCAGTTTTGCATCAGAGTCACCTGGGAGCTTTACAACACATGGATGCCCAGACCCACCTCAGAACCACCTTAGGTTCCCAGATCAGAATCACCTGGGAAAGTACCTAAAAGTTGTTTTAAAATAAGCCCACGCACATATGGTCACCTTATCTTTGATAAAGGAGGCAAGAATATACAGTGGAGAAAAGACAGCCTCTTCAATAAGTGGTGCTGGGAAAATTGGACAGGTACGTCTAAAAGTATGAAATTAGAACACTCCCTAACACCACACACAAAAATAAACTCAAAATGGGTTAAAGACCTAAATGTAAGGCTACACACTATCAAACTCTTAGAGGAAAACATAGGCAGAACACTCTATGACACAAATCACAGCAAGATCCTTTCTGACCTAGCGAAATGGAAATAAAAACAAAAATAAACGAATGGGAACTAATGAAACTTAAAAGCTTTTGCACAGCAAAGGAAACCATAAACAAGATGAAAAGACAACCCTCAGAATGGGAGAAGATATTTGCAAATGAAGCAACTGACAAAGGATTAATCTCCAAAATTTACAAGCAGCTCATGCAACTCAATATCAAAAAACACCACAACCCAATCCAAAAATGGGCAGAAGACCTAAATAGACATTTCTCCAAATAAGATATACAGATTGCCAACAAACACATGAAAGAATGCTCAACATCATTAATCATTAGAGAAGTACAAATCAAAACTAAAATGAGGTATCACCTCACACCGGTCTGAATGGCCATCATCACTAAATCTACAAACAATAAATGATGGAGAGGGTGTGGAGAAAAGGGAACCCTCTTGCACTGTTGGTGGGAATGTACATTGATACAGGCACTATGGAGAACAGTATGGAGGTTCCTTAAAAAACTAAAAATAGAACTCCCATACGACCCAGAAATCCCACTACTGGGCATATACCCTGAGAAAACCATAATTCAAAAAGAGTCATGTACCAAAATGTTCATTGCAGCTCTATTTACAATAGCCAGGACATGGAAGCAACCTAAGTGTCCATCAACAGATGAATGAATAAAGAAGATGTGGCACATATATACAATGGAATATTACTCAGCCATAAAAAGAAATGAAATGGAGTTATTTGTATTGAGGTGGATGGACCTATAGTCTGTCATACAGAGTGAAGTAAGTCAGAAAGAGAAAAACAAATACCGTATGCTAACACATGTATATGGAATCTGAAAAACAGAAAACAAAAGGTCATGAAGAAACTAGGGGCAAGATGGGAATAAAGACACAGACCTACTAGAGAATGGACTTGAGGATATGGGGAGGGGGAAGGGTAAGCTGGGACAAAGTGAGAGAGTGGCATGGACATATATACACTATGGAACATACAATAGATAGCTAGTGGGAAGCAGCCTCATAGCACAGGGAGATCAGCTGGGTGCTTTGTGACCACCTAGAGGGGTGGGATAGGGAGGGTGGGAGGGAGGGAGACGCAAGAGGTAAGAGATATGGGAACATATGTATATGTATAACTGATTCACTTTGTTGTAAAGCAGAAACTAACACACCATTGTAAAGCAATTATACTCCAATAAAGATGTTTAAAAAAAAAAAAAAAAAAAGAACTTCAGGACTTCTGACATTGTCAGGCTGAGGGCCCATGTCTGGGAATCACTGATTTTGATATTCCAGGCAGGCAAAGCAGATGGTCCATTGCTACCCCTCTGGGCATTCTAGGGAGGAGAAAAGTCTTTTGGGGATGGCCAAGAACTATCACTCACCACCCGGCCTCTGGGCCCCTTTCCAGCCTCTTCCTCTAAGTCCATGGTCTGCTCTAGGCAGCAACCCAGACTGGGATCGGATGCACCAAGGAGAGCCCTGCCAGCTCACCTCTGCTTTCTTTGCTGCATGTCATCAACCATCCTCGGATGAACGCAGCCCCTCAAATGCCCCTCCCCTTCGTCCCCCTCCGGCTGCTCTTGCTACTTCTCTGGCTGTAGCTCAGGTTCCCATTACTTTCACCAAGTCTTGCTTTCTTCTTGCTTCTATCATCTGTTCTTCACAGTGGCCCCAGGGATTTTTTTTTCTTTTTATAAAAGCATATCTGCTTCTCGTGCCTCCCTACTCAAAGACCCTCAACCCTTCCCCATGGCACGGAGAGTAAAGCCAAAGCTCCTCATTGGCCTTTGGTTTGTTTCCCATGATATGCTTCCAACCTACCTTCCTAGCCTCAAATTCTACACCTCTACCCCCAAGCCAAACTACACTCATGCTGGTTAAATCATAATCATGCACATTTCTACCAAACACTTTTCTAAGTCCACATTTTTTTCCAAACAACTCCCACAACCTAGAATGTCATGCTCCATCATATTCACAGATAGCAGCCCCACTCTTTACAGTCCAGCTTAAATTCCACCTTGCCCAAGAGACTTCCATGGATCCCCATCAAAATTGATTTCTCCCTCTTGGCACTCCTGAAACACTGTCTGATCCGCGATCACTGTCCTTGCTCTGGCTCTCTTTGTTTCTGGTTTGTTTTTGTGTGTATCCATCTTGCCTGCTGGAATGTGAGCTGGCACAGAACAGGAGCATGTGTTATTCCTCTTTGTTTCACCTACTACACACTGTGCATGGTAAATGCTAAATAAATGTCTGCAGATTAGCCTATCACTGTAGTTTATCTTTGTAGAAACAATGAGAATCAGGCTTTGACCTTAATCACTATTTCTCAAACCTCAGTATCTTCTACCCTGTAAATGAACCCCTATTAGAACTTTATGTTTCTGTCTTTCTGCCAGGAGGCATTAACATGGGGACATGACAAGGCATAGGACATTTGCAAAGTGGAGTATTTCCAGGCAAATGAATTGAGACTCTCAGGTCATAGAGACAGGCCTGGGCTTGCCAGACCCCATTACACAGGGACTTACGGGAAAAAACATGATATGGCATCCTATGACCAGATTTTAGCAAAAGAATGCAGTGGGCACAAAGTAAAGTCTTGAAATATTACTCTTTGGGCTGGCTCTTCTTTCTTACACTTCCTGATATTTCCCCTAGTAGGGAGAGGCATCCACTTGCCTCAAGAATGAGGATTGTTGTAGCAGGACTATAAAGAGAGAGCAAAAGGTAATATTCAGTGTTTCTGGCTTTCAAATTAGGCTCTTCAGTGTATTATGTCAGTTAATCTTCACAGTCTTTGAGGTAAGAACTATTATTTTTATTCCTATTTTACAAATGAGTGAACTGAAAGCTTAGGTGTAAGAAGGGAATTTTTGTTACATCCAAGTGAACCCAAGACTTTGCCTTAGGGGATAGTTTTTCTACTGATACTCCTAAGGGTTGGTGGGTGGGCCGTCAAGGGAGGTGCCCAAGAACCTCCTGAAATTATAAGCAATGGTTCTGGGTATGTGCAGATGGGCTTTTCAGGAGAAAATGTCTATAGATTTTATCAGGCTCAGAAGCTTAAAAACATCTTCATCAAATCATTTCCCCTATCAATAAATTTATAAAGTAAAAAAAGGACTGTGCAGTGTTGAAAACATTGGGGCTGAAAACAGAAAGCCCTCATTTTCATGGGCATTATCAGGCGATTCACCTTAGTGAAAAGATTTCTGCAAATATTTCCACTCTGGACTCAGGTTACTCATACCTCAACCATATCTATGAACTCAATGGTTCTCAAAGTGTGGTCCCTGAACCACCATCATCAGTATCATGTGAGAACTTAGTAGAAATGAAAATTGGGGTTTTACCCCAGGCCTACGGAACCCAAAACTCGGGATGGAGCACAACAATCTGTCTAAACTAGTCTTCCAAATTATCCTGATGGATGCTTGTCTGAAAACCACTGCTTAACTGAAGCTTATGGTACATCCTTTTGGATCCTTGGACTGGATAAGTGATGCTCTTAAAGGATCTGGTTGTGCTGGGAAACACTTTAAAGCCTTCTTTGGTGGAAGCAGGGCTTTGTTTTTTAAGGCTGCAGAACTGAACACAATGCTATGAACTCTGTTCACCTTTTCCTACCCCACATCCATCCAAAGCAAGAATGCACATCTGCGATGTTATTGGGTCTGAGTGAAACCTATCACATAGTTTGAGTGGGTCCTGTACTGGCAATCAGTGAATCATTCCAGCATTTCTGTCAATAACCACAGTAACAAATAACAATAAAACTAATAGTAAAAGTAAAGAGAAGTAATAAAATAATGTACATGGTGTAATATTTGTGCTATTTTTCATAATTTTCATTAAGAAAATTAATGGTACTGTTAATAATAGTTACTTATTGATAGACAATTTTATATGCAAAAAACATGTACAAAACCTATATATCATACAAGAACCCTATGAGTTAAGTACATAACACCATTTTACAGATAAGGACATGAAACTTAAAGAGTTAAGTCACTTGATCAAGATCACACTGCTTATAGGAGGTGGAGCTTGGATTTGAACTCAAGTTCTTCAGACTTCTAACCATTGTTATTATATCCCATTCATTATGTTATATTCCTTCTCATTCACCATCCATTTGTCATATATTCATCCAACAAACATTTATTGTATGTCTACAAATGCCTGGTCCTACACTGGGTGCTAGAATTGAGTGTGAAGGTAAATGGTCCAGAGAGGGGATAAGGTGGCTTTATAATGAAGTATCATAGTACAATGTGATGAGTACTGAAATGGGGGTGTGAACAAAGTGCAGGGGTAAACATGCAGTAAAGAGAAGGGAGTTACTTCTGGACTTTCACTATCAAAGTTCGATGAGATAGTACCTAACTTCTGCCTCTTAAAAACCTAGTCACTTGTTGGGTTTTATGAACTCAGCGGAAGACAACAGTTAGCCTTCTGGCTTGATTATCATATTACTTGGAATGTCATTTTGCCCTTTCCATTAGTTTATTTTAAAAACTGGAAAAAGATGATGATGATAATGATAAGACACGATGTGCTAGGCACTGTGTTATGCACTTTCTGTATATTTAAGCCTCACAACATTGCTGAGCAGATGAGGTATCTGAAGCTTAAAGAAATTGTCTACCGTACAAAGGAATAGAATTTTATTTATTTATTTATTTATTTATTTAAAGTCTTATAAGTATAAAAGGTTTTTTCAAATTTTTTTTTTATACAGCAGGTTCTTATTAGTTATCTATTTTATACATATTAGTGCACATGTGTCAACCCCAATCTCTCAGTTCATCCCACCACCACCACCCCACCCCAAGCTTTCCCCCCTTGGTGTCCATACGTTTGTTCTCTACATCTGTGTCTCTATTTCTGCCTTGCAAACCAGTTCATCTGTGCCATTTTTCTAGATTCCACATATATGTGTTAATATACGATATTTGTTTTTCTCTTTCTGACTTACTTCACTCTGTATGACAGTCTCTAGATCCATCCACGTCTCTACAAATGACCCAATTTCGTTTCTTTTTATGGCTGAGTAATATTCCATTGTATATATGTATCACATCTGCTTTATCCATTCATCTGTCGATGGACACTTAGGTTGCTTCCATGAACTGCTATTGTAAATAGTGCTGCAATGAACATTTGGGTGCATAATTCAAAAAGAATGTGTCTTTTTGAATTATGGTTTTCTCTAGGTATACACTCAGTAGTGGGGTTGCTGGGTCATGTGGTAGTTCTATTTTTCGTTTTTTAAGGAACCTACATACTGTTCTCCATAGTGGCTGTATCAATGTACATTCAGACCAACACTGCAAGAGGGTTCCATTTTCTCCACACCCTCTCCAGCATTTGTTGTTTGTAGATTTTCTGATGATGCCCATTCTAACCAGGACGAGGTAATACCTCACTGTAGTTGTGATGTGCATTTCTATAATAATTAGTGATGTTGAGCAGCTTTTCATATGCCTCTTGGCCATCTGTGTGTCTTCTTTGGAGAAATGTCTATTTAAGTCTTCTGCCCTTTTTTGATTGGGTTGTTTTCTTAATATTGAGCTACATTAGCTGTTTGTATATTTTGGAGATTAATCCTTGGTCCATTGATTCATTTGCAAATATTTTCTTACATTCTGAGGGTTGTCTTATTGTTTTGTTTATAGTTTCCTTTGCTGTGCAAAAGTATTTAAGTTTCATTAGGTCCCATTTGTTTATTTTTGTCTTTATTTCCATTACTCTAGGAGGTGGGTCAAAAAAGATCTTGGTGTGATTTATGTCAGAGTGTTCTTCCTATGTTTTCCTCTAAGAGTTTTATAATGTCCAGTCTTACATTTAGGTCTTTAATCCATTTTGAGTTTATTTTTGTGTATGGTGTTAGGGAGTGTTCTAATTTCATTCTTTTACATGTAGCTGTCCAGTTTTCCCAGCACCACTTATTGAAGAGACTGTCTTTTCTCCATTGTATATCCTTGCCTCCTTTGTCATAGATTAGTTGAATATAGGTGCATGGGTTTATCTCTGTTTTACGTGTTTACGTGTAAGGTTACGTGTAAGGTTAGACTGTTCATTTGAGATTTTTCTTGTTTGTTGAGGTCGGATTTTATTGCTATAAACTTCCATCTTAGAACTGCTTTTGCTACATCCCATAGGTTTTGGATCATCGTGTTTTCATTGTCACTTGTTCCCTAGGTATTTTTTAATTTCCTCTTTGATTTCTTCAGTGATCTTTTGGTTATTTAGTAACATATTGTTTAGCCGCCATGTGTTTCTGTTTTTTTATGTTTTTTCCCTGTAATTGATTTCTAATCTCATAGCATTGTGGTCGGAAAAGATGTTTGATGTGATTTCAATTTTCTTAAATTTACTGAAGCTTGATTTGTGACCCAAGATATGATCTATCCTGGAGAATGTTCCATGTGCACTTGAGAAGAAAGTATAATCTGCTGTTTTTGGATGGAATGTCCTATATATATCACTGAAATCTATCTGGTCTATTGTGTTATTTAAAGCTTGTGTTTCCTTATTAATTTTCTGTCTGGATGATCTGTCCACTGGTGTAAATGAGGTGTTAAATTCCCCCACTATTATTGTGTTACCGTCGATTTCCTCTTTTATAGCTGTTAGCAGTTGCCTTATGTATTGAGGTGGTCCTATGTTGGGTGCATATATATTTATAATGTTAAATCTTCTTGGATTGATCCCTTGATAATTATGTAGTGTCCTTCCTTCTCTCTTGTAATATTCTTTATTTTAAAGTCCATTTTTTTCTGTTATGAGTATTGCTACTCCAGCTTTCTTTTGATTTCCCTTTGCATGGAATTTCTTTTTCCATCTCCTCACTGTCAGTCTGTATGTGTCCCTAGGTCTGAAGTGGGTCTTTTGTAGACAGCATATATATTTGTCTTGTTTTTGTATACATTCAGCAAACCTGTGTCATTTGGTTGGAGCATTTAATCCATTCACATTTTTTTTAATGTTAATCATTTTATTATATTTTATTATATTTTTCATATCATTCATGCTAGGGTAACAATGCTTCTTCTATTATAAATGCTACTTGATCTCTTTAAAACACATATTTCCTATGTGTGGAATATTTGGGCATGCTTAATAAAATACAATACTATAAAAATTTCCAATTTTTTTTTACCAAGGAAAGTATCTAATTGTATACCACATGTATGGCATGTATACCATGCCACTTACATACAACTTTTAATTTTAATAATAGAAACAAGGAAATTATTTCATTTCTTGACATTTATCAAGACTTTAATTCCCCAAGACATGCACTACAACCACACACTAGATTCTGTCATCCATATGATGGTCTTGACATCTGAGTCATGTCTGCTGGGTCTGACAATGAAATTGAGTATTTTATTACCTTTTTTTTTTAGTAGCACTCATTTATTCTTTCTTTTCACAATCTTTAGGATTCTCTCAGGAGTTTTAAATTATTTTATTTATTTACTTATTTATTTAAACTTCTTTATTGGAGTATAATTGCTTAACAATGGTGTGTTAGTTTCTGCTTTATAACAAAGTGAATCAGTTATACATATACATATATTCCCATATCTCTTCCCTCTTGAGTCTCCCTCCCTCCCACTCTCCCTATCCCACCCCTCTAGGTGGTCACAAACCACCTAGCTGATCTCCCTGTGCCATGCAGCTGCTTCCCACTAGCTATCCACCCTATGTTTGGTAGTGTATATATGTCCATGCCACTCTCTCACTTTGTCACAGCCTACTCTTCCCCCTCCCCATATCCTCAAGTCCATTCTCTAGTAGGTCTGTGTCTTTATTCCCATCTTGCTCCTAGTTTCTTCAAGACCTTTTATTTTTCTTTTTTTCAGATTCCATATACATGTGTTAGCATACGGTATTTCTTTTTCTCTTTCTGACTTATTTCACTCTGTATGACAGACTATAGGTCCATCCACCTCAATACAAATAACTCCATTTCATTTCTTTTTATGGCTGAGTAATATTCCATTGTATATATGTGCCACATCTTCCTTATCCATTCATCTGTTGATGGACACTTAGGTTGCTTCCATGTCCTGGCTATTGTAAATAGAGCTGCAATGAACATTTTGGTACATGACTCTTTTTGAATTATGTTTTTCTCAGGGTATATGCTCAGTAGTGGGGTTGCTGGGTTGTATGGTAGTTCTATTTTTAGTTTCCTAAGGAAACTCCATACTGTTCTCCATAGTGGCTGTATCAATTTACATTCCCACCAACAGTGCAAGAAGGTTCCCTTTTCTCCACACCCTTGACAGCATTTATTGTTTGTAGATTTTTTGATGATGGCTATTCTGACTGGTGTGAAGTGATACCTCATTGTAGTTTTGATTTGCATTTCTCTAATGATTAATGATGTTGAGAATTCTTTCATGTGTTTGTTGGCAATCTGTATATCTTCTTTTGAGAAATGTCTATTTAGGTCTTCGGTTTGTTTTTGTAGTTCCTTTTCTCTTCTTGTTTCCCACTTAGAGAAGTTTCTTTAGCATTTGTTGTAGAGCTGGTTTTGTGGTGCTGAATTCCCTTAGCTTTTACTTGTCTGTAAAGTTTTTGATTTCTCCGTAGAATCTGAATGAGATCCTTGCCGGGTAGAGTAATCTTGGTTGTAGGTTCTTCCGCTTCATCACTTTAAATATATTGTGCCAGTCCCTCCTGGCTTGTAGAGTTTCTGCTAAGAAATCAGCTGTTAACCTTGTGGGAGTTCCCTTGTATGTTACTTGTCATTTTTCCCTTGTTGGTTTAAAAATTTTTTCTTTGTCTTTAATTTTTGTCAATTTGATTACTATGTGTCTTGGTGTGTTTCTCCTGGGTTTATCCTGCCTGGGACTCTCTGCACTTCCTGGACTTGGGTGGCTACTTCCTTTCCCATGTTAGGGAAGTTTTTGACTCTAATCTCTTCAAATATTTTCTTGGATCTTCTCTCTCTCTTCTCCTTCTGGGACCTCTACAATGCAAATGTTGCTGTGTTTAATGTTGTCCCAGAGGTCTCTTAGGCTGTCTTCATTTCTTTTCATTCTTTTTTCTTTATTCTGTTCTGCAGCAGTGAATTCCACCATTCTGTCTTCCAGGTCACTTATCTGTTCTCCTGCCTCAGTTATTCTACTATTGAGTCCTTCTAGTGTATTTTTCATTTCAGTTATTGTATTGTTCATCTGTTTGTTTGTTCTTTAATTCTTCTAGGTGTTTGTTCTTTAATTCTTCTAGGTCTTTGTTAAACATTTCTTGCATCTTCTAGATCTTTGCCTCCATTCTTTTTCTGAGGTCCTGGCTCATCTTCACTATCATTATTCTGAATTCTTTTTCTGGAAGGTTGCCTATCTCCACTTCGTTTAATTGTTTTTGTGGGGTTTTATCTTGTTCCTTCATCTGGTACATACCCCTCTGCCTTTTCATCTTGTCTACCTTTCTGTGAATGTGGTTTTCGTTCCACACACTGCAGGACTGTAGTTCTTCTTGCTTCTGCTCTCTGACCTCTGATGGATGAAGCTATCTAAGAGGCTTGTGCAAGCTTCCTGATGGGAGACACTGGTGGTGGGTAGAGCTGGGTGTTGCTCTGTTGGGCAGAGCTCAGTAGAACTTTAATCTGCTTGTCTGCTGATGGGTGAGGCTGAGTTCCCTCCCTGTTGGTTGTTTGGCCTGAGGCGACCCAGCACTGGAGGCTACAGCTCTTTGGTGGGGCTAATGGCAGACTCCAGGAAAGCTCATGCCAAGGAATACTACCCAGAACTTCTGCTGCCAGTGTCCTTGTCCCCATGGTGAGCCACAGCCACTCCCCACCTCTGCAGGAGACCCTCCAACACTAGCAGGTAGGCCTGGTTCAGTCTCCTGTGGGGTCACTGCTCCTTCCCCCGGGTTCTGATGTGCACACTACTTTGTGTGTGACCTCTAAGTGTGGAGTCTCAGTTTCCCCCAGTCCTGTCGAAGTCCTACAATCAAATCCTGCTAGGCTTCAAAGTTTGATTTTCTGGGAATCCTCCTCCCATTGCTGGACCCCCAGGTTGGGAAGCCTGACATGGGGCTCAGAAACTTCACTCCAGTGGGAGGACTTCTGTCGTATAATTGTTCTCCAGTTTGTGAGTCACCCACCCAGTGGTTACGGGATTTCATTTTATGTGATTGCGCCCCTCCTACCATCTCATCGCAGCTTCTCCTTTGTCTTTGGATGTGGAGTATCTTGTTTGGTGACTTCCAGTGTCTTCCTGTCGATGACTGTTCAGCAGTTAGTTGTGATTCTGGCACTCTCGCAAGAGGGAGTGAGAGCACGTCCTTCTACTCTGCCACCTTGAACCAATCTCCCCATCTTGAGCCAATCTCCTATAATTTAAATTAGCCAAAAGAGAGCCAAGAATCTATTATTTGGAAGTGAAGATGCCAAAATACTGAGAAGCTCTGAGACTGTCAGTTGTCAACCAGCAGAATTAGAGATATACACTTGCCTCTCAGGACTGTACTCCAATTCAACATTCAAGGAGATCACCTCTCAGTCCAAGCAAAGACTTAAATGGTAGAGAATGAAACCTTAGGATCACAAGACTGGAAGTGAACTCAGAATGTCCCCTAACCTAAAGAGTGACATCAGTGAGGTGGCAGAGTAGGAAGCCTTGGATCCTCCTTTCTCCCACAAATACAATAATTCATGGACAAATTCTCTGCATGAGAAATCTAGAAATTGGTTGAAAGTCTTCTGCACCCTGGGTGAACATTAACAAACTTACAGAATTCAGTAGGGAGATTCAGCACAACCTCCCTCCAGAGTTCCTGCCCCGAGTGTTTCACCATATAATCAGGAAGACTCCTTAGCTTCCAGCTTCTCCCGGGGTTGGGTTGGGGGAAGGAGTTGGTTTGCATGTCCAACTTCTCTGGGGCTGCCCAAGGAACTGGTATATTCCTTGCCAGTCTTGGAGTTCTGATGGGTCCTGCAGAGTCTAGCCACCTGGGGGAGAACTGAGATGGAGGTATGGACTGGTAGAAGCCATATCTCTCCTCTTGCTCAGTATAGAGTGAGCAGAAAAAAATGACAGCTGCCTACTTTTCCCTGAGGAGGGAAAGAGTTGGTACAGGTCCCCAGAATCTCTAGTCAGACTGAATCATGGGCGTCTTCTGCATAAGGCCAGTACATGAAGACTGCCTTGTCTAATGTACAGACACCAACACAGAGAGTCAAGGAAAATGAAGAATCAGGCAAAGATGTTCCAAACAAAGGAACAAGATGCAGCTCCAGAAACTGACTATAATGAAAGAGAATTACATGATTTACCTGATACAGAATTCAAAATAACACTCATAAAGATGCTCACTGAGGTCAAGGGAACAATGCATGAACAAAGTGAGAATTTCAATGGAGAGAATTTTAATGAAGAGATAGAAAATGTAAAAAATTACCAGACACAAATCATGGAGCTGAAGAACACAATAATTGAACCAAAAAATTCACTAGAGGAATTCAGCAGCAGACTAGATCAAACAGAAGAAGAGGTCAGCATACCCAAAGACAGATCATTGGAAATAATTCAGTCAGAGGAGCATAAAGAAAAAGGAAAAAGAGTGAAGCTAGCCTAAGAGATTATTGGATACTACAAAGCTCCAAATAAGCATTATGGGAGTCCTATAAGGAGAAGAGAGAGAGAAAGGACCAGAAAGCTTATTCAAAGAAATAATGGCTAATAACTTCCTAGATCTGGGGAAGAAAATGGACATCCAGATCCGAGAAGCCATGTAAGATAAACTCAAAGAAATCCACACTGAGACACATTACAATCAAATTGCCTAAAGTTAAATAGAGGATTTTGAAAGCATCAAGAGAAAACTGACTTGTCATACACATGGGAAACACCAAAAACTATCAGCAGAAACCTTGTAGGTTGGAAGGAAATGGGATAATATATTTAAAGTGCTGAAAGAAAAAAAAAGCTAACCAATAATACTATCCCCAGCATAATGTTCCTTCAAAAATGAAGGTGAGAAAAAGGCTTCCAAGATAAACACAAGTGGAGGGAGTTCATCACCATTGGACCTGTGTTACAAGAAATGCTGAAAGGAGTTCTTCAACTTAAAAGGATGTTTGTTGACAGCAACATGATAGCATAAGAAAGTATGAAATTCACTGGTAAAGATAAACATATAGACAAATCAGAATACTATATTACTGCAATGTGGTGGGTAAATCACTTTTAAATCTAGGATAAAAGTTAAAAAACAAAAGTACTAAAACTATAACTAAAAAAGAGGTTAAAAGATATACAATATGAATATATGTAAACTGTAACAACAATAACATAAAGTATGGGGGGAGAGAAGTTAATGTGTATACTTTTGTATGCAATTAAACTTAAGTTTTTATCAGCTTAAAATAGACTGTTATAATTATAAGATATTTTATGTAAGCCCCCCTCCAACAAAAATACCTATAGAAGTTATACAAAAGAAAAAAATATAGGAATCAAACTATATCAGTACAAAAAACAATCAACAAAATACAAAGGAAGACAGCAAGAGAGAAAAAAACAGAAAAAAAGATCTTCAAGCCTAACAAAGAACAATTAACAAAATGGCAATAGTAAACTCTTCCCTAATTAATTACTTTAAGTATAAATTGACTCAATTTGCCAATCGAAAGACATACAGTGGCTGAAAGAAAAAAATGCCGCAACTATACATTGTCTACAAGAAACTCACTTTAGATTTAAGGACATACATAGGTTGAAAGTGAAGGGATGGAAAAAGATATTCCATGCAAATGGTAACCAAAAGAGAGCAGAGGCAGCTATACCTATTTCAGACAAAACAGACTTTAAGTCAAAAACTGTCACAAGGGCCAAAGAAGGACATTAGATAATGATAAAAGGGTCGATCAACCAAGGTAACAATTATATATGCTTTCAACATCAGAACACCTAAATATACAATGCAAGAAATAAAGGGAGCAATACAATCATAGGAGAATTTAATACCCTACTTTCAGTAATAAATAGAACAGCCAGACAGAACCAACAGGGATAGAGAGGACCTGAACAACACTGTAGACCAAATGAACCTAAAAGACATATACAGAACAGTCCACCCCAAAGCATCAGATTACATATTCTTCTCAAGCACACATTGATTTTTATTCGGGATAGATCACATGTTAGGTCACAAAACAAGTCTTAAGTTTAAGATGACTGAAATCATTCCAAGTATCTTTCTAAACCACAATCGAATTAAACTAGAAATTAATAGCAGAAGGGAAATGGAAAAATTCACAAATATGTGGAAATTAAACAACACAGTCTTGAATTACCATTCAGTCAAAGAAGAAATAAAAAAGGAAATTAGAAAATACCTCAACATATATACACTAATATGTATAAAATGGATAACTAATAAGGACCTGCTGTATAAAAATAAATAAGTAAATAAAAAGTAAAAAAAAAAAAAAAAAAAGAAAATACCTCAAGCAAAAGGAAAAGAAAACACAACATACCCAAACTTATATGATGCAGCACAAGGAGTACTAAGAGGGAGGTTCATAGTGATAAAAACCTATACTAAAAAAGAAGAAAGATCTCAAATAAACAATTTAATTTTACAGCTCAAGGAGCTAGAAAAAGGAGAGCAAATTAAGCCCAAAGTTAGCAGGAGGAATGAAATACTAAGATTAGAGAAGAAATAAATAAAATAGAGATGAGAAAAACAATGGGGAAAAAAAAGAAACTGAGTTGGGTTTTTAAAAAGATAAAACTGACAAACTCTTAGCAAGACTAATTAAGAAAAAAAAGAGAGAAGACTCAAATAAAGTCAGAAATGAAAGAATAGATATTATAACTGACATTATAAATGATGCCACAAAACTAAAAAGGATCATAAGGTGCTATTATGAAAAATTATGTACAAACACACTGGATAATGTAGAAGAAATGGATAAATTCATAGAAATAAACAACCTACCAAGACTAAATCACAAAGAAATAGAAAGTCTCAATAGACCTATAACTAGTATGGAGATTAAGTCAACAATCAAAAACCTCCCAAAAAAGGAAAGCCCAGGACCAGAGAGTTTCACTGGTGAATTCTACCAAACATTTAAAGAAGAATAAACATCAATTCTTCTTAAATTCTTACAAAAAATTGAAGAGGAGAGAACACATCCAACTCGTTTTATGAAGCCAGCATTACCTTGATACCAAAGCCTGACAAATACACCACAAGAAAGGAAAACTACAGGAAAAGATCCCTGATGAATATGGATGTAAAATTTCTGAAAAAATACTAGCAAATCAAATCCAATGGCACGTTAAAAGGATCATACATTATGACAAAGTGGGATTTATCCCTGGGATAAAAGGATGGTTTGACATATGACAATAAATTAATGTGTTAGAGCACATTAAGAAAATGAAGGATAAAAAGAAAAATCACATGATTATGTCAATATTTGTAGAAAATGCATTAGACAAAATTCAATATGTTTTCATGATAAACACTTAGAAAGAAAGTACCTCAACATAATAAAATCCATAAAAGAAAAGCCCACAGCTATCATCATACTCACTGGTGAAAAACTGAAAGCTTTTTCACAAAGATATAACTAACAAATAACAAATAACTTGTCAAAGATGCCTGTTCTCACCATACTAACATAGTAACAGGTGTCCTAGTCAGAGCAATTATGAAAAAAAATAAAATAAAAGGCAACAAAGTCAGAAGAAATAGCACCACAATACATAAGGCAAATGCTAACAGCCATAAAAGAGGAAATTGACAGTAACACAATCATAGTAGGGGACTTTAACACCTCACTTTCACCAAAGGAAAGAGCTTCCAAAATGAAAATAAATAGGGAAACACAAGTTTTAAATGATATATTAAACAAGGTAGACTTAATTGATATTTATAGGACATTCCATCCAAAAACAACAGAATACACTTTCTTCTCAAGTGCTCATGGAACATTCTCCAGGATAGATCATATCTTGGGTCACAAATCAAGCCTTGGTAAACTTAAGAAAACTGAAATAATATCAAGTATCTTTTCCGACCACAACGCTATATGAGTAGATGTCAATTACAGGAAAAAATCTGTAAAAAATGCTAACACATGGAGGCTAAACAATACACTACTTAATAACCAAGAGATCACTGAAGAAATCAGAGAAATAAAAAAATAACTAGAAACAAATGACAATGAAAACACGATGACCCAAAACCTATGGGATGCAGCAAAGGCAGTTCTAAGAGGGAAGTTTATAACAATACGATCCTACCTCATGAAACAAGAATCATCTCAAATAAACAACATAACCTGACACCTAAAACGATTAGAGAAAGAAGAACAAAAAATCCCCCAAAGTTAGCAGAAGGAAAGAAATAAAAAAGATCAGATTGGAAATAAATGAAAAAGAAATGAAGGAAATGATAGCAAAGATCAGTAAAACTAAAAGCTGGTTCTTTGAGAAGATAATCAAAATTGATAAACCATTAGCCAAACTCATCAAGAAAAAATGGAGAAAACTCATATCAGTAGAATTAGAAACAAAAAAGGAGAAATAACAACTGACACTGCAGAAATACAAAGGATCATGAGAGATTACTACAAGCAACTATATGCCAATAAAATGGACAACCTGGAACAGCACAACCTTCTGAGACTGACGCAGGAAGAAATAGAAAATATAAACAGACCAATCACAAGCAATGAAATTGAGACTGTGATTAAAAATCTTCCAACAAACAAAAGTCCAGGACCAGATGGCTTCACAGGCGAATTCTATGAAACATTTAGAGAAAAGCTAACACGTATCCTTCTCAAACTCTTCCAAAATACAGCAGAGGGAGGAACACTCCCAAACTCATTCTACAAGGCCAACATCACCCTGATACCAAAACCAGACAAAGAGGTCACAAAGAAAGAAAACTACAGGCTAATATCACTGATGAACATAGATGCCAAAATCCTCAACAAAATACTAGCAAACAGAATCCAGCAGCACATTAAAAGGATCATACACCATGATCAAGTGGGGTTTATCCCAGGAATGCAAGGATTCTTCAATATATGCAAATCAATCAATGTGATACACCATATTAACAAACTGAAGAACAAAAACCATATGATCATCTCAATAGATGCAGAAAAGGCTTTCGACAAAATTCAACACTCATTTATGATAAAAACCCTCCAGAAAGTAGGCATAGAGGGAACTTACCTCAACATAATAAAGGCCATATATGACAAACCCACAGCCAACATCATTCTCAATGGTGAAAAACTGAAACCATTTCCACTAAGATCAGGAACAAGACAAGATTGTCCACTCTCACCACTATTATTCAACATAGTATTTGGAAGTTTTCGCCACAGCAATCAGAGAAGAAAAAGAAATAAAAGGAATCAAAATCAGATGTAAAGATGTCACTGTTTGCAGATGACATGATACTATGCATAGAGAATCCTAAAGATGCTACCAGAAAACCACTAGAACTAGTCAATGAATTTGGTAAAGGAGCAGGATACAAAATTAATGCACAGAGATCTCTTGCATTCCTATACACTAATGATGAAAAATCTGAAAGAGAAATTAAGGAAACACACCCATGTACCACTGCAACAAAAAATAAAATACCTAGGAATAAACCTACCTAAGGAGACAAAAGACCTGTATGCAGAAAACTATGATACTGATGAAAGAAATTAAAGATGATACAAATAGATGGAGAGATATACCATATTCTTGGACTGGAATAATCAACATTGTGAAAATGACTGTACTACCCAAAGCAATCTACAGATTCAATGCAATCCCTATCAAACTACCAATGGCATTTTTCACAGAACTAGAACAAAAAAATTCACAATTTATATAGAAACACAAAAGACCCCAAATAGCCAAAGCAATCTTACGAAAAAAAGATGGAGCTGGAGGAATCAGGCTCCTGGACTTCAGACTATACTACAAAGCTACAGTAATCAAGACAGTATAGTAGTGGTACAAAAACAGAAATATAGATCACTGGAACAGGATAGAAAGCCCAGAGATAAACCCACGCTCATATGGTCACCTTATTTTTGAAAAAGGAGGCAAGAATATACAATGGAGAAAAGACAGCCTCTTCAATAAGTGATTCTGGAAAAACTGGACAGGCTACATGTAAAAGAATGAAATTAGAATACTCCCTAACACCATACCCAAAAATAACTCAAAATGGATTAAAGACCTAAAGGTAAGGCTAGACACTATCAAACTCTTAGAGGAAAACATAGGGAGAACTCTCTATGACAAAAATCACAGCAAGATCCTTTTTGAGTGACCTCCTATAGAAATGGAAATAAAAACAAAAATAAACAAATGGGAACTAATGAAACTTAAAAGCTTTTGCACAGTAAAGGAAACTATAAACAAGATGAAAAGACAGCCCTTCGAATGGGAGAAAATATATGCAAATGAAGCAAGTGACCAAGGACTAATCTCCAAAATGTACAAGCAGCTCAATATCAAAAAAACAAACAACCCAATCCAAAAATGGGCAGAAGACCTAAATAGACATTTCTCCAAAGAAGATATATGGATTGCCAACAAACACATGAAAGAATGCCCCAAATCATTAATCATTAGAGAAATGCAAATCAAAACTACAATGAGATATCATCTCACACGAGTCAGAATGGCCATCATCAAAAAATCTACAAACAATAAATGCCAGAGAGGGTGTGGAGAAAAGGGAAACCTCTTGCACTGTTGGTGGGAATGTAAATTGATGCAGCCACTAAGGAGAACAGTATGGAGTTTCCTTAGGAAACTAAAAATAGAATTACCATGCGACCCAGCAATGCCATTACTGGGCACATACCCTGAGAAAACTACAATTCAAAAAGAGTCATATATCAAAATGTTCATTGCAGCTCTGTTTACAATAGCCAGGACATGGAAGCAATCAAAGTGTCCATCAGCAGATGAATGGATAAAGAAGATGTGGCACATATATACAATGGAATATTACTCAGCCATAAAAAGAAATGAAATGGAGTTATTTGTAGTGAGGTGGATAGAACTAGAGTCTGTCATACAGAGTTAATTAAATCAGAAAAAGAAAAACAAATACCGTATGCTAACACATATATATGGAATCTGAAAAAAAATAGGTCATGAAGAAACTAGAGGCAAGAAGGGAATAAAGACACAGAACTACTAGGGAATGGACTTGAGGATATGGGGAGGGGGGAAGGGTAAGCTGTGACAAAGTGAGAGAGTGGCATGGACATATATACACTATGGAACGTAAAATAGATAGCTAGTGGGAAGCAGCCACATAGCACAGGGAGATCAGCTCAGTGCTTTGTGACCACCTAGTGGGGTGGGATAGGGAGGGTGGGAGGGAGGGAGACGCAAGAGGGAAGAGATATGGGAACATATGTATATGTATAACTGATTCACTTTGTTATAAAGCAGAAACTAACACACCATTGTAAAGCAATTATACTCCAGAAAGATGTTAAAATTTTTTTTAAAAAGTAAAAACCCCAAAACTAAAATGAGGTATCACCTCACAGCACTCAGAATGGCCATCATCAAAAAGTCTACAAACAATAAATGCTGGGGAGGGTGTGGAGAAAAGGAAACCCTTTTGCACTGTTGGTGGGAATGTAAATTGATACAGCCACTATGGAGAACTGTCTGGAAGTTACTTAAAAAACTAAAAATAGGGCTTCCCTGGTGGCGCAGTGGTTGAGAGTCCGCCTGCTGATGCTGGGGACACGGGTTCGTGCCCCGGTCTGGGAAGATCCCACATGCCATGGAGCAGCTGGGCCCATGAGCCATGGCCTCTGAGCTTGCGCGTCTGGAGCCTGTGCTCCGCAATGCGAGAAGCCATAACAGTGAGAGGCCTGCGTACCACAAAAACACAAAAACAAAAACAAAAACAAAAAAAACTAAAAATAGAACTCCCATAGGACCCAGTAATCCCACTACTGGGCATATACCCTGAGAAAACCATAATTCAAAAAGAGTCATGTACCACAATGTTCACTGCAGCTCTATTTACAATACCTAGGACATGGAAGCAACCTAAGTGTCCATCAACAGATGAATGGATAAAGAATATGTGGCTCATATACACAACAGAATATTACTCAGCCATAAAAAGAAATGAAATTGAGTTATTTGTAGTGATTGGATGGACCTAGTGACTGTCATACTGAGTGAAGTAAGTCAGAAAGAGAAATACCAATACTGTATGCTAACACATATATATGGAATGTAAAAAAGAAAAAAAAAATGGTTCTGACAAACCTAGGGGCAGGACACGAATAAAGACGCAGACATAGAGAATGGACTTGAGGACATGGGGAGGGGGAAGGGTAAGCTGGGACGAAGTGAGAGAGTGGCATAGACTTATATATACTACCAAATGTAAAATAGATAGCTAGTGGGAAGCAGCCTCATAGCACAGGGAGATCAGTTTGGTGCTTTGTGACCACCTTGAGGGGTGGGATAGGGAGGGTGGGAGGGAAATGCAAGAGGGAGGATATATGGGGATATATGTATATGTATAGCTGATTCAGTTTGTTATAAAGCAGAAACTAGCACACCAATGTAAACCAATTATACTCCAATATAGATGTTAAAAAAAGTCAGAAGAAATAAAATTGTCCCTGTTACATATGACATGGTCTTATATGTAGAAAAACCTAAAGACTCCATAACAAATCATTTAGAACTAATAAATTACTTTAGCAAAGCTGCAGGGTACAAAATCATCATATGAAAATCACTCGTGTTTTTACACAGTAACAGTGAACTATCTGAAAAGGAAATTAGGAGAACAATCCCATTTACAATAGCACCAACAAAAATAAAAATACTTAGTAATAAACTGAACTAAGGAGGTTAAAGACTTGTATACTGAAAACTCCAAAACATTGGTGAAAAAATTTAAAAAGAGAAACAAACAAAGATATTCCACGTTCAGGTATTGGAAGACAGTATTGTTGAAATTTCCATACTGCCCCAAATGATCTTCAGATTCAATGCAATCCTTGTAAAAATTTCAATAACATTTTTCATAGAAATTGAAAAAATATATAATTCATATGGAATCACAAAAGACCACAAGTAGCCAAATTAACCCTGAGAAAGAAAATAAAGTTGGAGGCATCACACTTCCTGATTTTGAAATATATTACAAAATATATTACAAAGCTACAGTAATTAAAACAGTATGGTACTGACATAAAGGCAGACATACAGACCAATGGAACAGAATATTAAGCCCAGAAATAAATCCAAGCATATATGGTCAACCAATCTTCAACAAAGTTTCCAAAAACACACAGTAGGGAAAGGACAATCTTCAACAAATGGTGCTGGGCAAACTAGGTATCCACTTCCAAAGGAATGAAAATGAACCCTTATACCATGCACAAAAAACAACTCAAAATGGATTAAAGACTTAAAATAAGACCTAAAACCAAAGGAAACATATGGGAAAAGTTTTATGTTATTGGTCTTTGCAGTGATTTCATGGATATGACACTAAAAGCACACGCAATAAAATCGAAAGTAAACATGTGGGACTATGTCAAACTAAAAAAACTTCTGAACAGCAAAGGAAACAAAAGTGTAAAAAGGAAACTTATGGAGTGGGAGAAAATATTTGCAAACCATATATCTGATGAGGGGTTAATATTAAAATATATAAGGATCTCCTATAATTCAATACCAAGAAAACTAATAACCTGATTAAAAATGGGCAAAGGACTTGAATAGACATTCTCCAAAGAAGACTTACAAACGGCCAACAGGTGTATGAAAAAATGCTCAATGTCACTAATAACCTGGGAAATGTAAATCAAAACCACAGAGAAATATCACTTCATATCTGTGAGGATGACTATTATTAAAAAAAAAAAAAAAAAAGACAAGTGTTGGCAAGGATGTGGAGAAATTGGAACCCTTGTACACTGTTGATAAGAATGCAAAATGGTGTAGGTTTTATGGGAAATAGTATAGAGGTTTCTTGAAGATTAAAAATAGAACTATTATATAATCCAACAATCCCACTTCTTAGTAGTTCTCCAAAAGACATGAAATCAGAATCTCAAAGTGATATTAGCACTCCTATATTCATCACAACACTATTCACAACAGCCACGATATGGAAACAACCTAAATGTACATTGACAGATGAATGTAAGAAACTTGGTATATACATACAATGGAATACCATTCATCTTTACAAAGAAGGAAATTCTGCAATATGTAACAACATGGATGAACCTTGAGGACACATGTAAAGTGAAATAAGCCAGTCACAGAAGGATAAATACTGCATGATTCCACTTATATTGAGGTATATAAAATACTCAAATTCATAGAATCAAAGAGTGGAACAGTGGTTGCCAAGGGTTGGGGAGGGGGAAATGAGTTACTAATCAACAGGCATAATGTTTCAGCTAAGCAAGATGAATAAGCTCTAGATATCTGATGTACAACACTGTACCTATGGACAACAATGATGTATTGTGCACTTAAAAATTTGTTGTGTGTAGATCTCATGTTATATGTTTTTACCACAATAAAATAAAAATTAAAAAAATTGATTGGTAAAAAAAGTCACCCAGCCTAAGTAAAATATTTTTGATGGATCACACCTTAATTATATAAATAGATATTAATGTTGATTAAAAAATCTATTCTGTTATTAAACACTTCCAACTAACTTCCATAATTTGCTCCAACTGTCATCAATCAGGGAACTTCCTTTGTTCCTGACCCACATTCCTTATGCATATGCCTGAACTATTTTACTCCAGTTTTTTGCGCTTGCAAGGGTAATCAACTGTCACCATTCATCATGATTTAAAAACCATTATTGCAATAATCTTTTCTTCCTCGTGCTTAAAAACCACAGTTCCTTTTAAATATTTATTTTGAGTAGTAGTGTGTATTATCTCCCTATCTACAGATGAGTTTTCTTCTTGTCCCCTAAATATTTTCTAATTTTTCTCATAAAACATGGGACTTTAAACTGGAGCTGAGTAGCTTTAAGTGTTAGAGGCTATTACATGAATTGACCTTATTTTGCAGTAGCAATTCAAAAATCCAACATTCATAATTTTTAAAATTATTCAATTTTCCTGCAAATATTTTAAGGATGATGTTAGCATTTTCATTTCACAAATGAGAAAACTGAGACAGAGAGACAGGTATAATTTGTCAAAGAGACATGGCTAACTAGTAAGTATCAGAATTGAGAATTAACATCAGGTCTCTTACTAGAACTCTCTGGCTGTTTCTATCACATTGCAATCTTTGTGTGAGTGCAGAGCTAAAGAGATGTGTTTACCAGCCCTTCTTTGGGAAGATCAATCAATTTCCCTGACAGGACATATTGTTTATAGACTCTACAGCTTAACAAGAAACACTAATAAGTGATCCTAAAACACTGGTGGCAGTGATGTTCCACAACTTCTAAAAATTCAGCAAAAGGCACCAAGTCCTCAGAGGTGGGAACATATGACTTAAAGTAGTTAACAATCAACACGCTACATATTTGTAACTAATTTAAGCATCTAATCCAAACATTATACAGCAGCTAAAAACTGCACCAATAATTTAAAGCAATGGCACTTAAGGAGTTAATATGCAGAGAGGCAAAATATCTTCATCAAAAGAAGCATGTGCCTCCCTTTTTACCTTCCCTGGCATGGACTTTGATGTCTTGGTTAGTGACTGGCCAGCTGGCTGCTAGCTTGATAAACAGAGAACCTTCGCCCATCTCACAGGCCTTTGTGATTAGGGTCTGGCATCTTTAAGAAGACATTCCACACAGAGGTAAGCCAGAAGGAGGGGGTTAAGGAAGATGGGGAAAGCAGGATTTGTAGGCTAGTGAGGGGTAGGGGTGGTGAGGGAGACTGGCCAGGAAGCCTGCCGCTCCTCACAAGGTTAGGCTGAGGAAATTGCAGTGATGGGCTTCTCATTTAAGGGAGCTCAGCATGAATGTATACATTAAAGGTAGAATCTTCCTACCTCATGTCAACCCAAATCACATTTCTTTTGCTGCAATTCACTCATCCTTTAATTCCTCTTGGTACCACACCAAATCTGAGATCCTCTCTGATTTTAGCTTTGAGTCATTTTAACAGAGTTCCTAATGACTCAACTTGAAGTCAGTATATCCTGCTTCCTCAGACAACATTAAAATGAGCACACTGAGAGGACTGTTCAGGATTGTTCAATCTCTGTTCCGGATTGGCCTTGGATGATTCTACAGTGAATCTCATGTTCCTTGTCAAAAATTGCTAAAATGGGTTTGCCATTTGAAGAACTAAAATTATTGTTTAGAAGTGACTAAAAGAGACTGCCATAAAATGCTTCAGATAAGAAAATTAAAGACAATATGGTGGTCGTACAAGGAGTCACATGATTTTCAGGGTATTGCAAAGTATTTCTTTGCAGAACTCTTCTTTTCAGCTCCCTCCCCTGCCCAGTGGGTAAGTAAATTGTTTGATAATGAGAATGTTATGACCATAACAAGGGTGACTAAAAAAGAATCGAACATTTTAACAAATCAATTAGTAATTAGATGATATATAAACATGTGGTCAAAACCAATTTTAATAGGATCTATCACAGTTATTTCCATAATTTTACAAATGGTCAGTTTGGGCTATTAGCACACATCAATTCTATACTTAATCCATTCCATCCCTTTTGTAGCACATCATCAATAGTTGAAGGGGTGGTCATGATGCAGTCCTTCATTTCTCAAGGCTGCAAGTAAGAGGTGATACAAGCATAAAGCTCACGATTATCCCCACGTGATGAAATTGCAGAAAACCCAGTCTAGTAATAAATGTCACTCCAAATCCCAGAGCCTCTTAACGGAAGGGGCTGTGCCATGTCACATTCATCTTTGTAGGTATACCGGTCCTGACACATCACAGGTGTTTAATAAATGCTGTATCTCTCCTTTATAAAGACATAATACACAAAGAACCAAGGTCTAAGAAGCAAATTGCAAAGGAGGTAAATACACACACTGGTTAAGCACTTGTGGCAACCACAAGGCAAATAATGCAGCTTAGCATTGCCTTCCCCACAGCTGACCACACTTGTCATGAAAATGATGTGATGTGTTGAAATTATAGTTGCCTCCTGGTAACTGAACAAGGAGGCAGCTTGAGGTGAGAGTGAACTGCCCTTTTTTTTTTAAAAGAAGAAATTTGCGTTTTAGATATTGTTAGTTTTAGTGGATCCAAGTCAACTAGGAGTAAATTCAGCTCTCAGTGTGCACATTTCATTTTCTCTAATCTTGGCTCTCTTTTGTTGTTTTGATCATAAACTTTGACAAAAACATTTTTTCCCCTGATGTTATGGTATCATGATGTCTTGTTCCCCAATGAAAATACCTGCTATTGGAGCTTAATTAAAAGTTAAATCGTTTCCACTTCACAGCTATCAGAAGAATCTATTACAGTGTTTGTTTTTCTTCATGTGAGATAATTTGGGGAAATGCTAGCTCCTCACTCCACAGAAGGTCACTGACTAAAATGAGATGGTTTAGTTGATAAGCATTCTTTAAGGAATGTGGAGTGTTCCTAAGATCCTATCCTTGTAGGGCTCTGGGCTCTGGAATGAAATCAAAGTCTTGTTAAAAGTTCAGCATCTAAATGTAGCCATTCAGAAAATAGGCATGAAAATTCCTTTCCCCTTCTAAGATATCTGTTCTTTAAAGGGTTGTGAAATATAAAATAATTTTAAAGGTCTTACCCACTTAGCTCAAATTATAAAATATATACAATGTCAAAATGGGCTAGGATTTAAGCATAACAGTTATCACTTGATTATTTCATATATGTATATATATATATATACACACACACACACACACACACACACCCCTCTCTATATCTATTATTTGTAAGTATCTCTCTACAAATAAATATAGATAGATAGGTAGATAATACCTTCTGAGAGTCACTTATATCACTGAGTGTTATCAGACAAAATGCAGGAAAGTATTAATATATTTTCTTGGGAACCCAGTAGGATTTTTCTGTTTTTGTGTACTCTATTCCTTGCCTTAATAAAGGCAATGACCCCAAGGAAAACTAACAAACCAGGATCCCAGAACAAAATCCTAAATGTTGAGAAGTCAGGACAAGGACACACTGAGATGCTTTGATGTGGGGGTCGGCAGATGATCAAGAAGAAGTCTTTGAACCTTGTTTATTTCATGAGATTCCACCTCTGGACTTCTATAAATGAAATTTTCCCGTGCCTGTTTAGTTCCACTTATGTGATATGTTTGTTGGACATGCCCCTCAGTTAAATCATTTAAGGGGAATCAACTGCCTTAAACATGCCTAAAACATTCTGGCCCAGCTACCTGCTGCAGCCTCCACTGCCTCCTGTGCTCCCTCCCCCCCTGCCCCGTTCACCATACACCAGCTACCCTTGTTCTTTATCTTCTCCAAGGTTCCCCAAGCCTCCTTCTGCTTCTGTGTGCACTCACACATCCTGTTCTCTCTGGTGTCTGCTCATCCTCTTCATCTTGGCCTGGCTAAGCCTCATCCTTGAGCTCCAGCCTAAACATCTTTTTTAAAGGAAAGCCTTTCCTATATCCCCACCATGCCCTGCTGTGGGTCTAATTAGGGTCTTTGGTTAAAACTTCCCACAGCTTCACAGTTTTCTTTCATGGCACTTATCACAATTGCCAGGATTCAGTTCCCTGTGTAATGACTTGTTTATTGTCTGTCTCCTCGACTAGACTGTAAACCCCATTAAGGCAGGAGCAGTGCTGACACTTAGCGAGATGGTGCCCGACCTATGACAGATGTGCCATGAACACTTCTGGAATGAATAAATAGAAGGCACCCACTAAGAATCTAAAGCCACTTGCACCTCATTTCCATCCACTTGGGTGGTACCTGACTGGAAACTTTTGGCCTGAAGTTTATTTAAGAAAGTGCCTGAACCCCTGTCTCTTCCCTCAGCCCTCCCCCATGCCCTCCTCTCCTGAAACACACACACACACACCCCAGGGAGTCTGTGAAAACTGCCAGTGAAAGATACCACTTTTTACCGCAGCATCTTGTTACATGTCCCAGAATTTTACAGATAATATGTACTTGTTGTTTTACCCCAGTGGTTACCAGAAAGGAGACTTGTTCTTAATGAAACTTTAATGCTCTTGCCCTTCCCATTACCGGATGATTGGTAAGACTAATGATCAAGTAAGAGAGAATCAGAAAAATAAATGGTCATAAATTAAATCCTACTATGATCTAATTCTACTGAGATTCTTCTTTTCAAAATATAAACAGTTCTGTCTAAGTTCTCCACTGGAACCCAAAGGTGCATTTTTCATTCAGCCCAGTGCACACCTTAGGGAAGGATAGAGCTCTAAATCATGAAACTAACATATTTCCACATTTCTTCTGATAAACTGAAGTGCATCTGGCACCACCCTCAAGACTTTCTACAGAATTTACAAAACAAAGATAATATTAAAAATCAAAAGTAAAAGAAAAACATTTGTGTTTCTAAAAGGCAATCTTTTATGGATATTACCTTAGGAGAAAATAAAATGTTTGACTTAATACCGTCTGTAGTAAAATGACCACAGGGACAGGTCTAAATGGTTTATTAAGTAAGAAGGATTGAACCTATGAAAAATTGTTCTCTCCTAGAATATTTCTAACCCACACATGTGATTTATATCATGGCAGAATTCAACACAAAAGGCCTATTGTTTTTGGCAAAATAACCTGCAAACATGCTTAATTAGGATGCAAAGTGAAAGCACAGTTTAATACTGTTGACAGCCATGAACTTCAGACATAAATTTCTACTATTATTATTTTACTTATGGAAATATAGGAAAAGCAGTAAATATGGAACTAGAAGACAAAGTTATCAAAGAGATGTAACATTTAAATCTTACCATTCCCATTTGTGTGTCAACATCACAAATAAAATGCTCTCAACACACTACTTTGGAATGGAAATGAAAGAAATCGGTTTTGCAATCAAAGCTTACCTTCATCGATATTTGAAAAAGATGTCAGCATTTAAGTTAATCAATATCTATTTCTAGAAGGCTTTACTTTAAGAAGTGATGGCCTCTTTCTGGGGAGAAGGGATAATTCTTTATACTGACATTCCATTCCTTTTACTGCAAGATGAAAATGAATGCCACCATTAAATGAATTCCATGGTCAGTTAATATTCAAAGCAAACTTTTCTATTGTAACCAATTATTCACCATTCTATAGGAATATTTAGATTCTAAAAATAAGTCTGCAAGTGTATAACACAGTACCATTTTCAAAGTGGTAATGCCCAGCTCTTCCAGGGTCATGTCTCATAATTCTTTGTTTCTATGGACCAGAGACTAAGGATGTGAAAAGGGAAGACCAGGTTCCAGGTCTGAATGAGGCAAAAGCAGAATCTGGTTACACTGTCTGGACATTGTAGCCAGTTCACTTATTTAAATTTTAGTAATCATTTATGACAATTTATGTGTGACCAAAGACAAGGTAAGATGTAGAGTTAAAGCATTACATGGTATAGCAGAAAGAGTTCTGGCCTCTGGTTCTTTCCTTCCCTCTGCTGTATACCTTCAGATAAATTATGTCAGTAACTTTCAGCTCTGGGCCTTTACTTCCTGTTTTTCTTTCCTATCTGAAAATGACAATTATTGTGACAAGGATCAGGCAAAATCATGAAGTCTACAAAAATGGTTTTAATAGTACAAAATGGCACAGAAGGTCAGGATATTTCTGTGAAGCTTGAAAAATGTATCTACCAGAGATCACCAATCTGAAGAGTTAAAGTTAAAAACTTCAGGGTGGGTATCTGACCTGAGTTATCTGAACTTACTGTTTCAAGTTCTTATTTTACCTCTGTAGACATAGTCTTAGAGTTGAGTAAAGTGTTAAAAAGTTAACTAGGTATTCTATTTTATAAGATTCTATTAAAATTTCCACAGATTTATTTCCTATTATAAAATTAATACATGCTTCTTCTAGAAGCTTCCAACAGCTCAGAATGCTATAAAGAAAAAGACTTTCCCTCCACTGCTCCCTGCTTTTTCCTGCTCTCCCCACCGCTCCACACAAACACACATGCATAGGACTCTCCATTTCCACTCCTCAGACATGATCATTATGGACAGTTTCTTGTAAAATTAAATACTTTGAAAATGGAAAACACTGGTAGACAATTTATCAATTTAAAAAATGTTAAATTAAAGAAAAATCTAGAATTATCCCATGCCAGTCAGAGTTGGTGAAATCTCAAATTCCCTTGGGACAACAGAATGACCAATTGCTGGGTGAGGGAATTGAAACAATAACCCTGTAAACAAACTGGAGTGTACTGGCTAGAGCCAGCCTAGAGCAAAGATGGAAAAAAGCCTTCAAGGAACACCACCTCCTCCTCGTGGTTAACAACTTGATGACGTTCTTCAACATGTTTTAATGATTATCATATCTTCCTCTTCACAAAGGACTGATTTATTATGGTTTAAATTTAAAGAATACCGGTTTCCCAGTTTTGAATCAGGCTTAGATTACAGAACACATAAGATCAATGACTTTGTTCTAGGCAAAAAACCCCTGAAAGCAAAACCCACAACTAACCCCACAGCGTTCATTTAAGTGCAGAAGGAACAGTCCTGGGAAAAGTTCTTCACACAGTTCTAGACGCTAACTGCTTCCACCACCCTCCGTGCCATCTCTACTCCTCCTCCATACCTGTCATCAGCACCTCCACACTTAACATTTCCATGGCACCTTAAATGCACAAACAACTTCACGTATTATTTATCTTAATCCTCAAAACCATTTTGTCAGGTAGAAAGGACAATCTTAGCTTTTCAATTTACAAATTAAAAAAACGGAAGCTCAGAGCAGTAAAGTGATTGGCCCATGATCATTACCCAGTAAAAGTATGTTCTCCTGGGTATACTACTGCTGTCTAGATGTCTATCTCCATTTCAGAGCTCTCCTCTCAAGATCCCACATGCAATCACTGATTCAACATCTGCACTTCAGAGTCCAAATATGGTTAAACTCAGTTTTCCAGGCTCAGCCCATAATATTCTCCCCCAAACTTGTTCATTCTAAATGAATGGCACCATTATCCTTTCAGTTGTTCAAGCCCCAAACCTAGGCACCATTCCTCCCCACTACCCCTTTTATCAACATGCACGTAGACTTGATCACCACATCCTATAGATTTTGCCTTCTAAACATTTCTCAAATCTGTCCACTTTCCCTTGTCTTCACCATGAACACTGAAGTCCAAGACCCCAGCATTGCACATAACAATCATTCCCATGTTACACTCTGTCTTTTGCACACCACCCCCATTCCACCCATTCTCCATGCTGCAGCCAGAGTGATCAGGTAATTCCTCGGCTTAAAATCTTTTGTTGGCTTCCCAGTGTTCTTCAGATAAACAGAAGAATCCTTAGCGTGGCCTATAAGGGCCAATATAATCTGACGTAAGCTGGCAAGATAAGCGAGCTCTTTCCATAATTTCAGAATACTACAATGTCTCTTAAGTAATAAATAAAGATTTAAGCTTCTGTTTTTTTCATAATGCATAACATTTAAAACTTAAGTGTATTGATTAATTGTAGAATGAAGTTTGCATTCGTGGATTTTTTAAAGCATTAGTAACATGATCATATATAAATCTTATTGATCTTTCTGAAATTCTTCTTTAAATATAACCAAGTTCATATTATTGTAATAACATATGCATTAAAATACATGCACAAATCCAATAAAATATATATTATTTATATAATGTTTGTAAATTATATCATTCATTTCACTGTGTGTAATTTCTATCTGCTGCAAGCCTTTGGATAGCTGGAGAAATAGAGGCATGGACATTTCTCCCATGTTGTATGAATCACTCATCTCAGAGTTTAAAAAACGTCAGCTTCATGGGTGTGTGACTTGTGCAGTTGCCCAGAGCCTGCACTTAGAGGAGCCCCATGCTTGGTTTATTGCTCTACAGCTGCTGTCTTGAAATTCTTAATTTTTGAACATTTTCATTTCGCCCAAGGCTCCAAAGATTATTAATCTGTTCCTGCTAAAAACATTTTTTTAATGTATGTAGAGTTGAACTCTCTCATGTCATCCACGACCAAAGTGTTTATTGTACTCTACTTCTGTATTTCAAGAACTCAGCAGGAGAAGTGCTCTGAGGACCACCAGAGTCAGAACTGTCAGTCAGTGGGGGGATCTATATATTCTGTGGCCATTCATAGATTTCAGACCAACAAAACATGAGGTTATACTCAAAAGGTGAGGTTTCTAAATAGAGTGAAACCTGGTTAACAATTTTGGCGAGTGAGGCAATGTCAACAGATGGTTAATGGGGAAACATGCCTTGGATTTAGCTGTCACTTGAGATAAGTACTGGCCTAGATTACAGGGGATAGCTTGCAAAAGGCAACTGTAACCAACATTACCTTATAGAATCAGGTGATAGCCATATTAGAAATATTTTTATTCTTTATAAAAAGTTCTTCAATACTTTTGTACTAAGCAAAATGAAGAACTGAACCCCTGTGGGAAACTGCCTGCATGTGAAAAATGTTTCCCCAGCTGGTGCTTTCAGAATTGCAATTTTGATTGCAGGCAAGCAGTATGACGGTGGGAGAAAATTCTGTGATGCTCTAGTAAAAGATGCTCATTTTAAAACACATCCTGTGTTACTTTTATCTTGTCAAAGTTGAAAGGCTGCTGACATCTGTAAGTTACCATTAAAAAGTATTATTATTATTTTATATCAAAAGTGAATGATCCTAGAAGAGTTGATTTACTACTTACCCTAATTAACTTAGGTGAATTTAAAAATTACTATCTAGGTAAAATTTAAATTTTAGGCTGATAATTTTCCCTCATGAACTCAAAATTTATTTACACTGTGAAAATTTCAACTTTCTTGACAAAGTTATGCTTCTGAAGTAAAAAATTAAGTAATAACAGCTTCTAGAAATTTCTATTAGTGATAAATGTGAAGCATTCAGGTGTAATGGTGCATTCTTCAAGAAGATGAGTTTTGGTGTCAGACTTGGGTTCAAGGCTCTGCTTTGTTCTTTATTATGTGACTCTGAGCAATTTACTTGATCTTTCTAAGCCTTTGTTTCTGAATTCAAAATAGGGATCACAACACTCAATAAACAAGGTTGATGTGGGGATCAATTTAGATAACAGACCTAAGAGTTCAGCACAGTGACTTGGAAGGATAAATACTCTACAAGTGCAGCTATTATTATTGATAGGATTTTTCCTCCAGGATTTTAATCGATTAAACACTTACCTTATTGACAGGAATAATGTTTTTGACATTGTAGTAGAAGCCAAAATAAACCATGTTGAAAACTCCGTGACGTCCCAAAGTTGCTGTAAATCCTTTGTTGAGGCCCTGGAGTCCCAAGCCTTCCTTCTTAATGATGTGTCTTGCATAACTCATGGTGGATGGTTGCTGCACGAGAGAGGAGAAAGGTCATCTTTGGGACCATGAAACAGAATAAATTACTGTTTCAACTTCCCTTCAAGTCCAAAATTATTAGGGACTTATTTTTCCCCAAAGATGAATAATCATGCTTAGATTCATGCTTTTTAAAATTAGGAAACCCCAAAAGTAAACAAAATTGCATGCATAACAACAGGCCTTAGAGGGAAGATTGTTGGCAAAGAAAAAATATCTTTGATGGAATTAGTGAAACTAATGTGATATAATAATTAACATCATTTTCAACATGTCAGTAGTTGCATCCAATTCTGTATCATCCACACTAATTGAGGAGATTAACCATATAGATAAACTAGTAATCCATGCTGATAATCCATAACTGTGCATAATCCAAAAGGAATGTATATTTGGCACCTGAATATTTACCTTTCTAATTATGTTTTTCTAAAGCGAATGTTACAATTAGTCCTGATTCCATTGCCTCAATAGTTTAAACTGGCGTTAGGCTAGAAATCGGCTGTGGATAAATAGCAGTTGATTGTAGACTTCCTCAAGAAAGTGGGCAATCAGTGTGTGTAACACTTGCTGTGATAAATGATAAATCAATGGTGTTGAGAGTACTGGGTTACCTTTAATTTACTTCTTTCCAGCCCTTTGATTGATTACCAAGGTTGAAATACCTTGTCTGCTGGAATCCAGTCAGTGCTACTTTTGGAACTTGCTAAAGAAATCACTGTATTTTGCCCTGAGTTTTATAATTCATTACAGTACAATTACAACAATTCATGTGGGTTTTTAAATAAGGTTGAGTGACTGTTTCCTTTTCGGAGGTACAGCACAAAGGATCTCTCTCCCTCTTAAATTCTGAATACTGAATAGTAAATAAGGGGAAACGTTCAGCATTTAATTTTTTTTTCCCATAAGGCAAGCACTGACATGACGCTTGTTTGAAATTTCACTGGAGCAGGTTGCTGGAGTGATCATGGCAGTCTGATGCACTCACTGACTAAAAATGTTTTCTTACCATGTGCAATTAAGGCTGTGTCAGCAGAACAGAACAGAACAAATCCAATCAAGGCTTTTCATCCAACTTTGTAGCTATGTAATTAACCTGATACATTTAAATGAGCTTGTTCAGAGAGTAAACCCTATAGCTTTTACTGATAAATGTTTTAAAAACTCTAGCTACAATTCTACACTCAAAGTCATCTTTTCATTTAAGAGGATTAATTACAATAAATTACATTAATCCCAAGAAAACCCCTTTTTTGTGACATGAAAAAAACACATGAGAACGTACCTTAAAACAATAAAAGACATTTCATATTGGAAAGCCAAAAATTCTCAGAAGGTTAAAGTTCACTCTCTCTGCTACAAAATGGGATTTTTTTTGTTTGTGTTATGGCACATTGACTATCAACCCCAGTTATTTATTTTGGTTTTCAAAAGAGACTTGAGGACAAGTTGAGCAGAAGTTCATTTCTGTTGGAAAGACTCTGAAAGTGCTGAGCAAACTCCTAGGCACTGCTCTCTTGCTGTGAGGAAGGCAGCCTTGAGGGCAGAGGCAAGGAAAGGAGGCAGCTCTCCTGGGGATGAAAGAAACTAGGCAGAAGTGAGGCTGCCTGGGTCCAGACTGACCAACACCAGTCCTCCCTGCTTCTAGCCCAAGCTTTCTCTCCATCCTCACCCACTCTGAAGCCCCGAGGACAGGAGAGATGGGGAGGTCAGAGGCCATCTAGATTCTTCAGCAACAGAGGAACCAATGGCTTTGAATGAAAGTTCAGATTAACATGGCTTTCCCTAAATAAAACAGGTATAAAGATGTGTCTATCATTTAAAAATCTAGTGTGCTAAATCATCAAAATTTAAAGAGAGGACTTCTATTAGATCTTTTTTAAAATTAATTTTTATTGGAGTACAGTTGATTTACAATGTCGTGTTAGTTTCTGCTGTACAGCAAAGTGAATCAGTTATACATATACATATATCCCCTCTTTTTAATATTCTTTTCCCATATGTCATTACAGAGTATTGAGTAGAGTTCCCTGTGCTATATAGTAGGTTCTTATTAGATATCTATTTTATATATAGTAGTGTGTATATGTCAATCCAAATAGCATTTACTGATGGCCCATTGCCTGATTTCTACCAGCTTGGATGTTAGGTAGGTATGAAGAAATGTAACACATGGATTTTGACTCAAGTGCCTTGTTGAGTTTGAACTCAGCTGTGAATAATTAAGCAAATCAGGGGGTAGTACAGTAGTTAGAAATAGGGGGTCAGAGCCAGACAGTCCCAAGCTTTGAATCCCAGCAATACCGCTTGCTAGCTTAAGCAGGTATTTATCCTCTGATTTATCCTCACTTTACTCATCTGTAAAATAAGGATAATAATAGAATCTTCCTCATAGGATTGTTGTTGTGATGATAAATAAGTCAATGAACTTTGCCCTATGTAAGCATTTACTATACATTAGCTGTTAATAATAATGGCAATTATGAGGATAATAAAACTAGTTATAATAGTAAAATAACAGGCAATTTCTTTGGTAGTTGAAGGCAATGACAATCAAAAGGTGGAGGCTGATTTGAGGGGGAGGGAGGACATGCATAACTAGCCTCTTCCTGCTCATTCCTTTTGGCTGTGGTTTCCTTTTCCCAGAGCCCCGGACCCTTGTGACATGATCCTTCCTACAGAAATGCATCCAGAGTGCAGGATCGTAGGTCTGCTTTTTCTGGGAGCCAACCATATCCAACTCCTAGGCTAGAGCTCTCCTAGGTCATCACCCCAGGGCTTTCCTCTCAGGAGCAGTAGATCCTATAAAATGGTCTCTTCCCTACTGCTTGGTAAACATCCTCGGTAAGAACTCTTCACTTGACAGGTCTATGGACTGTAGAAGCAAGGCCACCATGCGGGAGCAAAGGTTGGGAAAGGAAAAGCACACTAACCAGGCCTCCACCTGACACAGTTTATTTATACCCTAGAGAGCATATACATGCATGTTACCAGGTACCTGGAACACAGGAAGTGCTCATCAATGTTAGTCATTATCATAGATACTTGGTACGTTATATATATCATCTTACTTAATCCTCTGAACAAGTGTGTGGGATGGGTATTATCTTTATCCCCATTTGACAGATGAGGAAACTAAAGTTAAGTTACTTGCTCAATATCACAGAGTTAGTGGAAGGTCCAGAGTTCAAACTGAGGCCCCTCAGACTCAAAGTTCATACTTTTATACTCTGCATGGTTCTGCCATCCTATCATATCTGATTGCCTCTCTCAACAACCTTTAATGTGGACAGCAGGTATATTATCCTCATTTTACAGGTGAGGAAACCAAGGATTAAGTATATTCCTAAGGCAAAAGTACTGGAAAATGGCTTAAGCAGAATTCTACATCTCATCCAGTGGTGCTCTCATGCTTGTTAACTCATTCTTGTTATACACATGCTGTAAGATTTTCAGAGTTTGATAATCCAACTGATACAGGCAACAGATAAATACAAATATATTTTTCTGGCAACTTGGGGCCTTGAGACAAAGAAAAACCTAAACTCTAATTTCCGTAAGAATTAGAAGTGTCCTTTTTGCTTCATTCAGAGACATTGTATCACAGACATGTAAGCAACTATTTAATTAGAAAGGCAAAACATGACTTCCACTAGGAAAATACAGAATCATTTTGACTAGATCTCTGTAAACACAAGTTTTACTAAACTTATTTGATTACTGGGCTTCCATTTCAAAATGAAATGGTGATGAATAGCATCATCAGCCAAATGATTCCAATGCTATCCAACCCAGCAGGTCACCCACAAATTCAGTTTCCTTTCAATATTTAGATTCATTCCAATTTTCATATTTAGTTACCAGCTGTGGGCCAAATTCCATTCTAACTTTCCTAGATATACCTTTCATTGACTGCACCAGAGCTGCAAGCATGGAAGAATAAGTGGGTCGGAGTGGAGCTAATATTGCGATATCACACTGCTCTCCACGTTGATTTAGAAAAATCTTCAGTTCACTGGTACCTGCCAGAAGTATTTCCATTGGAAGGTACTCAAAGTCTACTTTAACTCTGATGTCAGCTATTGCCAGTTGTTAATTCTGGGAACTCCATGTTCTTTTATGCATTCATTTATTCAACAAACACCTATTGAGTCCTACTAGGTGCCATGCACTGTTAACTTTCTAGTACGGTACTTTGTTCATATTCAAGAAACATAAAAATAGTTTTGCTTTGCTTTTTATTTGGAGAGATATACTGAAAAATTTTATATCTACTCATGAGAATATTCTATAATGATTATGAAACATGAAATCGAATTTCTGTAATTGATGAAGCCACTATGGAAAACAGTATGGATGTTCCTCAAAAAAATAAAAATAGAACTACCATATGACCCAGCAATTCCACTCCTGGGCATATATCCAAAAAAAATGAAAAAAGATTTAAAAGATACATGCACTCTAATGTTCATAGCAGCACTATTTATAATAGCCAAGATATGGAAGCAATCCGTGTCCATCAACAGACTAATGGATAAAGAAGATGTGGTATACAATGAGAAATCACCTCACGCCTGTCAGAATGGCTAACATCAAAAAAACCCCCACAAATAACAAATGTTGGAGAGGATGTAGAGAAAAAGGAACACTCATAAACTGTTGGTGGGAATATAAATTGGTGCAGCCACTATGGAAAACAATATGGATGTTTCTCAAAAAACGAAAAATTGAACTACCATACGACCTAGCAATTCCACAGCTGGGTATATATCTGAGAAAGACAAAAACACTGATTCGAACAGATACATGCACCCCATGTACATAGCAGCATTACTTAGAATTGCCAAGATATGGAAGCAACCTAAGTGTCCATCAACAGATGAATGCATAAAGAAGATGTGGTGTATATACACGATGGAATAATACTCATCCATAAAAAAAGAATGAAAACTGATATCATTTATATGTGAAATCTAAAAAATAAAGCAAAATAGTGAATATAGCAAAAAAGAAACAGACCTGTACAGAGAACAATCTAGTGGTTACCAACGGGGAGAGGGAAGCAGGGAGGGGCAAGATAGAGGTAGGGGATTAAGAAGTACAAGCTATTATGTATAAAGTAAATAAGCTACAAGGATATATAGTACAACACAGGGAATCTAGTCAACATTTTATAATAATTATAAATGGAGTATAACCTTTAAAAATTGTGAATCACTATGTTGTATACCTGTACTTTATACTGTACATCAACTATACCTCAATTAAAACAAAATGATGTGCTATATATACACAATGGAATGTTACTCAGCCATAAAAAAGAATGACATTCTGCCATTTGCAGCCATGTGGATGGACCTAGAAATTATCATGCTTAGTGAACTAATCAGACGGAGAAAGACAAATACTGTATGATATTACTTGTATGTGGAATTTACAAAATAATACAAATGCATGTGTATAACAGAAACAGATTCACAGATATAGGGAACAAACAAGTGGGTACCAGTGGGGAGAGGGAAGGGGGAGGGGTGCATTAGGGGTATGGGATTAAGAGATACAAAGTACTGTGTATAAAATACATAAGCAGCAAGGATATATTGTACAGTACAGGGAATTATAGGTGTTATCTTGTAATAACTTTTAATGGAATATAAACTGTGAAAATACTAAATCTCAATGCTGCCTACCTAAAACATAATATTATAAATCAACACACTTCAATAAAAAATTCTTTTAAAAATTAAAAGTCCTTAAGAGGCTTAAATAAAAGAGAAGATCCATTGCCTACATAATGCTCCCAGGCACCACTCTGGGACACTGATTCCTTACTCTCTGAGAGCCCAGAATTACCAACAAATCACCCAGATGATTTATGGCAGCCTCAGTTATTTTTTCTGGAGTTCTTCCATCCAACTACTGACCATAGCTGGCTCTGATTACCTTGTGAGATCATGGACAGAGGTTTTAGGCATCGTTCCTTGGGTAAATAGCTATCAGAGCATGGCCGGTAGGCACAAGCGTAGGGTGTGTGTCAGTGGATTTCCTTCCTCTTTAAAGCGAGGGAAGAGCTCTAGGCACACCATGTCCAAAGACAGCACGCTCCACATGCATCCCTTTACTTGCTTCCCATGGCAAGGGGAACTCGGGTGCATTTTAGAGCCAATGGAATAAGGTGTTGCACTGGATTTCATCACATGGCTGGAAAGCAAACCGGATGAGACCTTTATACGGTGAAGTGAGTGTCCATATCTGGGCCTAAGAAAAATACTGCTTTGTTAAGAGGATATCCAGTTGCTACACTTAGGTAGGAAAATACCCTTGCTCATTAGGAGATACATCACTTAAGCTCTTCATTCCTCAAAGTCTTGAAGCATTTTCATAAATTTGAAAAAAGAAGAAAGCTTTTCCTTTTATTTGAGAACAAAATGTAACTGAAAGAAGAGGAATTGGGCTCAAAATTCCACAGTTACACATCTCTTTTAGTTTAGGTATTTCACTAATTTGTCGTTGCAGTTTATTTTACTACGGCATGATTAGGGACAAGAAGACATCCAAAATATAATTATATTCTTTCTAGAATTTACATTTGATGAGCAGGCCTATTTTTAAACAATCTGTGAGTGGAAAATAATTTGCTTTAAACAAACTCTTCCAGATGCTGAGCCACAAAGCTATGTCAACACCAAGTTGCTGTCCAATAACCGCCTGGAGGAACACGGGGCCTCGGGGTGACGGGACCAGACGCTGACCCTGTGCTTTGTCCCCGCACTGCTGGCAGAGCAGGAGGGAAGGTGACTGCGCTGTGGACACAGGGGTGACTACTCAGAGGGGACTGGCAACATGGAAGGAGCCTTTGCTTCTTCATGGTTCCAGAAACACAACAATTTTCCCTTAAGCGTCTTCATTACCCACTTCCCTTTATCCCAGTGAAAACAGTGTGGTTTCTAGAAAGAGACCTCTATGTTAATGCTCAGTTCCTTAGAGCTAATAACTGCATTAGGTTTTATTTCCCCTATCCATAACATAGAGATAGAGCCACTGACCTTATAGGGATAATGGGAGGATTAGGTATCAGGTGCGTGTGAGCACTGTAAAAGGTGGAAGGAGACAGAGCAGTTACCAGAGTGATGCGATTGCAGGGCCGTAGTGGCAGCAAGCACCAATTATTTTTTCTTTACATAGCCCTGTATTACCTGATTTGTGAAAACAATTACTTTTGTAATTTACAAAAACTATATAACTTAAAAAAATCAAATAAAGGAAAAAAACATGTAAGGCCTCTTGCACAGTATCTGGCCTATAGTGGATGTTCTGTAAATGGTAGCTATTATCATTACTTCAAAGTCTCAATTCTGAAAGCAAAAATCTAGGGTTTCTGGCACAGCTGAGTGGAAGACTGAAGTCTATTTTCTGTAAATGATAATAGAGAGGCAACTTGGCTGCTGCCTTAGGTACTGTTGAAAGGTAACTATAGGAATGGATTCATACACATAATTCACTTTTCTGCCTATAAGAATCACAGACTGCAAAGAAATAATTTAGGTACTGAACAGCTTCCAGGCAGGATTTCACATGGTAATGCAGGAAAAATTTGAACTTAACTCAATACGTCATCATGAATGTTGACATGCCCTTGAAGCTAGCTTCTCACCCGTTCTGAAAACAGAGCCACACATTCCCTCTCTATATAACTCAACTTCTCTTCTGGAAAGAGAGGATCGCAAAGTACAGTCCTATTCACTTTGTGTTGTCTCTACATAATATGACTAAGTTTAAGCATCTGTTAATTGCCTATGGAGAAAATAATCACTAAGCTTTGTGATACTGTACATGATCTAACTGGTCTCTATTAGATTATTAAGCTCCCGGGATAGAGTGTGTAGAGCCATATTTAGTGGTGTTATCCAATACAAGAATTAAACCCTGAACTAATTTTTAAAAAATCCCTATCTTTAAAGATTCTACCATCGACAATACATTTGCTATCAGTTCATTGATCCTTAAGTTTTAATCATAGAGCATAGGTGGAAGGCTATTCCCTTCTTGGGCTGAACATCTTTAAAAACTAAATAGAGGTGAAACAGGCTTTTGCAATTTCCTAAAAGTTTAGTTTCATATTTGGGGGTGAGAATGATTATGTTCATATGTAACACAGATAAAATGACAGCGTAGAAGGATAATCTGTGCCCCATCCACACATCAGAGGCAAATCCTATAGACCTCAAGGGAAGGAAAACATAACCCGTTAGCCAAATAATAACTTTGAAGTAGATTTCAAAGTGGAGAGAAAAACTGGGAAACAATTCATACAAGATTTTGCTCCTGGAGAGAAATTCACATTTTCCAGGCTAGCAGAGAGCATGCCAGCAAAACACCACTTGGCTTAGCATAATTGATAGGGGACTTCTCATTCTTATAAGTGTACAGAAAGAAAACGATGCACCTAGTTAGAAGGGAGCAGGGTTTTATAAGGACAACAAGCTACAAAGTCACACTTTTGGTAAGACTGGGTATACACACCATCTCCAATGGAGAAATCCTTGGGCAAGCCTAGTCCTAAGCCAAAAAGAATACAAACCAGAACAACACTTTGCTTGGGTTTAGTTTGAAGGATGGGGGGAAATTTGGATCTATCCTGATTTTATCTGAACATGTTTTTATACCCACTGAACCAAACCAGAGCATGACAAAGCTGTGATTACTTTGCTCCCCACAGAAAGTCAAGCATATTTAAATTAGAGACCGGTTTTCTTTATTCACTGTGAATTTTAAGATGCTGGCCAAGATTCTGGTATTGGAATTGAAGGAAGTGTGGTAGGGATTATAGTCTTTGACTGATATGGTGGTAATTTTAAAAGCGGAGGCAAGACAAGTACACCTATTGAAATACTTTATACAGAAGCTGGAAGGATATAAGGGAAGTATCAATAACCAAATTAACCACAATTTCCTTTACATTTCTAGCATAGTTTAGGGCTAACTGGGAGGGAAGGCATATTTTATGGATAACATACCTCTGACTGGCTAGAAAATCAGTCCTAGACCACAGAGGGGAGAACACAGGCAGCTGAAGCCAGCAGCGTACCTGCCATTCCTGGGAAATCCTGTCAGGGCCCCAAGAACATAGCACACACAGCCTCTGCTCTCAGCCAGTATTGCCCTTGGATCCCAGCTAGAGGGGAGCCTTCCCTGGACCCCATGCTTCAGAGGGCCCCCATTTTGGCCCTTTGCCGGCCATTTCCTCCACACAGGGCCAAATGGACATCTACCTACATTCCACAACCTCCTTCTAGACCATGCTCTGTGCACCCTGGGACCATGGCAGTCCTTTTGTTCCATCTTTATCACTCTACCATCGCCTCCAAGACTTTAAGTGTAATATTAAGAGTCATATTGACTACTGTTACCCTAGGCTGTCTTCCACTTACCCTAGGCTGTCTTCCACTACAGATAACTTCTTGGGAAATTTTCATGTTTAAAGGACCATGCAGAACTCACCTCCTCAGGCTGACGAAATAGGAAAATCCACAATTACTGTGTACGAATCCATGGTGGTTCAAATCTAAGGCAGGAAGGTAGAAAGGCTGAGCCACAGACCTGTGGCCTGAGAAACTCGTACTATTGGCTGAGCAGCAAGAGTTATCTCCCTGCAAAATAAGCCTCTGGGGAAACTGCTCTGCTTTTTGTAAAGGTGTTGTCAAGCCATCTGGCCATTCTGCATGCAGCCCATCTATTTAGTGTTTCACCACAGCTGGCAGCTGTAATTGACTGAAAAGGCTGACAATGAGCTTAGTTCACAGCCTCCAGGTGAAGTGGCCGCGAAGGCTTGATCAAGAATCCACGTTCAATTTATATGACTATTCTGGAGGAAGAATATCTTGATTGTGGTAGAACTCTTTCCAAAGTGGCTTCAAATGTTTTTAGTTTCCTCTTGGACTTCTGCTGCTATATGCAAGTTTTTTATAGCAAACAGGTACCCAACTACTATTGTTTATGATAACAGACCTGCATCTAAGTTTAAAGATCTTGTCAATAGGCACTGTAACTAGGCTGCCAGCCCTTAAGCCCTGATAAAGCATTCAGGCTGAATGGATTGCATTGGCGAATGGGAACGACCTAAGGTGAACCATTGTTCAGTAAGCTGTTTTTGAGCCCACAACTGGGGTCAGGTGTGACTGTTCATTGCAGCAATATTTCAAGATAGATCTGTCTCTAGTCAACCTTAAGGATTTATAAGATCAATTTGCATCTAGAAATAGTTAACATTGGTTGAGTGCCTATCATGTCCCAGGCTCTGTGTTAAGACCTTTGGGTATACTATCACATTTAAATTCTCATAAAAAACAGGTGGTAATAATAACTACTAACACTTATTAAACCACCACTACATGACAGACTGTATTGACAGCTTTATATGCATGTCTCAACTAACCCTATTACACCATTTGATGTGGCCATTACTATTATTTTTCCCTAACAAAAGAGGAAACTGGCCTATGGTCAGAGTAGGAAGCAGGGGGCTGTCACAAAGTCAGTAACTTAGATGGCCCTGCGGGGCTTGTGTTTCTATCTCCTTATAGAAATACCTTGTTGTAATGTAGTTGGACTGATCACCATCATTTTTACCACAGAGGGAACGGCAAGTAACTTGTTCAAGGCCATACTGTTAGGAAATGGTAAAGAGCTTGATGGGTACATCTCTCTACAAACCCTTATGGGGTTTTGCTCCCCAAACCAATTGCCTTTCTGTTCTAGACAGCTTTGTTTATATATGTTCTTTGATAATTTGCACATAAAGTTTAAGCTCTTTAAGAAATTATAGAGCAGGAAAAAAATGGGGGTTCCTGCTACTATAACTGAAGTACTGGAACCGGAATTACGCAAGGTTGAGTCCTAAGATGGGTCATCAAGTCATTCCCACCTGAATTAGCTGAAAAGATTCTCCCTGAAGTGGGTTTGACCCGGCAGAGCCATTAGAACATTTCTTTTGGATTACTTACTTTTCTTTATACGGTTCTGTATTTTCTAAATTTTCTACAGTGAGCAAGTGTTACTGTCTAATGTAAATGTTCACAGATAATACGGGATACATTCTCATCGCACCAAGCTCTTCCCTTAAACTCTTATCTTCCTCTCCCCACTTCCAGTCTCCTTTCCAGAGGCAGCCACAGTGAGAAGTCTGTATGATTCCTCCAGACCTGCACTGTCTTCTAAGGACATCACCATCCACATGAGGCTACTGAGTGCTTGAAATGTCCTAGTTTAAACTGGAATGTGCTTGTAAGCATAAAATACACACTAGATTTGAATATCCAGTATGAAAAAAGAGTGTAAAATATCTCATATAATTTGTTTATTGATTACATTTTGAAATGATAATATTTTGGATATACTGGATTAAATAATATATAATTTAATTTCATCTGTTTCTTTTTACCTTTTTACATATAGGTGGCACATGTTATATTTCTATTTTTGGACAGCACTGCTTGAGAGTCTAGACCATTTTTAGTACATCTGTACACTTATATGTACATACAGAAATATGTATTTTTTGGTGTCTCCTAACATAAATATGCATTATCTATACATAATTAAAACTTTATACCAGAATTAAAACTTTTTTTTCTTAAAAAAGGAAGCATAATCTTTACATGCTTTAGGCATTAAATTATTCCTAAAAAAAAATTAATTCCTTTCTTCCTCCCTTTCTCCTCCTCTTCCTCTCCCCGCCCCATCCCCATAGTTCTTGACAACCTACAAAGCCTCAGAGTGAAGAAAGTAATTATTCTTCACCATACAGATGCTGAAGTGAGCGCACCTAACATTTTCTTGGATTAATTCAACACAGGTACAGATTAACAAAAGGGTATCCCTTGTTGGATAAAAGGATGTGCTAGTCAATAGACGAAGCCTTTGGAGTTAATAAGTCCTCGACAAAAGACAGAGGAAACAGCTGCACTTGCCCAAAATGACAGGTAGGTATTTTTAAATGTCTAGATCTGAAATTTGCTATTCTTTTTTTTCTTTTTTAAACATCTTTATTGGAGTATAATTGCTTTACAATGGTGTGTTAGTTTCTGCTTTATAACAAAGTGAATCAGCTATACATATACATATATCCCCATATCTCCTCCCTCTTGCATCTCCCTCCCACCCTCCCTATCCCACCCCTCTAGGTGGTCACAAAGCTGATCTCCCTGTGCTACGCAGCGGCTTCCCACTAGCTATCTATTTTACATTTGGTAGTGTATATATGTCCATGCCACTCTCTTTGTCCCAGCTTACCCTTCCCCTCCCCGTATCCTCAAGTCCATTCTCTATGTCTGTGTCTTTATTCATGTCCTGCCCCTAGGTTCTTCAGAACCTTTTTTTTTTTTTTTTAGATTCCATATATATGTATTAGCATACGGTATTTGTTTTTCTCTTTCTGACTTACTTCACTGTGTATGACAGTCTCTAGGTCCATCCACCTCACTACAAATAACTCAATTTTGTTTCTTTTTATGGCTGAGTAATATTCCATTGTATATATGTGCCACGTCTTCTTTATCCATTCATCTGTTGATGGACACTTAGGCTGCTTCCATGTCCTGGCTATTGTAAATAGAGCTGCAATAAATATTGTGGCACATGACTCTTTTTGAATTATTTTTCAGGGTATTTTCAGGGTATATGCCCAGTAATGGGATTGCTGGGTCATATGGTAGTTCTAATTTTAGTTTTCTGAGGAACCTCCATACTGTTCTCCATAGTGGCTGCATCAATTTATATTCCTACCAACAGTGCAAGAGGGTTCCTTTTTCTCCACACCCTCTCCAGCATTTATTGTTTGTAGATATTTTGATGATGGCCATTCTGACTGGTGTGAGATGATATCTCATTGTAGTTTTGATTTGCATTACTCTAATGATTAGGGATGTTGAGCATCCTTTCATGTGTTTGTTGGCAATCTGTATATCTTCTTTGTAGAAATGTCTATTTAGGTCTTCTGTCCATTTTTGGATTGGGTTGTTTGTTTTTTTGATATTGAGCTACATGAGCTGCTTATATATTTTGGAGACTAATCCTTTGTCAGTTTAATATTTGCTATTCTTATCACGCCATTACTTTCACTCAGATTATTTTTGTAATAGGCATAGTCCCATGACCTTATGTTGGGTGACTGACTATGCACTAACTAGTTTTCAATTTGATCAATATTGGCACCTTTGACCAATAAAGTGCCACCTCTGATCAGCTACTGAATCCTGATAGTTGCTGGAAACAAAATGCTGACATGTGTGACCTATGTGATCTCTGTTTTACCAAGTTCTGACTAGTTGAAGTAATATGACAAATATTTTTATAGGGTACCTAATAGATTTTATTTTGTCTAAGTAAATATCTGACAATGAATCCAGTTCAGTGGATTCTGCAAAAGAAATGACCTCAAACAAATTCCCCATCCTCCCGCACTTAAAAAAATGGCGGTATATACATAAACTCTTTACACAGACCACACTCGTGTCAATAAACTAGGAGCACGTGCACATGTAGCATTCTTGTGTTGGGCTGGAAGGGTGTTTACCATGTTCTAGCAAGGCCTCAGCATGTGCAAAACATTAGCAGCTCTTACATGGCCTCAGTGTAGAACCTCCCTGAGGGCAGAGGAGAGAAAGAGAACATTAAGCATGAGCAGGGGTGCTGTGATACTTCGTTGTTTTCATTCCTGTGAGTGCTTCTTGGTGTTCCCATTTGTGTTCCTCTGCTTACATGCTGTCTTGATAAAGGACTGCAGTTTGAAGGCCTGTGTATTCTTTTGCTCACTCCTTGCTGCCCTGAGACAAGCTTCCCAATGGGTAAAAATGGGACACTGAATGGGGAGCCCCAAGTTTTCTTCTAGCTGGTAATTCTCCCAGCCAAATTTTCCTTCAGCAGATTCCATGGGGGCTGTCTTTAATGCTCCATATTGATAGGACGTTTGAAAAGTGTTTCCTTTTATTTCTTCCTGGTCCTTGCCACCTTTTCCCATCATTCAAGGAAAAATAGAGAAAAAACAAAACAGAAACAGAGACTAGGGCAATACAGGAATTTTCAACCTTTTCTGAAGTGCTATGTATCTCTGCAATTAAGACAATCTTTTGAAACTTAAAACAAAAAAATCTCCCTTGATTAGGATTGACGTCCTCTGAGTAGATACCATCTGCTGTAGCAGCCCAACCCTGTCCTCTGCAGCTCTTGGTAGTTACAGGTGAGTAGGGGCCCCCTCTCTGGTCCCACACCCCTGCTCAAGAAGCTGCCAGGGAGCTCTCAGGCAGTAGCAGCAGGCAGGAGGTGGGGTGGGAGTGAGGGGGGTCTCCACCCATTAGCAGATGCTTAAGTAGTAGGCAGGGGAACTTTTCTATGGAGAAATTCAGGTCAGCAGATACTCCAAACCAATTTATACCATGTGCTACCCAGTTGTGGAAGTAAATTCAAATGCTAAGAAAGGACCTGGACTGCCAATCCCCTTATTTTTTCCCTACCTTGGGCTTGGCACCCAAAAGAATAAAACAAGAACAGTTGGACTTGGTGGTTTAAAGGGAATTATTCGGCAACTTCAAGGAAGTGAAGGCAGCACAGGCCAAGGCAAGCTGTCTTCATGGAACATCATGTACCAGTGACTAAATGTCAAGACCCATCATTGTCCAAGTGGTGACGTCTACACAGGTTTAGTAGTATGCTCATTCAGATTTAACCAAAAGACAAGCTTGACAGTTTATCAGAATCTTTGGGGGAGGGCTTCATAATTTTTTTTTAAAAGCACAGCAATATTATCATCCTAGTGGTTTTTGCTATAGTCTATTCTAGTAAAATGTGAAATAGAAGTTCTGCCAAAAGTACAGAAAACACTTCCAAACAAGTCATTATAGATTACATTACAACTCTAAAATAAACATGTCTAAACATGTGTTTGTCCATTAGACTTTTTAAAAATTAATTTTTATTGGAGTATGGTTGCTTTACAGTGTCCATTAGACTTTAGTGCATTTTTGTTAATGCTTTCCTTGTGAAAGAAATTTGACTTTTTCTTATGCTACTTCCTTAACAATAAGTTACTATGGCTTTAACAAGCGGCTATGGGCTGGGTTCATAATCTGATGTTATATTCTGAAAAATAATTTTTACATTCCATCAACAACAGAAAAACATTAAATGATTACCTCTGTAAATTTGTTCCGATTGGCTTGCAAGCCAACTTTTACTACCTCAAAAGGGTTGACCACAATGGCTTCTGTTAGTCCAGATCCCAATCCAGCAATGGCAAAGGTCTAGAAAAATTAAGTCAATCAATACTTTAAAACAAGTCATCATGTGTATGGGGTTAAACATCCTACTCATTACACTATGCAGCTGGACGTTATAATGAGAATGGAGAAACTCACATAAATGCACCATATACCATTACTAAACAGCTTTAGATTTGATTAGATGCTGACAATTCATGAAGAAGAAATTACAGAAGCCACAAACCACATCCTAACAATTCAAAATAAAATGTCAGGGCTTCCCTGGTGGCGCAGTGGTTGAGAATCCGCCTGCTGATGCAGGGGTCACGGGTTCGTGCCCCGGTCCGGGAAGATCCCACATGCCGCGGAGCGGCTGGGCCCGTGAGCCATGGCCGCTGAGCCTGCGCGTCCGGAGCCTGTTCTCCGCAGCGGGAGAGGCCACAACAGTGAGAGGCCCGCGTACCGCAAAAAAAAAAAAAATAAATAAAATAAAATAAAATGTCAAAGCCCCATCAACAATGACTTTGTCCTTTAATGAAAAGAAAGGTTGTTTTACTTATTTAAGGTGGATACTAAAACATCTGCACGTGTGACAACTAAATGAGAGTTTGACTCATAAAAGGAGAGCTTCATTTTAAAATATCTACTTAAATACATTTATTGAGCATATAAGAAATTCAAGGAGGAGAACCACAGATAAAATGCTTATAAAAAGCTAAATTTCAGGTAACCAAACAGTATAGCCCAAAATATTTAAATGTATAGCCATACTCTTAGGGTCATTATTCTAGGAAATTAAGAAACAAAAAAAGCAGTTTAAAATTAATCCTTTATTTGTCTTTTTAAACTGATAATTGCCCTATTCTTCTAGACCTAGAAGCTGAGGAATAAAAGTTGAGGTCAGAGATAAATAGGTTGTCTTGAAGGGCTCAGAAAAAATCTAGAACACTTATCAAAAGGTGGCTGTGTATCAGGTTCTTATTTGTTATCTGTTAAGAACTTCTGCAGTAGGAAAGAACAACTTTCTAGAATTTTCCACTGAGTAGAATGCTTAAAGGATTTTCAGAAACTTTGTATCAAAAATAACCACAATTATTAAAACACACACACACACACAAAACACACACACAGCAGGAAAACAAAATGAAACAAAGCCTCAAACCTTTAAAACAGATGCTGAAAAAAATAATTCTTTGGTGCTGAAGCTCTAATTCCAGGGGAAGAGGTAATACTGTATACAACTAGGAGAAGAAAAAAAAGTCAATGAAGAGTAAAGAAGAGAAGCTCTTATTTGGAGTCTCTAATTTCTTCAAAGTAGGAGACTAAAAGAGAAAAGGGAGAAAGGAATGTTCTATAACCTTAGAAGGGGAGGCAAGGTGGAACCAGGGCAGGATCCAGAGCCAGGAGGTCTGGGTTTAGGTTCTGGTTTTGCCACTTTATTGGCTGTGTGACCAGAGATGCCATGTACAGTAGTTTGGACACAAAGGTGCATGTGGAGGCTGAAATCAGCCTGCACCCTACTTGCCAAGCCAGAAAGGCATCAGTCAGGAAAAAGGGGCAACTTTTCATAATCCACACAAAAAAGCCGTGTGTGTTAGCTGCAGCTCTGTGTTTAAATCACTGAGTCTTTTAAAGATGTGGTACATATATTCAATGGAATATTACTCAGACATTAAAAAGAATGAAATAATGTCATTTGCAGCAACATGGATGGACATGGAGATTATCATACTAAGTGAAGTAAGTCAGACAGAGAAAGACAAATATCATATGATATCACTTACACACGGAATCTTAAAAAAATGATACAAATGAACTTATTTACAAAACAGAAACAGACTCACAGACTTAGAGAACGAATTTATGGTTATGGGGGGGGAAGGTTAGGGGAGGGGGATAGATTGGGAGTTTGGGATTGACATGTACACACTGCTATATTTAAAATAAAATGCCTTTCCATGAAAAAAAAAAATCACTGAATCTTTTTTTTTTTTTTTTTTTTTTGCGGTATGCGGGCCTATCACTGTTGTGGCCTCTCCCGTTGCGGAGCACAGGCTCCGGACGCACAGGCTCAGCGGCCATGGCTCACGGGCTTAGTTGCTCCGCGGCATGTGAGATCTTCCCGGACCAGGGCACGAACCCGTGTCTCCTGCATTGGCAGGCGGATTCTCAACCATTGCGCCACCAGGGAAGCCCTGCTGAATCTTTTATAAGCCACTGTTTTCTCATCTGTAAAATGGAGACAACAATATCTAATCTTTGATTTAATAAGATTATTATGAGGGTCAAAATAACGTGTGAAGGCCTTTTGTAAAGTGCTGTACAAAACCATTGTTACTGTTGCACGACGAGGAAGAATGGGATTGTATACAGATTCTAGGAGAGAGGGAATAACTAATGATGTTTTCCTTTCATGACCCTTATTACAATTTTAAACATATTTGTATAGGGTAACAGACAAAATATTTTATTCATTTACCTCAGACTTCCATCATGGAATCCAAAGGCAGAAAAAAAAAAATACTAGTCCCAAACTCTTCTGACTGAAAAAGCTAAAATCCAGATGTTCAAGTTTTTATTACTATATGCAATCTTCCAAGTAATTCACTTTTTTGTTCTTCTATAAAACTCAGCTACATTTGCTGTCAGAACTAGTGTTCAGCAGTCCCTTGTCAAAAGGATTGATCAGCTATCAGCAGATCATGTTACTCAGATTGTTCCAGAGACCAGTGGTAACTGTTGGGTTCCCAGCCTCCCAGGCTTTTCATGTGAGAGCACCAGGGGACATTTAATGGCTGTTTAAGTGTCTAGCTGTATCAAAAAGAAACTGTAATAAATGAGTTCAAGAAAAGAGAAAAACTGTATACAGTTTGCATGAATTCAGTGAGAGGAGCTGAAATAGCCAAATGCTTTTCTGTTTGAATTCTCAAGACAGAAGTGCAGTCTCTCACATGGTATCAATGCTTGACACTGGATCAGCCACAGCCCTCTGGAAACTGTAGTTTACTCTCCTTTTCTAGGAAGTTTTTAATGCTCTTTTTAACCAGATGTTTTCAAAGTAAAGGGAGACAGGGAAGACACTGAGGAATTAAAAAAAAATCTCAGCTAATTTCAGGACTCATGCTACCACTTCTCCTTCCATGAGAGGCTGCTTCACAGCCCCCTTGTTTAAGCAGGAGGCTGGACCAGAGGTTTCTTTGTCACAAAACAAAGTGACACTATTGGGTTTCTTAATTGGATCCATCCTAGAAAGGGAGTATGTATGATTTTTTAAATAGCAGCTACTTCTTCTTAATGAATCTTTAGAAATAAAGTAATGAAAGAGTTGAAGCTCAGAACTCTGCCCCTCTGGCTGAGTTCTAAGGTGCATTCCAGTAGGTAAACTAGGGGATTTTCCTGGACGTTGAAAGGCACATTGCCAATTGGAGGGCCAATGCAGATTTAGTTTAGTTTAGTTTTGTTTTGCTTTGCAGGTTTGGGGGAGAAATTAGTGCACTGCCTCTCTCTGGGGCTCTCGCTGCACGCATATTGATAGAACTTATCTGGTCAATATAATTTAACTTGTTTTGTGAAAAGCAGCGAAATCACGAAGAAGGAAAGGAGTGGCGTTGGCAAATGCTCAAATCACCAAATGACTTTCATGTAATAGTTGAGATGTGTCATTGTAAGATCACTATTCTCCCCAACTATAAAAGGCCCCTCAGCCTGCATCTGACCACAGAGTGACCTGAAGTCCTATACTTAATACAGCTTGAGCAAAAGCTGGAAAAGTGACCTGTTAGGAAATAATTTTAGGTACAGTGAGTTTCACATAAATAGATATGTGCAGTATGTATGTAAACATATGCATGTTTTGGCTTCAAAAGAGTCTTTGACAAATGTACTCTTTATATTCTTGACCATATCTCATATGGGCCTTTCCACACATATCATTATTATCATAAATTCATCACTGGGAGCTATAAAATGGCCAAATTGTGAGTTATTAGGAAGATGGCTTTCAACAAGTAGCTGAACATTGAATAACTCGAATTCATATTTTAGTAGCTGAGCTTGGGGAATCAAAAGGGTTTTTGTTTCCAGATTTTGCTGTATGAAATAACACACACACTTAAGTATAATAAATACTCTCACTTACCAATTCTGGTGACAGCGACACATATCCTAGCAATTTCTTGTACTGCTCAAAGGTGAAAAACTGTGAAACAAAACCAAACCCAGAGATTTATAACAATTTCCTGCAACAAACCTTTAAATTGACTCAAATTTCTTTAGTAAATCATTATATTCACCAGCATTCTAAAAAATGATAAACCATCAACACAGTTGTTAATCCAGTCTTGGGTAGTTGCTATTGAATCTTACTTGAACATTCACATTTTCAAATGCAGCTATAATAACCTACAGAAGAGCTGATGGAATCCTTTACAGCAGTAAATGAACCATACAGCTTCCATTTACCATGACCATTTTCAGTTTCCCCAGACATCAATAGACTCCTTTTTTATGGCAGTGATTCAAAATTATAGGCATAGAGAACTGAAATCTTTGGTCTCCTATGTTTTCTCTATGGCCTGCTTTCCCAGTGAATGCCCAATTTTCTAACCCATTTGTAAAAGACATCCACTTCTCAGCTTTAACTCGCATTTATACTGCTGTGTATCTCTACTGTTCCATGGGATTTCTAAACACTCAATGATGATGAAGATGCCATGAAAAACTAGGGAAGGACCCAACAAGGACATATAGTCCATCCTCTGACTGAAAGTAAGACTGTCCTCAACCTCTGTGAAGAAAGAGAGCTGCTTATTCCTCCCTTAAAAATCTGATGATGGGGCTTCCCTGGTGGCGCAGTGGTTGAGAGTCCGCCTGCCGATGCAGGGGACGCGGGTTCGTGCCCCGGTCCGGGAAGATCCCACATGCCGCGGAGCGGCTGGGCCTGTGAGCCATGGCCACTGAGCCTGCGCGTCCGGAGCCTGTGCTCCGCAACGGGAGAGGCCACACAGCAGTGAGAGGCCCGCGTACCGCAAAAAAAAAAAAAAAAATCTGATGATGATGAAGATTTTGTTGGTTCCTTCAGTAGATGTTTAATATATTTTTTTCTGTAAATGGATTTCAATGGAGGCAAATCTAATCAATCACTTTGTATAATATGTTCCAAATAAAGTTTTCTCCTCTCTTTCTATGCTCCTGGCGTACACTGTTAGGCAGCTACCAACATCACTGATAAAACACACTCTTAGGTCCTGCTGGGGTCTGATTCTCAAGACCTCAGAAATGGCCTGGGTATTTTATGGTCTTATATGTCTTCTATTCTATTACTTTATAACCCAGTACTATGGGGCAATAAATAAATATAGACTTGAGAGCCAAATAATATTCCGTTGTTAGAAAGAGGTAGTTCATGTAAACATGGCTCTTGTGAGTCTTTGGGCAGTTCCAGAGTCATTGCATCACCAGATAGACTGATTCTCTTAAAGACTCAGGAACTATTTTTGTGCTATGTTCCTTTAGACCAACTATGGATGTAGACTTCTGTAGAACAGGAATTCATTCATTCACTCATCCAACAAATATTTCTTGGTTCTACGCATTGGGGATGCAGCAGTAAACAAAGAGAAACCCCTGCCTTCTTGGTCTAACATTCCAGTGGATGGTGATAACCCTGAAACTATCCTAGTGTTCAAATAATACCACCAGGAGCCACAACAGCTTTGATGAGAGATGCACTAGAAAAGATTAAAAGGAAAAGGTTTATGATCTTGGGTTTAAAAAATAATGTATTTTTTCTTCCTTTTCATGGTCATCATAGTAACTATTCTTTGATTATCACCCTGCGTGGATTTTGACACAAGCAGTCCTAGGTTTGAATCCTGACTTAACTATGGAAGCATAGCTTGACCTTTCTAACCCTGAAGAACACAAAACTTCTAGAGTAGTCCTTAAATAAGAGAACTTGAGTAACATTTCTTGACATGCCTGGAACATAGGAGACTTTTAGAAAATCTTAGTTTCCATTTCCTTTCTTCACTTTGGATACTAAAGGAACCATAGATCTCTTATGTACATGTATCATTCATGAGAGCTTGCTGTGGTCTAGGAAACATGCTAAGGCCTTTGGATGTGCTACTGCATTTAATCCATACAACATCACCAGGCAACAGGTGAGAGTACAACCATGATTCCCACTTGTAGATACCTGTCCTGCAGCTAGTGAATGGAAGGATTGAGATTTCTCCCTAAGTCTAACTCCAAAGCCTGGGTATGCTCTTAACCACTACACTGCACTGTACTGCTCACTGCTGAGCCATGATTTTTAGTGGTTTGGGAATAGGTTCTCTGTGCTAGAGTCTTCTTTCTGCTGAGGTCTTCTTGCCTTTCCTGACCTTGGAAGCTGAGTCCCTTAAGGCAGACGATTTCAAACTTTTCTGACCACAATCTACTATTTACCATATTTACCATAATCTATTTACCCAGCACAGGTGCACATGCACATGTAGTACACACTCATATTTATAACTGAAACAAAACATTGCTGTAAAAAAATGTTTAGCTCTTCACTATGTGTAATGCATTCTGTTTCTACTCTATTTCATCAAAAATTTTTCTGGTGAACCACTACATCTAGTGACCCATCAAATTGATTTCAGGACTCACAGGTCATGACCCATATTTTGGAAACACTGCTCTAAGGGATCTATGTGGGTTCGGGAAAGTTCTGGGAGATGATGGACCTCACAGAATGCCTCACTACCTTGTTCCCTTCCAGTGTGAGGATGCATTTTTTTTTTCCTTCTGACTTTCTGTCATGACAAAGAATTAAGGAACAAACTGAGATCTCAAAGGAGAGGTGTGGGGACATAGACTTGACCTGTCACTCTAAGCAATTCTCACTGGCAATTCCAAGTCTACACTTTGGGGCAATTCTAGGCTTTTCATTTCCCCATCTCTAAAACTGTTTAAAAAAAATTACCACCAGCTGGTTGGTACTCATCAGCAGTCTGGCTGGAAGATTCTGGTGAATGGCTAGGATGAAGTGACACAGGTTCCTGGGAATAAAGAAGCCTCACAGATCAGAGATAAGTTGCTAATGTATTAAATTCAAAAGTAATGAACAGGAACTACCCTGGTGGCACAGTGGATAAGACTCTGCGCTCCCAGTGCAGGGGGCCTGGGTTCAATCCCTGGTCCGGGAGCTAGATCCCACAGGCATGCCACAACTAGGAGTTCACATGCCACAACTAAGGAGCCTGTGAGGTACAACTAAGGAGCCCGCCTGCTGCAACTAACACCCAGTGCAACCAAATAAATATTAAAGAAAAATAGTGAACAATATATATTACATATTCTAATAAGCAGATAGTGCTTCAAACTAAAACTTTAAAAAATCTTGTTTTAATTTCTACCTTTGCAACCAAAGTCTAATTTTACTGAATTTAAAATAAATTATTATTTCAAGAAAGGAAATATTAAAATCTTTAAAAATGGATTTTCAATAATAGTAAATAACATTATAGTTTGAAACCAATATTAAATAAAAATATTCATTCATTCAACAAATATTTACTGGATGCCTCCCATGTGCAAAGCTTAGAAGACATTATACTTCAACTATATTCTTAAGAACGAGTAGATTAGTTGTTACTTTAATTCCTTTCTATACAGCACTACTCTTTTACTTCCTTCATGATATTTCTTAATATTTCTCATCCACAACATTAGTTAGTGCAGAGATGTGATAAAGGTACCCTATCACATAAGACATGAGGATACACTCTAAGGATGAAATTAGGAGGGTCAATGTGCAATAATGTTACCTACCCAGAGTCATGCAAATGTGTGACTAAAGAGTTTTGAAAACATTCGTAGTCAGTCAAGGCTTTGGGAACCTTGAATATAAAATCTTGAATCCAAATTAATATGCTATATATAACCTATAAAGTGGAACCTTGAAATTGGTAGCCTGGTTGGATTTATCCCAGGAAGAGGGGCTGGACCTCGGGGACAGGCCATGTGTTCCCTGGAGAAGTGTCAAGTTGTGCTTCGACAGGGGAGGTGGGTACAGTTTGCCTGGGCGACCCAGCCCTCCGGACGGCACTTGCTCTTGTGCTTTCATCCATGCTCACTAAGCAGTCTGATCACTAACCTGACCTCACAGATCATCTATTCTGGGAGGCAGTTAAATTATGTGGAAACAGTTTGATCCATTTGGGTCTTACTTTTAACAAGTGATACCTGAGCAGTGCTCAGACTAGGGCTAACTTCTGAAATACAGAGGCAAACACCTTCTGGGTACCCCTCTCAATACCCTGTGCATTTCTTTTTTCTTTTCTTTTTTTTTTTGCATTACAAATTTTTTTAAACGTCTTTATTGGAGTATAATTGCTTTACAATGTTGTATTAGTTTCCGCTTTATAACAAAGTGAATCAGCTATACGTATACATATATCCCCGCATCCCCTCCCTCCTGCGTCTCCCTCCCACCCTCCCTATCCCATCCCTATAGGTGGTCACAAAGCACTGAGCTGATCTCCCTGTGCTATGTGGCTGCTTCCCACTAGCTATCTAGTTTACATTTGGTAGTATATATAAGTCCATGCCACTCTCTCACTTCATTCCAGCTTCCCCTTCCCCTTCCCCGTGTCCTCAAGTCCATTCTCTATGTCTGCATCTTTATCCCTGTCCTGCCCCTAGAATCTTCATAACCTTTTTTTCTTTTTGAGATTCCATATATATGTATTAGCATACGGTATTTGTTTTTCTCTTTCTGACTGACTTCACTCTGTATGACATCCATCTCACTACAAATAACTCAATTTCGTTTCTTTTTATGGCTGAGTAATATTCCATTGTATATATGTGCCACATCTTCTTTATTAATTAATCTGTTGATGGACACTTATGTTGCTTCCATGTCCTGGCTATTGTAAACAGAGCTGCAATGAACATTGTGGTACATGACTCTTTTTGAATTATGGTTTTCTCAGGGTATATGCCCAGTAGTGGGATTTCTGGGTCGTATGGGAGTTCTATTTTTAGTTTTTTAAGGAACCTCCATACTGTTCTCCATAGTGCCTGTATCAATTTACATTCCCACCAACAGTGCAAGAGGGTTCCCTTTTCTCCACACCCTCGACAGCATTTATTGTTTATAGATTTAGTGATGATGGCCATTCAGACCGGTGTGAGGTGATACCTCATTTTAGTTTTGATTTGCACTTCTCTAATGATTAATGATGTTGAGCATTCTTTCATGTGTTTGTTGGCAATCTGTATATCTTATTTGGAGAAATGTCTATTTAGGTCTTCTGCCCATTTATGGATTGGGTTGTTTGTTTTTTTGATACTGAGCTGCATGAGCTGCTTGTGTATTTTGGAGATTAATCCTTTGTCACTTGCTTCATTTGCAAATATTTTCTCCCATTCTGAGGGGTGTCTTTTCCTCTTGTTTATGGTATCCTTTGCTGTGCAAAAGGTTTTAAGTTTCATTAGTTCCCATTTGTTTATTTTTGCTTTTATTTCCATTTCTATAGGAGATGGGTCAAAAAGGATCTTGCTGTGATTTATGTCATAGAGAGTTCTGCCTATGTTTTCCTCTAAGGGTTTTATAGTGTCTAGCCTTACCTTTAGGTCTTTAATCCATTTTGAGTTATTTTTGGGTATGGTGTTAGGGAGCATTCTAATTTCATTCTTTTACATGTAGCTGTCCAGTTTTCCCAGCATCACTTATTGAAGAGGCTATCTTTTCTCTATTGTATATTCTTGCCTCCTTTATCAAAGATAAGGTGACCATATGTGTGTGGGTTTATCTCTGGGCTTTCTATCCTGTTCCATTGATCTATATGTCTGTTTTTGTGCCAGTCCCATACTGTCTTGATTACTGAGGCTTTGTAGTATAGTCTGAATACAGGGAGCCTCATTCCTCCAGCTCCGTTTTTCTTTCTCAAGATTGCTTTGGCTATTCAGGATCTTTTGTGTTTCCATAGAAATTGTGAAATATTTTGTTCTAGTTCTGTGAAAAATGCCATTGATAGTTTGATAGGGATTGCATTGAATCTGTAGATTGCTTTGGGTTGTACAGTCATTTGAACAATGTTGATTCTTCCAATCCAAGAACATGCTATTATCTCTCCATCTGTTTGTATCATCTTTAATATCTTTCATCAGTGTCATAGTTTTCTGCATGCAGGTCTTTTGTCTCCTTAGGTAGGTTTATTCCTAGATATTTTATTCTTTTTCTTGCCATAGTGAATGGGAGTGTTCACTTAATTTCTCTTTCAGATTTTTCATCATTAGTGTATAGGAATGCAAGGGATCTCTGTGCATTAATTTTGTATCCTGCTACCTTACCAAATATATTGATTAGCTCTAGTACTTTTCTGCTAGCATCTTTAGGATTCTCTATGTATAGTATCATGTCATCTGCAAACAGTGACAGCTTTACTTCTTTTCCGATTTGGATTCCTTTTATTTATTTTTCTTCTCTGACTGCTGTGGCTAAATCTTCCAGAACTACGTTGAATAATAGTGGTGAGAGTGGGCAACCTTGTCTTCTTCCTGACCTTAGTGGAAATGGTTTCAGTTTTTCACCATTGAGAATGATGTTGGCTGTGGGTTTGTCATATATGGCCTTTATTATGTTGAGGTAAGTTCCCTCTATGACTACTTTCTGGAGGGTTTTTATCATAAATGGGTGTTGAATTTTGTCAAAAGCTTTCTCTGTATCTATTGAGATGATCATATGGTTTTAATGCTTCAATTTGTTAATATGGTTTATCACATTGCTTGATTTGCTTATACTGAAGAATCCTTGCATTCCTGGGATAAACCCCACTTGATCGTGGTATGTGATCCTTTTAATGTGCTGTTGGATTCTGTTTGCTAGTATTCTGTTGAGGACTTTCGCATCTATGTTCATCAGTGATATTGGCCTGTAGTTTTTCTTTGTGACATCTTTGTCTGGTTTTGGTATCAGGGTGATGGTGGCCTCGTAGAATGAGTTTGGGATATGATCTATCTGCTATATTTTGGAAGAGTTTGAGAAGGATAGGTGTTAGCTCTTCTCTAAATGTTTGATAGAATTCACCTGTGAAGCCATCTGGTCCTGGGCTTCTGTTTGTTGGAAGATTTTTAATCACAGTCTCAATTTCATTGCTTGTGATTGGTCTGTTTATATTTTCTATTTCTTCTTGGTTCAATCTTAGAAGGTTATGCTTTTCTAAGAATGTGTCCATTTCTTCCAGGTTGTCCATTTTATTGGCATATAGTTGCTTGTAGTAATCTCTCATGATCCTTTGTATTTCTGCAGTGTCAGTTGTTATTTCTCCTTTTTTGTTTCTAATTCTACTGATATGAGTTTTCTCCATTTTTTTTCTTGATGAGTTTGGCTAATGATTTATCAATTTTGATTATCTTCTCAAAGGACCAGCTTTTAGTTTTACTGATCTTTGCTATCATTTCCTTCATTTCTTTTTCATTTATTTATGATCTGATATTTATGATTTCTTTCTTTCTGCTAGCTTTGGGGTTTTTGTTCTTTCTTTAATTGCTTTAGGTGTAAGGTTAGGTTGTTTATCTGAGATGTTTCTTGTTTCTTGAGATAGGATTGTATTGCTATAAACTTCCCTTTTAGAACTGCTTTTGCTGCATCCCATAGGTTTTGGGTTGTTGTGTTTTCATTGTCATTTGTTTCTGTCATTTGTTGATTTCCTCTTGGATTTCTTCAGTGATCTCTTCCTTATAAAGTAGTGTATTGTTTAGCCTAAATATGTTTGTATTTTTTACAGATTTTTTCCTGTAATTGATATCTAGTCTCATAGCATTGTGGTCAGAAAAGATACTTGATACAATTTCAATTTTATATCAGTAAGTCCATCTTGTTTAATGTATCATTTAAAGCTGTGTTTCCTTATTTATTTTCATTTTGGATGATCTGTCCATTGGTGAAAGTGTGGTGTTAAAGTCCCCTACTATGATTGTGTTACTGTCGAGTTCCCTCACTTTTTTTTTTTTTTTTTTTTTTTGCGGTACGTGGGCCTCTCACTGTTGTGGGCTCTCCCGTTGCGGAGCATAGGCTCCGGACGCACAGGCTCAGTGGCCATGGCTCATGGGCTCAGCCACTCCGTGGCATGTGGGATCCTCCCAGACCGGGGCACGAACCCATGTCCGTGCATCAGCAGGTGGACTCTCAACCACTGCACCACCAGGGAAGCCCCTCGAGTTCCCCTTTTATGGCTGTTAGCATTTGCCTTATATATTGAGGTGTTCCTATGTTGGGTGTATAAATATTTACAATTGTTATATCTTCTTCTTGGACTGATCCCTTGATCATTATGCAGTGTCCTTCTTTCTCTCTTGTAATAGACTTTATTTTAAAGTCTATTTTGTCTGATATGAGAATTGCTACTCCAGCTTTCTTTCTTTCCTTTTTTTTTTTTTTTTTTTTTTTTTTTTTTTGTGGTACACAGGCCTCTCACTGTCGTGATATCTCCCGTTGCGGAGCACAGGCTCTGGACGCACAGGCCTAGTGGCCATGGCTCACGGGCCCAGCCGCTCCGTGGCATGCGGGATCCTCCTGGACCAGGGCATAAACCCATGTCCCCTCCATCAGCAGGTGGACTCCCAACCACTGCACCACCAGGGAACCCCCCAGCTTTCTTTTTTTTTTTCTTTTTTTTTTTTTTTTTTTGTGATATGCGGGCCTCTCACTGTTGTGGCCTCTCCCGTTGCGGAGCACAGGCTCCGGACGCGCAGGCTCAGCGGCCATGGCCCACGGGCCCACCCGCTCCGCGGCATGTGGGATCCTCCCGGAACGGGGCACGAACCCGCGTCCCCTGCATCGGCAGGCGGACTCTCAACCACTGCGCCACCAGGGAAGCCCCCCAGCTTTCTTTTGATTTCCTTTTGCATGTAATATCTTTTTCCATCCCCTCACTTTCAGTCTGTATGTGTCCCTAGGTCTGAAGTGGGTCTCTTGTAGACAGCATATGTACAGGTCTTGTTTTTGTATCCATTCAGCCACTCTATGTCTTTTGGTTGGAGCATTTAATCCATTTACATTTAAGGTAATTATCGATATGTATTATTGATAATTATCGATAATTATCGATATCTATTACCATTTTCTTAATTGTTTTGGGTTTGCTACTGTAGGTCTTTTTCTTCTCTTGTGTTTCCTGCATAGAGAAGTTACTTTAGCATTTGTTGTAAAGCTGGTTTGGTGGTGCTGAATTCTCTTAGCTTTTGCTTGTCTGTAAAGGTTTTAATTTCTCCGTCGAATGTGAATGAGATCCTTGCTGGGTAGAGTAATCTTGGTTGTAGGTTTTTCCCTTTCATCACTTCAAACATGTCCTGCCACGCCCTTCTGGCTTGCAGAGTTTCTGGTGAAAGATCAGCTGTTAACCTTATGGGGATTCCCTTGTGTGTTATTTGTTGCTTTTCCCTTGCTGCTTTTAATATTTTTCCTTTGTATTTAATTTTTGATAGTTTGATTAATATGTGTCTTGGCATGTTTCTCCTTGGATTTATCCTGTATGTGACTCTCTGCATTTCCTGGACTTGATTAACTACTTCCTTTCCCATATTAGGGAAGTTTTCAACTATAATCTCTTCAAATATTTTCTCAGTCCCTTTTTTTTTCCTCTTCTTCTGGGACCCCTATAATTCCAATGTTGGTGCATTTAATGTTGTCCCAGAGGTCTCTGAGACTGTCCTCAATTCTTTTCATTCTTTTTTCTTTATTCTGCTCTGTGGTAATTATTTCCACTATTTTATCTTCCAGGTCACTGACCCTTTCTTCTGCCTCAGTTATTCTGCTATTGATTCCTTCTAGAGAATTTTTAATTTCATTTATTGTGTTGTTCATCATTGTTTGTTTGCTCTTTAGTTCTTCTAGGTCCTTGGTAAATGTTTCTTGTACTTTCTCCATTCTATTTCCAAGATTTTGGATCATCTTTACTATCATTACTCTGAATTCTTTTTCAGGTAGACTGCCTATTTCCTCTTCATTTGTTTGGTCTGGTGGGTTTTTACCTTGCTCCTTCATCTGCTGTGTCTCTCTGTCTTCTCATTTTGCTTATCTAACTGTGTTTGGGGTCTCCTTTTCGCAGGCTGCAGGTTTGTAGTTCCTGTTGTTTTTGGTGTCTGCCCCCAGTGGCTAAGGTTGGTTCAGTGGCTTGTGTAGGCTTTCTGGTGGCGGGGACTAGTGCCTGTGTTCTGGTGGATGAGGCTGGATCTTGTCTTTCTGGTGGGCAGGACTGCGTCCGGTGATCTGTTTTGGGATGTCTGTGACCTTATTATTATTTTAGACAGCCTCTCTGCTAATGGGTGGGGTTGTGTTCCTGTGTTGCTAGTTGTTTAGCATAGGGTGTCCTGCACTGTAGCTTGCTGGTCGTTGAGTGGAGCTGGGTCTTTGCACTGAGATGGAGATCTCTGGGAGAGCTTTTGCCATTTGATATTATGTGGAGCCGGGTGGTCTCTGGTGGACCAATGTCCTGAACTTGGCTCCCCCACCTCAGAGGCACAGCCCTGATGCCTGGCTGGAGCACCAAGACCCTGTCAGCCACACAGCTCAGAAGAAAGGGGAGAAAAAAAAGAAAGAAAGGAAGAGAAAGTAAAATAAAGTTATTAAAATAAAAAATAAATATTAAAAATAAAAAATTAAAAAGCTATCAAAAAAAGAAAAAAAAAGAAAGAAGAGAGCAACCAAACCAAAGAACAAATCCACCAATGATAACAAGCACTAAAAACTATACTAAAAAGAAAAAACCAAAACAGAAACAGACAGAAACCTAGGACAAATGGTAAAAGCAAAGCTATACAGAGAAAACCATACAATGAAGCATACACCTACATACTCAAAGACAAAAAGGAAAAATATATATATATCGTTGCTCCCAAAGTCCACTGCCTCAATTTTGGGATGATTCGTTGTCTATTCAGGTATTCCACAGATGCAGGGTACATCAAGTTGCTTGTGGAGATTTAATCCACTGCTCCTGAGGCTGCTGGGAGAGATTTCCCTTTCTCTTCTTTATTTGCACAGCTCCTGGGGTTCAGCTTTGAATTGGCCCCACCTCTGTGTGTAGGTCACCTGAGGCCGTCTGCTCCTGCCCAGACAGGATGGGGTTAATCACTCAGGCTCGAGGGAGGGAGGGGTACGGATGCGGGGCGAGCCTGCAGCGGCAGAGGCTGGCAAGACATTGCACCAGCCTGAGGCACACCGTGTGTTCTCCTGTAGAAGTTGTGTGTCCCTGGAAACTCTCTCAAGTAGGTGAGCTGGGGCAATCCATAGGGCTCATCTCATTTGCTTTTCATCTCAGGTGTGACTCTCCCTCCTTATGTCCAGTGTCTTAAAAATTGTGGTTTCATATATGTTGTTCATTTTCTGTTCTTGCTGTTTCAGGCAGCAGAGTAAATCTGGTCCCTGTGACTTCATGTTGGCTGGAAATACAGTGGTGAACAAATAGACTTCACAGTATATCAATATAATCTTTCATGAGTTTGGTTAGCATTAAGCAGTCCTTGAGAATCTGACCATGGAATAATGGTGTTTCTGGACCTGTGAAGCTCAAGACTAGATCCTGGAACCTGGCACATTGTTCCTGCCATCCCTGAGTAAACAGCTGGTCTCTTTCTGAGGTCTTCATTTCCTTTTGCTAATTACAATACTAATTCTGTCTTCATTTGTGAAAAGGGAAGTTTCATTTATTTAGCATCAATGAATCTTATTATTTTAATGATGAATCTCATTTCAAAGAATAAAGTACAGAAAAAACAACATTATCTGTTTCTAGACATTATTTCTATACACACACACATAATATTCAGAGAGCATATATACGTATGTATGTGTGTGTCTATATCTATGGTCTCTGAATATTTTTTCAAAGTAAACTTTGATGACATACAATGAAGCAGTTTATGATGTATGAAACTGTTGCAATCAGATGATCATTTTCCTCACAAATCCTAAGATAAAGTATCTATAAAATGAGTGTTTTCATAAATTGTCTTGAAAAACTAGTGCTATCTATCTGGCAAAGATACACTCAACTCGAAGTTATACTTAAAAAGCCAACGTACTTACCATATGTCTCAATAATTTTAAGGTAAAATCTACTTAAAACAAGATGTCTGGGACACATACACCATATCCAGTTGCCCAAAAGTTCATCTGTTAACCATTGTTCTGGCAGGGAGCATTGCTTTTTTTAAGTAGAGACTAATTCAGTTTTGTAAAGCTCACGTTTTTTTTTCTTCCGTAAAAGACTGTTCAACATTGATAAACCTTAATCCTCTTAAAGTTTAAATTGTCTCCAACATACAGTATTAAGGAAAAATATGCCATGAAAAACTAATTATAGTTTACTTTATTTATACACGTAAAACTCTGAACAAATGAATATATTATTCCATGGAGACAAAGTGACTTTCCGTTTGAACAGGAACTATGCTCTGTTTGTTTACTTGGGCAATCTTTTATCAAGTGAAGCCATTTCATAATTCAACTCAGCCCTCTTGTGTACTTTGGTGAACTTTTTCCAGATTCTCTATTGCGATTCAGATCCTTTTCTTTTCTTTTTTCTTTTTTGATTCAGATCCTTATAATGAAATTTGTATTGAAGTAATAATATAAAATCACAAACACTATGGCAATGAAGAGGATGAATTTACAGAGAAAGCATGTTTTAAAGCTTTGCTTTCTGAATTCTAGACCTGAATTAAATCCTATTAAATCACCATTTTCACAGGATGTAAAAGTTTGGTGTCTGTGTATATATGTTGGGGTTTTTTTAATCATAATTTTTAACTCAGTCACCCTCTTAATTAACTGATATAAGTATATAAGCTGTTTTTCTTACCTTTCAGGAATGTTGGGAATACAAATTGAGTAATGTACGTGAAAAAAGCTTTATGTCATTAGTTGGAAAGGAAGTCTTTCAGTCTAAGTTTATGTTATCCTTATTATGGAAAGACAAAGCCATATTTGGTGATGTCAGTGGTGTTGGGGGAGGGGCAATACCAGTCAGATCCACTGGGATCAGGACCTCTCCCGGAAGGTCCTGCTAGATCTCCATGTTCTTATCCAGATACTGAACCAGCAGGTAGTACATAAACGTCCATAGTTATAGGATTATGCAGAAGCCGCATAGCACAGGGAGATTAGCTCGGTGACCACCTAGAGGGGTGGGATAGGGAGGGTGGGAGGGAGACGCAAGAGGGAGGAGATATGGGGATATATGTATACATATTGCTGACTCACTTTGTTATACAGCAGAAACTAACATGTCATTGTAAAGCAATTATACTCCAATAAAGATATTAAAAAAAAGAATGGAAATCAGTGTAGTGGAAGTAATGATTTTGTGAAAACCAGAATAGAGAATTTTAACAGAGGACACCAGGGGGAAAAATGAAGTTAGCACACCAAATAAATGTGCTATATGAGAATCATACACAAAGAAATATAATGTCTTTGTGTGCTCTGTTCATAAAGTGAGACTGATTTAAGGAGAAAGGCTTTTCTACTTCACCTCTCTCCTCTCCTCTCCCTCTCTCTTTCTTTAATAATTATTGTTCCAAAGGCAAAATTATGAATTGCCTTGAGAAAAAGTCCAAGCTCTTTTGTGGCTGCTGTGGTTTGATTACATGAATTTCATTCACCACTGTGCTTTTTGTATCATTTTCCCATTAGAAGGGAATGCCTTTACCTGGAAAATAAAATCCACAAATCAATATAGCAATATTTGAGAGACTGACCAAGTCGAATTATGATAAAAATTGTTACAATTTTAAAAATTTAAGATTTTTAAAAACTTAAAAATTTTAGAAGTTTTAGTATTTTATGTTTAATTTCCATTAATGTCCCATAGTTTATGGTGGGATGTGTTGATGCTGAAACTCTTACTACAGTCTATTTTCAGATGGTGGGAAGGCATACAATGTTTACCTTCACTGCTCTTTTTGGTGTTTCAGCCAAGATGGGTGGCAGGATTCCCTTGTAAAAACCGAACAACCTATTGGAGAAATAAAAAGATTTATATAAGTAAGGGAATTAGGAAACAGGTGATTTTGCCATTGTTTATGGATAAAGCAACTAATCTTAAAGTATTCCCAATTATTCAATGCAGCACATCAGTCATGAAATCTTCCTTTGTTTTAATTCTAAAGTGAAGAGATTATGAATTCTACATCTATATCTACTATGACATTCAGAAGAGGAGTAAATGATACTGAGACTGGAACCCCTTAGGTAAGTTGCTAGACATAATCATGAGTTGTACCTTAAAGATTAAGTCAACCCTCCTTAATCTAAGGAATTTTGAATTTATTTTCCCAGTTGTGTGGTTGGTAGTGGCCTCAAGCTGTCTATCGTCTTGCATCTCCTCCCTGTGGTAACCAAATGAGGTTAGTGCTATACCTAAGCCCACTAGACTGAAACTTCTGAGGCTAACCAGGTGATGAAAACCTCAATTTTAGGTTTAGTAACACACGGGAACTAACAAACTCTATGGCTGTGGAAATAGGGCTCCCAGCTCTGTCCTGAATTAGTCATAATTTTTTTAACTTCCTTGGTGCAGACGGAAGGAGGTCAGGGAGAGCTAATTACAGGGACATACGTTGCTGACAGAAGAAATGTCAAACTCCACTGCTGATATGCAATCTCACAGGGCATGGGACAGCTATTGTTGCCAATATTGAGAGACTCATGGTTACATATTCAGACATTTTTAGGAAAAAAAAGAATGAGTGCCATATGCTTATGGTAAGTTTTATAAAAAGGCACCACTTACTTCTCATTAAAATTTAAGGTTCAAAATTTTATATTTGTCTGTCCTGGAATCTTTCCATATATATATGCTATACCCTCATTTAAACCTGAAAATATTTCAACAGAAGAGAATATTCTGCATCATTTTCTGAGATAATCAGTTTCCCTGGTGAACCCATAAGTGGCTACAGATAAAGGCACGACTCAACGTGTTCCTATTTTAGGATATACATTTAATATCCTAGAGAAAGCTGGAGCTTCTCTGATTGACCCATTAAACTTCACTCCAACTCCCTTATTTGGATTCTGCTTCTAGCTGAGCTTCTGGAATAATAACGTTAAGAATTTATTCAGGGCTTCCCTGGTGGCGCAGTGGTTGAGAGTCCGCCTGCCGATGCAGGGGACACGGGTTCGTGCCCCGGTCCGGGAAGATCCCACGTGCCGCGGAGCAGCTGGGCCCATGAGCCATGGCCGCTGGGCCTGTGCGTCCGGAGCCTGTGCTCCGCAACGGGAGAGGCCACAACAGTGAGAGGCCTGCGTACCACACACACAAAAAAAGAATTTATTCAGATTAGCCCACTGTGCCACCCAATCCAACATGGTGACCTCTTGCTCTTCCTCGATTCACTGGCTTACACAGCACCCTTCAGTGAGGGGAGCACAAGGATTTTCTTACAGCTTCTGTTAGTTCCTTGAGGGCTAGGTGTGCACTACAGTGCTTATCCCAAAGTGTTTGTGTGTGTGTGTGTGTGTGTGTGTGTGTGCGTGTGCGTGCATGTGTATGTGACCAGGACACAAATATTTGTTAAGATTATGGATTTTATGAAGAGGAAGAAAGGAATCAAATGATCCCCTGATGTGGGCTTACTTTGCCCACTATTTTCGACCTAATGAATAGTACTAGCATTTGTATAGAGCAAGTAAAGCAGAATCTGCTTTGAAGAACTATGGGAATTCATGAATTCCCCCCACCTCCTTTCCATTCCAACTACTGATGCCTGAAACTTAAATACTCTTTGTCATTTACATGTCATTATAAATTAATTATTATATAATTTTCAGCATGAGAGTGACTAAGCATAGGTTTGGTCTTCGTAAAAGATAAATGTGATTTTCCTGAAAATAAGTTCTATATTTATAATAAAAGACATTATTAGTTCTGTTCTTCTTGGGCTGATTTTTTCACATCTGGAAGATTATGTCTGTTTATAGGGGGGAAACAAAGAAGAACATTTAAGTAAGTAAAGCTTTTAGTACAGAGTGTCCTGGTTAATAGAGGTACTTGAAATCCCATACAACGGAGAACAGATATAGGACGAACAGTTGCTCAGCCTGGAGAAGAAAGAACTTAGGGGAAAACATGATGAACATGATGGATCTTTTGAAAAATGAGCATGTACGAAAGAGATCAGACTTTTCTGTTTGCTCGCAGGTGGTAGAACTAGGACCAACAGGTTCAAGCAACAAGGAAAGACACATTTTTGGCTCAGTGGGAGCTTAATACAAGGAAGTACTTCTAATAATCTGAACTATCTGAAGATAGAATGGACTCTCTTGAAAAGTGTGAGTTCCTTGTGGTATGTGGTCAAGTGGTCTGGATAGCCACTCATCATGGATGCCAGAGATGGACGTACACAGCAATGGAAGGATTTGAGGGACCTCAAGCTTGGTTTACTCTAATCCTCAGATTTTGTTATTCTAAGAACAAGAACAAGAAGACAAGGGAAAGCACTTTTCTGAAGAGACAAACTCTGCATTACTTTAAACTTTTGCCTAACGTGGAGCACTGTTTCTCTGGAGGGGGACAGAAGTCTTATAAGCAACACAGAAGGTCTTCATTTTAAAAATGATGAGAGAAAATATTAAAAAGAGGTGTAAGGCAGGAGGGAAGAAAGGCAGCTGGGAGAACCATAAGGATTTAATCTGAAAAGAGCTGGGAGGTCCAGAGCCTTCTGCTTCATGTTGGCGATGCTTCCTTGATGTGCCCTCTTTCTCCTCTCTCTGCTCTGCTCCTTTCATGTGCAATCATCTTCCCCTCCCCCACCAGCTCCAGCCATCCCACCATCCTGAACTCTCTAATGAGGAATGAAGAGCTTTAAAGGGAGGTTCTCAAGGACCATGGGCAGCGTCTGCTGGCAAATGGGAAGCTAGAACTATGTACTTCCTTGGACTATTTTTACAGTATATCCATGCGATAATGGGCAACTATGGAATAGCCAGGCTGGCACCTCTTCTGCTGAGAATTGCCCCACCCATTTTTTTTTAAACCACTGGAACCAACGTATAAGTACAATATGATACTGCTTGTAGGCAGTGGTTGACTGGGCATCTCGCCAAATGGATCCAAGTGGTATTCTGCCTCTGTGCCCCAGTTTATCTGACCCAAGCAGTGCTTTTCTCCAGGATTTTGGAATTGGAATTGAAAAGGTCAGCCTCACTCTGTTTGGTTGGAGGTCTAAGATATAAAGCTAGAATATCAACAGCAGTCATGTTTTCTGTCAATCTGCAGTGATAAGAAAGAAGGAAGCCATCATTCAGGGAAACAAAGAAGAAAGATAGAGAAGTTCTGGTACTGTGAATGTGATCCCATGGCCAGGATTTCTTTAAGCCTAGTTACACCTTGACCCTTCTTAAATACCTGACATTTCCCTTTGCTTTTGATCCTTTGAGATACCCAAAGATTTATTTATAATAAATTCCTTTATCTACTTACAACCCAAAGTCCTGGATCAGGAAATTGGCCCCTACAGCCAAAGTGGTTGCTGCTGTACCTCGGTACCATGCGCTCTTCCATGAAAAGCCTTTGGTCAGGTAAGAGTGGCACTTGGACCAATCCAAAGAGTCACACCCAAGATGTGAGCAAGAATGCAAATCAAAACACAATTAGGTACCACTTCACACCAGTCAGAATGGACATAATTAAAAAGTCTACAAATAATAAATGTTGGAGAGGGTGTGAAGAAAAGGGAACCCTCTTACACTGTTGGTGGGAATGTAAATTGGTGGAGTTATTATGGAAAACGGTATGGAGGTTCCTCTAAAAACTAAAAATAGAGTTGTATGATCCAGCAATCCCACTCCTGGACACATACCCAGACAAAGCTATAATTCGAAAAAATACATGCACTCCTACGTTCGTAGCAGCACTATTTATAATAGCCAAGGCATGGAAACAAGCTAAATGTCCATCGACAGATGAATGGATAAAGAAGATGTGGTATATATGTACAATGGAGTACTACTCAGCTATAAAAAAAGAATGAAATATGCTATTTGCAGCTACACGTATGGACCTAGAGATTATCATACTAAGTGAAGTAAGTCAGAAAGAGAAAGACAAATACCATATATCACTCATATGTGGAATCTAAAATATGACATGAACATATCTATGAAACAGAAACAGACTTATAGGCAGAGAATGGACTTGTGGTTGCCAAGGGGGAGAGGGGGTGAGGGAGGGAAGAACTGGGAGCTTGCGATTAGCAAACTACTATATATAGGACAGATAAACAACAAGGTTCTACTGTATAGCAAAGGGAACTATATTCAATGTCCTGTGATAAACCAGAATGGAAAAGAATATGAAAACAAATATATATTGATATATACATAACTGAATCACTATGCTGTACGGTAGCAATTAACACAACACTGTAAATGTAAATCAACTATACTTCAACAAAATTTTTAAAGAAATGTGAGCAAGAGAATGTGGGTAAGGCCTCAAGCTGATGACATATTTTTCTGACTTGATTAGATAATTACTGGAAGTTTTCCTAATGTAAAGTATGATATACAGATTCTAAAAAACCAAAAGGATTTGTAATGTTTTATGAAGAAGATACTTTTTTTTTGGCTAAAGAACTTATGTTTATACTCACATGCACTGTTCATTCTGCCAGTTTTTTTCTGTGTTCACGTAATTTTGGCTTGAAATACAGAGCATATAGCTTACCAGGACAATAAGCAGGGAAGTTAAGAGATTTGTGACACCCATATCAACATGCTTTATCCTGCTTACTTTCCAGGACATTCAATTGACTCCCTGAATGAATGGAAAGTGAGATTCTAATGTCTACTGGAAAGACAGTAAAACCACCACAGTGGTTTTAAGTTTTGACCCACATCAAGCCAACTGGAGAACTCTTTGGAAGAGACACAAGAACCAATGCAAGACCTCCCATAAAACTGTTGTATGAACTGTATGGAAGCCCTCATATATCGTTTCTCAGAGTTGTTTCTTCTAAAAGTTGTGAGTTCGATTTTAACTATACTGTGTAGGAAAATGTTAACTTGGATGTGTATAGACTTTTGTTGACATTGTTGTAAGTAAAAATAGTCAAATCTGTTGAATGCTTAATATGGACTAGCCACTCTGTTAAGAATAAGTATATGAAGGCATATGGACATATTTAATCTCATCCAACTCTCACAACAGTCCTTTGAAGTAGCAATAATTATTTTCTTCATTTTGCAGGTGAAGCCTGTGAGCCTATCACTACCGAACAGGGGATGGCGACTCAAATCAAGTTCCACTGTCCTCACAGTCTCTTTCCTTGACCGCTGAGCTGTAAAGGTATTGTAGTTTTTCTTAAAATAAAATCATTTTTACAAACACCTTTGAAAAGTCAAGTTATTTCTGTTGCAAAAATATTTTGTCATTTCTTATTTTAGGAGGAAGCAGAAGAAGCAATTAAAAATCAGGTTTCTAGTCCATTTCCATTCAATTCTCTTTTAAAGTAATATACCATACTACCTGCATAACTGATAGATCTGGGCTGAGATGAACAGGATCATTTTCTGGGAAAACTTCTGGGTTGTTTATTAAATATTTTCTAGGTGGATCAGATGAGAAAAAAAAAGTAGGTCTTAGGATCAACTTTTTTTCCCCATAGGATAAAGTTTTGCCCTTAAGAGAGACACCAGGATAATTCTGTCAGTGTGGGAAAAAGTCAATGCATAGTTCAGTAATATAATAAAACACAGAAATATTAATACTAAATATTAAAATAAAAACTGTTGTTATCCCAAAAGTCAGTTGGGAGCACCTTTGGCTGTTGACTTAACAGATACCCTCCTCACCCCTCCTTGTTCCTTGAGGTGCAGGTATTCACTGTCCCCTTCTCCAGTCCAGGGGGTGAAGCAGAGTTCTTCAAACCTATCATGGTGGTCCCATTCCCTTACTAGTGAGTGGGTTGAGTATGGACATACGACTCAAGCCTAGCCCATTGTACCAGCAAAGAGGGAGGGATGCATGCTGCAAGTCTTGGATTTCTAGCCTAAGGAAAGGAGCACATAGGAAGAAAAGCCCCTCTTTTCCACTAGATGTTGTCCTCACTGCATGAGATCCCTGTGTACCGTGGCCAAGTGAGATATCATTGCCCACAAGCTGAGCATGGCCATCAAAGGCAAATAGGACCTGGACCTTGATGACATCACTGGGCTGCTCAATGAACCAATCCTGGCATCCTACCTCCAGATTTCTGGTTATGTGAAATTAAAAATAAGCCTTTAGTATTTGAGCTGCTTTCAGTTACATCTTCTGTTAACCTACAGCTAAAAGCATTCTGATACAAACAGCTTTAACACCACCATTTCTGAAAAAGTCTTAAATTGTAATTCTTAAATCACAATCATAGTGAAGATAGTTGTTAAATGTTAAGCAAAGCACTTAGAAGGAGACTGTGAAAACCATTTTGAAAATGTTTTTAGATTTTTTCTTTCAGGAGCCTATCACGCGTTAAAACGCTATCCCATTAGGATGATTACTTGTGAAAGAGCCCGTACCCTGCAGATGGAATGTGGAGAAGTTCACAGGCAAAAATGAGGACGGAGCTCCAGGTCTCCAAAGCCATTCGATCACGATGGTTCCCATACTGATTGAGAGTTGTTATTCAGGAATATCGGTGACAAAGAGTATTACAATACTGGATCACATTTGTTTTTAATTGTATGATCAAAACAGGCCTTGTATTACTTATGTACATCTATAAAATGAAGCTCAAAACTGCATTGCACGTGTTCTTCTCAAAGACACAGCTCACACATAGCTTATTTGGAATACAGATTTATGCCAAACCCCGCAAAATAATTTTACCCCTCATTTCCCCCCCGCCGCCTTTTTAAAGTGTGAAGCTATTTAACATATCGGGTGGCTCCAAGGTCATACACCAACTAGTACAAAAATGTTGATTGTACAAAGCAAGGAGATGTGGAATTTTCTTTGAGTTCCAGTTGGTGGTTCATTTACAAACCCTGGAAGAAGCCTTCCTGCTGTCTCTCATTAGTAGGGACCAATTTTAGGTTACCTTGTCTAAGGCCCAAACTTTAGACCCCCGCAAGAAACCAGACAGATCCTTAATGAAATATCTTGTACCTGACAACAACTTTAGTCCATTTGGAAGGCTGAAAAAAAGTTACCTGCTTTAAGTCAACTACTGAAATCTGAAGACTTTGTGGTAAATAGTGGGTAGAAAGGAGAGGGCTTAACATTCTCAAAATTTGACTCAGGTAAAGAAACCAAAAAGGAGTAGATAAATCACATGTCCCATCTGCCCCTCCTTTTTTCCCTCTGAGTCACCTCCTTGTAGGTTTTGCTGTTATTTTTCTAATTTAGTATGTAGAAAATGTTTGTTTGGAAGTCATTTTTTTTTGCGGTACGCGGGCCTCTCACTGTTGTGGCCTCTCCCGTTGCGGAGCACAGGCTCTGGACGCACAGGCTCAGCGGCCATCGCTCACGGGCCCAGCCGCTCTGCGGCATGTGGGACCTTCCCGGACCGGGGCACGAACCTGTGTCCCCTGCATCGGCAGGCGGACTCTCAACCACTGCGCCACAAGGGAAGCCCATTTGGAAGTCATTTGTACCGTAGAGTTGGACTGCTCCTACGGGTGGGTTGCGAAATTTCCGAAGTTGCTAGGCTGGTAAGCAGGGTTTTGGCCTTAGGAGCCACAACATGGAATCTATTCTTCTTTGCAGCTCCCAAGGAGAAAGGGAAACAGTGCAGCTGCTTCACACGTGACCTTTAGAGGGAGTCATACCTGTTGTCCATCAGAAAGGTTATCATAAAACTCAACTGATAGATTCCTGAGAAATGAGTGTGAGGAAACTGTGAATAAATTATTTCCCTCTTAAGGGAGGAAAAGATCAATGTACACATCTGCTACCTGTGGAAACCAAGGCTTTCCCTGGTTGTTGGAGATGAAGGGTTCTGGGGCCCAAACTGCTGAGATTCATAACCTGGGTCCAGCAACCATCACACACCAGGATGGAGGTGCACATCATCCAAGCATGAAAAGGCCAATTAAAGAAATGATTTCCAAGTTGAAAAGCCATTTTCAAAGCCACCTGCAGCACACTCACATGCAGCATGAGATGGATGTTTTCACCTGGATTCCACTTCTTTGCCAAAAACCTGGCATTCAGTAAAAGTCCAGAGCAGCAATAACTCTCACCACTGAAGCATGAAATAGGAGCAACAGGGAAAGTGACACCAGATCCCCAGTTGGGGAAATTGGAAAACATTAACATGTCTGTGTACCTAACAGAGCACAATTACTACATTTTATTTTGTTTCAACAGTCACGACCTAAATGAACATCACCATTCAGTTCTGTTCTGGGCAATGATCCAAGCTCATCTTTGGTACAGTTGATTTTGAAGCCTTATAGTCAATCATATCTTCACAATTTGTTCTTCTTTCAGGCATCCTCCTGATTTCCATTTCTTGTTTGGAAGCCTTGAGTCATCTGTTCTGGCAACATGACCAACCCAAATCAGTCATTTTCTCCAAATTATATTGAAATAGGGATCTTGCAAGTTTGTTTTCTTCCTCCTTCTTTCTTTCATATAATTTTCCCTTTAAGAATCTCCTAATACAAAGCTGATTGAAGGCATACAATATCCTCTTTCTTCTGCTGTTGACAAATCCAAGTTTCTTACCCACATGCTGTAGCTCTGTAATTAAAGCAATGAGGGTGGCACTCAGCCCTGGGTTATGAGTGTATGGCTCCCATTGCTCGATGGGTCCTGTATCCCAGGGCAGAATTCTGGCCTTGACACTACACCTTTAGGGCATAATTCTGACATCATTTACACCCCACAAGTCTTAGAGGCTCCCAGAATCCAAATGAAAGAGTGCAGTTCCATGGCTCTATTATTTGAATTATGTAGAATCTGCAATCTGAAGTTCTCAAAATTGCACACATCTTGGGGCCATTTTCATTTAGGCAAAGGAGAGAGGGAAAACTAGATATCCTTCAAAGGAGAGGAAAAACAGCTTACAGAGAGTAAGCGACACAGGTTCTTTTAAAAGCAGTGACTGAACTTCAAGAAAGGGCAACATAATGAAAATTTCAGCTAAGATTCTAACATAAAACTAACAAAAGTTCTCCCTGCTTCAACTCATATCAGGTCTCCAGGCACAAACGATACATTATTAGTTTTCATTACAGAGAATTAATTGAATTGAGTTTCTGCATATGGACCTTGGATATATTTGTTACCCCAAACCCTACCACTTTCATTACATGCTGTACAGAGAAATTCTTTCAAGTTTTCCTCAACACACTTTTTAACTGAACTTTCAGTATGCTTTTACCACCACAATTAAATTTTGTTGATGTGTCTAAAATAAACTACAACTTTGATTTTCTAAGATACAAAAAAATTAGTTTAGCTGTCAGTATCATTTAGGAGGTAGGTCCATGGCTCCATTCCCTGGAAAGTTGGCAGGATGCTCAATGCACCAAACATGCTCATCCCAAGGAAGGCATTAGCGTGATATAAGAACCAGAACCCTGACAGAAAGAGCTAAGGAAAGAAAAAGCAAAAGAGATATTTGAGAAGCAACTCACATGGTAAACAGTACGGGTAGAATGTGGTGTTAATTGCTCCATGAATCTATAAGTGAAGAGACACATTTAGAACTGACCATGCAAAAAAGTGTAGTAATTTTCAGTTACAGCAGATTACCTTGCTTATAAAGATGAAAACGTTTCCATTAGGGAATAAGAATCACGTAAGGGAAGTCTTTCACTCATGTAGATGGTAAGTCTGAGGAAAAAGACTCAAAAAAAAAAAAAAAAAAAAGCAACCAAAACAACTCTATTTCTTGGACTGGGACTGAAAACCAGGAAAAAAGGACCTGACTGTGGAGTCAGAAAGTCCTTTGCCAGCCAGCTCCCAGCTCTCTGCTAAATAAGTCCTGCTGAAGAAATTCCTTGCTCCATTCTAGCCACCCCCATCCTCTCACCAATCCCCTTGTTTGTACTTCCTCTGTTTCCAGTTTCTGTCCTCCCCATTTGTGAAGTCATCATTCATTGATTCACTCACTTATTCTTTCAGTATATATATATATATATATATTTTTTGGTGGTACGCGGGCCTCTCACTGTTGTGGCCTCTCCCATTGCGGAGCGCAGGCTCCGGACGCGCAGGCTCAGCGGCCATGGCTCACGGGCCCAGCCGCTCCGCGGCACGTGGGATCTTCCCGGACTGGGGCACGAACCCGTGTCCCCTGCATCGGCAGGCGGATTCTCAACCACTGCGCCACCAGGGAAGCCCACTTTCAGTATATTTTATTCCAAGCACTAAGCTCAACACCTTTTTCTAGGGTCAAATGTTGACAGAGTAGTTCTGTTGTCCCCAAATCAACTAAGACCTTAATTTTCTCCAGGAAGCTTTCTCTGGGATGTAGACAAATATCTTGATATTGCACCTGCTTGCAATATTTGACCAAGATGTTGCCTTTCATGTTATACTATGTGCTTGGCACTTATATTGAATACACTGAGATTCAAATAAGAAATGTATATACTTATGCATATATGTCTATACATATTCATATGTATGTATATGGTCATATACATAGATATGACTTGGTAACCATATTAACAGTCTGAATGACTTGTATATTTTTAACTGAGTAGAGTATGTATTATTCACGTGATTACCACATTTAATCCAGATTATAAATTGCTTTTTTAAAAAAAATATGTATTTATTTGGCTGTGCTGGGTCTTAGTTGCAGCATGCGGGATGTGGGATCTAGTATCCTGACCAGGGATCGAACCCGGGTCCCCTGTATTGGGAGCATGGAATCTTAACCATTGGAGTCTTAACCACTGGACCACCAGGGAAGTCCCTATAAATTGTCTGACAATGGCCACTCCTGTTCTTTATCACCACCCTCTAGCATTTAATATTCATTTGATTCTACCTGTCAGTAAAGGCAATATGATGTAGTGGAATGTGTGCTCTGGAGCAACCCTCCTTGGGTTGGAATTCTAGCTCATCCACGTGTTAGCTGTTTACCTAGCATGAAAAACTGTTGGCAAGGTGAGCAAATTAATTCCAAAAGATTACTGACAGAATAGAGATGTTTTTTATGCCAGCTCTCTCTACAAGTGCTTATGGAAATGAGTTAGTACACTGTTGTAAGTTCCCTGATTTTATAGCTTGACCTAGCTGCAGCGCTGTATATGACCACAGCTGGGGCAGAAAGCCTCAGTATTCAGAGATGTCCTTTACAAATGGAACCTTACCTAAGTGTGTGACCCAGTGCCTTAGGAATTCACACCCCATTGTGGAATTCTGCTACAACCAAGTCATACATGTTTGAGACCAAAGATGTTGTGCACTAAGTAGGCTACTCCCAAAGTATAAGTCACATTTGGAAATGTATTAACCCTTTATGACCACCAGTTGTTACAGTAGGCTCCAAATTAATTTCTTGAAGTGCCCCCTAGTGGTACCAGAGTTCAATGCAACTCAACAACTGTCCCAACCCTGCCAAAGAACAAAGCTTTGGACCAGGGCATTTTGTAGGTTACAGATTACAGTCTGATTTAGCAGACTTTCAATTCACTAAATTAGGCTCCAAAGGAACAGTATTATAACAGCTTGGACTTCTACTGGAATTGAGATTACTGAGAGAAACTTTAGAAAGAAAACCATCAATCATTGTGCTTAATGCTTTACAACTATTATTTCATTCAACTTTTACATGAAATAGATTCTACTCTTTCCATTTCATAGACAAGGACAAGAGACTCCATGAAGTTAAGCAACTTTCCTACTGGTCAAACAGCTTGTAAGTGGTGTAGTTGTGATAAGAACGAAAGTCTACCTGACTCTAAAACTTCTACCCTTAAACGCTGTGCTTGACTCCCGCGTCCTCAGGGAGAGAGTCAGGTCACTGAGAAACGCCATTCCACCTCCTGGCTCTAGCGCTCCTTCTGTGCCTGTGTCTCCAGTACTTGGGCCCCAGGTTCTGCTTGGTTTCTGAGAGGGACTAAAATGCTGGGTTTTGAACAAAAGAACAGCTGAGCCAGGGTTTGTAGCCCCTCTTGTCATCCAAGTCCTCTGCACCTGTTTTTTTTTTTTTTTTTTTTTTTTTTTTTTTTTGCGGTACGCGGGCCTCTCACTGCTGTGTGGCCTCTCCCGTTGCGGAGCACAGGCTCCGGACGCGCAGGCTCAGCAGCCATGGCTCACGGGCCCAGCCGCTCCGCAGCATGTGGGATCCTCCCGGACCGGGGCACGAACCCGCGTCCCCTGCATCGGCAGGAGGACTCTCAACCACCGTGCCACCAGGGAAGCCCTGCACCAGTTTTTGAAGCACCTGAGTTCTTAGTTAATTGATTTAAACACAAGATAAACGGGTAGTCACCGAGCTTTCAGGATTTAATAAGTCAAAGTCTATCTGTACTTTATGGATTTCTGGATGTGCACAGTCTTCCAGATCACTCTGAAAAATTGTTTCCTTCATACCACATTATTATCAATGAATAATTAAGGTTTAACTGTTTTCCTAACGAACTCTTACAGTGTTCTAGAAAACTACAAGTTGGATAAACTATATAGAATTCAAGACATCTGAAAAACAATGCAGAAGCCAACCCTAGGGCTCAGTTTCTGGACCTCATCTACCTCTCCCTGGTGATTTCATCCAGTCATATGACTTTAATTATCATCCTTATGATGTTTAATGTCATCCATCTCCAGTTCACCCAGTCATCTACTCAACACCTCCACTTGGATATTTAGGAGGCATCTCATAATTAGCATGTTCAAAAGAAACTCCTGATTCTTCCACCACAAACTTGCTCCACCCACAATATTCTCCAAATCTCTTAACGGTAAGTCCATCTTTCCAGGCACGCAAGCCAGAAACTTTGAAAGCATACTTGAGTTCTGCCTTTCTCGTATTCATCTCTATTACCCTGGCCCAAGCCCTAATGGTACTGCACTTGAACCTTTGTGCTAGTCTCCTAACTAGTTTCTCTGCGCTCTATTCTCAAAGCAGTAACAGAATAGTCCCGTTAAGATGAAAGGCAGATCATATCACTCACTCATCCTCCCATCTCCCTCAGAACAAAACCAAAATCCCTTCAAAGGCCTCAGGCAATCTGCTTCCACACACTGCCTCATACCTTCCCCCTCATCTCCTATTATGCCTTCCTTGGTTCACAGCCCTCCAGTCCACGGACCTTGTTATTCTTTGGAGCAGGCACGCTCCCACCCCAGGGCCTTGACACTTAGGGCATCTTGCCTGGGATCCTCTCCGCCACTTATCCCCATTGTCTCACTCCTCACCTCCTTAAATTGCACAAACGTTACCTTCTCAGTGAGGCCTGACCTCACCTCTCTTCTACTTAAAATTGCAATACCCTCACCTGAGTACTACCTGTCCTTTCTGCCTGCTTTATTTTTCTTTATAGAACTTATCCCCGTCAAACATGTTTGTAGTTTACCTGCTTGCTTTGTTTATTGCCTGTTGCCCCCACGAGGATGCCAGATTCATGAGGACAGGGCAGGAGTTTTTGTCCGTTTTATTTACTGGTGTATTCCCCTGGCTAAATATGGGAACCGACACATAATAGGTGTTTGGTAAATTCTTGTTGAATGAAAGAATAGATGCATTATATTCAGACTGATCCAGTGTGATGGTGTTGTGAATAGAAAATTGTACCTAGCATTTTGAACTATTCCAAGATCAATCTCTTACACTTTCCTACCAAATGTCAATTCTTCCTGGTTTCTTTGGAATCACCTAGACGTCACCAAAATGGCTATCAAAGAGGAAAGTTTTGGGCATTTGATGTAGTGCACAGGAGTGGAATTCAAGAAATAACAACTGAGGAAGCCTAGACTTTGTGTGAATTATTATCCCCCATCAGCTGGCAAGCCACGATAGCAAAAGGCATTTTTACCCACCAAACCCACCCATCCCTTCTCCCTGCTGGCAGAACCTAATTCTAGTGTTCACACCTTTGACGCCATGTGCTCTGGAAAGGGAACTCTCTCCAGCCCTGGCGTGATGGAGTAAATCATCTGGTCTTATTCTCCTGGCTTGTAATAGAATGAGACATGATGAGCATGCAACTTAATTCTAGCCAATAAAACTCGAGGGGGCTTTTGAGAGAGGATTTTTCCTCCTCCTAAAAAAAGTAGGATTCTTGTGCCTCACCTCTAGAAATTTGGATTTGGTAGGTCTGAGTGGAGGTTCAGGAATTTGCATTTTTAATACCACCCCCAATTCTGATGCGGAAAGTCCAGGAACTGCATATCGAAAAATAGAAACAAAACAAGCTTCCCTATAAGGTTAATGACCTGGGGCTGCTCTTACCCAGATGTCTATCTGTTAGGAAGCAGGCCAAATACTCAGTGCCATTATCAGGTAATTCCTCCAGGAAGGTCATGAAATTACTCTCACTTTCCTCCACTTTCTAGTCTAGAATGTACTCACTTTTTGAGCCAAAGACTGCTAATTGAAGGTGTGCTCCATCCTGGCCTCCAAGACCAGGAAGGTACAGGTATTCTTACCATCAGTCACTGCTAGATAGGGGACCAGGTTGCACTCCCCCCAAGACATGCTGTTTAGAGATACTTTGTTCCTACCTCTTGGTTTCCTCTTTGGTTTATTTAGGAACAACACTGAGACATGCAAAAAACAGATTATTATCTTATCCACATCTTTTCAGAAGAGGTTAATATTTCATTCCACCTCCCACAAGAGTAGCAGAAATCTTGGTTGGCATGAAGCATGTTTTCACTGTTTGAATATGAGAACAAAATTCAAATGAGGGTACTTTTCTTTCATTCCTAAATAGTCGTGCATTTTGCAGAACAGGTACAACAGGAAGTAGCCCCTGGTGTAAAGCAAGCAGGACCACACCTATGGCTGTTTGAGCTGAAGAATAGGAAAATGCTTTCCTTATGCTTTAGGGAGTGAACCAACAAAGAAGTCAGGCTTCTCTAGGATTCTGCAGGGGACTGATTTTTAGAAAGGCGGTCTTGCATGGGGAGTGTGGCTACAGATTTAGCTTCTAAGATAATTACTTATTTGAAGAAAAATGACCTCTGAATTACCTACTAATCTTGATGCGTAGACTTCCCACCAAAGCCACTAAGTGTCTGGGGCTCTTCTGTTCCAAGGAATTCCACATCTGTTACATACAGTCTGTATTTTTAGTTACCATTTGGTTACCGTTTTTCAAGAACATTTACTTATTTATCAGCAAGTATTTCTTGAGCACCTACTATATACCTAGTACTAATTATCAACAGTACATTTAATTTGGTCATTGAAATAGCAAACATGCTATAATTTTGTCAAGTATCAAGTCCATAAGCTAAAGAGATCCAGCCACAGTATTCTATTAACCTGTGTAGTTTGTCCATGAGGCAGGAAAGGCACAAGTATATTTTTCTCACATTTTTCAAGGAACACTGAGTCATGGAAAGGTTATATTTACTTATCATCTTGGGCAAAAAGTTGAGTGCTTGAAGATTAATCTGGATTCCATATATGGAGTTTGAATATTTCTCTCTAGTAAATCTATCTATTCATTCATTCAACAAATAACTGAGTGTCTGTTACATTCCAGTCACGGCTCTCTGGGTTAGAGATAAGGCAGTGAACAGGTCAGACACAATTCTCAGACTCACAGAGCCTGTGTCCTGTTGAGGAAGCCAGACAATGAACAGGCAAAAAACAAATGAATAAAATGATGTCAGATCAACACCACTAATCATTAGAGAAATGCAAATCAAAACCACAGTGAGATACCACTTCACACCCATTAGGATGGCTATTATGAAAAAGGCCATAAAATGACAAGTGTTAGGGAGGATGTGGAGTAATTGGAACTTTTATGCATTGCTGATGGGAACGTAAAATGGTGAAGCTGCAGAAAACAGTATCATGGTTCTTCATAAAAGCTAACCATAGATTTGTCTTATGATCCAGCAATTCTACTTCTAGATACATACCCAAATGAACTGCAAGCAGAGATGCAGCTATTTGTATACCAATGTCCTCAGCGGTGTTATTTACAGTGGCCCAAATATCCATCAACAAATGAATGGATAAACGAAATGTAGTATATACACACAATGGAATATAATTCAACCTTATAAAGGAAGGAAATTCTGATACATGAGACAACATGGATGAATCTTGAAGACATTATTATGCTAAGTGAAGTAAGCCAGACACAAAAGGACAAGTATTGCTATGATTCCACTTAAATGAAGTAAGTAGAATAGAAAAATTCATGAGGACAGAAAGACAAATTCACAGAGACTGAAAGTAGAGGAGTAGTTGCCCGGGGCTGGGGGAAGGGGGGAATGCTGAGTTAGTATTTAATGGGCACAGAGTCTTAGTTTTGCAAGATAAAAAGAGTTCTGGAGATGGACGGTGGTGATGGTTGCCCAACAATGTGAATGTACTTAATGTCACTGAACTGTACACTTACGTATAGTTAAGATGATAAACTTTATATTGTGGATATTTTACCACAATAAAAAAAATAAAACAGGAGGATACCTGGTTGCTATATGGAAAGGAAGGAGGCTACAGATTCTGATCGGTTCTCCAGGGAAGGCCTCATTGAGAAGACACTTGCTGAGCTAAGAGGGTTTGTATTTAGAAGAGGTACAATCTACTGGAAGGGGAGAGAAATTTTAAGAAACGGAGAGCTTTAGGGAAAAAAAATCACTATATCCTGGGAGAGTCTAAGGCGGCAGTTTATAAGCTTTTGCTTCACTCTTCATGTAAGCATGGAAGAAACCATGATTTCCAAGGGAGTCTCTTGGGATGTTCTAAAAACTAATTTTAAAAATAGTTCCTGCACTTTAGATTCATTCTTATCCCTATAGGGAACTTAACTCATTAGTCCTCTCTTCTGAAGTTTGAGTTCTCTCTACAATGTCCCTGCCAAGTTATCACCCAGCTTCTGATTAGGCCCCTCTAGATGCCAGGATCCTATATCCTTTCAGAGTGTCCATCTGATCCTGGGATGATTTTGCAGTTGGAAAGAGAGACCCTCCTGCTTTGAGCCCAGTTCTACTTTCAGGTGACCTTCAGCTGATTCTACTCAGCAGGTGAGATGGTTAATTTTCTGTGTAACTTGACTGGGCCAGGAATAGACTGAGTAAAGCGGATTGCGCTCCACTATATGGGCGGGATTCATTCAATCAGTTGAAGGACTAAAGAGAACAAAAGGCTGATCCCTTCCCAAGTAAGAGAGAACTCTTCTGCTTGATGGTCTTTAAACTGAGACATCAACTCTTCCTGGTTCCAGCCTTTGGACTCAAAGTGGGACATCAGCTCTGCAGTTTTGGACTTGCCAGCCTCTATAATCTTGGGAGTCAATTCCTTATAATATATCTATCTAACTATCTGTCTGTCTATCCATCTATCCATCCTGTTGATTCTGTTTTTCTGGAGAACCCTGACTAACATACCAGGCCACACAAAATAAGTTTAATGTCAGTCCTCTTAAGGAACTGCAAAATATTTGAACGTGGTTATTGAGCACCCTGATGCCTCTCTTCCATAAGTAAAACACTTCAGCTCTTTATATAACAGGGTCCCTAACCTCTCATCAATCCACCTTGGATTCCCTGGACCAAAATCCACATTTAATGTGGGCTGATCTGGGTAAAGGAGAGCAAGACCATTACTTCCTTGTTCTACATGTTATATTCATGCGACCAAAGATCAATTGAACTTGATTTCATCCATGCCATTCTGTTGTGTATATGTGTAACACACACACACACACACACACACACACACACACACACACACGTACAACCTGCTGCTGTAAACTTACCCCTCTTCTACTTCCTTAAGGCCACGATAGAAGGAAAGGGGGATGAGTAAGGATAAATATGTTCTAAGTACACTAAAGGGGAGGGAAATAAGAGTTAACAAGAGTTGCTTGACATACATAATCTTATTTTATCCTTATTTACAGATGCAGGAAAAAAAAAGACTCTTGGAGCCTAAGTAACTTATCCACATCCTCATAGTTAGGAAGTAATTAAGATGAGACTGAAGTCCAGGGCTTTCTGATCCTGAAACCCATGGTCTGTCCACTGCCCCACACTATACATGCACACTGTGGGCACTTAAAATAATTTCCAGAGTAACATAAGGTGATGGTATGAAAATATGAGAGAAAGACAGTGCCCAAAAGAGGAAAACAGAAGACAAGAAAAATGCAAGGAAAAATTAAATTTAATAGCAAAGGTATTATTAATCCATCTATTAGTTCTTTGTATACCTCCCTACAGAATCCAAGAATTTTCATAGAAAAATTCTTATCACCAGTAGCAGAATATGTGGCAAAGGAGGAATAATTATATGTTTTTCAGGTGAGCTAAGGGGTGAGGAAATGGAATTTAAAAATATGCACTCAATAATCATGATTGTTAACTTGAAAACTGGTATTTATGATGGAAACTATAAGTGCTGGCGGAACAAGTGTAGGAAAATAAAAGTTTTAAGTTGAAATAATACAAATCCTATCTACATTTCTAAAATAAAGAGAAAAAAAGGAAATAAAATAGACAATGTCATTTAGTCTTGACCCTTGAAAATCATAGTCCAAAACATACCCCATTTATATTAAGTAATAGTGAATGGGGACAAATCTGCTATCTGACTACCTTTTAGAAAAATCTGACACTTTACAGTTTTTTCATCCAGCCATAGGCATGGAAGTTCCCTATTTGCTGAAGGAAGCAACAGTGTGATACCTGAGAAGAATTCAGTTACCACCCATCATGAAAAACCAAAACCGTATTCAGAAAGTGGGCATTTTGCACATAGAACAATACCATGAATCACAGGTGTGCACACATAGGCACACTCACATACGTGGGGGGCTTTTCTCTCCATCTCTATCAGTGCTCTGTTGTGATGATCACTGAACGCTACATGTCCCACTCCCACGTATGTTGGCAACACATCTATGCTACAGAGTTACCAGCTGATGTTCCTGGTAACAGCCTCAGAGCTGTCCCTCTCTCCCTGGAGACCAAGTGGATTCCGTCTAGAGGCCTGGCTTCTCTACCAGGACAGCAAATGAGAGCCTGGGACTCAGGGCTGAAAGTGGATTTCCTGCACAGCTGAGCCAAGAGCTTCCAACCGTCCAGCCAGATGTTTCTCTATATGGTCCTGGCAGCCATGGCTTGGGACAGAGCCAGAATTTGGCCTGATTTCTACACTGAAAAGCTTTTTGGAATGCTGGGGTGGTGCCTTCCCATAATAAAAGGGGTGGTCCTTCAGATTGGCACACCATTCCCATTTGCTTTGGGAGTCTCTCCAAAAGGAAGAGGTGCTGGAATAAGAGTGGGTGTGTCCACCCTAATCCATGCCAGGGCCTGGGCAGAGGAGGGGAGGGCGGGGGCTGGGAAGGTGGATGAAGAAAAGTTCTGAGTGATTGGAAGTCGGTGCCAGACGGAGCTGGAAGATGGCTCTTTGCCGCCTTCCTCTGCACATGTGTGGCCACCAGGGGATTGCCTGGCTATGCACACTGCTTCACATCTGTCAGCTAAATCAAAGATGCATAATTGAAGATGCAAATTGAGAAACATTACGTGGTTCACAAGGCTCCCCGGAGGATTTTGGATCTGTAATCCCGTGAGGAGATTTTAATGAGACATGAGCCTAGTGCTTTCATCTGTGAGAGAGGATCTCACTCCAGCTGTGTTCATGGATGTGGAAAACTTCTTTTGCAAAATATAGGCAGTCTGTCTTGATTGGTCACCGCCTGCCCATTTCTCCTGGAACCCTTTGGCCTTTCTGCCAAAGAAATGCTTCTTTCGAAGCTTGGGCAACTTCTGAACATAAGGAAGGCTCGAGAGATGCTATGATTGAGGCTTTAGGACAAATATGTCAAGGAAGGCTCTGCTAGATAACACTACGGACCTGGTGTAATTTCTTAGACCCAAATTTAAACATTTCCAAATGTTTAATCGCAAAAGTAATTCAAGGTTTGAATTTTTTACTCAAACAATGCATAACTATGGAAAGTGTGAAGCAAAAGTGTAAGTAGGATTTCTTGCTCACATTCCTAGAACAGTGCTCCGCAGATGTTCTGAGGTAAAGGAATACATTTTCCTTATCTCCAATCCTCATGGACCAGTACTTTTGTAAAATACAATAAAAATGAATTACTAGAACAATTATAAAAAAGCACCCAAAGGCATACAAAATACAAACCCATCCAAAAGAAGTTTAAGCTCAACAGATCACACACTTGGATGTAGTGAAAATATCAAATTGCTGTAACATTTCTAAACACTCTCAATTTCTGTACTTATTGTGGGCCACACATTGACTACTCGTTTTCCACTGGAGATTTAAAAAAATTTCTACACATATCAAACATATGTACATACAGATACACTTTTTTAAACATAAGAGGAATCATAGTGTATGTATTGGTCTATAACTTGCCTTTTGTACTTAATATATTCTTATATCTTTCACATTAGTTCTTAAAAATCCACCTCATTCTTTTCTTCTGGCTGCCAGGTATTCAACATTATGAATATACTACAATTATTTTTAGCTAGCCTCAATATTTATGGACATGCAGATGGTATCTAGATTTTGTTTATAGTCCAAATTTGATGGCATGACCTCTGGAAATGGAGTGGTATTAATTCCATACGCCTTGTGATGCCAAAGTTACCATAAGCACTTGTTAGAACTTAGACTTTGTGAGTAAAAGCAAAATGTCTTGCAGTCCAAAGGTTCTTTTCCTTCAAACCAGCTTGTTGAGCTTTCAGAGTCACAATGGTAGTGAAATGATTGGAATAAGCATTTGTCACCATGCATGGCTAAGGTACCTCCTCCTTTAGAGGCTGCAAGACTGAAGGAGGCGGGGATGAATACTTTAATGCACAGGCTTTGCCTTTTCCATTGAGTAGCAGAAAAGTGAATATGCAACCAGAATGCAGGCTGCCTCGGGGGTCCTGCACGCCACCGCCACGCCACTCAGCCAACTCTCAGCTCTTAACTTGGTGGCTCAGAGCTTACCAGACAGCCTGCATGAAGGGGAGGTCTGCCTGGTGACTAATCTCGGGCTAGTGCACGGTTCCTCTCTGGCAGTCTTTTTGCTGAATTTGGGGCTCTACATGATTACCTGTGTGAGTTTTCACATTACTGCTCAGGCTTCAAGTGGCCCATTGAGGGAGCAGTCGGCTTTGTGTGGGTAAACCACATTCCCAGGCAGGCAGGTCTAGTCAAGATGAACCTGAGCATTTGGCTCCAATACTCTCACTCCAGGCACAGGGCACGCACGACCCAGGGAGGAGTGTACTGTTTATGATGTTTATATTCTGGATGTTTCCAACACAGCCAATAATGCTAGGTCTCCAGGCATGTATGGAGATCCTGGAAAGGATTTTGTGTTGAAGGCAAAACTGCTCAGGCAGAAAGATGAGTTTTCCTTTCTCCTGGGTTAGCCAGGTCAAAAGGAAAAGGAGGTTCTAGGTTTGTACCATGAAGTTCATCAACTTGGGTTTGGTTAACCTAGATGAGGGAAATCCAGCAATAACTTCCCTCTGCATTTACAATTGAGAAGAAAAATAATTGTGCATACCCCGAAGGCTCACAAGACCTGAAATTCTCTTGCCTGAGAACTAAACGCGTACTGAGACCCAGTGAGGGGAACTAATTCTTTGGTCTCGTTAAAACCTCAAGTGGTCCTGAAGAGAGCAGCCCCGAGTGGAAGCATCCAGGCTAACTAACAACCAAGGTAAAGTTACATGGAGAATGGATGCGTTTCATCAAAGGCTGATTCAGTTTCACTTCTGGAGCGAGCATTACCCACGTCAAAGGAGGCTGAAGAGAGGTTTGGTAACAACCCAGAGACGAGGGAGCCTTTTCATTATGAATCTCCTGCTCCGTCTGGGCTCTGACATGGCACCCTGAGTCCCAGGCATTGCCTGCACTGGAAGAGACTCAGGGCTTGGCATTTCATCAGTGACCTGCCAGCCCCTAATGCAGCTCCTGTAGGATTTTTTTAAAACCCTGCAAAGATCCCTTTGAATGGAAACCTGCCCCGGCAGGCCTGCTTTACACATCCCTTCAGAAATGTTTTCTTTTCCCTCTGAATATGCTCTTTTGAGTGGGCAGCCTTCCTGCTCTCAGCCTCTTTTATATGAAAGTGAGGTTGCCATCTAAATCCAGGGAAAGTATTTTTTTAAATGTGTATCTAGTTTTCTTCTCAGAAAGCCAGAGGACACTTTCTCTGTAAACATCATCTCCATTTCAAAGTTCTAAGAGGGACATTTTGTTGTGCTAACATGGAAATGCTTATTCTTGTCTTCAAACTCCCTGATTTTCCAAAACTCTCTGCAGATAGGCTCTAAATGTTTTGCGTTGCTGACATAATCCCTTGGCTACAAGTGAGCCCTCATAGCCCTCATGTTGTCTCACTGCTGTTTGGCCTAAGATGACCTCGTTTATGTCTTACAGAGGAGAAAACCACGTCCCCAAGGGGGAAAGGCCAGGATCAAAGAGTAACTCAGTTAATATGGGTAGAAAAAGATCGCCCATCTCTCCCTCACAGCATATAGCTCTCATCTCCAGATAACAATGACTAAAGCAGTTACAAAAGTAAACTGCTAAGTCCCTGGGCAATTTTTTCCTTACGTTATTTCAGTAAACAATTAGTTGACATCTTCCCGGGCATGTGTTCAATATGGATGAGTGAGGAGAGAACCTGGCTGTTCACTGGCAGCTTACTGAGGACACATGCTCCTGGGATGTACCCAAGAGATGAGGACACTATAATCCAGGGGCAGCAAGGTCTGCCTCCCCTGTGATGGACACTTCACAGTGCTTTGTTCTGCATCACCACAAGCCATGACAGAGTCAGCCCAAGTCACATTTTACTAGGTGTGCCTAAATAATTACTGTGACATTATCACCATGCTACGGGGAAAAATAGACCTTGTAGATGATAATATCTGGAGAAGAAACTACAATGTTTTTTCTTGCATTGTCTTATGAAGGCAAGGAGAAGCTTGGTCCCAATGAAATCCTCTCAAATTTTCTGGGAGTGAAAAATTAAAATTAAACACAAAACTAAGCACATTCCCTGCCTGTCACAGGGAAGGAATTGTCAGCTCCACACCGGCACACCCACAGTTTGTCTAAGCACCCATGACTTTTCTGTGCTAAAGGGAATGGCTTAGCCAGAGATGTCTGAGAGCAAAAGGCTACCTCATTGATTTTTTTAAACCGTCTGGGAAATTTATTGAATTTATAGATTAATTTTGGTAGAGTTAATATCTTCCCAGAATTGTCTTTATTTATCTAAGTCATCTTTAATTTCTCTTAATATCTTGTAGTTTTCAGTGTAGAAATCTTGCACATCTTTCTTTAGTTAGGTGTTTTACTAGAAATTTAATGTTTTCTTTGATGTTATTATAAATGCCATAATTTTTAAAGCTTAATTTTCTGATTATTGCTGCTACATAGAGATACAATTGAATTTTTAAAAATTATTTTATTTATTTTATTTTTGGCTGCATTGGGTCTTCGTTGCTGTGCACCAGCTTTCTCTAGTCACAGTGAGCAGGGGCTACTCTTTGTTGCCGTGCGCGGGCTTCTCATTGCAGTGGCTTCTCTTGCGGAGCACGGGCTCTAGAGGGCAGGCTCAGTAGTTGTGGCACACGGACTTAGTTGCTCCGCGGCATGTGGGATCTTCCCAGACCAGGGCTTGAACTCGTGTCCCCTGCATTGGCAGGCGGATTCTTAACCACTGCACTACCAGGGAAGTCCTGAATTTTTAACATATTGATTTTATATCCAGCACTGATTTATTTCATGCTAAATTAACCTTTCATTAGGTTCATGATGTGTGATCTTATTTATAAGCCACTAGTTCAGTTGGCTAATATTTTATCTAAACCTTTTGCGTCTAATTACACCAGTTATTTAGAATAGTGTTTTAAAATTGTTAAAATATCTATGTTTGTGGATTTATCTATTTCTCCTTTAAAGTCTGTCAATTTATGCTTTATATATTTTGAAGCTATGTTACCAACCCATTTAAACCTTATTAATTTTTGAAAATGGTTTCACCTCCTGTCTAACTCCCTCACTGATTTCCATACCTACTGATGACATGGACTGCCAGAGTGTGTGTTGAGGAGAATATCCTGCAGGAGAATACTTGGCTCCTTCCCAAAGAGAGAGGGAAAGAGGAAGGGAGGAAAGGTGATCACAAGATAAGAGAAAGAAGGGATAAAAAAATAAGAAGGAAAGAAGAGAATGGAAAGAAAGGAAAAGAAAGAAAAGGGTATCAAATGGTTTCTGCCTCATTATTTCTCATTGCTGCCAAAGTTGCTGGCAGATTCTTAGAGACTGAAGAGCCTGTTCCTTGAACACCAACTGGATGTCTAGACCAGGCTTAAAGGCATCTCTTTAATTACAGCCACAGAGATGTTCCTCTTCCCTTTCATCTCAGGCCTTTCTGGGGCTCAGCTCCGGCCCTCGCCATTATCTCCCGAAAGGTTATACGTGCCATGTCACCATTCAGTTTGTGCATCCAAACAGAAGCCTTGAAGCATTTTTCTCTTGCTTAGGTTGGCACGGCCAGGCCACAGTGTGTGACTTTGCTACTCTCTCTCGCCCTTTTTTTTGTTCTCCTCTTGAGCACACATCACATTAGTGTCTGGCCTTATGCCAGACATGTCCTCACAACAGCATTCACTTCAGACAGCTTCCTTGAAGGGGCAGCAACCACGCGCCTCTCTCTTAAAAGATGCAGATCAGGAAAATATCTGCTACTTTCTTTATAGAGTTGGCTCATTTAATTTTTTATTTTTTATTTTTATTTTTATTTTTTGAGTTGGCTCATTTTAAAGCTGACCCAATCAAGTTGCAGAGCCTGCTAATGAGCATTTTAAAATGATTTGCAACAATTACTGAAAGTCAGTTAATCTGCACAAATTTTCATGATGGATCATAAGCTGTATTTTGTAAATAAAGTAACAAACCGATAATCTTAATTGACTTCTCAGAGGTCACACAACCAGTTGGAAAAGAGCCAGCTTAAAAGCTCAGTTTGTGAATCACTCTTCTGGTCTACTGACATTAGGGTATATCTGCATAGAAGCAACTTAAGAATTAAAATGGGGTTGATCTATAGCAACAAAAAATGATACATGAAAATGCAGATTATTATATAGCATTTAGTAGTTTGATCAGATTATCAAGTCAACCACAAAGATATGAAAATTGATACATAATAGATCGGGATTCAAGGACATGGTGAGTTCTGGTTATTAGGTGCTAATTATTCATCTTGTATAGATAATATCTGGGGTCCATTTTTAGTTTTTTTTTTTTTTTTTTTTTTTTTTGCGGTACACGGGCCTCTCACTGTTGTGGCCTCTCCCGTTGCGGAGCATAGGCTCTGGACGCGCAGGCTCAGCGGCCATGGCTCACGGGCCCAGCTGCTCTGCGGCATGTGGGATCTTCCCGGACCGGGGCACGAACCCGTGTCCCCTGCATCGGCAGGCGGACTCTCAACCACTGCGCCACCAGGGAAGCCCCCCATTTTTAGTTTTTGTTCTTTCCTGCTGCCAGATTTCTGTTTAAACTCTCACTTAAAAATGGGGTTAGACAAGAGAGGAGAAATTGTATAGCTCAACTCTGCTCATTTTTATTGTCAAAATCTTTCAAAATGTAGGTACCATAAGGGATTATAGGTAGATTTGAATAACACGAACTATATTTGCATGTGTAAGATGGTATCATGAGTGACACTTAGCAAAGGCAACACCACCAATGTTAGTTAGACCTCTTACCGAACGGAGGTGCTCTCTCTGCCAGTGATGGTTCAGAAGATATCCGTTATGTATTCAGAAAACTTTGATCTCAACAGTAAAAATGATCATATCAATACCAATTCACGTTGGGGGGCTGATTACCTATCAGGCACTGAGTTAGTTATTTTATACATATTATGTCATCTAATTCTCATGATAAGAGATTAGATTTTCTTAATTCCATTTTTTCCAGCTGAGGAAACTGAGCTAACAGTGCCAGCAGTGGGGGGTAGGGGGTGGGTGGTGGGGTGGGTGGGTGTGGGGGTGGGCGCAGGGGAGCCTGGGTAGCGTGCTGCCTTTCACTGCTCGCCTGGCCCCGTCCTCAATGGAAACTGTGTCTTCATTCTGGGAAGGGCAGCTCTGAGGCTTGTCCAGAGTAACATAGATAGCAAGAATGTGAAACTACGTGTGTCACACCAGAATCACGGGGTATTTAGGAAGCTCAGACTTCCCTGAATGTTGCAAACTCATCTGAGTTTGAAAATCTAAACCATAATCAATTCTAGTGTAACGTGGTTATCAAGCATTTAAAATCTGGAACTGGATCCTAGTTCAAATCCTAGCTCTGACACTTCGCAGCTGTGTAACCTTGACATGGATCTCTCTAAGCTTTAGTTTCTTCATCTGTAAAATGAGACATTATGCAGGTCTCTTTGAGTTGGTATGGTGATTGAGATAATGTCTGTAAAGAGCTTACACCTTTGCCTGGTGCATAGTAAGCCCTTAATAAATGTTAGTATTATTGTATCTCTGTAGCATAAAATAGAGTTTAAGAATATATCATTGAATTAATCCAACGTACATAGACAATTTAGCCAAAATAAACCCATTACCTAAATTACATAGACCCTGGTAGTTACGTGAACGCACGAGCTTATAACTTACTGTAAGGTGAACGTCATGTGATAATTATCTTCATCTAAGTTTAAAGAGACTGCATTAAACCATGCAAAGCAAAGAGATTAGATCTTGAAATTTCAAAAAGTAACACTGTAATTTTACAAAACAAGTGAGACATGCTAATTAAATTATATTCCACGTAGGCTTCCAAACACCAAATAAAAAAATGGACATACTGATTCTAGGATGGGATTGAATTAGTACTGCAGAGGCCCAGACCTGGGTTTTTCTCTGGAAGGATTTAGGACAGAAGAGAACATTCATTTGTTTTTTTTTGCTCATTCATTCAGTCATTCTTTTGTTCACGTGACAAATATTTATTGAGTGTTACTAAGCTGTGCTCGGGTGGTGCTGGAAATACTGGGGTGAATCACAGGAGCTTTTCCCCTGTCCTTGTAGGGTCTATAGTCCATTGGGAGGGAGAGGATATTCTCTTTAACAAATAACTGATTTATTAGAAAGGTGATGAATGCTTTCAATGAGAACTATACGTCTCTTAGTCATTCCCCACTGGATGTGAGACCAGGAAGAAATTTGAGCTGCTTGTGCTGGATAAGAAATGCTTGCTAGACTACCTCAGGTATTTGGGTAGGAGTGGTGAGCTTGAAATAGCATATTTTTACTGTTGAGGTGTGGTCCCTGCTTGATTCAGAGTGGTACTCACATAGGAGTCAGACAGTGGAGCACATTGAGAAGATCAGAAAAAGAAGCCCCATCAGGTTCACTAAAATAGACACTGCGTAGCCTCTCAGGACTAAATGCATCCCAAGTGAGGAGCCATCCAGGAACCTTCACTTGATCCAATAAGAATGCCCCAGCCCTGGGTCAGTGCTGTGTTTCACTGAGACGGCTCCCCAGGTCCAGCCCCCAGTAGGAACTAGGACTGAGTCCTGCGGACCCCTATTAAAAACGGAAACAACGGAGAAAAAAGTTAGTCCAAGAAGAGTGTTTTTCATATACAATGTCCGTGAGACTTTAAAGCACAAGCTGCATTGCTTGGAGACCAAGGTAATAGCACCAAAAGTGATTTTACATGCGGGCGTGTGTGCACACGCACACACACTCTTCTGGCACAGGACCCACATGGCTTTGATGTATCTGGAGCTCCAATAGTTGATGCAGTGGCCCAGCATGAAGCACTCCACCAGCAGGGGAAGCAGTGACCAGAGCTTTCTCAGTAATTGGAGACAACACTGCTAAAGTGTTGTTTTGATGGCAGGCCCCCTGGCAGGGTCCGTGACAAGCCATCCCACATGGCCTCACATGTTGCAGGCGCCCTTCTACACAGGGGACCTGAACCCAGAGGAAGAACACAGTGGACCACAAGATAACTGGCCAGCTTGCTCTTGAGCACATTTGAGACCCTTTGTACAGACTTCAGGAACTAGTTGAGTAGGAGAATCTGTGTCCCTTCTATTTAAATCTGGGTGGGCTCTGTGACTACTTTGACCGAAAGAACATGGTAGAAGTAATGTTGGACCAATTTTGGAGCTCATGCCTTATGCAACCGGAAGCTTCCACCTCTTCTGTTTTGAAATGGTGGTTGTCGGTGCCCTGAGCTGCCGCATCATAAGTCTGACTACCTTGAGGATGCCATGCTCTAAGAAGAGGCCCTGGAGGATGAGAGCCCACGTGGAGAGAGCTAAATGCCAAGGAGCCTGAGGCACCAGACCTGTCAATGAAGAAACCACCTTGGAAGGGATCATTTTACTCCCACTGTCCCAGCTGACCAAGTGGACCCTTCCCAAATTCCTGACCCACAAAAGGTTGAAGTAAATATTGTGGTTGTTTTAAGCCCCAATGTTTTGGGGGTAGTTTGTTACACAGCAGAAAATGACTAGAACCTGAGGGCTGAAGGAAAAGTACAAATACCAATGATTTTGCTGTCGGATGTGAGGGAGTAGAAGCCAACTTTGTTCATCATTTTTTACTGTTTGGGGCCAGTCTGCTGTGGCCTGTCAAAACTCAAATTGTACTAGAAAACATGAAAAATTAAAACAGGAAGAAGTTACACACTGCAGTGTCTGGGTTTTCTTCCTGCGTGTGGTTTTTCTGGCTCCTCCTGTGTATCCTTTTCCTGTACTACACCCCAAACATATGTGTTCAAAAGGATCTGTCCTTGGACTTCTCCCTTCTCTCACTTGTATATTATTTATTCTCTTCAACTTCAACTACTCCTCTGTACAGATGGCCAAACACACTACTCAATACAGAACACTCAGTACAGAATACTCTAGTCCCGAAGTCTCTTCTGGCCTACAGGTTCTTACTTGACTGCCTGCTTGATACCTCTTGGAACCTGAAACCGTCTTCTTGGAACCCGAAACTCAGCACATCCAAAATCAAACTCTCATCCCACACAAAGCCAGTTCCTCCATCCATCTTTCCAACTTCTGTTCATGGCCGTCAGCCTGGAGACTCTTGAATTGCCAAGTCATTCCCTTCTGAAATATCTTTCTTATGTGCCCCTCCCATTTCCCTGGACCTAGCCTCCACTTCTGCCAGAATCTAGAATTGGTTTCCCCACCTCGTTCCATCTCTCCCAACTATGATCTAAACCACTGTTTTTCTTACTGTGGGTTGAAACCCGTGGTTGAGTTATGAAAATCAATTACAACTAGTACTATTAAAAACAACGAAACAGAAATAGAATATAATACAACAGAATAGAAAGGATCAGTATTTTGCATACAGTAGAAGTATCTTACACAATTTTTGTTTCAATTAAAAACATGTTTTAAATATGCATGCTCTAGGTTGCAGTGCAAAATGTATTATCGTGGGTTGTGATCAAAGAAAAGTGAGAAAACATTGGTCTGAACTGTCTATTCCTTTCAGACTAATGTTCCTAAAGTACAGCTCTGGCCATATTGCTCTGCTCAAACGCCTTTGATGGCTAACTATTGCTGACCAAAGGAAGTGCCACTCTCACTCTGGGTTCCACCACCTTCCTGACTTGGCCTAAGCCCCTTTGTAGCTGATCTCCTACTCCTTGTCCTCATAAGCTCCACCCCAGAGTGGGCTGTGATCTGTTCCGTGAATATACTCCAGGCTTTCTGTAATTCAGTGATTCTCTCGCTTGTTAATCTTTCAGTGGACTTAATACTCCTAGATTAGGGATTTAAAAAAAAACTATCTGCTATATCTCATAGTGCTTAGTAAAATGGCTCTTATATAAGTAGTGTTAAAAAAAATGGAATGGAATTAGAAACAGAAATGCTACCATGCTGTATTCTAGCCAGAGAAAAGTTCTACATCTGTGGGCCCTGTATAAACGAACCGAGAGTGAATCCTGACTCCTTATTCTGATTTTGTTCTGAACTCACAGGATGGTTGCATACATATAAAAATTTAAAGTCTATATCCATGAGGACCTCTTCTTAAAGAATAGATTGTGGTATTATGTTTTGCCTTAGAGAGAGACTATGACGATCAAGTCTATAAATTCTCTGTGGTACTTTGGGAAAGTCCGCATAAAAGTAAAAACTGTGAGAATCTGAAACTAGTTTTGTAAGGAGAAAAAGGAGCCATCAAATCTTGAAAAGTTGGAGTGAGTCAAACACACCAAAGATCAAATGTGTAAATCCCAGGACTGCACTTACTCACTTCTTGTAGTGAATGCTCTTTTCCTCCTAATCCATTATGCTAATACATATGCCACATTTTATGAGGCCAAGGTGAAAACTAATCAGGCTCTATTGTAACTAAGCCTGTTTAGCTGACACATGACACCCAAAAGGATTTCTAGTCCAGCAAATCAAGCCCACTGGTATCTGCTGGGAGGTGATGAATAATGAGGTAATCACAAAGGATTGTCTCACCAGGGCACTTGGTGAGGAGGTGGCAAAACAGGCTTCAGATCTGAAGTTTTAACCCTTTTTTACTGGACATCTGGTGCTGCAAACACTGCTGTGACGAGGCTGCTATAATCCTGACACACATCTGGGCCCACTCCAGCGGCACTGTTTCACTGAAATTTGCAGTGTGGAAAAACATGTAGAGGCCCACAGAGCTGCACTCTAAGAATTTTCAGGATTCCAACTGACTCTTCACATTTCTGTGGCCCTGGAATCAGCCACTAGCAATAGCCTTTGTTTAATGGCTTCAGTGCATTTGGGATGGGCTTGGTATTTTAAGTACCAGAGAAGGAGGAGCCCAGTAAGTTACCTAGAGAAGGTAGTGGAAAGGAGACAGCTACAGTTTGAGAACCAGCAAGAGAGATGCACTTGGGGCTTCCCTGGTGGTGCAGTGGTTGAGAGTCCGCCTGCCGATGCAGGGGACGCGGGTTCGTGCCCTGTTCTGGGAAGATTCCACATGCCGCGGAGCGGCTGGGCCCGTGAGCCATGGCCGCTGAGCCTGCGCGTCCGGAGCCTGTGCTCCGCAACGGGAGAGGCCACAACAGTGAGAGGCACGCGTACCAGAAAAAAAAAAAAAGAGAGATGCACCTAACATCAGTGTCAGGGGCAAAATGATCAAGGAGAGAAGCAATTGTGTCACTTTCTATGAGTGCTGACAGCCTTAAAACACAGAGAGAAAACCCAAATCAGTAAACTGACAATGACTGGGGCTTACCTACGAATTAACTTATTTTTAATAAATTGATGATTAAAATTATTTTAGTGTCCATCCCTTTTTTTAAGAGTAGCACTGCATGTCTCTCATTCTGACACTGCTTCTGACTTACCCAGGCTTTCTAGTTGTGGCTATAGCATCCTTACGACATCCCTAATCCCTCTGGCTGAGGCAATAAGACACAAATTGCTTTCAGCTGACCAAAAGTTGCTTTCAGACAGATCTGGGTTTAAATATCTCCAGATTCTATGACAATGGGAAGGTACTTAACTGCTCTAAATCTTACCTTCCATGTCTGTAAAATGGGATAGTAGTAGAAGCCATATTTTAGGGTTGTTTAGAAGATAAAATGGGTAATGCATGTTGAAGCCTAGCACCATGCCTGGGGACATACCCAATAAATAGTAGCTACTATTATACTTGCTCACGGTGATAAAAATCCATGTGCTAGATATTCTTCATACTCTTTCACATAGCAATATGATATCACTTAATGCAATGTCACCTGGTATTGTTGCAGCCAAAGATAAGGGGAACATGATGATGGGCCATTACTAAATGTCTGTGAATAAAACAGATTTATCTGGAAGTGTAATAATGGGGCTCTTCTCAAGTTTCCTCTGTCTTTGTTTTCTATCTTGGTTCTAGTTAACATTTCTATCACACTTCCAACAATTACAAATTTTTCCTCTCTCTGGGAACTGTCAGGAAGGCATACATTCTCCCTCTCTCTTCAATATCCTCATAAATGGAAGAGCTTGTTTTTGAAGGAGTTTTCTTTTCTCATTTCTTTTTTTAAACCACTTTATTGAGGTATGATTGACATACAGAAAGCTGTACATATTTGATGAGTTTGGAGATAAGTACACACCCATAAAACCATCTCTACTATCTATGCCATAAACATATCCATCACCTCCAAAAGTTTCCTCCTGCTCTCTTTGTTTGTTATTATTATTTTTAAAGGAGTTTTCCATAGCCCTTCAAGTGTTACTGTTTTTAGAAACTATATACATTTGAAGGTCATTCATAATTTGGAAAGTTTTCATCTATCAACATTGGAAGAGTATTTTAAAATAAAATACCAGTGATTACAAAACAGAGCTAAGTTTCTAAAAATCCCAAGGAGAACTACTCTCATCACATTATTTCCATATTATCTAAATGCTTAACAAGGATGGCAATTTATCTTCGGATGACCCATGTTTACATATTTCTTCTCCCAAGGGTATATTAAGATTTTTAAACTTTCCTTAGTTGCTTAAAATTCTTTTTAAAATATGTAGACCCATGTTTTTCCTACAAAAATATTAATTCATAACAAATAAACCAAACACATCTCTCAATAGGAAACCTCAAGTGGCACAGAACTACTTAAATTGCTGTGTCATCTCCATGTTTACATTTCTTTAGTGGAGACTTCCTACTCTTAGACTTCTTCTGGGGCCACCATTGTCTTCTACCTTATTTAGTATTGCATCCTCACAGAGTGTGGCATGGTGCCTTGTTTGAAGAATGAAAAATCCACATTTCCTGCCAGGTCAGAGACTGGCATCTTTGAACACAGCAGCTACATGTGTTCAGAGAGCTGTCTAGAATTCATCCTCATCCAAGTTAAGGGGCTCCAGTCTAGACAGAGCTTGTCTCTAAGACTGGAACCTGAAGGATTGCCCAGCTTGGTTTATATCTATTTCAGAAAGCATTACACAATGTATACATAGCATTTGTTGTTGATTATTTATGATTTCTGGTGATTTCTAGAAAACTTTAGACATCATGCTCTTGGCGAGGCATATAATCCCCTATTATAACAGTTTCTATGAGGAAATCAGATTTGACTTATGTCTTTTTTTACTTACGTTCCCTTTATTGGGAGTGTACGTAGATTTGGAGACTGCCTGTACTTCATTTTGCCATGTGCAATTATGTTTTATATATATAATCAGTCTTAAAAATTTGTTGGCTATATTCTATTTCTCTTGTAACCCTCTTGACTTTCTGCATATCTGTTTTACTTAGATGTTGTTTAACTTATGCTCTGCTGTCCGCCTTACACTCAAGTCTAAATTTAAAGGCCCTTCCTGGGGATCAGGTCTAAGGTGCAGAATTCTGACTCCACAGAGCAGTAATTGATATGTCAACATTCCACTATGATAAACAACAGGTGAAGACGTAGGTCTTCAAGAATAATCTCTTGTTAGCTCGAGTTTTGTTATCTGACGGCCCATCTGGTCTTCAGTCTGCTGCTAAATTTAAATCTTTAATATGTTTTTTAAAAAATTACTGCCTAAAATTTTGCTTAATTTGTAAATCTCACCATTCCTCAAGTACTGTATGAGTCCTACACAAAAAGAAAGATTAGAACCAAAAGAAAAAAAAAAGGAAAGAAAAGATACAAAAAATAAATCATTGATTCAATCTTATCTTTTGCAATTGTCATTTTTGGACGATAGCCAAGGACGGATTTTTTTTTGATGCGCTTATGAATTCAAACTCCTTCCATTGTTATCAGAACAAAGATCACTCACTTTGAATGGCTCAAGATATGTAAACACAGCTGGTCTAATAGCTTGAGTGGCAATGAAACACACTGCCACCGAAGAGCTGGGTTCAGGTGTGACCCGAGGACTCAGATGCTCTTGTGCAAAAAGCCCAGAGGCCATACATACTGTGTCTATTCCTGATTGAGAGGAAAAACCTGTGCTCTCTACAGAAGTTTCCTCCTTGCTAAACCTTAGAACCTTAGAACTAGATAGAGCCTTTTGGATTTCCCAGATAAGTAAACTTTCAAAAAATGTTGGGGGACTTCCATAAAATTGTCAACTTTTAATCATGCTGAGTAAGAAACAAACAAACAAAAAACCCTACCATCTACCGTCTCTATCATTTTATTAAAAAGGACATTTTAACATAAAAATATTGATAAAGAATGGCCTTTTAAAATTGAATACATTTAAGCTTTACCAAAAAACCCTGCCTTCTTATTCTGTGGGGTGTGAGAGAACAGTTTGTTACACACAGCATGGTATTTAGGCCCAGTGGCCTCGCCCCTGTCTTATAAGTGCTGATTACTGATACTCAGATGTCTGACTCCACAAGCACCATCAGGTGGGCCAGCACCTTCCTCAGGGCCAGGCGATGGGAGAGCTTGTCAACCCTAAGATTTCCAATTCCCAGAATGTGCCACCTCAAGGCCACACTTTGGCCACAAAGATCTGCTCTCATGCTGCCTGGGCTCCTTCAGGAGCAAGTCATGCCACTGAGAGCCTTTGTGGGCAGTGAAAAGAGAACTCTTGTAGCCTGGCACTAGGCACTCATATTTCAGCTTTACCAGAAGCAAAGCAAGGGACATTTTTTATTATTTTAAAATCATCTAGATCCTCCAAGCTACATGTTTGGAAATCCTTGATATTTTGCAAGGGACAAATCCCGAGACACACACAAAAAATCTCCAAATCTGTGAATATGGAGATATTTGCACAGGCTCCTCATGCTTTAAAGAATTAGTTTGGGGTTTTTTTTTTTGGAGACATATGTATTCCCAAAGCATATCATCTTCTGAAACCAGGCAAATGTTTTTGAAAGATTTACTCACCTTATCTTTCATAAGATGACTATTTCTCTTTTTCACTGAAACCAAATTTTTAATCGCCCCAAGAGTTACTGCCTAGGTCAGGAGTAGATCAGAAAAAAGTCTGATTGGAGAGGACTGCTGAGTGGCTGAGACGAGGCTTACTTACTAGCTCCTCAATCACCCCCAACACTATCTTCAAAGTACATGTGATTCAAATTTGAACCTCAGCAAAACTGCCAATTAACACATCACAAACCTTCATGGTCCATTGCAAATATTCAAAACCTAGAGTGTTAAATCTGTGGATTCCAAGGGTCTCTTGCATAGTTCTCTGGCAGTTCAGTGTTATATAATGTGGGGTGAGAAACCCAGGCTGCTGTTGGAATGGTAACGATCACTAACGACATCATCTTTCGTTGCAATTCAAAGCACAATAGAATACAAGCAAAATATATTTTTAAAAACTAACACAGCGACTGCCGACATGAACTTCTCTTGTTTTCACTATGCACTGGCATGGCGGTAAATGGGTATTATGAATTAAGAAACTGGGAGATAGATGAACATTGTTCAGGAGGAAAAGCTGGTTAAAGGTTTCTTTAGTGCCGAGGTACTATGTTAAAGAAAAAATATCTCACATTTACCAGCATTCTTGAGGATTTCATGTTCTTTCAAAATAAACTTAAAATACTTTGCCTGGTTGCATGCATGATGACAGATTTTGAGAAGAAAAAGTCACCTACCAGTCACTGGATGGCTAAACAACAGTGTGGTATGTTTATGTCTTTTCAGCTGTGAGTGATGAGTTAGTCCTCCCAGACACTCCTGTGATATAGGGCTCACCATCTAAGGCACCCATGTCACCAAAGGCCATATCAATTCATGTTCATATGGAAAGGCCCCTAATTGGCATATAAGTGGTAAGTCAGAAATAGAATATGTGATGGAAAAAGACTCCCTGCTTCGCTCGTCCTCAGATTTCCTCAGTCTCAGAGGGATTATGTTCAAAAGTTTAAAAGTCCAAGCAACATACATCTATTAAGTATTTATTCAAAATCTAGAGCTGTTTTGAATATTTATAAAAGAAGAAAAATTAACAGTCCCTGTCCTAAAGGAGCTCCAAATCTCATTGTGTTGGTAAGCAGCAGCATACTAAGAGCAAATATAATAGTGCCACTTACTGAACGCTTACCAGATGGCTGTTGCTGTGCAATTTCATTTAATTGTCATGATAATCCTATGTGGAAAGTTCTAAGTTTGTCAACAGGGTGTAGATGAGAAAACTGAAGCTTAGGGAAGTTAAATGATTTACCCAATCAGGTCTCTCTGACTCCAAAGCACATGCTTTTAACCATTACATGATTTACACATACATATATACTCACACACACACACACACACACACACACACACACACACACACACATACCAGTGGGGAAAAACAGAATTGTTACAAGGTGAAGAGTCAGTGGTGTTCACTGATGGTTTATGTAATGAATAAACATGAACTATATTAAATGTCCATCTGATGGACACTGGTAGATGTCTTGGATTAATATGCCTACCTCTGCTGAGCAGGTAAGGGGAACGCCTAGATACCAGCTCAAATTCCTCCTTTCCTCTGTGGACGACCTTCTAGGAGTCTTTCTTCATCCTCCCTTAATAATGCATGTCATTGTTTTGCCATTTATTGTAGTGATTTATGTATTTATTATAATTCTGTACTAGACTGTAAGCTCTTGAATAAAAAGGATTTGGTTGCCCTCTTAACAGGCAGCAAGTGTTTTATATATGGTAGGAACTTGACATTTGTAAATTCCAACAGTTTCATCAATTACTCAGCAGGTATAGGGAGTAGTCACCTCTATATGCTTTCTATTGCATATATTGTTAGTTTCCACAAAGCGCTTTAGCTTGCACGTTAGCAGATATGATTCCAAGTGACGTTGGAAAAATACTTTAAAAGCAAACAAAAATAAAATGTTTTTTTCAGTATTTTTCTTTTCTTGATATTACTTCAGGTAAAGCCAGTAAAAGAAAAAGAACTGATAGCTTGCTACATAGATGTTGCTAACAATATATTCTGGATTTCAAGTTCTAAGATGAACAGGATCTATATCCATCGTATTAACAAAAGTTGAGTTTTTTAAAAGCCTAGTTTTAAATGGAAGATTAAAAGGTACAGTAAGAACTCACATTATCTGTTGGTCTTTGAGGACGTTGACTAACTCTAGCAACCTTTCTTTCCTTAATAGTATAAATTTCCTCCACTATCCTGTCATCTTATTTAAGCAAATTGTTGCAAATTAAAGGGAAAAGCTGATGTTTCTATTTCAGAAATCACCACCACTTAAAATATTTTCATAAAAATTTACATAATTTAAAATTGATCCCAATGGTACTGATGTGCACTATTATTTTAATCACCTTTGCTATACTAATAAATATAACCACAGTAATCACATACTTCATTCTAATCATTCATAAGATTTTACTCCCCTTATTCAAGAGTTGCCTATGGAACATTCTGTAATTGCTCATTTCCAACTAACTATTTGAGTAGAAATTAATTCCCATAGGACTTTTAAGAAGAAGTATGTCAGCTTTAGTGAAAGGCAAACGATTGCCAGCAGAAGAGGGGAAGAGTAGAAACTCAGTGCCACATTTCAGTTTGGTTCCCAGAATACTTAGATTTACTCTTAGAAGCTACACATAAGAATGATTGAAAGGAACCAGGGATGTGAAGTTTGTACAGAGCTCTGGAAGAGATCTATTCCCAGCTAATTTGTATAATTTTATAAATTGTCAAATATTTAAGGGCTTTGCAAGTCAAAAACAGTCAACTCTGGTTGTGGAAAAAGAAATATTGGTTTCAGTGTTGGCTTGCAGGGAGGGCAGAATATTTAGCTAAGCAAGGGGTTCTGCACTGCTGAAGTCACAGCATAGACACTGAAAGCAAGGTTTGGAAGACTGGATGTGTATAAAACCCACTGAAAGAGAAAGAACCTTCTATACTCCATAATCAAGCAACCAATAAATAACTGTTTCTTGACTGTCCCCAAGCAGAGGGGTGCTCATTCTGCTTTCTCTCATTGTTTAGAGCTGGGAGTGACTTTTGTTCCAGGGGTCCACATTTAGTAAGGATTAAAGTTATTTTACTTTGCACTCATTAATACTAACCATCGCATTGAACAGTTCCCTCACCCCTACCCAAACGCCCTAGCCTAATATTTCGTTGACTTCCTCATTTCAAAATTTTTTTTTTACCACTACCTCATTTTAGCAACCTGTTCCCAAGGCCTGGGCATTAAATCACCTGGAATGGAGATATTCTGAGACACTAAGCGCCACCAGCCCATTTTTCTATCCTTGCCCCACCCCTCTCACTGCCTTGGTTCAGTAATACCTGCCTTTCAACCTCATCCGGACTTGCTCCTTTCATCTCTCCCACTCATCCCAGTCTAATGGAACTTCTCTTGTGTTCTCCTCCTTATTCTTGGGTGTTCTTTTCCTTTTTGCAATCACACTCAATCTATCACTTCTTAAAAACTTCCACCAAGTGCTTTCTTTGCCCCTATCCTCAGGTTCTAGCATCACTGGAGAATATCACATGATCTGAAAATTGGTGCCACCCCAAATGTATGGTGCCCCATGTCAACTGGGAACTCAATGACTCAATTCTGCTATGAGTTCCTGGTCTTTTCTCTTTTCTATTCTCACAGGTGCTATTTCTAACCTTCACACCACTTTTCTCAAGTTCCCTCTTCACTATCAGCAGATAATCTTCCCTTCCATTTCACAGAGTAAATAGTGGTTATCAGGGAGGGTATCTGTCAACATCCAGCTCCCCACCTTTAACTCTATTTACCTTCACACATCCTGTCTGGGAGAATTGGAGACAGCTCATCCTGTTAGAGTGTATTTCTCTACCAGCATCATCAATTCCTGCCTCCTTAGAGGTTTAGATCTGGAAATTACCTCATTCTCGCACTAAACCTAGAATAAATCCCTATCATCTTAAAAAAATGACCTCTGCAGTGGATTGAATAGTGGTCCTAAGAGATAAATCCAAATCTTAATTCCCAGTACCTGTGAATGTGACCTTATTTGGAAATACGGTCTTTGCAGATATACTTAAGGATCTTGAGACGACATCATCCTGGGTTACAGTGGGTCCTAAATCCAATGATGGATGTTCTTAGAAAAGACAGAAGAGGAGAAGACGCACAGAGGAGAAAGCCATGTGAAGAGGAAGCAGAGAGTGGAGTTGTGCAGCCACAAGCCAAGGACTGCTGGCAGCTGCCAGGAGCCAGGGGAGCAGTATGGAATGGAGCCTCAGAGCCTCCAGAAGGAACCGACTCTACAGATACCTTGATTTGGGCCTTCTGGCTCCCAGAGTGTGAGAGAATAAAAGTCTGTTGTTTTAAGCCATGCAGGCAGCTTATGGTAATTTTTACAGCAGCCCTAGGAAACAAATATATCCTCCATTCTACAAGCCCTGCTACTTATCAACAATTTCATTATCTTTATTCCCTTCTAAGAGAAGAGTCTATACTTATCATACTCTGTCTCTTACCCTGCCTGTGACACAGGAAGTGTGCTCCCCAAAGGCATTATCTTCCAGCACTCGCATCTAATGGGAACTCCCAGTCCTTCCCTCTCTGAGCTCTCTGGTGCATCCCATACTGTTTGTGGTCCCCTCCTTTATTCTTCACAACTCACTTCTCCCAAGCCTTCCATGATACCTCCTACCCCTGGAGTACTTCCTACTTTTTGGTTGTTCCTTCAAGGTCCCTTCAGTGCACTTGTTTTTTGTCTTAAATTTCAGCTTCTTCCTTGGCCCTCTTCTCACTCTCCAGAGCATTCTGGCTCCATCTCTTACACATACTTCACATTTAATCTTTCTAATACGGTCAGAAGACGATGGTGTGCAGAAAGATTCATATGCACATATCTCTCTGAGCTTCAGTTTCCTCCTCTGTATTATGATGGGGCCACCAACTTGTAGGGCTGCACCCAAGACATGAAAATATGTAGTACAAGTGATTACTCAACATAGATTAGCTCCTTCCCCTGTCCATCTCCTTAGCTCAAGTTCATTCACTGATTCATTCACTCCAGAAATACTTACTGAGCACTGCCATGGACAGGCCTGTTCTGGACCTAGACAGACAAGGTAACTTACACACTAGTGGAAGAAAAAGAAAATGAACAAATAAATACAAAGGAACATTTCAGATAGTAATGACTTCTATAAAGGATAAAAAAAAAACCAGACTGATATATTAGAGAATGACCAGGAAGAGGGGTATTTTAGCTAGGGTGGTCAGGGAGTATCTCTCTGAAAGGCTACATTTGAGCTGAATGCTGAGCGATGAGAGGCCAGCCTTGCAAAGAGCTGGGAGAAGGAACATTCTGGGTAGAAGGAACTTCAAGTACAAAGGAATAAGGTATGAATGAGCTTGGTGGGGTTGAGAAGAGGAAGGAGGCCACAGCGTCTGGAGAATAGTGAACAGGGAAAGGCCACAATCTCTCATCTGGATGATTGCAATTGCTTCTGAAAGGAGCTGTCCCTGTGAGTCTCTTCCCACTTTGAATCCTTCCTATTGTTGCCAGAGTGATCTTTTAAAAATAGTAATAATAGATAACTTTATGGAACATATCAAATGTATCAGACACTGAGTGCTTTACATATAGCGAACAATTGAATCACATCACAGCAACCCTCTGAAGGTAGGTATTATTATTATCTATTTTCTCCATTTAACAGATGGGAAAATGAGACACAAAGAAATTAAGTAACTTTAGTGAGTCCCACAGATAGTGAGTGAGTGATGGAACCAGAATTTGAATCCAAGAAGTAGGGTTTGAACATAAATCTGAATGTGTCACTCCTGCCTTAAATCCCTCAGCGGCTCCCCAGGACTTTCAGGATTAGAGTGTGAGCTATTTCATCATCTGCCCCTGCCTCCCTCCCCAGCTTTGGTTTCCTCTGCATACACCCTGTACTCTGGATACACCAGATCACTTACTGTCCCGGAACATGCCATGTATTCTCATATGTCATGCCTTCGCACGTGGTCGTCTCTCTGCCTAGAACACTCTTTCTCCTCTTCTCACCTGGCTATTTCAACCATTTGGTCAAGACTCAGCTCAGGTGTAATCTAATCCTTCATAGTTCACCCAACTTTCCTGTGGACACAGCTATCATAACACGCATCATTAAGTTATGTATCATTTCCCTGATTAGACTGGGAATGACTTAGAGGTGAACACTGTCAGATTTACATTTTTATCTCAGCACTTAACATAGTAGCAGACACATAGATGACTCTCATTAAAACACTGTTGAATGGATGAATGGGGGCAGCGAGGGATGTACCAAATTTTGAGCACTTTGTGCCAGGAACTGAGCTAAGCTTTTTACATACTGTTATGGACTGAATGTTTATGCACCCTGCCCCCCCAATCCATATGTTGAAGCTCTAGCCCCCAATGTGATGATATTTGAAGACAGGGCCTTTAGGTAAGTAATTAAGGTTAATGAAATCATAAGGGTGGGACCTAATCTGATGGGATTAGTGTCCTTTTAAGAGGAGGAAAGACCAGGGAGCTCTCTGTCTGCCTGTGCACAGAGGAAAGGCCATGTGAGCACACAGAGAGAAGGTGACCATCTGCAAACCAGGAAGAGAGCTCTCACAAGAAACCAACCATACTGGCACCTCGATCTTGGACTTCCAGATTCCAGAAATGCAAGAACATTAACTTCAGTTGTTTTGTAATAGGGAAGAACATTTTGTATTCTATCACAAGTTAATCACTAAAGGGATGTTGCCTATACGCTTAAATTATACATAATGGCCCATCTCTGGGAACGCTGCTTCCCAGATAATGAACATTAAGCTAAAATACCTTTGTTTAGGTCACAGGAAACATCCTGACCCAGCCCACCTGTGAATGACTGCAGGGAGGAAGAAATTAACACATCCCCTCCAGAGGCTGATGGGAACCAGGAAATGTTTGACTTTACTCCCTCCCCTTTTAGTATAAAAGGAGTCTGAATTCGAACTCAGGCAAGATGGTTCTTTAGGGCACGAGCCCACCATTTTCTGGTTAGCTGGCTTTCTGAATAAAGTCCCTATTCCTGGCCCCAACAATTTGTCTCTCGATTATTGGCCTGTCGTGCAGCAAGCGGTATGAGCTTAGACTTGGTAACAATTTAAGCCACCCAATCTGTGTATTTTGTTATGGCATCCCAAGCAGACAAACACACACATACTGTTCAATTTGATGTTTACAGTCACCTGATAAGATAGGTACCCCACCCTTCAGAGAGAGAAACGGAGCCTTAGAGAGAATAACATACTTTACTTTTGATCGCACACAGTCATACAGCCATGATTTGGATTCCCTGAGCCAACGCTAAGGAACAAGAAAAGTAAAAGAGTCTGTTCATCAAGACCTTAAAAAATTAGCTTTAGGGCATGCCTAAACCACCTGAGCAAGACGATATGGGCAATGCTCAAATCTCTTCCTTAATTTTCTGTTCTGTGCTTCTCATGACCCAGAGGACATATCCACTTTTAATGTCTCCTTTCCCCCCAGCTCAATCTAACACCCGCTCTCTCCCAAAAGTTTTCTTTGCTCTTTAATGACACCATATCTCTCTTTATTGCCCCAGTAGAAGCCCTTCGGATCACAAAGCTGATTCATTTCTGTCTTTTATCACTTCACCCCTGTTAACTGTCCCCCTACTAGCCCCATAATTTCTTCCGTCCTGACGTTCCTTCATCAGGTCCCTTTCCTCCACTCTCCCAGCACCCACATCCACTGTGGCCCACATGACCTCTCTCTTGAGTTACTGCAAAAGCCTCCAAAATGTAGCTCTGCCTTTAGCTCCACCCAGTCAAGCACTAAGTTATAACTCTATTCAACTGTTCCATGTGGGGTTATGCTTAGCTTTCATTAAGACTCCAACAGCACTGAGGGCAGTGGCTGCACCCAACCATTTCCTTCATACCTCCTAACAGCAGCAGTGCTTCTAACATTATTTTTTTCTCCATCCTATAAGGACTATTTTGAGATTCTTCCTTGAGAAATGAAGACAATGGGCTCTCCCCAGAAAAACACGTGTACACACAAAAATTGGCTGACAGCATCACACCTGTTGAGATCTATGAACCCTAAGTTAAAAAATCCCTGCTCAATGAACACTGATCGCCAGGCTGGTCAGTCAGCACGTGTGCACTCCACTTTGGGCTCTCAAACCCGGTGAATGTAACTGAAAAGCTACTTTGTGTACGAAGGTTAGTGATGGAAGAAGTCATTTGGCAAGGCTCAGTTAAGGTGGGGCTTGATCTAGATTTTCAGGTATGGTTAGGATTGAGTAAGCAGAGGGCAAAGGGTATTCAAGGCACGGGGGAAGGCATGAATAAAGGCATGATGTGGAGGACATCAAGGTGACCCACTTGAGGAGATGTTAGAGCAAGCCTGAGCAGAGCAAAGGATGTAAGAGGATAAGGTAGCATCAAATCTGACTTGGTGCAGAGAAGGCAATGAGGAGCCTGTATAAATTTCTGAGCAGGGGAAACGTGATGCTGGTGATGTTCAGAAAGTGGACACAGAAGAGAAGAGCGAGGGAGACGGGAAGCAGAAAGGCTGGCAAAAGGGGCTACAATGGTAACAGTGGGAATGGAGAGGCAGAGAAGAATCATTTCAGAAGCACAGCCAGGATTTGGCAAGGGATGGATTAAGGAATCTAGAGTTGGAAAGAGACTGGAAGATGGGAGGACCAGTGGAGCAGGGGGCAAAACCATTGGTGATATCTTCCTCACAGGATACTGTGGGTGCACCAAACTAAAACCAGCACAGTTGTTCCCTTTACCAACTTAGAGTCTAAACCAGAAACCAATGTATGGATCCAACAGGCTTCCCAGAAAACTTGCAGTCAGTTCTACCAAATTTTATTAAGTGAAATAAATACATGGGTAATGTTTCCAGGATGTCCATCAAAATGCCCACATTGAAAACATCTCAGAGAACCATCTCTTTTTAGCACATGGTCCTGCATGGAATGTGCTTTTAATGCAACAGCATCTCATCATTAGTCATGTTTTCATTCTGCTCCCTAAAGCATTCTCAACAACAGCAGCATTAATAATGCCCACTGGCATTTCTATTGGCCTTGCAGAGCTCCGAGGGTTTCTGATCTTGGCATCATCTAAAGATGCTCTCACAGGAGACAGTCGCTTGTCACAAGCCTTTGCATAGGCACAAAAGTGTGTTTAAGCAGTAGCACTGCTCATCTGGTTTCCCCACACACATCAAAACTGCCCTCCAGGGCCAAGCTCTGTGTGTGTGTGTGTGTGTGTGTGTGTGTGTGTGTGTGTGTGTGTGTGTGTGTGTGTGTGTGTGTGTGATTGATAACAGTTAAAAGTAGAAATTAAGTGATTAGGTAACTTTATTGACTCTAGGATGATGCAAACTATTTCAGTGTCTAAATCATTCTCCATTGTACTCAATCATTTTAAGTTAAATTGAGCATGAACTTAAATTGGGGGCAGGAGGTGGGTGGGGAGATCAATTCACCATGGCTGTGAAATAATGAGTTCTAATTGTTCAGAGAAGACCAGATTCAATAAAGACACATACAAAGCACGGTTGGAGGGGCGAGTGCAGCCTTACCATTAGAATGGAGGCTCGAGGGAGCACAGAACTAGTCCCAGACTGAGGGAGGAATTAACACAGAGCAGGAACTACCTCCTGGGTTCTGCTCTCCACCTCCCACCCCAAAAGCATTCATCAGTCAGTGAGGCACACTGCCCAAACCTGTATTGTGCTCCTGGGATGAGTAAATTAAAAAAAAACTTTTTAAACTCAAAATATGAAAGAAAGTTTAAGGGCTTAGACCTTCTTTTCACCTTCTTTGGTGGAAAGTCTCCCTGCACCACCCAAAATGATTACTCAGGTTGCCAGATACTTTGTTGATGAAAGTTACTAGTCCTTAGCAGAGAAGCCCAGGTACCACAGATGTGCTCTTAATGACAGATTTGAATGTTTTAAGTCAAGCTGTGGGGCATTTTCCAGCACTGAACTCAGGAGACAGATTTCATCTCCACGACTATTAGCACAAGAGATAGTGTTTTAAATTAGGCTTGTTATGCAAGGAAGTCAATAGTTCCCAAAAGAAGATCCACGTGCCACCAGAACATTGGCCCTGGTTTTTCTTATTGACTGGGTTGGAGAGTTCTTAAGAGTTAGCTCATCGGTGGCAAAAGTTCTATGTGAGAAAGGTCTGGGACCTCCTCTAAGAAGAAAGCCGTCTTTTCTAGAACTAACCTCACCCTCCCCAGTCAGCTTTAGGGCCAACCATAATCTCTTTCAGGGTTTGAGTGAGCTAGACTGGGTTAGTAACCTCAGGTGTCCCCAGATAGGAGCACATCCCTTCCTTTTGGAAACAGACCTATAAGCTAAGGCCAGCCAGACAACATCTGGAGACAAGAGCAAAAGTAGCAGAATAATAAGGGGCCAAACTGGATGACTTCAGCTCTGTGTCTTTCTCCTGCACAACAGCAGAAGAGAGGCAGGGATGGAAACATCCCTGAGTACTTACAGGTGTCACTTGCTATCTTACCCCAAGAGCTGGCTATCTCCATTCCCATTTTATAGATAAGAAAACAGAGTTCCAGTATATAGAATACGCTTACTATGCTATCTACATTTGGCAGGTTGCTTTTAAAAGCTGTTTTATATCAGAAGCAAAGGGTGTGGCATTGGAACAGAAAGCTAAAATGAACTCTTGGATGTTTGGGAAGTGACCTCTATCATTACTCTTCCTTGGCCTGAGCGGCTCTCAGAACGGGTGGTAGCCAAGGAAAGATGGTCCAACACAGTGTCTCAATGAGTTTCTGTTCCCTCATGGGATGCAAAATTGACTCAAGAATATGTGGTCAGCCCTCTTACAGGAATGGATCAGGGAAAGTCATTTAAGACCTGACCATTCCTCTCTGGCATGAAGGTGGGTGCTCATGAATAGAGCAGAGAGCCAATCACATGCTCTTGGGCTGCATTGTTCTTTCCCGTGAAATTTATTCCATCTGACAACCAAACCAAACCAAATCAACTTGCAAACAAACAAACAAACACATGCTTGTGGATTCATCAACACGCAGTTAATACTCCGACATGTCCCTCTGCCTGATCTAGAGAGTAACCATGTTGTGCTAGACTTTCTCCATGTGGAAAGTGGAGATGTATACATTTTCCCTCATCTACCCCAGGGATGGTGAGAGGTTTACTGAGACAATAACCATAAAGCCATTTGAGCTTCTTACCAAAAGGTGCTACTGGGATACAAATTATTATTAGCATTACCATTGTTATGTGGTTTAAAACTACTATATGAAAAGCAAGGTCTTTAGATCAGTGTGTGAGCATCCTGCATAATTTAAGTTGAATTTGAAGTTGGTTGTCTTTGCATGCTCAGGTCGCATATTAAAGCATTCTTTTGATGAAAGTACATTTAAGGGGCCAGATGTAGTCACCCTGCAAGAAGAATAGTGAAGATGCAAGAACAGACATGCACAGGTAACACCTGTGCAAAATGGATGTTTGAACTCTCATGTCTTTAATGCATGTTTATATTACAAAGTCCCACCGCAGTGAAGTGCTTAATGTACAGATTATGTGACCTGAGAACAGCTGGAAACAGATAGTGAAATTTTGCTTTGATAAGTGAAGAATTTTGATAGGAACTAAAGATGTGGTATCACAGAACATTCATCCTGGGGACAAATGTGAGATTTCTAGTCATTTAAGACCCTGCCCATTGGTTTGATCCTCGGGAGGCACTCTGGTGTACAGGCAAGAGCATGGGCTCTGGAATCAGACACACCTGGATTTATTTATTAGCTGTTGGGACCTCAGGCACCTTGGTTTCCACCTATAAAATGGGGACAATAAATCCACCTCAAAGATCACATATTGTAATGTGTATAAAGAACCCAGCATTGGGGCTTCCCTGGTGGCGCAGTGGTTGAGAGTCTGCCTGCCTATGCAGGGGACACGGGTTCGTGCCCCGGTCCGGGAGGATCCCACATGCCACGGAGAGGCTGGGCCCGTGAGCCATGGCCGCTGAGCCTGCGCGTCCGGAGCCTGTGCTCCGCAACGGAGAGGCCACAACAGTGAGAGGCCCGCGTACCGCAAAGAAAAAAAAAACCCAAAAAAACCCCCACAAAAACCCAGCACCACAGTAGACACTCGTTAAAGATTATTCCTGTTCCCTGCTGTTTGGCACGTTTTAAGCATCTATATTGTTCTTCAAATATAATCGATATACTGGCATGTAAAAAATACCTAGTTTTGAATACCTGAATCTAAATGCTGAGCAACCCAGAGGTGCTTTTCTTTTCTATAGATAACTCACTAAAAGAGATGTTCTGCAGTATTTCTGCAATTAGGATAGGCCCATTCAGAACCGGCTGATTAGAATAGACCCATTTGAAAAGTAATCACGAGAATCGCCACTAAATGAATTCCAGGAGATTCCTAATTTGTGTCTAAACTGTCAGAGACATCATTCTGCAGGCAGAGCCTAAATTCTTAGACAGTTTAATCCCTCCAACAACGTCTGTGCAAAGTTCTTCCTCTGAGTCCTGAGATGACTCCAATTCTATAATCTTGGACCACAGAGGTCCTGTACAATTTTTGCTCCCTTCATCCTACTGGATGGCCCTGCACTTCAAAATGCCTTTTAAGGGCCATCTAGAAAAGCAAGAAAAAAATGTCATGAAAGTAAGGGTGGGGTGGGGAAACCTTGAAAGAGTATGGCATATCGCCCTGGGCCATGCCGTGGGCCTCGCTAGAGGCCCCCAGGCTTTCACAGCAATTACAGCTGTCAGAGGTGAGGCCCCTCACCTCTGACAATTATGAGCCTGTGGTAATAAACACACGCAGCCACTGTCCTCTATAAGTTTTCTTGCTCAAGGGTTGCAGAATCAACACGGAGAGTCTTGATAATGAAAGATGTCAGGGCTGGGGCTGGGGCGGTGTTCTTTAACACTTACTCAGTGGCCATGATGAGAGGGATTCACACATAACTCGAGGCACCTTCTCTCAGTGAAGCGAAGGAGTTTTGCATAAGTTGGCAAAAGCAGTGGGGAGGAGAGTGGCCATCAAAACAGAGTCAAGGAAATAGCCCTCCAAATACACTCTGCTGAGAATAGCCTGAGATGACATGAATACCATGGTGGGGTGAGAGAGAGTCATGGATTTTAATCCTGACTGGGTCCTCATTTATTATAGCATTACCTCAAGACTGTCACTAATAACTTTCCTTTTCTTTACAAAGTTGCCAATGGCATTTTCCAAAAACTTTACAGAAACGATAGATAAAAAACAAAGGTTTTTAAAGCATACTTAGCATGCCAGTTGTAGAATTTAATTTCTGAATACTTTCCAAAAGGACAAGACTTTCTTGAAGAATCTCAAAAATTAATGGTGACATTGACACTAATTTAGAAAAGATGAAAAGAGTGAAAACATGGCCCGTTTCATACTAAACAGAAGTCACATCATTCCAAATAGCTGTATACATATATTAACAAGACAGATGCAAATGTTGTATACAAAATAATATTAAATACAAATATCATTTTCTAGAAAGTTTTTCTTCTTGAAATATATCAAGAAGTTTTAAAAAATTATTCTTTCTGTGATACAGAAACATGTCTGCCTAACAGAGGAATAACTAAGACGGAGAACTGCTTTGGCCTCATGCTCTTTTTAACACCTAAGTTCCCTGTTTGGGTTTTTTCATGCAGGAACAAATGGTTTCTTTGACTTGTTCTTTGCAAGCATGCCTGTTTTAATCAGAATGCTTGTACAACGCATAAACTTAGCTGTATCAAATCAAGGTGAAACACCGTGCAGACACTCTGAGAGTAATTTGTTTGATGTGGACCCTAGGCAACTACAAACACTAACTTAAAGTGCATTGCTCTCTGTACTTTGAAAGGAAAAGACTAGCAGTTCTGGGGTACTCAGCCTTTATTTCTCAAGAAATGGAAGAAATAGAGCAGCCATTTTTATAAGTTTGGACATATTTACAACATTGCTTTATTTTCTTAAAGCATAACAGCATCCATTCATCACTTGAGAGTAACAAAGCAGAAACCTGATATATGACAAATATTACGAGCTTAATGGCTGATGTCCATTACTGATGGGTCCCGCTCACTCTTTGCAGGAGATTGGCACTGAAGGATTACTGAGCAAACAGAACACCTGAAAAAACTTGCACTCCACAGTCTGTCATCAGGGGCCCGGATCGAGGGCATTACCTGAGAATAGCGGCTCTTATCTGAAGCTGCAAACTGCTGCCATTGCCAACAATTCTCAACAAAGAGTGGCGGTCATGGAAGGCTGAGCCACCGAGGCAGGGGCCCAGGGACACTGCCTCCCCATAGCCCACCCTCTTTATGGATCACTTGAGCCCAAGCACGGCCCCATGCTTTAATTGTGGATGACCACAGCAATTGTGGACAGGCATCTCACATCTGTACGTGTTGAAAAACAAAAAGGCTCCAAACATTCTCTTGTAACACTATAAAATATTTAGTATTTTAACTGCATCTTTAATTTCACAACCAATTAAGGAATGAGTCTGTGCATATGTTTAAAATTCTGATGGAAATCTTTGGATTCTATCAATATTGAAAGTATGTGCTTTGCTGTCATCTATCATTCTTCTCCTTTCTTAAGAGGACCTCATACTCCTGAGAACTAAACTTGTCTTACTGGTTTGGCCCTCAAGAAAAGTAAGTCACTGCTTTCTCTCTAGTTATTTTACTTACCTAGAAAAGATCAATTTTCCAACCATAATGGTTTATGGTTTAATGGACTTGTCAAATTTATAACTTTCAGGTGAAAATAGGATTTTTGTAGATTTGATTTTACTCATTTTACTGCTCCTGCAACCAAACAAAATATCTACAGATTTCCCAGAAAAATGTATTTACCTAATGTTTCTTTGTTGCTTTTGTACGTGTATTTTATCTCAATCATGTATTAACATTTGACTTCTTTGTTTATTTTCAATAAATTTCATTTATGAGCTGATAAGTATAATACATGCAAACATTAACTTTATGACAGAAATTAAAAGTACTAACTTTATAAGAGAAGTTTTTAAAACTCTATAGGAAGCTGAATTATTTGGAGTTAATACTGACATTGCATTACTATGATAATCTCTCATAAATAATTAAATTCAGTGAAATGAGTAGAAGTCCTTTGAATTTCTGCTACCGGCAATCTGTTTTCCTTAAAGTATTTTATATTCTTTTGGGGGGGATGGTGGCAGGAGGAGAAGGAAGCAAGTATCTTCAGGGAAGAAAGGATGAGTATTAGAGTGAAGAAAGAACCTGCCATTTTGTTTTGAGAAAACCACTGGGAGTTTGATATACCAATGTTGTGCTTTTGTTTTACTAACACCTTTCCTTCCTGAAAAATTTTAATTCTTTCAATCTTCATCAAGGAAACCAGGCAACACTCACTATACCCTGCATCTGTCATTTGGCACAAACACACATGAGGCAGGGTCAGATAAAAATACAACGTTTAAGAAAATATATAGAAAACTAAAATGTAAGCAGGAAAAAAATGTTCATCTCGTTCATATAAGAATTCATCTTCTTACTAGAATGTTTTACATATTTTTTCTAGTAGAGAAAAGCAGTCCACCTAAATTAATAATTGATAAAAAGAGAAAGGTAGGTACAAAGTACTGTTTAGGAACATTCAAGGTGAGATCCACGGCTTCATGGGGTGGCATTTAACATCTGTTGGCCCCAGGATCTAGAAGTGTTTTCGTTAAGGTTAATTTTTCTTTCTAAAGTGTGGTGGCATCTTAGGATAGAAATATATTTACAGTGATAATTCAAAGGTAATAAGTAGAATAATAATTATTAACTATCTCAAAGGAAATTTCCAATCCAAAATAAATCATCATCATCAAAGTTTCTGATCTGTGCAAAAATTTCAATTATTTCTAAACCTAATTTTTGAGAGTTGGTGCCATATTCTGTTTAAATCTATAAATTGTCTGTATCTCTCCTCCTGCCTTTGAAGTTTTACCACATCTGCTCTTGCCAAGTAAAGTGCTGAATTTATTCTACTTTAGCTCATTAAAAAAAAGAACTATGTATTTAGTGTTGTGAATTCATAAAATTCTTTTGTTGATGAACCTCTATTGTATATTCAAGATGGTCTCTGCTCGGCTCATATTTAAACAGATCACTAAATTATGGATTATTGAGAAATGCTGTTCTCTAAAAAAGCCTGCAACACTTTTGAGGGTGTAAAAATAAGTCTTGTGTTAGAAAAGCCACAAAATAATGGGATTTGGGAAATCTGGTTTAAGATGAAAGGTTAGTGAGCACACACAATTGCATGGTGATGACTGCCTTACGTTTTGAAAAATAAACTTTTGAAAGCAGGAATTTGGGAAGGTTGGGCTATTATAAAATTACACATATAATGGCATCACAGTACTGGAAACAAGGGGATGTGTATAACCAAAATCTATATCACATCTTCCAAAGAAAGTATTTCAGCAATAAAAGGAATATGCTATATATCAATTTTCATTTAATAATAGAGTTCAAAATTAAATGCAGCCAAAAAAATACCACCAAAAGATTTGTCCTTCCTTTTTGAAAATATCAAAATAAATAGCAAGAAGTTAGTGAAAATAAGCAAATGACTACAGGCTTCAAAACTACTGTTTATGCTTATAATAGAATGGTTAATGTAATTAAACTATAGTATATTTCTAAAAGGATCCTCTCAGAATTATTTACATCTAAAAAATTTTAAAGAGAAAATTATGCTAGAAGTTGCTAATTAATAAGTACCCATCTTTTTTCAAACTGAAGTATTCCTGTGAGGCAACATTTTATAAATGTGTGCGTTATTTTGAATTTAACTTAAAACTACACCACTAAATCACCTTTCACCGGGAAACGTTCTGCCCTTTACAATAATATTCTTATTCATTAATCATTACTTCCTCCCTCTAAACAAAAACACTTTACCTGCCTTTTAAAGTCTAGAAATTTCTTTGACAAATCTCAGTGAAAACCTCTAGGTTTTAGCAACTAATGTCTATGGAGAAAAACCTGGCTTAATTATAGTTAGCTCCACGAGCAGCCATGTTAAGCAGAAACTGGTTTAGTTGTGTTGACAATCACATTTTAAACTGATTCTTTCCAGATGAAAAGATACTTTTTCAAACAATGTAATAAAAATGTAAACTCAGCTGTTTCACAGACATAAAAGTGATTTATATCACATGTACTGTGCTCATGGAGTTTTTCTCCTTACACAATGGGAGTTTTATTTTAAGGAAAAGTTAATAATTAACAGCTAGGAAAATCCCACAATGCAAAGTCAGCTATAGGAGATTAACCACCCCCCTTTGCTCTCCCGGAAAAATCAGCCAATAAACCTGGTGAGAAAACGATGTGATATTTGAAAATTGAAAAGAGTCAACATCGGGATGGTCCTTACCTTTTGGGGGTGGGGTGCAACAGTGAACAGAGGGAGACACCCAGGAGGCTTCTGGGAGCTGAAAATATTCTGTTTTTTGATCTGAGTGCTGGATACGTGGGTATCTAGCTTGTGAGAATTCACTGAAACTGGACACTTACATATACTTTTTGAATTACACTATACTTCAATGAAAAGTTTTAAAAAGAGATTGCATACTTTCTGTTTTAATGATAGTATGAAAAAAATTAGTGTAACTAGATAAGTACTCTTTTTTTGTACTCTGAGGTACAGTTGGACCATCAACTCTTCCACCACAAAACTGTGTTACTAGAAGTAAAAATTATGCCAGTGGCTTATGTGATGCGTACCATGCTAGCCCTAAAGAAGCAGAGAATAGGGTAATATTTTACATTTTAGGAGAGAAAAATACGTGTGAGAGAGAAAGAGCGTGTATCGGAGTTCTCATATATGAAATCGCCACAAAAACATGATCTTTTTGAAAAAATTTTAACAGGCTTATAAAATTCATATTTCTAGCAGAATTTTTCTATGGCTGTGAATCTGTATTCTGTACATCCAGTTTCCAATTATTCTTGTTAATGGGAGGCAGGCCACATGGGTAATTGAAAACCCACAGTCAAGAGCTGGAATATCCCCCTCCCCCATCTAACTAGGGGCCCAAGTATTACATAAATAGAAAAATTGGTCTGTGTTTGAGTTGCTAATAAACTGTGAAATGTCCAAAGTTTAAGCAACTGCAGGGCAAGTAAAGAACACCATCCAGCAGATGATCCCCTGAAAAATTCTAGAACGGGACACATTAAGTAGATACTTTTATGTAGCAAAAGCTTAATTTGCACATTTGCTCTATTGTGAATTTTGGTATTTAAGACTCTAAGGTTTAGTCCATCAGCATAAAAATATTTACTACTTCCATTTTTCTCAACGTAATATTTCTTCTCTGATTAAAAAATTAAAAACAACATGTAGGATTGATTTTTGGTGCTGTGCATGCTGAAATAGTGCCCAGTTGCCCAACACAGCCAGGACTTCTCTGAAGGAGAAATATTTTTACCCTTATCACAGAGCCTACTCCATCTTACACCGCACATCCTAAAGGCAGTCCTCTCTGGTTCTCTCTTCCTAAAACTCCTCTTTCATGTTCTTATTTGCTAATCCTTGTCTTCCTGTAGTGCTCTTACCCTCTGAAATGGGGTCTTATACCAGCTTGACTTTTGCGTTTTTTCCAAATCTGAGTAAAATAAAAATATCATCTTTAAACATACATGTATGTACACAAGATGTGTATGCAAATAGGCAACGTATAGGCAAAGATACTGTGATCTGATTGCCTCTCTACACTGTGTGGGGAATGTAAAAAGAGAAGTTCCTCATAATTTAAAACCTCCTAACAGCTATTTACTGAGAGAAAATAGAGGTAGGGTGGGGGGGGGGATGGGGATAGAAGAGGTAGGTAGGCAAATTGTTTTTGATTCTGGCAAAGTTACTAATTGGAAAATTTGAACAAATCGAACAAGTGGGGAACCTTGGGTTCTTACTTCTAAGCAACAAGGAAGCTAATACATTATTCTGTACCTCTCAGTCATCCTGAAGGAGAAGAAGCCTCTTCCCACATTGCTTTACCCTCTGCTGCCTCCTCTGCCCCAAAAGACACACACAAAAATCCCCCAGCATGAATACCTTGATGGTCTCATCCACATCATGCTAGGAGTTAAGGAGAAGGACAAGTATACGTATGCAACAAACCCAAAGTTCAGGGACCAATTGTTTTCAGAGTTACTCGTGTACCCCAGGGTCAGATTCAACCCTCAAAAGGCCAGGTGCAGTTTCCATAGAAATAAGTATAAATATCAAGCAGGGGAAAAAGAGCTACAGTCAGTCTCTTTCTCTGTATTGACATGTGGCCTTTATTCTCTTCTGGCTTTATCTTGTGAGTGGCAAGTTTTGGCTTGGTTTTATTTATACAATGGGACTTCATAAACTCACAGACACCTTCAAGATAACCAGAGTAAAATACTCATTGTGAAGTTCAGTAAAGAAGTAGAAAAAACTTGGCAAGAAGAAGCGAGTCAAAGAAGTTCATGAAACACATTTATCTTATTGGGTTATGAAAAAAATACAGACTTGGAAAGTGAATATGATATAACCTCAAAGGCAAATAAATAGTTAATAGAGATGAAGGTGTCAATCAGCAAGCATCAAGCATCCAGGCAAATGCATAAAAATAAAGGTTTCAGCTAAGGCTAGTGGAGATAAAATACCATGCAGTAATGATCACGTACAACCAGGGGCAGGTGCATGGAGTGTTAACAGGGGTGTAGGACAGAGTAAGAAGTGTTTCCTAGTTAGTGATGTTCACTTTTTAATTTCTCCATAAGAATGGTTTTATTTCCTCTAAAGAAGAAAAGAAATTAACCCTCACCTTTAATCAAATAATAAAATAAATTGCAATGAGTCTTTTAACAGACACACAATGCCAGTATCTAATATGCTTGCTTCAGACTGAAACAGGGTTAGAAAATATGATTATGGAATGAATCAAAAATCTAACTGTAGACCTGCTTATTGATGTTGTATTATAAACATAGTAGTAAAATAAGAGTCTTGACCAAGCAGTAAAAACTAAAGGTATGTTTATGTCAGTAGCTCAGTGCATAAAATTGACTCAAAAATCAACAATATAAAAATATCATAAATTTCAAATAATCTAAGTTTTACTTGCAGCATGAATTTATGCATTCACTATATTTGTTTTTACCATACACCATGCTTACATTATTGGAGGCCACTAGACCATTATGGTGAAGACTTTATTTATTACAACTTTGTGAATCAAAGGGAAAAGAGGGAATTCCCAGGTCACCCTATATGACTATAACTTATTGTAATAACCTTAAAGATACAATAACAAAATAATCTATTTAAATTGCCTTTTTTGTTATGGGGGCTTTTGGGGAAACTGCTTTGTAAAAAAAACAAAACTAGACCATGATTTTAAAATGCTGCTGAGTGATATACAGCTTGGAAATGATTTTAACTTTGTTTTTAAGTCCTAAGGATCATAAATAAAGTGGTCAGTTTGGTCAATTTGTTACAGGCAAACCGATCCATTCTGAGCCCAACTTTGCTCGGAGCAGGATTTTGTTGTGTTCCATGGTTCCTTAGATTGATTTCTGAAGTCCAGCTTCTTGTGGTGAGAGTATAGCACATCTGGCACCACAATTCTGTTTGCCTGGCAGATTCTAACAAGGGTCCAGATATCTTCAAGAAAGTATAAAATAAAATGCAAATCACTTAGACTTAGCATGTTGCTAGAGGTTTTTGGATGGATTTACAAGTGGTTATGGTGACCTTTAGGTTTCTAATCATAGAAGTCCAAGGCTGAGGAAGAATTTATTTCTAAAACTGGGGCCAGTGTGGATATAAGACTGAGTGTGGGTGTGTGAAGCATCTGTGCAGTGTGACTCACATGCCCTAATGAAGCCCATCAGTCCTCCTTGGGACGACACGTAGTAGCTGACTGTTTTCCAAGCTAAGATTCCTGTCACCAACCCAGAGGAGGAACCAAACTCACAGAATGAGTTGGAGAACCATGGCGGTACCATAAGCAGAGCCTGAAAAGTAATGGGCAGTTCATGCAGACTGATCCGGAGGGTGTGGGGAAGAGGAACAGAATTCAATACATGCAACATAGCATGTACATAACCTCCTCAGATCAAGTACAAGCTAAATGCCAAGGAATTGTTCCAGTGCGTAAGAGTCATGGGAAATGTGACAAAGGACAACAGTGTGTCTGATCAAGGGAGGAGATGCCCTCCCTCATTTATTAAGAAAGTGAAACGTTGCACAGTGTAAATCAAAAGAAGGGCCCACAAGCCTCTAAGTCTCATGTTGATGCTCTGGAAATGAAATGAAAATTCCATAGACACCGTAACTAGCAACTTACAACTTCTGCATAACAAGACATTATAATGCTTTAAAATGTAGACAATCATCACCACCATGGAGATGAGGCAGAAAGGAATTAAGAATAAATTAAACCTATTGAGGAATAAATTATGTGTTCCACTTAGTAAATTTTATTTTTATTTATTTTTTTAAAAGATTTTTTCCCCCTTTTGTTTTAAATTTATTTATTTTATTTCTGGCTGCACTGGGTGTTTGTTGCTGCGTGTGGGCTTTTCTCTACTTGTGGCAAACGGGGGCTACACTTTGTTGTGGTGGGCGGGCTTCTCACTGTGGTGTCTTCTCTTGCTGCGGATCACAGGCTCTAGGCACACGGGCTTCAGTAGTTGTGGCACGTGGGCTCAGTAGTTGTGGCTCACAGACTTAGCTGCTCCGCAGCATCTGGGATCTTCCCGGACCAGGGATCGAACCTGTGTCCCCTGCATTGGCAGGCAGATTCTTAACCACTGTGCCACCAGGGAAGTCCCCCACTTAGTAAATTTTTAAAAATAGTAGGTTATTTATTTATTTATTTTAAAAAGGCCAAATCTATCTTTAAACAGAGCTAAAAATTTAACATGGTCTAGTTGAGTTAAACAAACATTGGTTGAATTCCATCTCTGATTCGGGTCCTAGGGACATCCAGATAGTTCCATAGGATACTGACCCTTGAACACCTCATACTGCCTAGAGGTGATGTGCTAATTAGCTTTAGATGCATACTTGGTATAAGATTCCTTGAAAAAACCACGTCTCAACTGCTGGAATCTCTCAAAGAGATTCCCAGAATCTCTTTGGTCTATTCGCATGTATGATACATAGCACACTTGCCCCCAAACCTACCCATATCTGTGGGGACATTTAGTTCCGGTGATAAAGTTGAAAACTGAGCTATTTGAATGTTCACATATCGGCCTTGTCAGGAGATAAGTAGATTTTTCAAAGGGAAAAAGCTGAAGCACTTTAATTACCCTGGGGCTCTGGACTCGGCTAGTAAACCTGGTTTCCATTTCTAGCTCTGCAGCCACTCCTCAGCAAGCGACCTTTAACAAGCTGCCTAATTTTTCTCTCCCTTTTATTTTCCTCAACCTAAAATGGGATCAGGAGAGGGTAAGGGTCGGGGAGCATAGTGAAGACAGGAGTAGTAAGAGCCGACCTGAACACTGCTAGGGGCAGTTAGATGAGTAAAAAAATTCTTCTTAGTTTTCGAAGGAAAGATGTTAGGAAAAGAGATATTAATGGTAATTATAATTAACATCAAATTAAAAAAACTAAAGTCAAGCATTGTTAATCTCATAGTTTGATAAACTACTTTAAATCAAATAAATTATTTCCAAATGGGTAATATTTCCACTAACAGAAAGAATAATTTATTTTTAAAACATTTCAAAAAGCTCATTTAAAATAAAGATAACAATCTAATGCTGCTGATACTTGGCTAAAGGCAAAACTGAAAACAAACAACTCCTTAACAGTTTAAAACCAGTTTTGAAACAGTTTAAAAGCTATTTCTGTTCCCCTTCCCCACCTACAAGTATTAAAAATAACAAAAACAGAAAACAAAAACAAAAAAATGTAAGAGCTCTTACTATATGTAAGCTATAGGAAACAGTAGGAAAAGACAGTTTATATTATGAGTAATGTGGTTTAGATTTTGCTTTACTGTTATCTAGCAAGTTTGCATGGCTCATGTAAATTCTACAGCAAAGAATCTATGAACGGTAGCATCTTCCCTTTCAAAGTTTTACTCAATTCAAACCCCTTGTCGTAAAACATCATTTGAGGTAGCGAAGTGGAGGGGAGTGAATAGTGGGACAAATTAAGGGAAGAGCATTAAAGAAATCAACACAAGAAGTTTTTATGTAGTTGATCCCAAACCTTATTTGAAAAGTTTGAATAGGATGAAAAGGTTTTCTCTATTCGGTAGTTTCACTTAATCCTCCGTCCAAACATTTGCCCCAATAAACATTTGATTATTTTTATGTTAGCTATAAAGCTGTCAGTCCTCAATAAACAGATACACTCCTGGTGGTTTTACCTTTGCTGTCAAAGAATTGTCAATATGCATACTGCCTCTTAAATTAAAACAAACACACAGGAAGAGAAATGTAAAATAGAATCACGCAGCAGAGTTTAACGGGAGGCTGTTGAAATCCTAAATAGTTGGTGGTGACTAGAAGTTCAATATACTGTGATATAAAGTAGTCAATGCGTTGTTAGCGCCTTGCTGTCTCCTTAATGGAATGCTGTGACCTCTCCTATTCAGGTAAGCCAGGTCTTACTTTAGTGTGTCTCAATTAAATTTTATGTCTGATGTGTCCATTTGTTTTAAGAAAAGAAACAAGTCCAATGAAAGGGACACTTTGAAGATTTTTATTTCCTATTGGGACAGTTTACTTCTGTCTGGAAAGTCCCTATGCAGTTTTCCTGCGTCTTTTCCCTGTGATTGAGAATGGTTTTGTAAGAGTGTTAAGAGATACGGAGGTATTGAAAATGCAAATCTATTTTCCAAGTGGTCAAATCTCTACCTGTTGCTTTTGGAAAACTTTTATCACAAAGGTTAATAGAGTCATGTGACTGAAATAAGAATTTTTGCTCATTACAGTCACTGCATTGCAGAATTAAGCTTTTAGAAGGTCAAAGCTGTGTCTCTTTTACATACTCTGTGTGCTGCCTAACAGAGGGCTGTGTATACACGGGCAGCCACTAAATACTATTTGCTTGGTGGGTTACAAGTGTTCCTCTAAGCTGGCAGAGAAACAGCATAAATATAGAAAAGATGTAGATATCTGTTCTTAGCTTGCATAATGTTCACTGCGTATATAAAAGAGCTTTGTAAACTTTAGGGAATTGGCCCTCACACCAGAGAGGAATAAGGGATACTTAATAATACGATTGTCTAATATCAGAAAATAGAGTTGTTTTTAAATTTTTATTTACTTTAATTCTGTCTGAAATGAGTAGCTCTTTTTACAAGACAGAAAGAAAGGAAGGAAGGAAGGAAGAAGGGAAGAGAGGAAGAAAGAAAGGGAGAGAGATAAAGAAAAGATCTTTTATATTGGAGGGTCCAAAAGAAGAGATCCAAATAGGATGCAGGACACTTAGAACTGTAACCTGGATGAACAAAGAGTTTGAGGAAAAGAGAGCTGAAGGCAAATATATCAGGAATCTTAAGGTCCTGATGAGTACTCCCTTTGTTCTGTGTACTAAGTGTATGATCTTCCCTGCCAAGGCTGAAAGAAAATGGATCTCCCCAAGGAATGTCCCATCATTGGAGAAGACATCTGCCATCAAAAGCCAACATGCTCTGAGGTGGTACAGCAAAAAGATTAAACATTTAAGACAGATGATGTAGTAGAGAGAGGAGTGAAGACAGGGATGTAGAGAAGGTAAAATGTCAGCATCCTGCAAATGAGATCCACAAACATGAAAGGAGGAAATTGAGAGTGTCAACTTTAAACCCACAGTTTGTATCTTATGGCCCTGAGCAGTTTGGAGTTTCAGGAGAAAGAAGGGACATTCTGTTCATTATCGTGGTGTTTCTTATATGTCAAACATGCATAACAGAGCCCATGCCAAAATACATTAACTAGTGCCCTGTTGTCCAGAAGGAACATCTGAAAAAATGTAAAGGTCATATTACAAAAAGAGTTTAGTGCCTTAGCAGATGTCACTATGCAATTTGGTGTCTCAACTTTCTGTTTATTTTCTAAAATTTGCACATAGCTAGTCAGCCAAAGCAGAACAATCTATGTTGCTTTTAAAAAAATATTTTAAAATAATGTAGAGGTAAAGATCTGGATCCAGATCACGTGGGTTCAAATTTCTTCAACCTATGAAACATTAGACAAGTTACACAAACTTTTGGGCCTTGGTTGACTCATCGATAAAATGGGAAGAATGATAGTTCCTCCCTATAGGTTGTGAGAACTAACCGAGTTAGTGCATGCTAAGTTAGTCACTTAGCAAAGTGACTGGCCTCTGGTAAATTTTAATTTTTTTTTGGTTGCTTAAAGTGAGTTTTTAAAAAAATTTGTGATTTCCCTCATCAAAAATAGATGTACTATTATTATTATTATCATTATTATTACTCCTGTACTTATTCAATCAAGTAATTATAATAATGAGTACCTACCACAGCACACTGGTAAGATAAAACACAGTCCCTAATATTTAAGAACTTATAAAACAGCTAACAAGTTACATGCTGACAATATAACATGTGGGTTGAAAACCCACCTATTGAATTCTTATTTTCTGTTACAGTATTTTTCAAGATTTCCATTTGTTTTTTTTTTTTTTTAAACAGACTTCAAATCTCTGGTGAAATTCTCCATCTTTTCTTTTACTTTTCTGAACATATTTATTACACCTTTAAAAGTCCCTATTAAACATAGAACTACCATATGATCCAGCAATTTCACTTCTGCATATATACCCAAAAGAATTGAAAGCAAGGACGTTGCTATGAACATGGGTATACAAATATTTCTTCAAATCCTTGACAATAGTCAAAAGGTGAAAACAACCCAGTGTCCATTGACATATGAATGGATAAACAAAATGGGATCTGTACATACAATGGGATATTATTATTCAGACACAGAAAGGAAGGAAATTCTGACACATGCTCCCATGGTCGAATCTTAAGACTTCATGCTAAGTGAAATAAGCCAATCACACAAAAGACAAATGTGATATGAATCAAATGTATGATTCCACTTATATGAAATACCTAGAGTAGTCACATTCATAGACCCAGAGAGTAGAATGGTGCTTGCCAGGGCCTGGGGGGAGGGAAAAAGGAGGAGTTACTGTTTAATGGTTACAGAGTTCAATTTGGGAAGATGAAAGAATTCTAGAGATGGAGAGTGGCAATGGTTTCAACACCAATGTGAATGTACTTAATGCCACTGAACTGTACACTTAAACATGGTTAAAATGGCAAATTTTATGCTATATATATTTTACCACAGTAAAAATTAGATTAAATTTTAAAATTCCTGTCTGATAATTCCAAAATTTGAGTCACTTACTGTCTCTGTTTCTCTTGCTATTTGGTTATTTGGTCTTTTTTCCCCTAAGACCCTGTAATTTTTTAAATTGAATACAGGACATTGTGCATAAAAAAAAAAAAAAAATCAAAGAGCCTCTGGATGGTGCTATCTCCCCCCAAAGAAGAATAATTTTCTCTTAGTAAACAGATGGAGTCTAGTAGATCACCTTCATCTTGCTGAGGGCTGGATTTAGGCTTTATAGGGACAATGAGTTTGTGTTTTATTCCTAAGGCAAAGCCCTTATCTGAGGAGTGGACATTCTGGGTCTCAACTGAAAACTCAGAGTGTTTACCAGAACTCTTCCACCTGGTTGGGCTTGAACGTTAAACCCCAGCATCATGGGGCTGCTGAAATCTCTGCTCATCTCTATGCTTCTCAACTTCTGGGGTTTTTTGTTGTTGTTGTTTTTGGGGATTTTTGTTGTTGTTGTTAGTTTGTTGTTTGTTTGTTTGTTATTGCTGAGTTTCTTGGAGTTCTTCCTGCTCACAGGAAGCTTAGGAGTTGGCAAATGCCTCAAGGGGAAATTGCTTATAGATCTTTGGGTTCACTCCTCTGCAGTTTCCCTCTTCTCTGTGATTTTTGCTTCTTAGGTCCCAGCCGTTTGCCAGCCCTGAATGCCAGCCTCCAACTCATCTCTCTCCTCAACTAAGACTTGATCTCATCTTCCTCCCCCAACCTTTCTTGTAAGACTTAGCAAAGCCTTTACAGAAAAAGCCAGAGTGAATGTAGAGCTCACTGAGATGGGCTTCTTTCCCTCAGGTCTTGTAGCCCCTCACAAGTTCTGCCTGGTTTGGTGGGTCTCTATTGCCTTAAAAAAGTAGATTGTATATTTTGTCCAATGTTTATAATTGTTTTCAGCAGGAGAGCTGCTCTGATACAAGCTACTTTGGTTGTTGGAACCGAAAGTCTGTTAATACTGTCTTTTAAAATTCTAACTCTTGATTTGCGAGTCATTCTGTTTTAAACACTCTTTTGCTTTCATTTTAATTCATCTTTTTATTGACCTGAGTATTTGGTTTTTATTTGTACTGTTTTAGCTTCCTGGGCTTACTAAACCCTAGTCAGGAAGTGTCATAAGTTCAGTGGTAAAGACGTAACACACTCTAAGAAATGGGAGTAAATTGTTTGTCCTTGACTTGGGTCATCAGCCCTTCCAATTTCCCTAACGAAATCCCCCAATACCACCCAGCAACACTTGTGAATGGTGAGTCCCCTGAATCTAAAGCCCACATGCCAAAATCCAACCCCCTACCTTCAGCCACCACATGGCCATTAAAAATATTCTACTGTCTTCCCAAGGCTGTTAATAGAGGTTACTCTGGAGATAGAGACAAATTATAATCTTTAGAATCTTGGTCTTAATGATATTACTAGAGCCATAAATTTTTCTTGGTATTTGCTTTGATTTGACCATATTTATTTTCTATATTAATGTGGCCAGAAGAGTATAAGAAAATAGCAATCATTCAATTAAATTCAGCAAACATAAGCTGGATGATGATTATATACAAAGAACTGTGTGATATATTTTAGAAACCCCAAAGATGACTTCATCAGAGTTCCACACACTTAAATAATTGTGAATAGTTACAAATAATTAGCTATAATATAAGGAACTAATAATGGAACTAGCTAACAATGATTGTATGCATATTTATATACCCACACTTAGTACTGGCAACATAGTAAAGTAGATATTACTATCTCCATGTTACAAATAAAGAAACTGGAGTATAATGAAATTAAGTAATCTGCCTGAGGTCCCAAAACTTATATATAGGATTCGAATCCAGGTTTCTCTGACTCTGAAGGGAAATGTTACGGTGGAAAAAAAGTGCCATGAGATAACAGATGGAGAAAACTGTTTCCATTTTGGATGATGAGATAAAGCATCAAAGAGAAAGTAGCATATGAGCTGGGCATTTATGGATGACCAGAATATCCATAGCTGGACATAAGGCAAAATGCCATTCTGGCTGATAAATGAGCATGAGAAAAACACAGAAAATTGTTTCAGCAGTTATAATTGGTCCACAGGGCTTGAACATAAGATTCATGTGATGACACTAGGTAAGATAAAGTTTGAAAGGAGGGCCCCAAATAAAAATCATATCAAGTGTTTTGGATTTGCTTTTGTGTATTGTGTTAACTTTTTCTGTGTAACTAATTTCCCCAGAACTTCATGGTAAAATTTATTATCACACACTTTCTGTGGGTCAGGAACATGTGCCTCTGACTCAAGGTCTCTTAAGGGGTTGCAGACACACTGTCAGCTGGGCTGGAGGTCTTATCTGAAGACTTCACTGGTGAAAGATTCATTTCCAAGCTCACTCATGTTCTTGGTAGGATTCAGTTCCTTCCAGGTTGCTGTTGAAATGAGGGCCTCAGTTCCTCACTGGCTATTGGCCAGAGATACCTTTAATTCCTTGACTCATGGGCTCCTCCATAGGGCAGTGACCTCAAGGCAATAGAAAAGCAAGAAACCAAAAGAGCAGAAAGAATAAGAAAGGGCTACCACGAAGGAAGCCAGTTTTTTTATATGCTAATCTCAAAGGTGACATCTCATCACTTCTGCCATATTCACTTCATTGAAAGAGAATCAATAAGCCTAGTCCATACTCAAAAGGAGGGTATTATACAAGGACATAAATACAAGGAGGCAGGGTCATTGGGGCCATCTTAGTGATGGCCTACCACATGGATCAATGGGAAATCATCAAAGATTTCTGAATGTGCAAATGACATAACTTGGCTATCACCAGTCATCCATGCTCAAAACTAGGAAGTCATTCAAAATTTCTCCTTCTCATTCAACACCCATATCCCTTGTTGCATCACTCCAAGGAGTTTAATGGTCAGCATTTTTTCTTTCTAATAGTACATAAAATAATAGCACATCTAACAATCATTAGTGTCTCAGATTCTATGGAAGAGGATACGGGTCCCATGGTGGCTTCTGAGAGAGAAGTTTGTAAACATGGGTGTAGACAGAAGCCAGATCATGAGGATTAAGGAGTGAACAAGTGGTTAAGAAACATTCTGTAATCTAACACATATTCTATTTTACACATGAAGCCAGACCTTTAGTAACTGATATGTCTTATTGCTTAGTGGATTACATTGCAATACACTTTTAATTTAGGTTCCTTTATAAATAGTGCCAACTTCTGGGAATTTTACTTGAATTTTGAAATTCATGTTGACCTGTTCACTGAAAACTTAAAGGATACAAAATGGTAATGACAGCAGAGCATGGCCTTTTCTCTTATTGTGGTTCTTGATTCTTCTAATTTAGGAAAAGCTTTATGTAAGGAAATCAAAGAACTCATTCACTTAACACAAACTTACAAACTCTCTTTAACAGTTTCCAAAACTCATCCCAAACTTTATACCATTTTTTGTTACTACTGAGACTGTGTCTACGTTAGAATTCCTGGTACCTACGGCTTTGTTTTCCCATGAGTTCTCTGTGGTCAGAGAAGGAGAATTATGAACATAGTGTTTATCAGCAGGAGAACTAGGCCACTGCATATGGCTGTCATCTGCTCTAGGTTTTGGTGACCACATATTTCAAAATATATTGCAATCATATGATGATTTCCACCCCATCTGACAAGTCATCCAAGGAACTTTGGTTACATGCCTTATCTCATGTTTCATGAGGTTTTCCTGGTTATTACTCCATATTCAAGTTGAGTTAGGCAAAGGCGTCAACAGGTCAAATAACTGAGTTAGTTCATGCAGTGAGCCTTAACCTTAAACTGCATCCTGTAACTTCCTTTTGGAGAGGGCTCTGTCCTAAGGATCAAGAGCCTCTACCTTGGTTTCATGAAATGATGGTGCCACACTTTAGAATATATACATTTTTCTAATTTCATTTGCCTAAGATGCCATTAAAAAAAATTAAACCTTTGTATTCTTTGCATGCTGATCTTAGGATCCAATCTCTTATTCTGGGAATCTCAATAGATTACTTTCTGCTGAAATTTTCTGATTTGTAGAATGTAACCAACCATACCATCTCTTCTCTACCTCTTCCAGATGCTATTCAGCCAAGTGAGATGAGATCTGTGGCAATGCTTTGAACCCACAATGGGAACAGTGTAAATCTGAGATGTTGCTTCTATTATTACCAATACTACTATTAAGTTATTGACAGAATGGGGAGCATGATATAGGATGCAAAAGAACCTGGATGAATGCCTGCCCCAACAAATACCAGCTATGAGGTGCTGGGCAAGGCCTTTAACATCTCTTATCAGTTTCCTGACCAGAAAACTAAAGATCATACTCCCCACCTTTCTACCTGCCAGGGTTCTTGTGAGCATCAAGTGAAGTAAGATATGTGGACACATTTCACAAAAGGGCCAAAATGGCAAACACTGATTGGAATATAATCACTATTATAAAAACAGCATCTGAACCTTCTCCTTTCTTCCAGTTTCAAACCACTTGAAAGAGCTGGAGGAGAGGTAAAGCTAGAGTCATGAGACTAGACCAAAAATTCACGGGCTGCTCATGACAGCATTGTAACTGTGTAACTAAACAGATTCCTAAGCAGGAACTGAGTAGAAGCTTATCATAATTCACACTCATGGATGCTCCAATGGCACTTGACTCATGGGATTTACAGAGAAAACGTAGCAATCTAAACCATAAGCAATTAAATTTAGTTTAAATCCATGTATGTGTGCATATGTATGTATGTATCTTGCCAATGCTTTTAACTTCTTAACAGGGTTCTAAAATATTAAAAATCCATGTGACCTTTTTCTTTCTGAGGAAAATAAAACGAGATCAAATATGCATATGGCCAAGAATAGAAGACTTCCCACCAAAAAAGATAGTATATTGGAAGATGTAATTCTACAAAGTCAGAGACACTAGCTGAAATCAATGATGAAGATAAAATATTAACTCCTTTAACCTTGTCTATGTCAAATCATCCCTAAGTTATTTTCTACAATAAGATAATCAGACAAAGGTAGAAGAGTTTTTGGAGATTTTCTTTCTCATTCTCATCTGAAAATGTTCAGTTCAACAACCTAGAAAAAGGATTCTGGTTTTTGTAAACACATTTTTCCTCCCAAGATGACTATGCATCCAGCCCATCAGAAATCCAGAATAAGTTAAAATGAATGCCTGGAAATATTTTCAAATGAACATCTCCCACTGAGATGTGAAATCCCCTCACCCCCCATTAACAGTCTATAAAAACATGAAGAATATCTGCTCAGGCTCTGAATCAAGACACCAATCTTCCCCAAAGACAACTACTTCTACCCAAACAACTAACTGGTCCTCCCTTCCTTCTTGTCAGCACTGCTTGCTGAGAGAGGCCGTGTTTGGTCTCTTAATCAGACCTTGCTGACGGGCTGACATCACTGCAAACGTTTTCACTTACTCTCTGGCAACACTTAAATCCTTGCCAAAGGCCAGTCAGTTAAGTCAGAAAGCATTGTTAGTGTGAGGCTGGGGGAGTGGGAGTGTGACTGTCAGCTAGCAATCTGTGGTGATGACAGGAGGGAAATCTAGGAGCTGAAACCATTTTAAAGGTCACTCTGTGGGCAGAACAAAAGACCTCTAATTTAGAAAAGGAAACAGAACTCTGGGACTTGGAAGCACCAGGACACTGCTATTTGAGCACTCTGAAAATTCATTATCCACTCCCTCCCTGATTGTAAAGACTACTTTACAACCCAATACAGCTTAAACCAACAACTATTTGCTTTAGCAGCAGTATAAAATAATTTTGTAAAATAGAAATGCTAAATAATGTACTAGTGGGTTCAACTGCCTGTTTTTTAATTTTATTTTTAATTGAGGTAACATTGATGTTAATGATAATTACGTAAGTGTCCTGGGTACAACATTATATTTCACTTCTGTATACACTATAGCATGCCCACCACCAAAAATTTAGTTCCCGTCACCATAGAGTTGATCCCCTCTACCCATTTCATCTTCCCCCCATCCCTTCCCTTCTGGTAAAACCACTATTCTGTTTTCTGTGTCTACATGTTTGTTTTTGTTTGGATTGGTTTCTTCATTTATTTTCTTTGTTTGTTTTTTATATTCCACATATGAGTGAGATCATACAGTATTTGTCTTTCTCTGTCTGACTTACTTCACTTAGCCTAATACCTTCAAGGTCCATCTGTGTTGTTGCAAATGGCAATAATTCATCTTTTTAAATGACTGAGTAGTATCCCATTGAATTATATATCACATCTTCTTTATTTTAAAAAAATGTTTTTCTTTAGTATTTTCTTTCTCCTTACCCTTCATTTAAAAAATATTTTCAATTTGAATTGAATTTGAATTGAAATTCAATTTGAATTGCTAAATAGTTTAAAATTCTTAGCATAGCTTTCCATGAAAAGCTGTTACATATACTTTATGACTAAAATTTTAAGAGTATAATATACTAAAGTATTGATAAATGATCTTTAAAAGGAACACAGATCATCAGAGAATAGTAATAGTAGGCCCATGCCTGGACTGAGATCATCTCTTTTTTTGCGGTACGCGGGCAGGCCTCTCGCTGTTGTGGCCTCTCCCCGTTGCGGAGCACAGGCTCCGGACGCGCAGGCTCAGCGGCCATGGCTCACGGGCCCAGCCGCTCTGCGGACTGTGGGATCTTCCCAGACCAGGGCACGAACCCGTTTCCCCTGCATCGGCAGGCGGACTGTCAACCACTGCGCCACCAGGGAAGCCCGAGATCATCTCTTTTCTGTCTTTCTAAAACTGGAGAAAGCTTGGGAGAAGACAATGGCTTCAGTCTATTGAACACCGTATTCTGGACCTGGGTCCATCACTTATAAGATTTGCCAGATGGATTTGCTATAGTTTCATTCTCCAAACTCTCACCTGCTATTTTTTTTCTTTTCTTGTTTTCCTTTTTTCCTAACTAAAGAGGACGTTTGTTCTGCCATCGTTAAGAAGCCCAGGCAGGCCAGGGCTGAACTCCACAGTGTGGGAGCAAGACTGTCTGATTTCCTTCTCATCGCCACTTAAAAACAAGGGAGCAGGGATGTAATGAACATCATGGCAACTACAGCTAACAAGACTGTACTGTACCCTTGAAAGCTGCTAGGAGAGTAGACCTTAATGTTCTCACCGCACACAAAAGTGGTAATTACGTGAGGTGATGGGTGTGTTAACTAGCCCTACTGTGGTGATTATTTTGCAATAGATGCATGTATCACACCATCATGTTGTGCACCTTAAACTTACATAAAGTTATATGCCAATTATACCTCAATAAAGCTGGAAACAAAAGAAAACAAAACAAGGGAGCACTCAAGGGAGGTCCAGTAGGTACCAGGAAGGGCCTCTTTGGAAAAGTAAAAAGGAGAGGAGAGAAGGTACTCGAGGCACCAGGAAACTCATCACAGAAAGCACACTGCACATCTGGCACCCACCAAAGATCAAATTCATTTGGGTAAACCAAGCTTGCAAACCCAGTCAATAACCAGTGATCTATACATAACTGATTTATACTGTGGATTATCTGCTTAGGGCTCTGGGGTACGGTCTGTAATTATTCATCTGAGTAAAAATTCTGCATTCTTTAAGTGGCAGTGAGTCCTCCACTGGATCTGTTGTCAGATAAGAGGGACCAGCCCGAGGATCCAGGGACCGGTGATGCCAAGAATCACCTGCTCCACTCCAACTTGGCAACACTGGGTAGATGAGTGGGTTTCTGTTGGATGAGAAGTCGGGTTGAAAGGAGAGAGAAAAAGTAGCAGCAACTACTGGGCCTTGTGAAGTTGGAACTTGATTTAGGTGGTGAGGCTGCTGATTGCTCAAATAACAATTCCTGGTAGTGGGAAGAGTTATCTCCTCCACTGTCTCTTCAAATCCAATGCTTGCCCTCACTTCCATGTGAGAGTGAGAGACAGTTTCCAGACACTACTTTACTTAGGGAGGTTTTCTATAAGAGCAGGTCTTTCTATTTACAGAGGTTGCTTTAAAATTACCTGGCCCTTTTCGACTAGGTAAACCACTTTTTCAAAGACAGACCCATCTAGACACCAAATTAAGCTAAAGATCTTGGAGTGAGTCCACCTGTAAAAAGAAAAATGTCCAAATCTTACCAAGTTGTTGATTTTTGAGTCGTAGATGCCCCGCTTCATTTTCTGTGTCACAAGCCACTCATTCCCCTTCTTAATGAAAACAAGAGGGAGTGATTATACCTCCTGGGGCTGTGCCATTTATGCCGTCTGAAAGGCACTTAAACGAGTGGCACATTATCTCACACATCTGGAGTTTACCAAATTAGCCAATTACGCTGGAGCTCATAAAACGAGGCCTTAAATGTCATTTAACTAGAAAATATTATAATCACCAAGTGGTCTGATTGTAAGATGATACTTGGGGCAGCATCAGTGGTTACAGAAAACAAATCGTGAAACAAAACACAGTTCAAATGCCCCCCAAATGCAACCACATATTTTCTACAGTAATACTTTCTGAAGAATACCATATTTCTGAAGGCACCAGCAATCAACATGTTTCTCATTTGAAACTAAGTTTAATCTGACCTCCTGTTTCCTAGTTATTTGCCTTGGGCAAACCAATGCCCAAGAATTTTCCTCATAAGAAAACTAAAGAACAAGCAGGATGAGAGCAGACTGATGGAAAATCATGAATTCATCAGAGATATGGAGCTCTCTGCAAGAGATGGAACAATGGTTGGATTAAGAGTCTGGAGTTGTCAGAGGTTTGTGGTGCTGCCTCAGAATCGACAGGATTTGGTTGACTAACCATATACTGGTCTCCCATACTTTACTTGAAGGAAGAGATAAAAGCTGCTTTAAATTGGTATGTGATTTGAGGGTAGGAATACCAAAGGTTTTCGAATAGCTATTTAAAAATTAGAGGTTTACAGCCACTACTTCCACATTGTCTTCTTTTCATGTAATAAACAACAAAATTTGGTGTTTAATGAAAGGTGATACAGTGTAATGGAAAAACCATGGTATATGTCACTAATACCTGTCTGACTTTGGGGAAGTTGTTTAACTTCTCTGATCATCCGTTACCTCACACAAAATACAGACATACATAATGATGCTGAGCTATGTTGAAACTAGTGCTGTGCTGAAATGAAAAAGTCCCTAGCACAGTGCCTGGCACACTGAAGAAAATAAATATGAGTTTCATATCTTTCTTTACCTATGTCACCAGAATATCTTAAGTTCTGTTTAACTCTTTTTTTCTCTTCATTTCAGAAAGAATGGCCACTAGATGTTTTCAGAGAACGAAGAGTGAGGAGGTGGGCAGTCCTGATTTTATTTTAGCATAATTTATAATACCCTCACCCATCTGTGAACATCTCAATCACTCTCTTTAAAGGCATGATAAGTACAAAAGAGACTAGAAGAACTCTCAGGAGATACTGTGAAACAAAGGAAATTAGGTGTGATGCATGAATGCATGGTTAATAGAGATACCAGCTGCTATTTGCCAGGGGAGTTTACAAAATGAAGCTTACTGGTTTTGAAGGCACCTAGTCAACTAGGCTAAATCTTCATGTCTTCTGGCCTCATGATTATAGTAGATGGACCTGTTAGTGTATTTTGTCAAACCAGAGAAAGATGAAGAATCATGGTGACGATGGAGGTACTCTCAACAGTGACAAATTCCTTCCCTGTCAGTTTTCTGCAATGACGACCTTTTTGGTAAAAGCTAAGTAAATATGACAATTCCACATAACAGAAATCCTTACTCAGAATGTGGAAGGCCTAGTTTTAAAAACTTAAGTTAATTTCACCTCTGTAAAGCTGGGTTGAAAAACTATGTCCTTAATAACAGCACAATGTATCTATGCTTTTAAAAAGAAAAAAAAATCTTAGAAGCAGTAAAGGGATTCAGACCCATGTAACTGAGCTCTTGTCTCTTAGAAATGTGAATTCTGGGCTGAGAGGTGGGGAATTGCATCTCTAAGAATGGTGAAAATACCACTTCACTTTCTTACAGTGGGGAAATGGGAGCTCTGTGCAGATTCTAAGTGTATTAACAGACTTTAATGTTTTTAAACAACAGAAAAGGACTAGCTTTCAAAACCTTTAACTTGCGGGGCTGGGGGAATTAGATAAGAAGAACCAGGAGAGATGAGCTCTCTTAATTGTTAATAGTCAAACTTACTAGCACTATCCTCCCTGCAGGCCACACAGCAAACTGGCCTCTACGCACCTGAGTGAAAAACCATCTTTGAAAGCAGAGTATACTCTAAAAGCTAACAAAGAAAATCAAAAGGAACTGTTTTGCTAGGAAAAAAATTCAACACAGCATGTGTTTAAAGGTTTTTTTTCCTTTTTTCTTCCTCTTTTTTTTTTTTTTTTTAAACTTAAGGCTATGAAATGCTCTTGCTCTGTATCAGAAATAACAGGCAGCTTTTTCTTTTGTATTTTTACAAATATTTCCATCTTTAAGACTGGAGCTTTCAGACTTTTGCTAACAACATGTCCAGATCTAAAGGCATTACAGAAAGAATGTCAATTTGCTTTAGAAGCAATTAAACATACAGTCGAGGAAAAGGCCAATTTTACTATGCAGGGACCACACATACTGTATGTTTGTTACATTACTTGATATCAAAGCAGAAACATCAAATTCTTCCTAAAACACACTTGAAATGAAGAGTCTGGCTAAGGAACTCCCACATCCAATTCAGAGATATCTGTTACAGTTTACAGAACTTGGCAATGCTGACACTTTTGTTTTACTGGAAAGAGATAATTTATTGACTATATAATACACTATGGTTTCTTTAATTTTATATATATGTACTGGGTAAAATGAACATGATTTTGATTCCAACTGCCATAAATGTGGGCATATTATCAATGACACTTAGGTACCACATCACCAGAGGAATATCAAGAGTTTGCTGATTCTGTGTCACTAGATGACCTCAAAATATTTAATCAGCCTTAAGGATCATTATCATAGCTTCAGAGGGAGTGGTCTATAGCAAGACTTATCATCTTTCTTTTTCATTTTGCATCATCATGATGTTGGTGTGATGACTTTCATTCATTTGTTCAACATGCATTTACTGAGTATCTCTACTCAGTGCCAAACACAGGGATAGGGAAAACAGAGGGAAATGAGACGTGCACCTCAGGGAAATGTATTCTTGGGGTGGGAGAGGGGAGACAGACAGAAAACAAGCTCAATAAATCGGTGGTGTATGCTATATAACAGATCTGTGCACAGGGAATGAGCCTGAAGGAGAAGCAAGGGCTGTCCTAGGAAGGGCTCTGTACACCTGATAAAGAATTTAGACTTTACACTGCAGGCCACATTTTTACATATTCCTGAAACACTCTAAAGATAAAATAATTAAAACAGTATTATACTGGCATAGAGATAAATTAATGAAACAGAATAGGAAATAGAGAAACAGAATAGAAAATTTAGCTGATATATATGTGGAAGTTTAATATACAAAAAAGCTAGCATTTCCAATTAGTGAGTAAGGAATGGATTTTTTGACCAGTGGTGTTTGGACAACTGAATAACCATTTGAAAATAAAATTTAATTCCTATATGCCATACTGCACATTAAAAAAAGAAATCACAGATGGATTAAAGATTCATATGTAAATGTTTATAATCTTGGGGTTAGAGTCTGTCCTTCTTTTTTAATGTGTCATCAAGGTCAGATATCACAAAGGAAAAGATAGATATAATCACAAAATCACAATGTTCAAAACTCACAAACTTCTGAAAGGTGTAAGACACTATAGTTGTAAGACAACTGACAAGTTGGGGAAAATATTTGTAATTTATGTAATAGTTAAAGGATTAGTACCTATAATATATACAGAACTCCTATAAATTAATTAAAAAATCTAACCTAAGAGAAATGGGCGAGAGACACAAAATAAGCAATTCATGAAAGAAACAATACCTAATGATATAAAAGTATGCTCAACCCCAGTTACAATCAAAGGAATACTATTAAGACACTTTTATTTTTCACCTATTAGATTATAAACAGGAGATGCATGTGAGTGACAGATATATCAAATAATGATTGATAATGTCCAGTGTTTGAGAGGGTGTGGAGAAGTGAGAACTCTCAAATACTAAGGATATAAAAGTCAGTACATACTTTTTGGAAGATAATTTGGCAACATCTATGATATAAAATGTGCATATCATTTGATCTGATAAGTCCATTGCTAGCAACTTTTAAAAATAGAAATATATATATATATACACACAAACACATAAATGCGAAAAAATAGTATGAGAATATATACTGTACTATTGTTTATAATAGTGAAAATATGGAAACAACCTAATGGGCCACCAAAGGGATTAATTTAATAAACTGCAGTATGTAGATAAATAAATTACTATGCTGTTGTTAAAAAGAATCTATTGGCATGGAACGACATCAATGACATATGTTTAATTAGCAAAATAGTAGCCCCAGTATAATCTGCTAAGAGAGGTAGTGAACTACAGAGGTTAGGAGCATGGGCTTTGGGGTCAAGCTCACTGGATTTCAGTCCCAGCTTCAAGATTTACCAGATATGTGAAAATTACTAACTTTTCTGAGTCTTGGTTTCTTCATCTGTCCAACTGGAATGGATCCTAACAGAACCTACCTCAAAGAGTTATATGGAGAATTCCTAGTACATAGTAGAGGCTAAACATGCACTAGTTGTTATTATTACTGTTATCTTTTTGGTATAATTATTATTTTCAACCAATTCTCCTATGAAAACAACTTCAAAAAGCACATCTAATATCCTTTGGAAAATTATGCTCGATAGAGGCTTTAACTGAATCTATACATCAAAGACAATTTTAGTTTATGTAACAAAAATATTCTATTTATCTGATCATCTAATAGATAGGTTGATGAACTTGACACGTCAAGTTTTGATAAAGATATGTTTTGATTGAATATTCACAAACCAGAATGCAAACAAGGAACACATTTGGGCGCTATATTTAAGAATCAAAATAAAGAACTATCACATTTAGATATCCCCAGTTATAAGAACTTTAAAAAGCCTCAATAGCACAAAATAAAAACTGTCCTCTAGTCATCGAACTATTATTAATAAAGGATATTATTAACATACTTTTTGTGGTAGTTTCTATCATATACATATTTAATTTTCAACCGTATTATCAGGAAAAACACACACACAAATAGGAAGACACCGTTTTAAATATTTTTCCCTACTAAGACTAGGAAAAGAAATCATTCAAAATGAGAAAACATGTTATGTAGTAATATATTAAAATGCCCACATCAACATAGAGACTATATATAAAGAACCATACATACCCTTCTGTGCGGAAAATCATTCGAAAGCTGTCTCCTAAGCTTTTGTAACTGTTTGGATCAGTTGCACATCTCTGAATCTGGAACCTAGAAACAAAGTCAAACAAACAAAAAAAATCCAAGTTAAGGATTTTGCCAAATGGCTTTTCTCATTTTTCAAAGTCTTAGGAGACTCAGCCTTTTCAGATTAATCTAAAATATTCTGGGTTTTGCCACAGATTTTACTGATTTATTTGTCTTGTATAATCTTTACCTTATTTTTGTAGCCTTTAAAATTATGATATTTCTCTGTACTTTAACAGAACTGCAGAAAGAGTTTTTTTCATCTGTTTCTTAGCAGGCAGATGCACCCTGAGGCATTTATGCTTTTTTCTCTTGCGAAAAGCACACACAGATGTCATAGATTGTTTTAATGCATAATTCAGAAATCTGAAGATGCATATGAAACAAATAAGTAGCTCTATTTCTTATCTTAATTAGTGCTCTTTGATGGTAATTTAATACAAAGTTTAAAAATACAGAGCAGCTAATATGGCCTAACTTTGATCCTGATGATGAATTTGGAATTCATTCTGGCAGACAGGAGCTTGCGTTTAGAGCAAGAATTCAGGTTGTACCGTGATACAATTTATTATCAGTACTTCATGATAGAGCAGAGTTGGTCACTAGGGGTAGTTCAGGTTACCTGGACCTTCACAGAAGCACAGTGCTCTGCATGTAGTTTGTGCGCAATAAAAATGTATCCCACTTTAGAAAGCCAAATTCTTTTTTTTTTCTTCTTCTTTTTTGGTATGATCATGAATCTCAGAACTCTAACCTTCAAAATGTGGAAGTTCCCAGTATGAGGATCTTACGTATTTTGTATCTTACCCTGGGGTTTGTTTCTAATGAGATTTATGACAAGTATTGTCATTTCCCTACACCTCAGTTCTCCATTTTCGGTTTTCTTTAGGTTGCCTACTCCTTGGGGTTAACCTTCTTGTCCCAATTCTAAGTTAAGCCCCTTCTTCCTTCTGTACTTCCCTCCACAGTTTTAGCAAGGCTTTTAAAATAGAAATTCTCAGAAACACCTCTAATATTGTCTACTCTAAGATGCTTTCCTCAGATTGTTAGATTTATGACATGAACATAACTTCTAATTCTGAGAATGATTTATTTTATAGTTCTAGGCCCCAGGGAATTATGCTGAAAACTAACACATATATCACAGAGAAGTGTGAATATTTTGCTTTGATTGAAGTGATTGGGCATATGAACAGAGTAAGAAGACTGTAAGACTGGAAAGTGAGGCTGGATTACATTTGACTTTGTAAAGTGGAGAGGTGCTGAACGTGATTGTGCAGGAGAGTAGCCATCCTGAGATGAAGGAGTTGATTCTTCCAGTAGAGTACTTGAAATATACAAATTCCTAATAAAATATTTATTGTCTGATTGGGTGGATTAGAATGGGAGTATGGAGGGCAGAATAATGATGAAGGCAATTATGATAGTCTGGGTGAAGATAATGATGCCAGAATATGAATGGAGGAAACAGAAATGTAGTAAAAGAGGTGTGCTTGCTGCGTGATCGTTTTTCTCTTTAAATCAATGGGTGTTTTTAATGATACATTCAACATGATCCTCTCTTGATCCTCATCAACCCAGCAAGTAATATTCCACTGCCCTAGACTTACTATTGCCAAAGTTTAAAACGTCATAAATATTCATAATGTTTTTGCTTGTCAAACTTACATCTCTATTGGCATGATCATTTTTAGGAGGTTAGTTTCTAGGCAAGAACTATATCCCTAAAATTTAAATTGCATGGAGCTTATCAGAAGATCACGAAGCATTACAACTAACTCATTTAAACTGTTCTGGATCCAGAGGTGCATTTGGTGTGTGTATAACCACTGGCCTAGAAGACTCAGTAAGCAGTTCTGTCTAGAATCGAGAACATGATTTGATGGTCAGGTAGGTGGACCATTTGGTATTTCTGGACTACTGTATGTAGATGAGATAATCTGGGACTTGGGATACAAATGAATTAACTAATGCTAAACACAAAATAGTACAATGGAATAACTACAGGTAAGTTTATACAATAAATAATTTTGGAACATAGAGAGCGATTTCCAAAATACGACTTTGATTCTAATTCAAAAAAGAATCTCCATCTCTGCATTTGCATATTTGTAACCTACATTCATTGTTGAGTATGAAAAATTTCTTATGTCTAAATTTCAAGAGAATAACTTAAAATAGTTTTTTATATTATAAAAACATTACATGCTTATAGATTTTTCTCATAATATCTGTAATAATTTTCATTAAGTTCATTTCCCTCTGTCAAATTCCTTTCTGGATGCTTTTCTCCCAAATTACCAAGTATTTTAAAAATATTTGCATATGAAATAAGATGCTATAGATTTTACAAAAACCCAGGGCATTATCCCCACTCTCAAGAAACACAATAAATAAATGAGAAAAAAAATTTTACAATAAAAGGGAAAATATCCAAAATGTCAAGTAGCATCAGCACAAGTTGCCCAGGTGTTCATCAGAGGGAGCAATTACTGCTTTCTGCAGAGGATCAGGAAGGATCTCAGGAAGGAGAAGGGATTTAAGCTGGTCCTATAGGATTCAGAGAGGCAAAAAGAGTAAGCCAGGAGGAAGCATTTCAGGTGGGGAATTGAGAGAGGGAAAGATGTCCTTTTAATAGAAGTGAAAGGAAAGATCTCCCACCATGACAACCTCCAGTGTTTCGTTCAGGATGGATGTTACAGCACCCTGCTGGTGGCATTCAGCTGCTCAGGGTGGATGGAGACCTGAGCGGGTTAGAGAAGGGTGTTTATGAGATAAAGTCAATGACCAATATAGAGCGTTTGGCCTTTCCCTGCTCCTCAGCGGAGCATTTCAGATAACTCTGTGGCCATCTCACAGTCATGTGACCCGGTCCTAGAAGAACTGTGAGTCACCAGAGGGACCAAAACAAGTGAATCCTAATGGCAAGAAAATTGACCTTAGCTCCTCTTTTATTGATGGGGTTAGAGACATCAGTTTTGTCTATGGTGTCTGCATGTTTCAGTAATACCAAGGTGGGTCCTCTGTCAGCTTACACAAAAATGAATACGGAGTACAATTACTTCTTAATTAACTAGTTATCTAACTTGGCTATTGGAAGTCTAGGCACTTCACTCATTAGTTGCAATTTCTTTCTTTTTTCAGAATCCAAAGGATGATAATATTTCCAATCCACTATTCTCAGTTAATGAGTTCTTGAATACTTACTATGTATTAGGTACTCCACTATTTGGGGCATTATGAAGAAATAAGATATAATCCTGCCCTTTAGAAGCTTATAGTTATGTGAAGGAGATGTACAAATAGATGATTACCATATGCAAGGAATAATGTTTAGGAATAGTATTTCAGAGTATCACATGTCAGCCAATGGGTTTTACTGGCACTGAATAAACACTAGTATTACTTTTACTGGAGATGATCTTATCTATGGCTGACAGAAAATAGTGTCAATATTATGTAGTGACATTAGAGGGAAGGGGGAAAATGGGAAGGATATATTTGGGCTAAATATCTGTGATTAAACTTTACCCTCCCACTTTAAAACAGGCAGCAAGGACAGTCAGTGGAATCTTTGAGGAGTGTTCCATTTAGAAGCTGACTGTCTGATGAGTGATGCTGTGTTCATTACAAACAAGGGCGGCAACATCAAATAGCATCACACAAGGAGAGTCCACAAGCCGTGTTGCAGAGCAATGCAAAAGGATGGGCAGGCATGGTACATACTAATTCCTCTGTAAAGCCTCCCACCATTCCTTACTATCCGAAAGCAGCTAGAGGTCCCACTAAACAGGCTAAGGCAAGTACAGCTGTCTCTTCTACCGCACATCTCACTTACGGAGTGTCTGCACTCTGCAGAGAAAGTCCATGCTGTATTTAGTTCCACTACACATGACTTATTCTGATCACAGAGTTATCAGTTCTTCTAAGGAATCTGTTTCAAGTTGATATAATTACAGTGCATTTTGGTCAATCATGTAAAACAGCAATTTCCTTCTTCATCTCCATTACATTTCAGCAACTTAAAAGGTTTCTCTCGAATTGAGGCTTTACATCAGCATTTTCCAAGCTGCGTTCTGTGCTAACAAATTCTCTCTATGCTCAAGGAGACAATTTTCCAGTTACGTAATAGAACTCTTTGTAAAATTACAAAGGCAAAGCCACAATACTCTAAATACAATCAAGATATCTAGAAGAAAAGATTGGACTTTCCCATTGTCCTAATAAAAGCAGTTTAGCCACATCTGGAATCTCCATCTGAGGAACTTCTTTTATTAAAATGAAAACTTGCTGCCAAATGGGCAAATTGGACAATGGAGTAATACTTAAGAAATATTCAGTGCCTAATATCAGGTCAGAAAGAAACACAGGGAAAGGAGTGTGGCTCAAACCCTACGCTCCATTGCCCAGCAGCCAGTGGTCACATCTGCCATGGAGCCAGGGATCCTGGTACTAAACACTCTTAAAATTGGGAGGGAACAGCCCTACCATTCACCACACCATAAATATGAAGCAAGTTATTGCGGTTACGACAGGGCAAGGCAGAGGTGCTCAATGTTCATGAGCAAATGTGCAAGCATATTTTTAAAAGCAAAAGAATGTTCTCACTCACTGAAATATTTTTCTTTAAACTGGTCAAGAACCATTACTGCACTATTTCCTCCGACTTGATTGTGTGCTTAGTCAGTGATACCAAAGTCTGTTGTTGACTCTTAGCACTGTTAGAAATGTCACTTTAGGCATTCAGCTTGTCTGAGCACTTCCTAAGATATCATAAGAATGACACGTGTTGAGAAATACAATGACTTTATTACTGCCTTAAAAGCTGTAGAATGAGGTTGTTTGAAAATTCCTAAATCTCACATTTATGCAATGCCTTTATTTTCCAAAGTAAATTTTACATCTATCATCTTCATCTACTGTTGGCTGATGGAGTCTATACTGGGAAGTGGAGGCTTTAGGGCACACACATACTCACATGCACGTATGTATACATGTATATGTATATGTATATGTAATCTATATATTTATATGAAGGGCAGTAATTGAGTTGCAAAGAGTCCGATTGGGGTAAGTGATAAGATTTGTCCTGAAGCTATATTTGCATAGCACATGCTCTGCTTTTTAGTTGGATCATATGATTATTTGCGGCGCTTTAGGGTTAGGAACTGATGGAGATTTGGGAATAGGGGCAAAAGCCATCCTAACCCATCCCTTTGGCATTGCCACCAATCCTAAGCAAAGCAGTGAGATAGGTGGGTTTTATTTCTAGCATCATCTCCAATCATTTCCAGTCCAAGAGTATTCTCATGCTCTCTCTTACCTTCTCCTATTCAACCCTGCTCTCAGAAAAGCATTCACACCAATCATTTATCCTTATCGTGGCTTTTAATTTGATGTGCTGTCTTCCAGAACTTGTCCCCTGTTAAAGGGATTTCAGCTCTCAAGGAGGTGGCACGAAGGTCTGGTTTTGTTTAGGGTGGGGATGCAGGGGTACCTTTACCACCAGAGACAGCCCTCAGTGGTTCTTTTTTTCCTGAGTGGAATTTTATGCTACCATAATGCACTGCTACATAAAAATTACACCTTTGTGTCAAAGGAGGTGAGGCACTTGGGAAACTGAGACACTGCGTAGGAGCCACCAGTTTCAGCTCCAGTGCTGTCACCGATAAATAGTGTAGACTGGTGAGAACTGTAATTTAACCCCTCTTTGCCTTTCTCCTCAGTGGTAAAATGGCACCACAGACATTAGAGGACACTTTGATTTTGAAGGGACGGTGACACACTGACTTAATATTTGAGTTTGTTAGCCATAACAAATGTCTCTTCTCTAGAAGAGACATTTCATTGTGTTTTGTAAAGCTCCAAATTCCATATTTTATAAGGTTGGGAGACCGTTGATAAAAATTGTACACTGACAATAAGTGGTGATGAGCCTAATGAAACTCCCTGCAGAGATCTTTGTAAATGTACTATGAACAAAGATTATTAGTAATTACCAGAATGTTACACGTGCTTCTTAATAAACACTTAAGAAACCCACCAATGAATCAGAGATTAACAGACTAAAGGTTTGCAATTACAGAACACATTAAAAGGATAACTGTAGGAAGATTAAATAACGATTTTAATTCACTGTAATTAGCCTGTCTTACTGAAATAAGATGTTGCTCCTACAGAGTATTTTTGCTTGCTTACTTGTTCGTTGAGCATGGGCAAAGTCATTGAACATGCAAAGACATGTTTGAGCCTTTGAAATTTAGGTGTACATGCCTACGTTACAAACTTTGGGAAAAGGCCCTAGAAAGCACAACTTTAGAAAAATGCCCATCATGTATATTTGTTTCTTGTACTCTGAAAAATCACCTATACTGAGGCTGCCCCAAGAGAAGAAATACCCCCTTCCCATGAAAGGCTAACCACTGAACTGAAGGGGGAAGGAGCCTTTGCATTTGTCATCCTTGTAGAAAGACAGCATCGGATGGTAGGGAGTTGACACTACTGATTTGGGAGATGATTCTATCAGTTTTCTTTAGCAGGTGCTGGGGAGAAAGGTTTTCTCCTAACATTTCTCTATATCCATACCTTTCTTGTTCTAATTTTAAGTCCCTGGTGATTGTGAATGGTAATAAAAAAAAAAATCTTAGCTATGGGTATTTTGTTTTACTCCAGATTAAATATAACAAAAATCCATATAACGTTGCCTTAGCCATGATAAGCACAAGAGTCCTTTAATCATGTTGGAAAGGTGTGGTTTACAGTTCTAGATGCAGATTTCTGTCTCAACATTTCCTGAGATACCCATCTGCACAAGCGGCAAGGTTAAGAGTTCTGGAGACCCAACAATGAATAGACCACGAATGGAACAAACAGGTGGAGGGCAGGGAAATGTTAGTAATTAATTATAAAATAAGGCAGAACACAAGTATTAAATAGAGATTCTAGGAATTTAGTTTATCTGCAATCTAAGCATTGCCTTTGCTTGTTGGGTTCACAGTCTAGGCCTGGCATCAATTAACACCCTAAAATAATGTTAACAAATCCACAAGGGTCATAAGTTTGGCTCTGCCTCAGCAGTGATCACTGACTGAAGTTCAAAAGCTGTACTCACATATTTGGCTACTCATCAAATTATTCTGAAAATTCATGGAAGAGAAATATACTTTTCCTGATTGTTGCTGAGTCATTTCCCTAGGACAGAGTCTCTTTATAAAAGAAATAGGTACCCTTACCTGGTAAAAATTAAGATAAGATGCTCTTTGTCTGTTTAAAAGTCTGAATGTCTTTACTAGGAGTAGGTGGGCTGGGCTATGCTTTGGCTTAACGTTTATGATGTTGTAAAGAAGACCAATAAATTTCTCTATGTTATTATAGAACAGTTTATAATTTGAAGAAATATGTAACCTGGAGTGCTCAGTCAGCCTAGATAATTACTACAGATAAAGTAATAACATCTTGGCAAGGCCACAAAAGCAAGGGAAATCTTCTGTGCCATGTAATTTCGAACACATTTTTGAACAGAGCCTCAAAAATATTATCTCTCTGAACTATCAGATCAACCCAGATAGCCTGATTATACTTTTGGTAATTTCCTGTGATCCTAGACACATCTAATTGCAGTCTCATTTCACAAGCCAAGAAGATTTAAAACCTGATAGTCTGTGACTGTACATTTTACAGTTCACACTTTAACAGTACACTTAAATATCCTGTAAATGGTTCATCGTTTTGCTAACCACAAATTTTGTTACAATAAACATTTGCCTACTTGTCCCGAAAAGTGTGATGAAATAGATCTAGTTTTGTACATCTTAATACAATTATAAGACATATAGTATTCCTAGTATTTAGAACCTGGGTAAAATTTGACATTGTAAAATGAATCATGATAAGAGAGTTTATGCTACCATCTGGCACAAGTTCTTCCAGTTGTTTATATTACTTAAGGGATAATAACTAAGTACACTGACAATATAATTCTACAATTTATTTTAATGACGATATGCTAGTTAACAAGTCAGAGACAAATGATCATTAGATATAACAACCTAAATCTAATAATGTTAAACCACAAGCAATAAAACAGGTTAACTGACAGAGCTGTATGATTAAAATGTTCCAAGCATAAACTGGTCTCAATTAAACAAAAGCGTGACTAGAATGTCTTTCAGTCATTTTGCTTTGTAAAATACCAGTCATGTTATATAACTAAGCTTAATATCAGATTATAGTGCTGCCACTCTTTGAAAATACATATGTGTGTATGTATGCCTACATTTAATTAAAATTCACATTTAATGCCAACAAATGATCTCCTACCCCAATACACCCATCTACATTTTCCCAAGTACACTAACCTAGGCTGGGCATTAGAATGGTTGATTAGCATGAATCCAACTCATACTTGGGAAATGAGGGAAGGATGGATCACAGATTGGAAATAAAACCCATTACCAAGGTGATGAAAATAGAGAGGGCTAAATCAACTTCAGCAATCAAATATTAAAATAACCACAGTCATGACAACTATCATAGTTTTCCCATACTTCCAAAATAATCACAGTGTTTCAAAATTTAACCCCGCTAAAAAAAAGTTAGCTATGTTCTTTCTCTCTCTGATCCTCCCTTTCCTGCCCCCACCAACTTGGGTTCACAACTTTCCCTAACGTTCACCAATAGCACCTACTATCTCATGACAGAGGACCATACGGCATCATTCTTACCTGTTGAACCTCAGCTCATTGCTCTGGATGAGACTCAAATTCTTGGTTTCTTGTCTCCATAAAAGATTTCCAGAACAGGGGATTCAAAAGCAGTCAAAGCTACCTGAATCTTACTTGCCCTGGGAACTGAGCCACTTGACAAAAATTAATTATGCACTAGAGACCATCAGCCTGGGTCCCAGTGAGGGGGAATGTCAGGCAAGACAGAGTCTCTGGAGACCTAATGTATATAATCCATCTTATTTTAACTGATCAAATATGCCTATTTTATAGTTTATTTAGTACTGATAAGAAAGGATGCTTTTCAATAATGTCAAAGAAAGGAAGATGAAAAGAGTGGGTGGTTTCTTTGTATTCATAAACATAAATGCTTATTCTAGAAAGAAATCTGAAGAATGGAGATAATAAACTTGGCTATTAAGGAAGTAAACATGCTTATGCTTATCAGAGTTGAGGAAAATTTCAAGGGAAGTTTATTTTTTATTCCAAGATTGACCTCACATGTTACCAAGATTTGGGTGAGTTACTGAGAACACAGTTTTTAAAAGCATTTCATAGGTGGACAGGACCTGAAAATGACCCCAAAATGGTAATAATCCTGCTTATTTGTAAATCACTCTTAACTTAGATTGCATTTTTATATTTTTCATCTCATCTCAAGGTACCCCTTAGTTTAACAGTTCCTTCTATTTCTAGGGTTAAAATCACTTAAAAAAGAAAAAGTAGCAGCTTGGAGCTAGAAAGGCAGCAGACTGGAGGGAGTAGGTTTCCCTGAAGTCTCCCAGTTGTACTAGAAATTTGTCTCTCGAGTTCAGTGAAGGACCAGTAAAATCACTATTCTGAAGTCAAGTGTTTTCATTTGTTAAAAAGGGACTAATGTTACTTACACATAGCCAAAGGAACGGCGATTGTGTTCATTTAATTTGATCTCTCCCTGTCGGGGTATACACTATGGATGGAGAGAGATCTCTGCATGGGGAAGGTGGGCAGGACATCTTTGGTAGAAGAATTTAGATGAAATGTTTTTTGAAGAACAAAAGACATAATGTGATTCCTTTCAACTCTCTCATTGTAGACAGTTGGATTGATACATTCTGGACCAAAATACCACATTTCTGTATTTACCTAGCATCTATTCTGTGGGATTTATTTCTGAGAGGTTTTTTTTTTTTTTTTTCCCACATCTTTATTGGAGTATAATTGCTTTACAGTGTTGTGTTAGTTTCTGCTGTACAACAAAGTGAATCAGCTATATGTATACATATATCCCCATATTCCCTCCCTCTTGAGCCTCTCTCCCACCCTCCCTATCCCACCCCTTTGTGATAAGACCATAATAAAGCATCAAGCTCATCTCCCTGTGCTATGCAGCAGCTTCCCACTAGCCATCCATTGTACATTTGGTAGTGTATATACGTCAGTGTTACTCTCTCACTTCATCCCAGCTTCCCCTCCCACCCCGACCCCCACCCCGTGCCCTCAAGTCCGTTCTCTACATCTGTGTTATTCCATATTCCAGGTGTTTTAAGTGCCTACTGTGTGCCTGGGGAATACTGTCAAGGCCACCATCTAATAACTTTGTAAATTCTTTTGCTCGCTCTCTCTTTCTCTCAACTAAATACTTTTAATGATGACTATACCATTATGTCATGAACCCACACTCGAGACAGCCCCGGTGGGAGGGTGTGGTTTCATTATTATCATCAAATAACATGCTAAAAATAATTAAAAATCACTTAGGACACTGGCAACAGAAAAGATGCATGAATTATTCCCACCCAGGAGCAGGCCTAACTTGTCCACAGAACTTGTATAGGAATCTATGCTTTATTAATTAACTAAATGTTTAATAAAAGACAACTAATGTTTTTGGCTGAATTATAGATGGGTACTTTGGCAGGTAACAAAGCACTTCAAGACAGTTCAAGTCTTTTAATTTTATAAAATGCTCATCTAATTCCAACTAGCAGCTTTCACATAAATGTAACTTTGCATTTTAAAACAGTTAGTTTTTTAAATAATAGCTCTCTGTTCTACAATTTAAGATACAGATAATTTGATATCTTGGTTAACCTAGGCTCCCTAAAATCTTAAAGACTAAACATGACATTCATATAAAATGACACCCAAGGGAGAAACCTATAGTAAATACATGAGTTTAAAACCCCTCCTTCAAACATTTGCTAGGGTGAGCTCTGGTGGTCTCCAATGAAACTCCAATCACTCTCATTCATTTAATCATCATGAATTCTAAGTGTGAAGATTAGACTTAAACATTTGGAGTTTTAGTCCCTCCCTTCACAAGTAATATGTTAACACTGAGTATAAAAGAACAAAAGTGTTCTGAAACAGTGAAATTCACAGAGAATTCAAGCCAACTAGCATTTATGGAATACCTACTCTGTATGGGGTACTTGGGTGTGAGACTCTGCTTAACTTAGACACTGACCCTCTTACAGAAGTTTGCATTCTAATAGGACACAGACATGTAGCATTAAAACATTAACGATGGGAAGTCTTCTCAAATTTGTGGTATTCTTGTTTGCTTCCCTGAAGAGTACACAGGGAATGTGATACAGCATTTTTGAAGTGCCTGGAGTTGGCGGGGACACTCGGACTAGGAACTATTCTCCTGTGCTGTTACACAGTGATCTCATCAGGCCTTGCAAGGCGTGGGCGGGCCAGTCCCTGCACTGATGACCCCACAGTGCTTTTCTAGCTCTTGGTTTCCCCAACATGGTTTTGTTCGATCTTTTCTTGCTAGGCAATGAGCTGTCATATCTCGCCCATCAGTGTGTCTGCTCCTAAGCACTCTCCCTGCTTTTCTCTCCTTCTCCCATTTTTTCCTCTCCTGCGCTCCTCCCATGACCTTTAACTCATCACTTACACCCGGCAGTGAACTAAAGACCAGATAACCCAGCTTGGTCATGACCCTTAGTAGGGACTGGTGGGGCCAGACTATGAGTCAGGTCCATGAACAGCAGAGCCTTCCCTGCATACCATGCAATTTGGCTGTCCAGAGACCATTTTTGCATGTGTTCTGTTTCTCAGCTCTGCGCTAGAGCTGAGCTTCTGAGATAAGTGGCCTCTGGCTGAGTTTGAACTTTCCTTGAAAATGGGTCATCCTGAGAGGAGGAAGGGGCAGGCAGCCTCCAATGTCTTTTGGTATTCTCTCCCCTGATACCGTGGTCACGGTGAGGTAGAGCACCTCAGGCAGGTACAGTCTCTCCTCCTGGTGGGGGGATGGCCCTGCTGCCATGTGCCTATCTCTCTGGGATTCCTTCACTTTGAGGGCTTCATAAGGAGTCCTATTGCTCCTGGAAGCCAAACAAGAACTAATATAAAAAATATATATATATCTATATATATGTGTATATATATATATAAATAAAAAATAAAAAAAGAACTAATATAACATGATGAGGATGATGAGGACACATAGCACAGCTGACCCCAGCCATAATGATCCCTTCTTCATTCTGTTCCCCTCTTTATTTTGTAGATTTAGTTTCTATTTGTTTCTTGAAATAAAATGCCCTTCTTTTATTTTTGTGTTTGATTTCCACTTCTGCATTATGGACTAGTGGTAAGTGTCTGTTATTTAGATTCTCACAGATGCATGTTTAGTTTGAAAACTTTGAGAAAATATGAAAACTTCTTTTGAAAAATGTATATATTTTCAGAAATCTGGCCAAATCACTGTGGCTTTCTGTTGGCTCTGGTGGTACTACACTAGCCCTTTTGGAGGGGGAAAGAAAGAAAGGAAGGGAGGGAGGCAGGGAGGGAGGGAGGGGGGAGGAAAGAAAGAAAGAAAGGGAAGAACCACTGTAAAACACTCTACTTCCCAGTACAAATACTTTTGGAACTCCTACTCATGTGTGTTAGGTCAAATTCTGGCAGAAATCGCAGGACAGCTGCAATTCCATACTTTGAAATGTCTATTAAAAGAAATCTTGATATAATTTATAGAAGAGTTGGAAGGTATTCCCTGTTTTATTCATTCCCTTGAATATAGACAACTTTTGAAATAAAGGAAAGAGAGAAATGAGTATTTTCAATGATGAAGTGAGTATATTCACAACTTTAAATATACGATGCCAAGAGAACTTTCTGCAATGAAGATTGGTTCAAATATATATATATATATGCATGTATATATTAATACTACTTGTGTCAGGTTGAGTTTCAGCTAACTATCATGAGAATTAAAAAGCTGTACAATTTCTGAAAGTTTTCATGTATATAGATAAACAAGTACACAATTCAAAATACTACACTTTTATATACAAATAAGATAAACAAAATTTTCTTTAAAATCCCAAGTGTAAACATTCTAGAAATTTGAAGGCATAAACAGATGCCTTTTATTATGTTGGCTTCACCGAGGGCTTTGGTTGCTAGCACTGCCATGTGACGTGTTGTATTTGGGGGGGAGGTGGTTATTACAGAGACCATGTGTGACAAGTAGGTGTAATGAGGTCCCCTGGTCTCCTGGGAACTGGGACTGGGACATGGGAATCAACCAGGGACTGTTGAGGAAGTGATTCCTTGTGTAAAGTTGATGCTGGGAGATACCTACAGAGCCAGATAGTAAGTACATCCCCAGCCCCCTGTACATCCAGGTGTAGGTCATGTGACTAGTTCTTTTCAGTGGAATCTAAGCAAAGTAATGTATGTTACCTCTAGACTGAGGTTGTTTTACTCTGCTTGGTTTTTGTTTTATACATCTTTATTGGAGTATAATTGCTTTACAATGGGGTGTTAGTTTCTGCTTTATAACAAAGTGAATCAGCTATACATATACATATATTCCCATATCTCTTCCCTCTTGCGTCTGCCTCCCACCCTCCCTATCCCACCCCTCTAGGTGGTCACAAAGCACAGATGCTCCTCCAGATCCACTCTCTACTCTTCTCCACCCTGTTTGCTGCCCCGAGAGGCTATCTGAACTGATTACATCAAAAGACTACTATGTTCTCTGCCTTCCAATTGGATTTGGTCAATGAGAAGCTATGGCAGGTGACAAGAAGAAGGGAGGAAAACGCATTGGGGATATTTATCTGTCCAGTTCCTTCCCGTGAGGCTTCCTCAGGCTTCTCTCTATCAACAGAAGTTCACTGCTCCTCTCAAGGAGCCCTTTCTTTGTGACTTTCATCTTTCAAGTTTTGCTAACCTTGCCCTTCACACACACCTTTGAGCTTAGGCATAGGAGCAGCTTTACTTCCTTTTGCTGGTAGCCCCAGGATCCTGAATTCTTCCTTGTAATTTCCTTACACCCTGCCCATACTCTTATAATGAATCCATTTATAAACCCTCTTCAAATTATCCTAATTTGAGAGTGCTTTCTGTCTCCTGTTGGTTATCTCACTGCAAAATCACATCACGATTGAAATTCTCTAGGGAGTCAGCTATCTATCCCTGGCTCACTTAGCCACATCCAGGGAATGGAGTTATTGTACAAACATGGACGACAAGCCCACCCTTTCAGCAAAGCCTTTGAGTGATGGCAACTTGCAGAACAGGAACTTGCAGGTACCTCAAAACATGTCTACCAAATAGTACACCTTCATTTCTTCCAGTAACAGCTTCCCTCCCCTTCACTCCTCTTCAGCTATACAATTGCCATCACATGTTGTTGCATATTTTTCCCCTGTGGATTGCTTCACTGCTGAGAGAACACATTATTGCTTTTTATAGGATAGTACACTGTGAATAGTGCATATTCCTAGTACACCATTTAGAATCTAAGTCTTTACATTTAAAAATGCAAATGTTCATAAAAACTAAAAGGGAGAAACAAGTAGAAACCACCACAGAATCATGCATTGCCATGTTATTTCTTAGGGCAAAAAAAAAAAAAAATCTTTGTTAACAACCTGGATATGCTATGAATATGTCATACAGAATTTGCATCCAAGGAACGAATCACAGTTTTCTCTTTCACATTTTTATGGTATCATTCATGTTCTTTTACTGCCATTAGTTCCCAGCAAAAGATGCTACACAAGCACCAAATCGAATGGGAAATTATTAATATTATTAAACCAAACATTTCATCGCTTCCATTCAGTGTGAAAAGTGCCTCACATGTGGGGCGGGGGGACAGGTAGCTTCAATAAAGTATGTAACCTGAGGCATTATGAAAATTGTGTGAATATCCAGGTACAGAATCCATACATTCCCTTTTAAGGGCTTATTTTTCTCTAAATATTTTATCCTAGGATACTAGTAAGACTTTGGTGATAACAGTTGTATCCTTTTTCTTATTTCAGGAAATAAGGAACTAGAAAGCACTCACATTCCTCCTCTGGGAGAAGACAAAATGGGAGAAAATATGTATTTTCACTCTACTTAGTTTTAAAGTTGCATGTCTTATATAAGGTGAAAAAAGGTTAATATTGCAAGATAGTTATTTTTCCAAGTTAATATATTCTTAAGGAATATGACCACTGCCCTTCACCATACATATGAAAACCCACACCATTCCCTCCTCAGAATCCTACGTCATCAATTTCATGACTTGGGATGTAAGTGAAAGCTTAGATTTACTAGAATTTCATGATGGGTCTCGGAGTGGGAGATGGTTATCTGGTTTTAAAAGTCATAGATTGATAACATGGCCACAATTTCTATCCCTCCATCCCCACAAGCCTCCCAGTACATACGTGCAGTGTATAACAAAAATAATGGGAAATAAGTGTGCTTAGAAGTCAGTCCAGCACAAAAGAATTTTATTTACGCTGATTTCTACTGGATCTACAGAAAGCAGGTTATCTTTGTTTTATCATGTTTCTTCTAAACAGTAACTACATACAAAAAGACCATTAAAATAGCACTAGAATTTTGAATAAAATCCACAAAGGCTTAAAACTGCATTGTCCAATATGGTAGTCACTAATCACATGTAGCTACTGAGCAGCTGAAATGTGGCTAGTGCAGCTCAGGAAATGAGTTTATTTTATTTTAATTAATTTAGATTTAAATTTAAGAGCTCAATAAGTATAAAATGTTTTCCCATTAATCATAACGTCATCATTTTGCTAGGACTACACTTTGACCATTGGATCCCATAAAATATATTGTAGTAAGAATGTACTTTTTTGTGTGTGGTACGCGGGCCTCTCACTGCTGTGGCCTCTCCCGTTGCGGAGCACAGGCTCCGGACGCGCAGGCTCAGCGGCCATGGCTCACGGGCCCAGCCGCTCTGCGGCACGTGGGATCCTCCGGGACCGGGGCACGAACCCGCGTCCCCTGCATCGGCAGGCGGACTCGCAACCACTGCGCCACCAGGAAAGCCCAGAATGCACATTTTTAAAAAAATGTGGCTAATAGCAAATTTTGAATTATATGTATGGCTCACATTATATTTCTATTAGAGAGTTTTGGCTGAAAAGCTAAGATTTAAGGCTAAAATGCTAGTTTATCTTTTGCACACAGCGGCACCCAAATAGATGTAGCAGTATCAGAGTTCGTGGGGGAACATCTCTAGTACATACAGTAGGTATAAAATTAGGAAAAAATACTGAATTTTAAATTCAACTCTCCTCTTATAAGCTTAGTATTACTTGTATATAGCCCCTCCTTACTTCAGTTGTTTATCTAGGTTTAAAGTAAAACGAGTTTCCACCACAGGATAATTTTATTATGCCAGTTTTGAACTGATTAAAGATGTCTCTTTGGTATTTCTTGAACAATCTTTCATGAGGTGCATCAACCCTTAGAATGAAGCCACAGTGCCCATAAGGCTGGCAAAAATGTTTTCTGAGAAATCCAAACTGGAATCTACTGAATTAAATTCCAAACCAAATTAGAAACATTGAAAAGACTCTTAAATACACAATGTACTTTTCCTTCAAGCTATTTGAGTCCCAGCTGAAGATACCAGTGTAGTCTTTTCCAAGTATAAAATTTGAGAAAGATCAATACATAGATATGCTCAAGTAATTTTCAAGCTGTGTCTTTGTTAGTTTGATAAAAAATTAAACAGAATCTTTTAAACTTAAGGGATTGTCAGTATAGTCTTAAAGAAAACCAAATCCCTCACTCAAAAACAGAAATAGCCAGTTTCTCAGGACAGTGCTGGAGAGAAGTTGGAGCTATTTATGGAGAGACAGTGACTTGAAAAATCACCAGAGTATAATGCAAATTAAAAGTGTTTTTTTCTTCCAAATCAACCGACTGACTCTATAAAATAATGCACTTATCTTCATTACGAGTCATAACAATGATTTGAGATCTTCCAATTTAAATTTTATGCCTTTTTGTTTTTCCTCAGGCAGGACAAGAGACGAAAACTGGAAAGTTTGGGTCATATGGATCATGGCAGCACTGCTATGTCTGGAATTTTCTTATAAATATCCTATTGCTTTGAGGCTCACAGGCCTGGCTAAAACAGCAGGGACAATCTCATTTGCACTTTTATAGTTGTAGAGGGATTTTCAAGAGTTAAAACAATTTTCCATAATATTCTGTATTAATTTAACGGATATGAAGTGTGATTATTACAACTTTTCATGCTTTTCTGCAGGCTGACAGTTTGGAAGTAATTTTAGAAAAACAAACAAAGTTATAAACAAATGCCAACAGGAAGGCATTCTTGGGTACTCAAAAGAATCTATCTACAACAAATTTTTACTGCCTATTTTCAGCTTTATGCCTTTTAAAGTTTTTTTTTATACTATAAATGACTGTTTCTACCCTTAAGAAAATCATCACTTCAAAGGAACATCTTGTGGCACTCTACAATGATGAAACAAATTTCAGAAAACAAAGCAGATGCCACCCCTTTTTGTGTGATTAAACAACAAAGAACATTTTATCAGAATCTATAAACTTTACTAAATACTCATTTACCAGAGTTTGAATAATTTTGCTTTGCTTAAAATTAGAAAAAAAATACTAATTTCACTAAAATGTAAAACTTCCATATAAGTCCATCAAAGTTAATTTTTCAGTCCATCTATAAAGGGCATAGCAAACTGTACCAGCCATAAGAACACAAAGGTGAGATACAAGGAAGTTTGAAAATCAGAGTCAGTGAGAAGGGAATTCAAAGTAAATATACAGCACTATTAAAATAAATTTTATACACACACACAGAATATAAATAAACACTTAAAGGAGATAGCTTATACAAATTGAGTTGATGGATTGGAGAAAATATGGGGTTAAATGGAGAAAACTTATTTAAAGCAGTTAACTTGTGAAGCCAGGAAGGACAGTTCTGGGGCAGTAAGCACCGTGTTTTCCTGGGTAAATGGAAAGTTAAACCAGCACAGAAAAGAGCCTGGCAGAGAGTTTTAAAAGGAGGTATGGGTACATGGGAAAGGGCTCATAATTTCTTCCAAAGAACTAAGCTTATGATTTTTGAAAGCTTAGGAGGAATGTTCTAGAAGTTTACAAAAAGGTACATTTAGAGTCAGAAAGAAGTAAGTACCTAAACAATAAGCTGAGATGGGAGTAAATTAGTAAATCAAAGAGTTGATTTGTGTCTACTCAGGAAAGGGCATTGGCTTCCACTGAACTTGGCTCTATGAAGGGAAAATTGTGCCAGACCAATTTAATTTCCTTCCACAGCAGAGTGATAGGCAATGTCAACCAACAGGAAGCAACAGCAAAAAAGGATGTTCAAATAGGCCAGGCACGAGAGAACCAATATCTGGAACACTAATTCGATAAGGGTTTGGCAAAGTAAGGATACACACAGGGACAGCTGTAATTCTTTTAAAAGTCCACCTTCCCTATGTAAAAATCATTTAAAATTGTGGAGGTAGATAATGAAGACACAGTAGACTTCTAATAAATGTGCATTTTCTGGATTAAAATAGCAGGTCAGATGTAGTTCCTAATTTCAGGAGACCCTCGATTTCTCTGAAATATCTAGGAATAAAGAAATCTGTGAATTCTAGGGTACTCTTATCCCATGCACTTGAGCCTTTTGGGCATTTATCTCACAACCACCTTTTAAAGTGTTAGGAGTGAAGGTATGAACTAATTTTGTAATAATACAGTATATGGAACTATAAGTAACCTATAAATATGGTAAAAATAAGTCATCATGTTGCATTAAAAGAAAACACAAATTAGCACAGAGGAATGTTAATATTCTACACTGCAACTAGGTAAATTTCAAGGATCTCTTGCATTTTTTGGGGAAAAAGATTGAATTTCATTCAGGCAAGTTTTCATTGATTTTCCAAATCTTTGATCTTTTCATTGATTTTCCAAATCTTTGATCTTTTCATTGATTTTCCAAATCTTTGATCTTTTCATTGATTTTCCAAATCTTTGATCTTTTCTTAGGTTCTGCGATACAGTGGAAACAGAAAAGGCTTTGGAGTTGTACAGACCTGTATTCAAATCCTGACTATGTCACTTACCCACTGTACAAACCTCAACAGGAAATTTAAAAAGTTCTGTTTTTTTATCTGAAAAAGTGATACCTACCTTGCCATTTGCAGTAAGGATTAAGTAAGACTATGTGTGTAAAATGTTTGGTATGTATATTTCTCAGTAAATATTGGCTCCCTTCCACCACTTCTCAGTCGTAATCTTTCCTTCCTCTCTCTCCCTAACAGTACATACACCTTGGAAAGAAAGATACACGAAAAGGCTAAGAATAAAGCCCTGTCTTGTGAAACAGGAAAAGGGACACAGCCTTACTTCCTTTTACTCTTAAACATTTGTTAAAGGTTTCCTGACCCCACAAGGAACCATTCACACTTATTTGGCATTTTCCCGGTGTTTCCCAGTTTTTCCATGTCAAATGTCAATAAGCTGAATGAAAGTCTCCTTGTCAAGTGATTTTTTTAAAAAAATTCTTTATTCCTGTACATATTAGGGAAAACATAAAGCAAACATGAGTATGATCACCAACAAATGGTAACTCTATTAGTGCTTAAAATATAGCCATCCCACCATGTCAGGTTTACAACTGCAACCTTGAACTGGGAAATCAGTCTCCTTGTTCTTATAGATTTGTCCAGTTTTCTCAAGTAAACAAAAATCAACTTCCTAGCAAGCTCTATAACATCTTGATAACAATTTAGCACCTACTCAATAAAGAGAAAGTCAGGAATTATAAAATCACTTAGAATGTATTAGTTTTAGACTGAGCAGGCATAAGTCTTTGAGGATTAATTTCATGCTGAGGGTTAAATTTCACTTTCACAATAGGCTAACCATTGCCCGGGGCTGCACAGATAATGAACCTGCCAAGGGATTAGTAAGGAAACACTTGTGTTATTATAAAGCGGGTACACTTCCCTTTCTAACCAAGTTCATCCTACATGACATTAACAAATTACTCCCTCTCTCTGTCCACATTTCAATATAATGTGAGCCAGCAAGTGACCCTGAGCCAATAGGACACAAGATAAGATCTTCTCAGTGCATGAATGGCTATTACACTTGCCTGAGAGAGCTAGACCTCCTGCAGGGAAACATAAGGCATTTTATCTCCATAGGGCCCCTGACTCCCTGCAGAAGCCTTTCTTTGGTCATAAAGCCTCTAAATGGACACAGTGTCATGAGGTAGGAGCCCACAAGAAAGGCACTCTCCAGAAAACACAAGTGACACAATTCAATTTTGACAAACTCACAAGGACCCATTATCTTCTAAATACAAATTTAATAGATTAGCATTTGTGAAAATACATGTTCAGAGAGATTTCTGATTTTTCAGATAAAAGCATCCTTTTCTCAACAGAGCCTTTCTTAAATAACAGGTATGGTTTGTTCATAGACATCAAATCAGTTGGCTTTTTCTCAGTCTTCATTCACAGAGGACCATCTTCTCCTGCTGAGGGTTAGAGTGGGGCCCCCCTCCTTTGGAGTGGTCCCTGCCTCCTCTGAATAGCACTCACTATTGCCTCTCTTCAGTTGTGGTCTCCAGGTACTTGTCCTGTTTCTACTACTAGACTGTAAGCTCCCTGAGGGTGGGGAGTTCATCTTAATTTACCTTTGCATCCTCTCCCTCCAGAGTCTGACCAAATATCTTCACAGGGTAGACACTCAGCTTCTTTTGGTGAAATCGAATCTAACCAGTCTCTACATTTGACCAAATCCCGATTCCATTGTACAATGTTTGGGAGAAAAGAAAATATAATGGATCTGCAGAATCTGGGATCTGGGGTTCCTGCTATCTACGAAGTTAAAATTTAGAAGTGTTTAGCATAAATTAAGAGTGCTTTTGTTAAGAAGCTGTTCTGTTATTTAATGGACCAACTTCTGCCAAAGTGAGACTGGCTACTTCTGTAACTTGCTAATAAGCAGCAGGAGGAGAAAATGTGGAATGCTGAGGACATCCATCGGTATTTGCTACAACCCAACTTGCTTCAAACCATGAATCTTATGGGAAAACACAAGATAGTTTTCGTATGATGTATCAGTATGCCTCTGTTCACAATATTGTCTTGTGAGCAGTAGATAATGTTTCTATACATTCACATTCTTATTTGCCAGCTTGAAGGCTTTAGAGCTGGGCCCATAATGATCCTGTTGCATTTCATATGTAATCTCAGACCAGTAGGGTAGGTACCTCTTAAACATGGGTGTGTTGAGGGCCAACACGGAAGCATTATATAATGGAGATGGAGGGATCCAAGCTTTGACCCTTGAGCTCTGCTGGAATGAAACGCGACAAGAGCCATGTTTGAGAAGGCAGCTTCTGTAGAATGGTTGTGGTGGGCATCAGAGTAACTGTGTAAGGAAATGAGCAGGTGGCAGAGAAAAAAAGACAGAGACAATATTCTTTGTCAAAAGTTTTGGTAACTTAGAAAAACAGAGAGAGGACAACAGCAAGAGGAACCAATAGGAATTTTTTTTAAAAGGATGGGGGAGATGAGCATATTTGTAGTTAGAGGGGAAAACTGAAGAAGCAAAAGAAAGAGGGATAAAGTAAATTCTAGAGGAGGAGTAGAATCAGGAGGAACTAATCTTAGAAAAGAGACCAGACACTTCCTCTTTAAAAATAAGAATAAATGGGTTAAAGACCTAAATGTGAGGCTAGACACTATCAAACTCTTAGAGGAAAACATAGGCAGAACACTCTACGACATAAATCACAGCAAGATCCTTTTTGACCCACCTCCTAGAGTAATAGAAATAACAAAAATAAACAAATGGGACCTAATGAAACTTAAAAGCTTTTGCACAGCAAAGGATACCATAAACAAGACCAAAAGACAACCCTCAGAATGGGAGAACATATTTGCAAATGAAGCAACTGACAAAGGATTAATATCCAAAATTTATAAGCAACTCATGCAGCTCAATAACAAAAAACCAAACAACCCAATCCAAAAATGGGCAGAACTAAATAGACATTTCTCCAAAGAAGATATACAGATTGCCAACAAACACATGAAAGAATGCTCAACATCATTAATCATTAGAGAAATGCAAATCAAAACTACAATGAGATATCAACTCACACCGGTCAGAATGGCCATCATCAAAAACTCTAGAAACAATAAATGCTGGAGAGGGTGTGGAGAAAAGGGAACACTCTTGCACTGCTGGTGGGAATGTAAACTGATACAGCCACTATGGAGAACAGTATGGAGGTTCCTTAAAAAACGACGAATAGAACTACCATACGACCCTGCAATCCCACTACTGGGCATATACCCTGAGAAAACCATAATTCAAAAAGAGTCATGTACCAAAATGTTCATTGCAGCTCTATTTACGATAGCCAGGACATGGAAGCTACCTAAGTGTCCATCAACAGAGGAATGGATAAAGAAGATGTGGCACATATATACAATGTAATATTACTCAGCCATAAAAAGAAATGAAACTGAGTTATTTGTAATGAGGTGGATAGACCTGGAGTCTGTCATACAGAGTGAAGTAAGTCAGAAGGAGAAAAACAAATACCGTATGCAACACATATATATGGAATCTAAGAACAAAAAAAATGTCATGAAGAGATTAGTGGTAGGATGGGAATAAAACACAGACCTACTAGAGCATGGACCTGAGGATATGGGGAGGGGGAAGGGTAAGCTGTGACGAAGTGAGAGAGTGGCATGGACATATATACACGACCAAATGTAAAATAGATAGCTAGAGGGAAGCAGCCGCATGGCACATGGAGATCAGCTCAGTGGTTTGTGACCACCTAGAGGGGTGGGATAGGGAGGGTGGGAGGGAGGGAGATGCAAGAGGGAAGAGATATGGGAACATATGTATATGTATAACTGATTCACTTTGTTGTAAAGCAGAAACTAACACACCATTGTAAAACAGTTATACTCTAATAAAGATGTTAAAAAAAAAAAGAAATAAGTATAAAGAGAAACAACCAGGTGAAAGGCCAAGTAGAGGAATTTAGAAGGAAATCATGTCAGATGTTCCCAGTTTCCTCCGGAGAAAGGAAGGCAAGTTCACCTGCAGAGAGTGATGGGGAATGACTGGAGGCTTATGCAGTGGGAGGGGGCGTGGAGAGGCTGCTGTGGGAATGAGATGGGGACCTAGAAGGAAACTAGTCAGAAGTGACTTGTGACTCCCCCATATAGCTAAAGCTTGCCAAGTTGCAGTAGGACCAGAGATCATGGAGCTGGGGTTAGGTTACATTTGGCTGAAAAGGCCGACTATGGGCATCCAGATTGACAGCCAAGTGAAGTCGGAAAGGAAGGGAAGATTAGGGGAAGAAGGAGGAGTTGAAGGGCATCCTGAACAGGATGAAGAGGAGGTGCAGCACACACAAGAGAGGAGAGCAGTGGAAGAGCAAGAAGGGGGAATATGTCAGACTTGACATTAGGGAGGTGAGTTTCCTGTCACCATCTTGCATGGAGAGTAAGGCGAGGGTTGGGGCAGGAACTGTGGGGACTGAGGTTCAGTGCTCGGTAGCCCTGAAGTTGATGCTACCAGGGAACAGGCTCTGGGGTCCTGGACGGTTGTGGCGTCATGTCCAGGCATTTGGTAAATGACCAAGGAATGAAAGAGATGTTGAATGAGGGTCAAGAACAATGGCAGGTGAGGACCATGCCAGACCCTTGTGTGAACTGAGAAGAGAAGAAGCAGCAGCCTCTTCTGGAGAGGTGGGAGGAATGTTAGAGAGAATCAGGCCAAGAGGTAGAAAGGTGGGGTAGAGGTGGGAGGAGTGTTAGAGAGAATCAGGCCAAGAGGTAGAAAGGGGGGGTAAGGAGCAGCAGCTAGAGGTAGAGCAAGTTCAGGGTGATCCATGATCCCGGCCTAGCCTGGGATCCAAGAGCATAAGGACACCCTGGCTTTGTAGTTCCTTGCTTTCTCAGCTCCAGTGCCCTCTGTCTCCTCATGTCACTCCCGTGACACCCCCCCCCCCCAATATAGCTAAAGCTTGACCTCATCACACTGGGAGACTTTCCACTACCATGATCTCACACATCGACTTGTTGCTGTCTTGTCCTTCCGATTTTTCTGGGGAATGAGCTCTTCAGTCCCGGGACCCAGTGCCTGTTACTATCTCCCTCAACCCCATCCCTGGGCAGCAGGGCCTGCACTTGGGCTCCAGGTTTGCACTAGCAGCGAGCACCAGGAACCAAGTCATCGCCCCAGAGTCAATGAAGGGAATAGAGATCCAGGTGTGCCTCAGCTTTCCCCATGGAAGGTTGACATAGGCAAGTGGTTTTATGATCATGGTCCTCAAACTAAACTGGTACCACAAACATCAAGGTTGCTCATGCAGGGAATTAAGTCAGAGTCAAGAGGCGGGACTGTGAAGAAACTGAGACCACCAGAGATGGGCAAAGTGCTCATGGCTGCCAGGGCTCTCAATCAGCTTTCTCCTATGGGTGAGGATTTGGGCTTGCTGATGTGGAGTTCAGATGGAAAACAGAGGGGCCCAGATGACTGTAAAGATGTCCTACCTGCTTCAGGAAGAGTGAAATAAGTGCAAATTATAAGAGAGCTGTAGTACAGTATACTGGTACCTTCTCAAACACTGGTACTGGCAGCTGCACAGCCCCATTGAGGTCTTTGGGCAGCTACACTGGGACACCCTGCACCTGCTCTGGCTGGCCACTTAGCTTCTACCAGATCATGTAGCTTTTTCTCAATAAATCAGGACTATAATACAGACTCACAGAGCATGACTGCATGTCTCTTCCTGAAAAGCTACAGCCTACTTGAGGTAATGCAGATGGGGTGTAAAGAACAGGACATCCCAGAAAGATGGCCTAGTCTTCAGAAAATCAATTTTAGAGATGGGAAAAAGTAAATTTCAGGAGGGCTGGAAGATGGGGAAAGATCATTGTCAGAAGCAATTTACATTACTTGGACTGATATTCTGGGCTACAGTGTTAGGGAGATATTATTTGACACATTAGCCAGCGTTTTTGTTCATGGTAGCGTGAAACAGTGATGCTTACCTCTAGACTTGAGTGGGAAGCCTTATTCATTTGTGAGTAGTCAGTAGTTGCCAGAAGAAACACACCTTTCCCTTTTAATAAGCATTTTAATTGGCTAAGTACATTATACCCACTACATCTACTAGCCTCTGAATGGAAACTTCAAGTTGTTACAAGGCTGGTACCTTTTTCAACATCTCACTTGCTAGGGAGTGTGCATTCTACAATCTGCCAAAAAGCATGAAGCTGAATGAGGTTCTTTAATCTACATAAAATATATTTGCTATATTTTTATTTGATGTTCCCTTTAAAGGAGTCACTGGAGTTTATCCAAGATCACTTACTTATAGTAATTTTCCATTTTCTGAAGGTTATTAAACATTAATTAAAATGCATTTACAGTCAACCGTGAGACTCTCAGGTTTGTCTTTTCCCCTCATTCAAATTATATTGACCAATTTTACTATAAATCCCCAAGGTCTTAACACATTAACTCATTTCTCAAACCAAATTCTAGAAACAGACAGCATTTGCATTTGTATGTACTAGGGGAAATTTAATAAACTTTCATTGGGTATTTACTATGATGTGGGTGTTTTTCCCAGGGAACACAAAACTGGGAATGAAAACAAGCAGTTTCGTTTAAATAGCAACAGGCAGGGCTTCCCTGGTGGCGCAGTGGTTGAGAGTCCGCCTGCCGATGCAGGAGACACGGGTTCGTGCCCCGGTCCGGGAAGATCCCACGTGCCGCGGAGCAACTGAGCCCGTGAGCCATGGCCGCTGAGCCTGCGCGTCCGGAGCCTGTGCTCCGCAACGGGACAGGCCACAACAGTGAGAGGCCCGCATACCGCAAAAAAAAAAAAAAAAAAAAAAAAAAAATAGCAACAGGCAGGTAAATCATCCCCATTGCTTAAATGGAACTGACCAAAGGGAACTAAATTAACTTTCCTATAGCTCAGTCTAGTAAAAGGCCACGCTGTAAGTCTAAATTGCTCTGAAACATTAATGTGACATATCTGAAACATATTTCCCTATCTGCTCAAATCCAGTCAAACGTTGACAATTATAACTGGGACACAAAGCTCCTAAGCAAAAGAGATTTAGAGGATCTAGCTCACTTCTTGGAGATGGTCAAAAGCGGGTGAGAAGTGGACTGTGACTTGAGGGGAAAGAGATGACTCATGCCCTAACTGTCCCACAGCACCACAGAGGTGAGCTTCCAGGAGGCAAACGGGTGCACAGAGCTAACTCCACAAGAGCATTCTTTGATAGGCTTCACTGCCACACGTCAGAGTAAAACTGAATTTACATTGTCAAAACAAGGGTTTTTGGGCTTCCCTGGTGGCGCAGTGGTTGAGAGTCCGCCTGCCGATGCAGGGGACACGGGTTCGTGCCCCGGTCCAAGAAGATCCCACGTGCCGCGGAGCGGCTGGGGCTGGGCCCGTGAGCCATGGCTGCGGAGCCTGTGCGTCTGGAGCCTGTGCTCCGCAACGGGAGAGGCCACGGCAGTGAGAGGCCCGCGTACCGCAAAAAAAAAAAAAAAGAAAAATTATTATTCAAGAAGTCACTGGGGAAAACTCAGGAGAGTCAATCCTCAGTGATTAGAGGTAAGAAACTTTTCTAATGGACAATGAAAGGAAGAGTTTATGTCAACCACAAATATATTTGTTTGTCTTTATCTTTTGAATTTCTCAAGCAAAAGAACTGTTATGCTATCCCTACTTAAAATTATCTTTTATCTACCAAATATTTCCGTGTTCTCAACAACATTAAAAAAATAAGGTCTCCAAATGAGTAACTTGAGCAAATTCCTTACTAGCCTCACTAACAACAACAAAAGAATCCATTTGTTTTGGACAGACTTTACCTGGATAAACTTTCTTAAAATGTATTGTCTTTCAAATGGCTTGATAGCATCAATCTCCTTAGCTTAGGCTCTGAACAACCAAATGTTGCTATTTTAAAGTTCTTCCACTGAATATTATAAAATAAATTGTGTAACACATAAGGTATTCACAATCTTTCTAAATTTTAATAAGCTGTGACTTCCAGAAATCGTAGATGAGTTATTTTTCAATAGATCTGCAATCTGATGCACCAGAAAGAGGGAAGGAGTAACTAAGAAGACAAGCAGGACAGTATGGAAAAGAGTGAGTGGCAGCTTCGACATTAGTATTTTGGGGTTTGAATGCTAGTTCCACCACTTAGCTGTGTAACCGAGGACAGCACTTACCTGCTCTGAGTCTAAAAATAAGCGTGTTGGAGGTTGAAATGAAATTATGTCTGGCAAAGTGTTAAATGTTAATTTATATTTTAGTTTATTATTATTATAGCACAAATTAATGACATTTCCTTTTTGTGAAGAATTAACATAGTAAGCCTTGCATTTTTTGAAGCATATCCAAAGTATCAACACAACCGTAGTTTGCCTACTATATGGAGTACATAAGGATTTCAAAAATGGTAGTGGTCTCTCTCATGAAGACTTTACCCTTAAAAAAAACACACAAACTACTGGATATGTTCTAACTAGAAATACACATAGGTAAACACAAGAGCATAGTTCAGGTCTCAATTTGTTCAATAGAAATACATTTGGGACTTTCAACAGTATAAGAATTACTTAATGACCTTTGTTATATCTCTTCTATCCACCCTTTACAGTTCTTCCTCAAATGTACAAAGTCTTCCAGAGTTTACAACTATCCCCTTTGGCCAAAGGCTCCACTAATCTCCCAGGCTAGGAATCTCAGAATCATCTTGTAGTTTTTTTCCTTTCCTCCATTCCTTGATCATCATTCTACCTCAATTTTTCTTTCAAACATCTTGCAGGTTTGTCTTTTCCTCTCCATTTCCATTGATTTCTTCACACAAGGTCTATATTAAATCACAACTGTACTCATTTATTGACTCCAGCCTCTACCTACTTTTATTTGCAACTAGCAGTCTTCCTAAAAATACCACTTTCACTTCATTAATATCCTGCTCAAGAACCTACAATGGCTCCCTAGTGCCTAGTCCATCAGGGCCGAACACATGTCTTGGGTTCAATCCATCCCCATTCCACCTGTCATTTTAGTTTCTGCTTTTCCCCAAACCATCCCCTCCGTCCAGTAATGAGGGCAAGGCACTGAACTCCAACTAGTCTGACCATTTCTTCTTCTGTGCTTTGCTTCTGTGTTCTTGCTTTCCCTTGGAAAATTCTCTTACCAAATCTTTCATCTAAATCTTATGCAAATTCAGAAACTTTGCCTGAAGACTTTGGCTCTCTTTTCTCTGAGTTCCATTTAGATTAGCACCAAATTTTCTTCTAATTTTTCCACACGTTTTGCCTCCTCTAATAACTGTAAGCTTCCAAGGGATTAGGTGGTATGGGAGACCTAATATTTTTTATGCATTCCCCCCTCAGCACAAAGTCTATACTCAAATGTCTGACTCAATGAATGATACCCTAACAGATGCTGGAACACCAGGTTGCTAGCTGCCTGGCCAGTGTTCTTGCTCCTCTTCTTTCTAATAGATTTTCTGATTTTATTTGGGGCAGTAATGTGCCCAGGGGAAAGACTAAATTTCTCAACCTTCCGTACTACTTGGCAAAGTGCCTGCAGAAATTATTAGGTAAGACTCCCAGGAAACTACTTTGAACGGGGCTGACTCAGCTGGGAAGCATGTTCTTTTTGCCTGGAAGCTGGACATATAGGTGGAGTTCTGGCAGCTATTTTGTACTATGAAGTGACTTTGCAAAAATGATGGAAGGTACAAAAAAGAGAGGATCCACAGACAGAAGGAGCTTGGGTCCCAGATGATATTGTAGGACTACAGTCCTGATTCATTTGGGAAAGAGGGCTTCCTATTACTTACAGCTAAGTACAATTCCTAACTTATTTGGGGCCAATAAAGGAGAACGAGGCTTGGGTGTAAGGTATTATAAAGTAAGGAGAAAATCACAATCCTTGGTATTAGCAGGAAAAGAATAAAGCAGAAAAGGTTTAAAAACTGGGTAGAAAGACATGGCGTATCAAGAGGTCCACCCACATGGCACTCCATCCTGATGCTACAGAAGTGGAAACCTGGGCTGAGGAAGGCAGCCAAAGGGGGCTAAGGAACCAATGCACCAGGGTCCATTATTCTAAGAGGGCTGACCCCGCAGTATTAAAAGGAAAGAAATTGCCAGGGGACATGTTTGGTACGTTAAGTGTTGGAGCCTGGCTAATATTATAAAGAACCTTGGTTAAAAATTCATATGTCAAGTAAGACATTCACAATAGCTGTCAATCAGTCTGAGAATTCTAATCAGGTAGGATATTGCATTATGGAAACTCGACGGCTGACATAAGGAAGGTGAGGCTATCAAGACTTTACTGTTAACACCACTAGAAATAGTAGCAGAGACCACTCATTTTGCTAATCAGTGTGCTAATCACCTTGCTTACATAATTTTTATTTAATTATTAAAACAGTCCTGTGGGGCTTCCCTGGTGGTGCAGTGGTTGAGGGTCCGCCTGCTGATGCAGGGGTCGCGGGTTCGTGCCCCGGTCTGGGAGGATCCCACATGCTGCGGAGCGGCTGGGCCCGTGAGCCATGGCCGCTGAGACTGTGCGTCTGGAGCCTGTGCTCCGCAATGGGAGGGGCCACAACGGTGAGAGGCCCGCGTACCGCAAAAAAGAAAAACAAAACAAAAAACAAACAAAAAAACTGTCCTATGAGGTAAATATTATATACCTCATTTGTAAAACTCATCTAGATTTATCCGTTTTCAACATTTTGCCACACATTTTTTTCTCTCCCTCTCTCTCTCTCCATATGTGTGTGTATCAATAGATACAGACTTATAACATGAATATTTTGCTGAATCACTTGATATTAAGCTGAAGACATCATGCCACTTCACCCCTAAATACTTCATATCTCCTAAGAACAAGGACGTTCTCCAACGTAACCAAATGCTATCATTTCATTCCAAAATTTAGCATTGATACACTAATATGATCTAGTATTCAATCAACATTCAAATTTCCAAATTGTCCCAATAACATCACTTGTAGTTTGTTTGCTTGTTGCATCCAGTATCACAAATTATATTCAATTGTCATGTCTCTAATATTCTGTAATCTAAGAAAGTTCCCTGACCTTTTATTTGGTCTTTCAAGACATAGACCTTTTAGAATATAGACCAGCTATTTGTAAAATGTCCCATAATTTGAATTTGACCGACTGGTTCCTTACAGTTTTTTAGGTTAAACGTAATCTTTTTTTTTTTTTTTTTTTTTCGGTACGCGGGCCTCTCACTGCAGTGGTCTCTCCCGTTGCGGAGCACAGGCTCCGGACGCACAGGCTCATTGGCTATGGCTCACGGGCCCAGCCGCTCCACGGCATGTGAGATCTTCCCCGACCGGGGCACGAACCCTCATCCCTTGCATCGGCAGGCGGACTCTCAACCACTGCGCAACCAGGGAAGCCCTAAACATAACCATTTTTGATAAAAATACAAATTAGGTGATGTTCTGTCCTTTTCATATGTCACATAAGGAGGCACACAATGCCAGTTTGTTCCATAAGAAGTGGGCAAAGCTACAGATTTTAATGCTGTACAATACTAAAGAAGTCAGCTATTTCAAAGGCGTCAAACTTACTAGGATGCTAATCCAGCATTAACCAGGTTACTAACAATTTACTCGGCATTCATTTTATCGTCACACCTTAAGAACACATCCTTCCTAATTTACAACCCCCCTTTCATTAGAGACAGGAGTGTTTTCCTATTTCTGACAAGCGTTCTGTCAAGGAGAATTGCTCCTGCTCCAGACAACATGTGGACACAGCGTCACTCACTGTTTCCCTTCCACGTACCCTTGCCAGTAGCTGGCGAAAGACGGGTACCAGCAACGTCAGCAGCGCACGGGCGGAGAGCCCAGCAAACCAGATCACGTAAAACTGTGTTGCCCAGAGAAGGTGTAAGGAAGAGACAAAGCCAAATCTGAAATACGATCCCTGAATACTCATTTTCACTTTATTTTACCTAATGAGGCAGGAGTTTAAATGCTGGCCTGATCAGAGTCAGATGGAAGCCTTAGAGGAGTGGGAACCCCACTGCCCTCCTGTCCCGACACTCTTTGTTACCTCCAAGTGAGCTGAGAACAGGCTGTGAACCATGTAAATAGAAGGCTTCCAGGTTAATGAAAAGCTTCAGCACCATTCAAAAATCTGGACAGAGGGTCATGCCGTCTCCCAATCCAGAGAATTGGGAGCAGCTCATGCAGCTCAGCAATAAACTTTAATGAACGCTGGTCATTTTGAATCATGAGCCTGAGAGACTGGCCAAAGGCTAATAGTTTCCTTATAGAATCTCTGCTTTAGCTGGGATACAGCAAGTACTCAAAAAATGCATGGGAAGACAGAGTTGTACATGAAAGGTAATATTCCGTATGCCCAAGTCCAAGGGGAAGTTTCTGAAAAGGGCAGTAAACATTTCTCACAAGCTGATGTTTTTATTAGGTGATGGCATACTTTGTGCTGCATTTCATTAATTATCTGCAAAAGGAACTTTCTTTCAACGCCATGTCAGATTTGACCTACTGCAATCATGTAGCATTGTAGAAAGCCAGCCTCCAAATTAGCTACTCCATCTTTCTAGGGGCATAAGCACATAAGGCAAACTAACAATTTCACTAAAACTAACCCTAGAAAAATTCACATCTCCCCGAGAATCAAGCATGGATTCATTTTACATTATTTTTAAAATCTGTCTTAATTGCTTAGAATTGCAACACAGAAATGACTGGCTTTCTGAAAAAAAGCATGTATCATTTTCAGAGTACAAGAAAAAGCTGTACAGAAAAATGTAAAGATCAAATGCCACTTTCATGTGGATGGATGCAAACCTTATATCCTTTAGATTTATTTTAAAATATAGTAGAACTTATTTTCCAGTTACCTAGTACATGGACTTAGATATGCCATAAGTCAAATCATATTCTAAAAATGTTCTTGCTTACACACAGTAGAAGCCTAAAACGTGCCAAGCCATGTATGAGGCAGTGTGGGATTTTCAGGAATGTAGAGAACATTTACACATTTTAAAGAGCCTCAAATTGAACTATTTCAAGTAAAACTTCCATAGAAGTATATGATTCAATTGATGGCCAAATTATTGTATTTGCCTCAAACTCCTCTTTCAAGAAATAGGTCTTGCTATTAGTTTCCACCTATTCTTGCAAAACAATTAGCCAGAATTTTAGGCATTCTCTTGCCAGGCAAGTCTGGGAATTCAATGTAAATAATGAATTTGAAGATTTATGGGGCGGGATACTGTGATCGCACACCAGCGCTTCTCCAGTTTTCCACAGATCATAATTCCTGCCTCTGTTTATTATTCAGTTTATGGTTGGAGCATAACAGATGATTCATTTTTAATGTGATAAATGTTTGGGGGTTTGTTTGAGGGAAATAAAAGTTTATAGTTCAGCACTGGACATGGATAGTAAACTGGAGAGTAAGGCAATATATTTCTAAAACATGGTGATTAGGATATTTATTTGCTTCTTTATACCCAGGGCTCCAGTGAAGAGTGACTGATAGTGTTTACTTTTAAACCCCTAAACCTCATTACTCTGCTTTGCAACTTAGTGAACTTTCTAGAAGGAATTTTAATTCTCTCAAAAAATCCAAACTACCACTTTCTAGTTGTGAGAGGAATTTATAATTCCTTATACATAGGCAACACTAACTAAATCTATACAAAGCAACAGAGAACAAGATGTGGTCAAAATGAAGTACCCTGACCCATAAGAACTCAGTCCATGAAGAAATAATGCTTAGAAACACACAACAGTTTGCATTCTTTGGATTATATCTATATTAAGCTAGGCTTTTGTATAATTCATATATTCATCTACTCATCCATTCATTCAACAAAAATTTACTGAGCACATACTGGACGTCAGAAACAGTCCTAGAACTAGAGATACAGGAGTGAACAAGACAAAGTCTGTGGCCCCAATGAGTTTATAATCCAGGGAAGGAGATGAACAATAAACAAATAGGCAAATTCATAAACTGGTCCTAATTCCTTCCACTATTCCCAAATCCAAATGCTCAAAACATTAAAAAAACACAGTTTTCCCCAGAGTTTATGGCAAACTCATGTAGTGGCAAAACCTCACCTGAAAAAGAAGTCAGGCTATCTGTAGTTTTTCTGCCATTCAGTGTGAACAGTTATATGGTAAGCTGCAGAATTATTGTATTTGATTATGGAGTGCTGCCCCAGACCCTACCGGGGCATTTGTAGGACACATGATAAGTAAGTGCACCATATTACTTTTATAAAATACAAAAATTTCTGAGTTCCAAAACATATATGTCCCCAAGAGTTTTTTTTAAAGACAGCTTTATTGAGGTATAATTGATCTACAAAGAACTGCACATATTTAATGTACACAGCTTGATAAATTTGGACATATGTAAACCTGTGATATCATCAGCACAATCAAGGTAACAGATGTAGACAACACCTCCGAGAGTTTCCTTGTGTACCTTTGTTTTTGTTTCTGTGATAAGAACACAACATGAGATCTACCCTCTTGAATTTTGAAATGCAAAATTGTTACCGTGTTGTTAACTACAAGGCACCATGTTGTACAGCAGATCTCTAGAATTTATTCATCTAGCAAACTGAACCTTTATTCTTATTGGACAACTCCCCACTGCCCCCACCCCCTAACCCCTGGCAACCACTATTGTAGTCTTTGATCCTGAACTTGACTATTTTAGATACCTCATACAGATGGAATCATGCAGTATTTGTTCTTCTGTGACTGGCTTATTTCCCTTAGCATAATACCCTTCAGGTCCATCCATGTTTTTGCAAATGGCAGGATTTCCTTCTTTTTCAATGCTGATAATAGTCTGCTGTATGTATATACCACATTTTCTTTAGCCATTCATCTGTTGGTAGACATTTGAGTTGTTTCTGTATCTTAGCTATTGTGAATACTGCTGCAAAGAACATGAGAGTGCCCATATCTCATCAAGATCCCGATTTCAATTCTCTTGGATATTTACTCAGAAATGCAATTGGTGGATCATATGGTAGTTCTATTTTTAATTTTTGATGAGTCTCCATACTGTTTTCCATAGTGATTCCACCATTTTACATTTCCACCAACAGTGTGCAAGAGTTTTGGTTAAGGAATTTAGATCTGTATACCACAATGTCTGGAAGTGAATGAATAGATGCATGGATGAATGGATGAATAAATAGATGTTTGGAATTATTTTTTTCAGGTGAATCTGATAAAACAATTAAAATACTTAGGCATCAGCAGATTTATACATTTTGCAATGTCTACAACCTAAACCCAGGTTATTTGGTATTTATTGGCCCTAATTTTACTGGTTCAGTTATTACACCTACTTGGGTTGCTGAGGAGACTAAAATGAATGAGGCATAGTCTTTGTCTTTGTGAACTATAATCCAGTAAGGGAAATAGATATAAAAAACAGAAGAATGTCACACACTGTGATAAATGCCACAATCATCTTATTTTGCCTGGGAGGACTGGTCAGAGGAGGTGACATCTAAGGAGCGCTGAAAGATGAGTAGCTGTTTTCCAGGCAGAGGTGAGAGAGGACCCTCCAGGAGGTGGATTTCTATGTTCAAAGGCTCACAGAATTCGAGAAGGATAAGGCATGTTTGAGGAAAAGGTGAGAAGGTCACTGTGGTGGTAGCAGAGGGCGCACAGGGTAGACAGCTCCAAGGTGGAAAAGACTGGAGGAAGGTCTGTCTGGGGCTTTGCAAAGGGGCATAGATGTTTTTTTTACAGGATATTTTACAGGCATGGAGGTAAGTAAAGCGCTCAGCTTTTTGCTTTATTTCATTTATTGTTTCAGGAAGATCACTCTGTGAGCAGTATGAAGGTTAGGTTTGATAGGGACCAATACTGGAAGGCAGGCCCTGGGGAAGAGGTGATAAAGGCTGAACAAAGGCAAGGGCAGTGAGGGCAGGAGGGTAGATGTAAGAGACATTTCCAAGGCAGACCCAGAAGGGTGCGGTGACCAATGGATGTGTGCAGGGAGGGAGAGGGAAGAGTCAGGGTATTTAACCTGCAACACTAGTGAGAAAAACAGCATAAATTAAGATGCTCTTAAGGGCTTGCTATGCATTATCCATCAACACCCAGATGTTGTCCTTTTTAATCACCCTACCTTGATAGGTCAATTATATTCTGTTTTACACCACTGTGGGTCCTATTCATAAGGCACAATAAGATTAAAATTTTTTTTCTTGTACTTGGGGACTTTCTAGTGGGACAAGCAGAAGAATAAGACATTAGGTATATTCTCCATACTGTCAAGGCCCAGATTCATTTCCAGTGTCATAAATCATCATAATTAACAACCTTTCAACTGAATGGATCCCAAAGCACTTTCCAAATTATGCAAGTCTGGAGGTGAATTGCCTCAGCTGCCCAACAGCTGTCGGCAGCAGTCTGCCACGGGGACAGAACGAGAGAGAAGAGGCACAGTCTCCACGGGGCTCTCCACAGCATTTAGGTTTGTGGAATGCAATTCCCCAGAATGGAACTTGGCCCAAACAGGGTCTCATCTACGCTTGGTAGACGCGCAGCAGAAATGCATTCTTATCCCCAAATGGTCAACAGATTTCCTTTCTTACAAAAAAATACCTGTGAATGGAATCAATACCAGTCCTTTGCCTAAGAAAATCAGTTATATTATATATTTCAAATTACATTTCTTATTTTGGAAATGACTTCCTTAATAGTTGATCGGGACACGGTGGGTTCAGGTGGAACCTCATTTCTTTTTCACATATTAAAGAGATCAATAAACAACTGTGGAATTGAACTGAATCAGGCTGTTTGGAATCTCATGTGCTCAAATCCACAATTTTTTCATCTAAGTTTGGATTTTTGGGGGGGTCACTTTTGCAACCCAATCAAATCCTAACTTTTCATCTCTCTTCCTGTTAGCTCAGGCCCAGCTGATCATAGTAAACCCCCTAAAATATTCTCATAATTCTGTGCTTTTCCAACTAAGGAAGGCAGGGGATTTGCAAAGTCATAAAATCAACATTGCGAATGCGCTTGGAGCTTCTAATTTATTCTAAGATTTGGGATAAATACCAAAATTGATATACTGTGAAGTGCAATGTAACATTAAAATAAGTTTTAGAGATAAAATATGGGAATTTGAGTTTGATGTGTACTATTCAGGTACATCCCTAGACAATTCTCTTATTCCTCCTGTCCCTATCTGCCCATCTGTATTTGTTCCCCTTTCATTTGATATGGAGAGGAATTTGGGGAATAATTTTATGAGACACTGCCATAGTAAGTACTTTTATTTTAAAGTATGGCTCTTCTGGATAACAGGAGGATAAATTACATTTTTGAAACGACTCCCCAGTTCAGCAAATCTGACATTAAGGAAATAACGGTGATGAAAAGGGCTTATATGTTTCATAATAAGCAAAAACTATTACTACCAGTCTGAGAATAATTCAAAACAATCTAACTCCAGTTGACATAAATTATTTTACCAATACCATTCTAAGGGGAGAAGTACGAAGGTGGTTCTTTTCATATCAATTCAATGAAATAAAAATTTCTGTATTGCCTATTGTGTACAAATAACTCTAAGTGATACAAAATGCAATAAAATGGAGATGGAATTTCTAAAGCTTTGGGCTATGCTAATATTTGGGAAAGTCTATGTCTGGTGGATCTCGAAAATCAGTTACCCAGAGTTTATTTCCTGCTAAAATTCATGCCAAAACTGGAATGGATTCATTAGGATCTGTTATCATGCTCAGTTAATTTTTCAGAATCAAAGGCTTAAGTTTTTTTAAAAAAAATAAATTTATTTATTTATTTATTTTTGGTAGTGTTGGGTCTTCGTTGCTGTGCATGGACTTTCTCTAGTTGTGGCAAGTGGGGGCTACTCTTCGCTGTGGTGTGCGGACTTCTCGTTGTGGTGGCTTCTCCTGTTGCAGAGCACAGGCTCTAGGCACGCAGGCTTCAGTAGTTGCGGCACGTGGGCTCAGTAGTTGTGGCTCATGGACTCTAGAGGGCAGGCTCAGTAGTTGTGGCGCACGGGCTTTGTTGCTCCACGGCATGTGGTATCCTCCCGGATGAGGGCTCGAACCCATGTCCCCTGCTCTGGCAGACAGATTCTTAACCACTGTGCTACCAGGGAAGTCCTAGACTTTTTAAAAGTTGCACTTATTTTACTTCTAATTATTTGCTAATTGACCGGTTAATTAATTAATTCATCTACTCATTATTTCAAACCTTGTTTGTTGTCCAGCAGTGTGCCAATCTCTGGGGATCAGTGGATGATGTACAGCTCCCACAGCCACAGAACTTTCAGTCTCAGGTGGATACAGGTAAGTGACCAGGTAATTGGCAATACTTTGCATATGAAGTGTGGTGATGGGGGCGTGGGGACAGTAGCAGGTGGGTACCTGACCCTAACATCTCAGGAGGAGAAGGCCTTCAAGTGGAAGTGATGTGTAAACAAAGACCTAAAGGATGAGGCGTTTATCCAGGGGGAGGGGAAGTAATGCAGTGGTGGGAGAAGAGTGTCCGAGACAGAGGAAACAGCATGGGTAACGGCAGAGCGAAACAAGAGTGTGGTGTTTGGAGCAAAGAGTTCAGGATGGGAGAATGGCAGGAGAGGAGGAAGAAAAAGCCACAGGGGCTAGATTTGACAGCCCTGTAAGTAGGGCTGAGGAGTATGGGCTTTATCTGAGGGTAAGGGGGATCAGAGCCCCAAAGATCAGAGAGGAGCCTGAACTTTATCTAAACAGAGTTATCCTGACTCCCTGCTTACAAAGCAAACAAGATATTAATGCAGGCTTCCAATCACACCAATCCGTGTTTGCAGAGAAGTAACGATTGCTACCAGTGACTGACTCTTCAGCAGAAATTGCGTGGCATTTTACATATTTCATAGCATCTAATACAGCTATTTCATTAGATGGGTATCATGATTTCTATTTTGCAGATTAGGAAACTGGGGATCAGTTAAGTAATCAGTCAAGTCACGCTGTTAGTAAGCTGTAGTCAGGATTCAAACCCAGGCCTGTCTTGCTCTAAAACTCAAATTCTTTCCATACCTTAGCTTGCCAGCTACAAAAAGCGGTCGAAGATGAAAAGAAAGGTCCCACCTGCAGTCTCTGTTAAGAAAAAGGCTCATGATTACAGAAAGCTGTTTAATCAGAACTCAGATTTGACTACCTTTTTCTTTTCTCAATCTCTCAAAAATGATGTTCACCAGAGTACTTTGTAACCACCTTGGAAAATTGGCTGACAGTTCATTGCTTTGTTATAACATATTACTTTCTCCGTATTACCTGTAATTTCCAGGCATCTAATAGAGCCGTAGCACAGGGCACAAAAGCCTATTAAAGATCTTGAATAGATTTCAGCACCATTCAGTGAAAAAGGAGAGTGGGGATTTAGCATCTATTTAGGAAGCAATATTTTGGTCTTGATTATGCTCCATGGGACTCCTTCATTCACTACTAGAAATTCAGATTTAATGCATAATACAGGCAGTTCACAGGGCAACTACAGCAGATGACAGAGAATCGTGTTTTCTACCTATTCCTTCCCTCTACTAAATATGTTAGTGGTAAAAATGGTGATTAAAGATTTTGACATTCTATAGTCCTCTTTAAATAAGAGATACAATTTAAGATTTTAAAGGATAACGTTATGTTCGGTACAAGGAATTGCTTGATATCTCTACTTAAAGAAAAATATTCTAATTATGAACAAGCTCACAGATGCTAGAGTCATGATTTATTAAACGTACTCTTTACTATGCACAAAGTAAAGTGTGCATGATAACCTGGGAGCCATATGCATCACATGATTTGTTAGGGCCCAATCACACCTCATTTCAGTCGCTGAAGGAAAAGAGGTAAGCAATTAAGGGAGAGTTTGGTCAGCTTCTGTTCAACCAAGGACGGAAACCTGCACAGCTGGAGACAATTCTGAGCAAATTGATCAGAATTCCTTTACCTTAACTAGAGCCTGGCTAACAAGTTGATACCCCTGAGTTTCTACAATCAAGCAGCAAGAATTTAAGAACCCAGAAAGGCAAGTCACCTTGGAATATTCAATAGCTCTAAGCCATGTCACTTCAAGGAGCTGGGACACCTGTTAGCTTGGGATAAGGCAGACAATTTTTCATGAATAATATCATTTTCTGGGTAACAACATGCTCACTCTGGGTGTCAGGAGAATTAATCAGTTGATCGTGGCTGATTATAAAATAAACTGGTAAATTAGACAAAAAAATGGGGACTAGAAAAACAATGGAAATTATTACTCTCAACGGCATAATATCTAGGTATTCAAAATGCTGTGTCTCCTATTACAAAAAAGAGAGAGAGAGACTTACATTTTAATGTATGTTCTCCTGAGCAGCTAAGAGCCTTCTATGAGTTGTTAATCCCCAGAACCTCATGAAGTGTTGTTTTATATATACTAACATTTGCTTGCTCACTTGTTTGCCAATATGATGACCACATCTAAAAACAAAGTCTTTTCCTGGGACAGATCAGCTACTTTAAGGAGGTTTCCCTAATTCCTAAATAATGAACATGGTATTCTGGAAGGATACCAAGGACATTAAACATTTGGAAGAGTTAGCGAAAACAGTTACATATTTTTTTAATAATAAAATAGATTTACCTCCCTTCAACCTTATGATTATTTTTGCAGTTGCAGACTTTAACTCAAAGCCAAAAAGTACTGGAAACACACTTGTTGCTATCCAAATGAGCGTGCTATGGACCCTTTCCTCTACTGCATGGAGCAGGAAGAACCTACCAAGCAAAACCATCTACATACAGAACAACAACAAAGATAAGGTCCAATCTGTTACCACTAGCCAGCAAAAGTGAACCTGGTTAGTTTGCTTTAGCATTGAAATACTCTTCTTGGATTCTAATCTTTTCTTAAATGTACAATTGCTATGTGGGAAAAAACAAAACAATTAGACACACCTGCTTAAAGTATCCTGTGCTCTGTTCACACTTCACAGTGTATCTTAAAGTGACAGCATATTAAAGTGTCAATGCAATTCCTGTGCATTATGCGGCTAAAACTGCTGAAAGTACAGTTAGAGTTCCTAGCGTTACGTAACTGAACTTGACCCTTTTGGAGTGCCAAAAATTCATATATTATGTGAAATATGTAATTTTCACAAGATTATAAAAACCTAGAAAAATTGAAGTCTACCTTCACATAAATTTATAAATTCCTACTGGCTTTTTTGTTTGTGCCTTTAGAGCATGGTCATAGCACTCTTTGGGAGTCTACCATCACGTGTTAGGCATAATACAGGAAATTCTGGATAAGAAAATTGTGATTCGAATATTTCCAAGCCAAACACACAGCTAACCATATTCAGCTTTAAATACATATATTAAAAAGCCATACAGGAAACACTCCTAAAATCTTACATGGAAACCAAATATACCAAATTTGAATATAACAAATATCATAAACATGAAATGGGATCAAATTGCTTCCATGCACTGAAAAAGGAAAATTGTAAATCTGTTAGAACATATATCCCTGGTAATAAATTGTGACATTCTTATTGTGAAAACCAGGAGTGCAGCAAAGTACTTATACTGTATGATTGTTTCAGTAGCCAAAATAAAATAGAATATTACAAAGGCATTTGGCACAAAACAACAGTTGTCCAGGGGGAAACAGTATAATTAAATTGTTCTTTTGAAAACAGTAATGATAAGATATGAATCACATATTCCAGATAAATGTTTTGGCAGGGCTCTGCTTCCATTAAAATCTCCCAAGGACAACCCCAAAACTGCAAAATCTGAGATCCAACCAAATGAATGTTGTACTCAAGTAAAGCATTTCACAGCAGATTGTCTGAACCCTTCTCAGCATAACACTCCATACTTCAATTTATTAATCTCTTATAAGCAAACAGCCCTCTCTGAAGTGCGGTGTGGCTATGGCACACTGTTTTTTATATCTAAGCATTCATTTCTAACTTCTAGAAATCATTTCCTAATATGCCAAGCAGTGCCAGAACCAGCTTAATTCTTCACCTCCCAAGACTCCTGCTTGCAGCCCAAGTCATCAGCACCTAGTTCCTAGGCAGGGCCTGCCTGCTATCTCACTCCTCCAAAGCCCTTCCTCTGCCCATGTGGACATGCGAACTAGCACTTACTCCAATAAATAACTGGTTATAACGGGGAGACGTGCTTTGACGGCTGCAGTTGCTCCAGCTTGGCTACTCCTGGTTCTACTGGACCAGTGACAAATGCCACAGCTTTTTAATGGTCTGATCCCTGGGACTTTCATCAGCCAACACCCTATTTTTCAGAGGTCTTAGGTATCCTCTGAGACCCTCCAACAAACACTGCTGCATTATGCATCCAGTGCTTTTGTTCCACTTGGATTAGAGAGCACAGTTCATATATTGTCTTATTTTTTCCCTCTTTTATACAAGACTGCGTAGGGTGAAATCTTTTAAACTATAGAAACCAGAAGTATATGTTTCAGTCTTCGCTTCAACTCATGTTTGACAATGGGTAGACTGATGTGGACTGTGTACATTGAAAGCAGTATTTAAAGTTGGGATATATCATTCCTTTACTTACTCACTCACTCCTTCAGTTAGCACATATATCATATCTATATGGTACCAAGCACAATGTTAGATGCTAGAAGTACAAATATAAATGTGACATGATCTCATATTTTAACAGAGGGGACTACAAAAATCTATTAATGCTATGATATGAAACGTGCATAGCATATATACTGTAGACACACGTGCACATGGCACATGTGCCCTCATACATACACATACACACACACACGTACAGAGCTTTATTCAGTGTCAGAGAAAGGAATGGTTCGTTCCATCTGGAGATGTAGAAGAGGATTCATGGAAGTAGTTATATTTGAGCTGAGTTTTGAAAGATGACAAAATTTGCCCAAGGAGAAGCTGGGTGAGAGTAATCATTGCAAATATAAATAGTGCATACAGTGCTTAACACAGAAAATTAAAGATGAGAGAAAGAAGGATTAAAACAATATACTGTCCTCATCTGTAGCTACCTCACCATTGGTAGGTAAAGTACCAATCCAGAAAGGTCCAATGTATAGAGTCAGATTGCCTGGGTTCAAATCCTGACTCCCTTCTTTACTCATTTCTTGACCTAAGTTCCAGGTTCCTATCGGTAAAATGGGTATAATAATTCACAGCCTTATTGGAAGGATTAAAATAGACAACATGGTAAAAAACGGTACATAGCACATAGGAAATGTTCAATAAGGTAGTTGCTAATTATTTTTCCTACTATTATGTGTAGTTACAGGCCATGTTTGGGGAATAATAAACGATAGTCTGGTGTAGATAGTAGGTGTATGGATCAGAGTCAGTGAATACAGTAGATTCTGAAAAAGCTAATTTGGGGTCTTCCACAAAAGGCCTCATATGTCATGCTAAGGAGTCTGGATTTGATCTCATCAACAAAGGGGAACGATGAATGGTCACAGAGTTCAGTAAAGCACCTGCTAAGAAACTTAGAGCGTACAGAAACCTGTAATGCAGGAAGAGTAACTGGTGTCTTTTATACTTTTCTAGGGCATGAGGCTGGGGAGGTATTTTGCTGTCCTTGGAAACTACCAAGGGGAAGTGATGACAGCAGTCTGCCTGAGGTGCAGACAATAAGGAGGTGCACTGTCTGTACAGAATTTTGAAAAAATAATAAATTTTGGTTTGCTTTTTATTATCACCATGCCCTGGTAATTATGAACAATGTCAGTGATAAAATACATTCTTCCCTGCTGGGCAAGCCACCTTCTTGGTATGCCATGGCTTGGTAGTTTGTTTTGTGAAATCTGAGGGGGATTAACAAGCACCCAGAAGTGTCCATCAGTACTTCCTGACACGTTAAGTATGGGTTAATTCAAGAGCAGGAAGTAGACCTGAGGAACAAACAGCCAAACTGAAAGTTCTAGCTAGCCAAGTAGCTGGGAAAAATTGGGGGCATCTTCCAAGGAAAAATGGTCAAAGGGGGAGGCACCATCAAGTAGACCCTGGGAGAAAGAAGTCATGTGATACTGAATGGTGGGCGACGAAGAGGAAGATACAGACACAGAGAAGGCTGCAAACAATGTAGCTTCCTCATCTGTAGCTACCTCACCGTTGATAGGTCAAGTGTCAATCCAGAAAGGTCCAGCCCTGTGGTTTTCAGGAGCACCAACATCAGCATCCTTGTCAGGAAGGCAAATTACTGGCTCCCACCCAGACCAGATGAATCAGTAACGTTGGGGTGGGGTTAAGGCATCTGTGTTTTAACCAGCCCTCCGGGTAACTCTGACACATACTGAAGTTTGAGAATCACTGCACTTCCCGTCTGCCGAGCAACTCTCCAAGTACAGTACTGCATGTTCTGGGTTATAACATCGTACGTATTCTGATGCCTCACTGGTATTTGTCACATTTGTCACATATCGATATTTAAGCCTATCACGCATGAGGCCAATGGACTTGATCCTTTGTTAAACCCAATGGCTCTCAAAGCGGGTAGAGGGTGAGTTTTGTCCCCCAAGCGGTATTTGGCAATGTCTGAAGACATTTTTGGTTGTCAGACTGGGAGGAAGGTGCTTCCTGCATCTAGTGAGTAGAGGCTGTGGATGCTACTAAAACATTCTACTAATGCCCAGGGCAGAGCCCCCTACTACAAAGAATTAACCAGCCCACAGTGTCAGAAGAGCTGAGATTGAGAAAGCCAGGTTAACCTTACAAAGAAAGAAGTTTCTTTAGGATCCCTATTACGTTGGGGGAAGGGAAAAGCAAGGTGGGGAAGTCGGCGTCCAATCTGGTGTCTTTGAACACAAATCCCAACTCGTGTGTGAGGAATGTTTACTGATTGGTGACTGACTCTGTTTATTGTTGGTCTGTAAAGGAAGTAGGAGCTTTATGACCCTAACCAGGAACTGCCGGCTTTGTTTGCTCTCCCTCTCTTGAGCTTGTCCTTCTGTATATTGTTTCTACCCTGACTTCATTCTTTGATTCCAAAGCCGTCAGGCCAGTCCTGATCTGGATCTCAGCCTTGAGTCCTGGCTGCTCAGACATGGCTTGTAAAAAGAGAGGGGGGAATTCTGGAGACTGGCAGTTCCGGTAGTGGGTGCTGGGGGGACAACCTCACTGAATTGCTGACACCAAGACTCCCTCCCTTCTTGTCAGGAGAAGCCCGTGGAAAGGGGGCCACTAGCACCATTTTGGAGAGATCTGGAGCTGGCTAGGGCTGTGCCAGACACAGGGGGTGATCCATATGTGGAAGAAGCCCTGGGTTCCCCACACCTTGGCACACGGCTGGTACAGTAGAGGAGGGCACACAGGGCCACTTATTGAGTGAATTTGGCTAGAATCTGAGCGAGGCAGGAATTGCGCTTAATTGTGGGACAGAGGGGCAGGAAGGAGACATATCTGTGGAGACTGAAAGCTGGACACTGGAAGCATGTCCTACACAAAAAATGTGGAATCAGAACGAATATCACAAATACTTGGCTTGTTTTTTCATGTCATCTGGGGGAGGCTTGTCTGCTGTGTGGCCCAAGGAAGCTTGCCCCTGGTGCAAAAGGCCATTAAATTCCTGTGAACAACTCTTGGCTTCTTTTTTCACAATGATTTTTATAGCAGTCACATTGCCACGAGGACTTTTCATGTTTATTACTGTTTGATGACTCTATAAGGCCCTCCAGTAGCAAATGGGATAGTTCTATTTTAATTTTAAAGGTAATTCTTTGTATTTAGAGTCTAAAGCATGCTTTATCTTAGACCTGGGGTCTGAATCTGCCTGGGTTGGGTCTCCAGATTTCTTATCATCAACTGCAGTGCAGATGAGCAGTACCAAGACTCCTCGGGAGGCAGGACCCACACTGGAAGGCTCACTTCCTAAAAGACAGCAAGCGAGGCTGTGAGAGGCCCGAGGATGGAAACACCTTTCAGGCAGCTCTCTGGGAGTCTATTTAAACAGGTGACCTTGCGGAGAGAGGCTCCAGATCCCATTACCGACTTGCCGGCTGAGAGGCAGATTTGTTTTTATGAGCTCTCAAGGCACACACTGGGGGCCAGGAGTAAATATGGAGGAAACTTGCTGAGATCTTGCTCCTTTTACACACAATGTAAAGAAAAGAAAATTATGCAAAGGCTTTTTTTGAGCACGACAGCCTACCAGTAAACGGCCAGCGAGCAGATTGGTCATCGTTCAATTAAAGTTTTAAATTTACTTTATGCAAGGGGGATTAAGGAAAAAAAAAAAGTATCAGTTATTTCAGCCCTCCTGCTTCCTTCCGGGAATGGTGAAAAGAGGAAAACAGCTAGCTGCTTGTATATGAAGGAGTTTAAGGGTCAAATATTGTGCCCAGCGGTGCTGACATCTCTTAACTCTCCCCAGGAGAGGGGCACTGGCATCGCTTGTTGAGCTGGCCAGCTGCAGGCCTGAAGATGGGCCGCTGCAGCTCCCATTTTGTTTCTCATTGAGCACCTGCAGGGTCAGCAACTGCAAATGAACATTGCAATTAGATTCTAAAACTTTGTTTTTATTGGCTTTTGGGGACAAAAAAATTTTTTTTCACTATTTATGAAAACACAATGTAGCCAGTAAGTTACAATGTAAATGTGAGTTTCAAACTTTGCATAGTCATTAGGCTAATCATTAGTCATTTGTGGTTGACAAGGAGGGTTATAATTTGACACCTGGCAAAAATCAAGCAGATTTCAGAGAATTTGGAGCTGGGAAATGAGATGGAAAAAACACCTCTTTTTCCCTAGGAGGTCCCATGAAGTAACGTTTGCAAACCTCTTTTCTCTACATAGAAGTGAATTGCCCATGATTCAGGGCTGTGATGTCTCTCCATCTCTGATTGTTGGACCCCCGCCCCGCCAAGAGCCTTGTAATAAGCACTGGCCAAGGAATCTGCCTCAGAAGGTTCCCAGAAGTGAACCTCTGGGAGTTACGAGAAAGAGATAAATAATTCCTCAACCTGATGCTTAAGCAACAAGAGACCACCAGAAAGTTTCAGTGTCAATTCTGAAAATATTTTTTGAAACATCATAGAGTCATGGGAGAAAGGAGTTTTAGAACGGCAGAGTCCTTAGTTCCTAACTTCTCCATAAAATTCCAGATTTTCTTCTGTCCACTATCTATGACCATTTTCTTTTGTGTAATGTGATCAAAATAGCAAACCCTGAGTTTGTCTTTTCTGACCCCCGACCTCTCACAGGTGTTCTGGCTCATTTCCTGAGAGTTATGTTTGATTTGGGAATGCTTCCCTCTTTTCTCCTGTTCCCTTGTTACAGTTTGAAACCTGGAACACCCGCATACAAGACCCTGACTAGCTCCCTGTGCTCCCCAAAAACACTCTTAAGTGTTCTCTGAGAACTTGGCAAGCATCTGGACAGGGACAGTTTTCTCACACTCTGGGAAATCAAAATGTAAAACAATAGTTCTTTTCCAATTCTTCAACCTGAGGATAAATTTCGAGGTCATTTCTTTTTTGTTTTTTCCTATTTAACCTAAAAGTTTCTCTGTTTTTGTACTAAAAGGAAATCAAACAAATAATCTACTTAAGTTTTCAGTATGTAACAAGGAAACAGAAATGCTAATTTGAGACTCTTTAGGACCAAGCATAGCAAAAAGCCAAAAATTATTCCAAGATTATTACTTCACAAGCAACGATTAACATTTTCTTAATAAATCTCTCCCTCTCCCTCTTCCTCCACCCCCCTCCCCCATCTCTGCCTCTCTCAGATTCCAGGAGAAGAGACTAGAAAATATTACTTTTGGAAGTCATGCATTATTTTTGTTTTGAAATGGAGCTACAGCCCTGCTTGACTCTACTACTCTATTAATCCTGGTTGCTTTGAAAAAGAAAAAGCTTAAGATCCCTAGCAAATCCTGATCAAAAAGAGATTTCTATACTTTTTGATTCAATAAGAGGTAAGGCCAATCTACTGAGCAGTGCAATAGTCTCTCTACTCCATCTGGCATTATTCATTAGAAACAAGCAAACAGGCAAAAAAACTAGCCTTGTAAGTTGTGCAAGTAAAAATAAGATAACTGTGTGCACTAAAAACACTTCCTGAAGGAGTGTCCAGGCTGGCCTCAGGAAGCCCACCAGTCCCTAGAATCATGCCCACCAGTCCTCGCATCATCCACGAGAGTGAGTCCTTCTCTTTCCACTGTAGTGGGTAGGGGTCGTCGCTGCACTGCACCGGAAAAAAGAGCCTTGAACCTTGGCAGAGAAGAATGGACAGGACTGAGAGAGACACAACTATTCTGCGTCTAGATGAAAATTTCACAGTGTCAGGAGTAGTAAAGGAGTGTCTGGTGCAGAGGTCCTGGAAAATTCACTGACACAGAGCGAATATATGAATATCATTTCTAATTCTCTGTGGTATAAAGCTATAAACCACAAGTTGAGCACTGAGGAAAATACAACATGTGCTGTATAAAATGCCCAGGCTACGTGGCCAAAAGAAATATGTGAATTGCATACAGTATGTGAATTGCCCTTGTGTGAAGCTTAGCTCACGACTGGAGCAAAAGACAACCTTAGTGTTTTTGTTTGTTTTATTTTTCCAAATATATAATTTTAAAATATACATGCATCAATTTTTAAACTACCTTCATTCAATAAGTACTTATCGAGCACCTACTTTGTGCCAACACTCTTCTAGACACTGCATACATACATCAGTGAACAAGAGAAGAAGGTCCCAGCCTACATTCCAGGGGAGGTGGACAAACAGTTAATGAGTACACAGAGAAATCAACGTGACGAGATCAAAAGACTAGAGCAAAAAGATCAACAGGGTAATGAGAAAGAGAGAAACACAAGAGGCCACTTTGGATGAGGCAGCCAGGGAAGACTCTCAGAGGAGATGACAAGTGAGCCAAGGTCTGAAGGTTGAGAAGGAGCCAGTCATTCCAGAAGAAGGGATACCAAGCACACAGGTTCTGAGACAGGAGAAAGCTTGGCATGTTCAACAGAGAATTCCCACTACTGGACATGTACTAAGATCACGTTATTTTTGAGCATTGAAAACATGGCTTTGGAAACATAGAATATTAAACTGGAAGAAGACTCTGAGATCATTTAGGAGAATAGCCTTCATTTCCAGGTGAAGAATCAAGTCCCAGAGCATTCCATTGACTCCCATCGCTGGAGCCGACAGCATTGAACCAGAATGCTGGGCTCCTGCGTTCATCTTCCTGCTTGATTAGATGTCTCTCGGAGTTAATGTGTTAATCACATTCTCGCTTGACACTTAAAGCCTGTCTACAAAGGGATCATTTCTGCTAACCTGTTCTTTTGTAAGGAAAATGGGTCAGAATTCTAACCAGTTCCCACTTAGAACATCTGAAAAAAAAAATGTTTTTTAAGTATACTGGTTACTTTTCAGAATTTAAAAGGACACAAATACAGAGATAATTTAAATTCTAAAGGCTTTTTTTCTTGAGAACTTAACAGTACTGAATTAGATCTGATAGACATTTGCCATATGTTGTGTTCCTTCATAAAAAAAGAGAAATGCATATCCCAGATAGAGTTTGATTACCAAAAATTGAGGATAGTCAGTTTAATTTTGGATTGTTTTTGCTATGAAAGTATGTAACCTATTCAGTACTTGCAAAAGTTTCACTGGAGAAAATATTATTCAATAAGCCCCAAATGGGAAAATTTTATTCTGTAGGAATTTGGCCCAGAGCACGTAGAGTTGCATCCAGAGAATATACAGCTCTATTTATCATCTTGCAAACTTCTTCATTATGTCAAAACTAAATCTCAGCTGTGCCCTGACTGCAAAGCAAAAGCAATACAGGCAATTTAAGCCATCTCAACAAGAATATTTTGAGAATTAATCGATTTTCCAGGAATGTTCAAACAACTTTTATCAATTTTGGTCAAGGTTCACAGTTATGGTATTACATTATCAGCCTTGGTTTTATGTTTGTCTAAAGAAATTTATGATTTTTATTCTTGCTTCACAAAAAGGAAAAACAATCTTCTAGCATGCCCATGATAACCATGGTTTTCAGCTGTGCTACAATCCCAGCAATTCCAATTTCATTCGGCATCATTCCCACTACATGCTCAACTCAAAAGCAGCTCTCCCATGGGCAGGGCCCGAGGTTCCAAGGGTCAGCACACAGTTGTGCTTTCTCTTCTCAAGCAGCTCCTTTCTCAACACTTGGTTCTCTGGTGATACAGGAAGCACCCAAGTAAGTAACCTAAAGAGCTTCCTGCATGGCACATGACTTTTAAGGAATATTCCAGCTCTTTGAGACAGGCTCTTTATAAATGCAGATGAGGAACAAACACATCTGATAAGACAATTTTATTTTCACTGGTGACACTGCTTAGAGTTCAACTAGAAATCATTTAAAATAAAATAAGCGCTATAGCCAAATAAACAGCAAACATTTTGAACTTTTACTTTACTTCTTGAATTTAGAGCTAGAGCTTATCTCAAAATGGACATGGTTATTAGTTTCAGATTCTCTCTTTCCCCCAAAACCTGCACTTAAAATCGATGATTATCTGAGAAAAGTTTATGACTGCATTAAAAAACACTTAAAATATTCCATTTGTTTTTTAATTCAAAATAATCCCAAATCAGTTTATTTTATTCCTATATTTTATAGGCATATTCTATTCTAATAATCCAAAATTGGAATCTAAGCCATGGTTAAGGCAAAATATCTCATTATAGGGGAACCTGTGATGGGCATTCGCTAAATGAAGTTGCTGAAATTTTTAAAGCAATTGGGATAAAACCCTGGATGGGGACAGGGGGCGGGGCGGGGGGAACAGAGGAAGTAGTCTTCATGCTGACACTCACTTTAGAAGTAATTCACTTTCCCATGACAAAGATAAGAAAGTCATTTAAGAATTATTTACCTTTCAGCTTAAAAAAAAAGGATGTCTGGAGAAGCCTATTGGCAGGCATGAAGAGTGGACAGATGCTTCTCCTCATCCTCCAGGCTGGGCTCCTCGTAGAAGGAGAAGCCTTTGCAGTTAAGCAGAAGGAAGACAGAAGTGTCAAAATAGAACACGCCTTACTTATCGGCTAAGGGAGAATCTTCTAAGCCCATTTCATTAGTTGAGGAATAATAGCTACTGTCCTTTAAACAAACACCAAATCTGTATTTTAAAAATTTAGACAAAAACACAAAATTAAGGAGAGATGAAACATTTTACAAAGGTTCCACAATGTAAGTCATAAAAATAGTATGCTCCTCTGGGAAGTAATTTTAAAAAGAACTCCATTTACAAAAAAAGAGAAAAGAAAGGAAAAGAAAGGAAGAAAGAAAGAAAGAAAGAAAAGACAAAGAAAGAAAGATTAGAAATATTTCAAGATTATAAAGTGAATTACAGTTGATTCAACCTAATAGAACTATGTTATTTTATGTAGGGAGAACTGGCTGGATTTTTTTTAAAAGAAAAGTTTTTTTCCTTATTAAGAAATTTGAAAAATAATTTTAGTCTATGGTAGCAAGATTATTCTGCATAAAATCTTTGGGACCAATTTTTTCTCCAGTGCCTCAGAGCAACAGGTCCTTAGATGTCCTCTCTTTCTATCTCCTCCTCATGATTATTGGGCCTCTGGAGAAATGATTAAAACTGTTCAGTAGCAGCAAAAGCCCACGTACATGGAGTGTTTCCTATGGATCAGGAAGCTTTTGTAACCAGCCCTGCCAATGGCCTGCGTTTATGTTCAATGGGCTGTCTACTGTGGGCCCCTCTGAATTTTCAACAGTGTAGATACAAACCTTGTTTCCCAAAGAGGCAGAACATTGTCAAGTAAGAATCCCAGGAGTAATATTAATAAAATCTCTTCATGGGGTTATGGTCTCTCATCCCCAAACCTTCTGTCTTTCCCCAGAAAGTCACACGTATCTAGAACGTCATGCAGCATTCTTAACAATGCACAAAATAGGATTCTTTTCTCTTGTTTTAGGGTCAAGCTTAGATTATATTAGTCTTTTTACTTAAATCACTATACAAATATGGAACCTTTTAAAGTTTGCATGAATTCATTGGCAATGACGAATTTAATTTGCAGTAAAGAACTTAGGTGGGAACAAATGGTATTATTATTCTTTTTTTTTTTTTTTTGCAGTATGTGGGCCTCTCACTGTTGTGGCCTCTCCCGTTGCGGAGCACAGGCTCTGGACACGTGGGCCCAGCAGCCATGGCTCACGGGCCCAGCCGCTCCGCGGCATGTGGGATCCTCCCGGACCGGGGCACGAACCCGCGTCCCCTGCATTGGCAGGCTCACTCTCAACCACTGCGCCACGAGGGAAGCTCGCAAATAGTATTTTAAAGCACACATTTATTCACTTAACACATTCACTGCAGCCCTACAACAGGCCAAGGAGAGCATAGTTAATTGTCACCTCTACCCCTTCCAAATATATTATCCATCCTGTGTGCCATTTTTATTTGATTATGTTAATAAATAAAATCTTTAATGGTGACTGCATGGAAAGAATGACATACTCAATCAATGCAGAGCTGCAGTGTGCCCACCACCCAGGATTTCCTTGCTTTGGCTCAGTAAGTCCAGAAAGACATTTCAATTAAATAAAACAAATCCCAGAGAAACCCAGATATGGTCATGCAACTTCAAAAGCAAAAAGTTGAAGTTATACCAATGTTTTTTGGGATTCTGTAACCATTTTATACTATTATGAGTTGCCATTGATTGATTTAGCTAAATGACAAAGAGGCAACAAAAATATAGTTTATAAAAATGTGGTTCTACTCCTTGCTTGCTTTACTTCAGTCACATTCTCTCCATGGTTAGAAACAAGCCATGACAGTGGTCTAGCCCTGGATTTCTATGCACGGTGAGAAATCAGGCATAACCATGGTCTCACCCTGAATGTGATCTCAATGTTTTATACCACGGACAAATCGTTAACATATGGAAATAACCCTCTCAGCTGCTCTGTGATTTTTTTAATCCTATAGACTCTGCTGCCTTGACTTTATACTCCATCCTGAACTGTTTCCACTGTTCTCTCCCCATTATAAAAGGATTTTTTTTTCCTTTTCTTTTCTTTTTAAAGGATTTACTGGGGAAAAATAAAAGTTTCGTTCCTTGTTTCCACCCTGCTGTTCTGTTGGCCCCAATGGCTGCTCAATGTTCCCTCTCCAACCTCTAAATTAAGTGTTCATTTTCAAGTTCACTGCTGTGCTCCCCTCCCCCTGTAAAGGGAGGCTGTGGATGCTCCCCAGCCCCAGATCCTCACTCTCTGCTGGGCTCCCCAAAAAGCAGCCTCTCACCATAGCCTGTCCTCAGATTTCTCTTTTTAATAAAGTTTGTGATGGGCTTATGCCTCTAAATCATTTTTACCCATCAGAGCCATTTACATTCCCTCTGTAACAACCAACGCTCACTCCTCTCCCATCGCCTGGCACTGACTTTTTGCCCCTTTAACCTCACTCAGTATGACAGAATGTGTTTTCTCTGGCTGTAGATAATATATTCCCATATCACTCTCACAAACCACAGAATGAGCTCCTCAGGGAAACCTCTGCCCTTCCACTTCCCATCACTGCTAACAAAGCAGTTTACAGAAAAAAACCCAATGAGAACCACAGGTTAATGAGATGTTTAACACACACACAAAAAGAATTCTTTACATGAAGACTTTTTACAGAACTGCCTGTGGGGTATCCAGCCATGGTTCCCAAAGGCTGACCCAGTGACCAGTCGGGCTTAAGATTCACCCAGGTTGTTACATGTTAATATCCATAGGCCCCACCCCCAGAGTTTCAGATTCAGCAGGTCTGGGGTTTGGGAGCCACTGAGAGAGAGTGTGTAAATCAATCTCAACAGCTTCAGTAAAAGCCCCATAAGCACTTATATAATGACACGTGGATGCCAAATTTTCAAACCATGTGAGTCTTTAGAATTCACACAGTGATTAACATGTTTGGAGAGAAGTATGATAAGACTTCTCAGTGCAAGTTAAGTCCTAATGTGAGGAAGGATGAAAGCCAAGGTATGTATTGGCCTGTCCACTCACCAGCAGCCTATAACTGTGCATCTGTAAGGAGCTGTGAGGACACTCCTCACCCCCACCTCTCCCCGCCTTCCCCAGCATCCACCAAAAAGACGTGCCTCGCAGCTCTTTGACAGGACAGGCTTTTAAAAGATCAGTCTTTACAGGATGGGTAATTTAGTTCATTTGCACCTGATTTATGCCCCATTCAAAAATGAAACAAAACAAAAATGATGAAAAATGACTCTGGGCCAAAGAGAATGAACACCTCAGTAATTCCGTCTTCCTGGAGCACAATAAGCCATTTCCCTTACTGGGAATAAAAGTTTGAAGGGGATGTAAGCTAAAACCCCCTTGGACTGTGACTTTGATAAATCTGTGGGGTTTTGAATACCACTCTCTACACACCAGTATAGACCATCAAATGCATATGTAGTAAAATTCCCTCCCACCTAGGACCTTGCTAATTTGCAACTGTCAACCCATTTTAAGCAAGAGTATTTTTTCTTACTAAGGAACCACTGGACCACCTCTCTTTCCCCTTAAAGAAGTCCTTCCCCCATTGCACTCTAGGCTTGTGTTGTCTAATCCCATAACCACTAACCACATGTGGCTATTGAGCGTTTGAAATGTGACTATCGATATGTAGATGTGCTCTAAGTGTAAAATAGGCACCAGATTTCAAGGACTGAGTATGAAAAAAAAGAATGCAAAATATCTCAATAATTTTTATATTGATTAACATGTTGCTATGACAATGCTTTAGATAAATGAGCTCAAATAAGATATAGTCAAATGAGATATATTGTTAAAAGTAATTGTATAAAAAGTTTCTTTTTACTTTAAAAACTGTGGCTATTAGAAAACCTAAATTTATGTATGTGTCATGCTTTGTATTTCAATTAGCCAGTGTTGTCCTAGATGAAGTCCAGCATTTTGCTTTTCATCTCAAAGCTTGTCACTCGTGCTCCCTCCGCACCTTCAATGCCATGTGCAGGTTCATTCCACCCAACTTTCATCTTGACACGCCTACTGGAAACTCTCTCATCTCACTCTTCCCCAGTCCAGTCTCCAAAACTCCACCAAAAGCTTGAAATGTTTTTGCCCACCATCCTATCAAGTCATTTCTCCCTTTTTATTTCAACAGATTCTCACTTCCCATCTCTTTCATGAAATCTTAAGTTTTTCAATGAAGACAACACAGCTGCATATTACTCATTTTCTAGACATTCTAATTTGGCCATAGAACTCATAGGGCTATTATTTCTGATTGTTTCCCAATACTCATTTATTCATTTGCTCTACAGCATTCGCTGGGCACCTCCTGGAGGCCAGGCACTGTGCTTGCCACGGGGGTTACCTAAAAACATCAGCACACAGCCTTAAAATGATGTGTGGAATGATGTCAACAGGAACACATAGATGAAACTGATGCTCTCCTGCCCTCAGAGCCAGAAGGACTCTCTAGTTGCAAACACCCTTCTGAGGAAAGATTTAAGTAACAGTGCTCACATAACACAAGTCTTCCGGCTTGGAAAGTTGAAACCTTCTGACTCCATATTAAACACTTCCCCTCTCTCACACTTTGTATTCTCCCTCATGTTTCCCTGACTACCTTATAAACGCCATTTGTCTTTGTAGTTCCCATTTCCTTTGCTGACACAGTATTAAACACCATGCTTTCATATAAATATATATATATGTATGTATGTGTGTGTATATAACTATATATATAACTATATATATGTAACTATATATATATGTATAGTCATTTATTTCCTACAATAATGTAGGTACCGCATTATTCCTATTTGAAGATGAGAAAAACTGAGGCACAAGGAAGTTAAGTAACTTCCCTGTAACTGCTGTTACACGGATGATAAAGAAGCAGAATTTGAATCCAGGCAGCCTAACTCTAGAGCCAGGGTTCTTAAATACTAGGTAATCCTGTCTCAGAGAGAATACAAACAAACACCAAGGACCATGTAAGCTTGAAGCTGCTAAGGCCACCTGCTGCCAAGTGAGAGAAGCCATGCCAAAAATGAAGCCCATGTAGGGAAAGGAAAGCTGAAGGGAAAGGGGGAGAGACAGAGAGACAGGGAAAGAGACAGAGAGACAATATGAGAGATGTATGAGATATTACTGATTATTTAATATGAATCTCTGGAGGATATAAAGTGAGAGACTAAACTACCTTTGGTCTTTGTAGTTATACAAGTGAATAGTCTTTTGTCATTTGTAGGTATGGGTTCTTAACTGGGGGTCCAACCGTAACTGTACACAAAGTTCTTGGTGTATAAACAGAACTATAAAACAGTGTATATGCATGTCTCTGGGGAGAATCTTACAGGAGACCTTGATTCTGCCTAACTACCATGTTTACAGCATCTTAGCCAAATCTCCTCTGCAAAATCAGGTGGGGACATTTAGAACAAGGCTGTGGTCATGTTGTTAGCCTATGCTCACATTAGGTCTATCCCTAGAGACACACTTACATGGAGGAGAATAAGCTATTTCTTATCAGTTACAACTTCTAATAATCTTTTAAAATGCAAAGTGAGTTCCTGTTAAACATGCTGAATTGAAAAATGTATGCTTGTAACCTAAGTGTCCATCAATGGATGATGAATAAATAGAGAAAATGTGATATATCATATATATATATATATATATATATATATATATATATATATATATATATATACAGTAGAATGCTATTCAGACATGAAAAGAAGGAAATTTGCAACAACATGGATGGAATTTGAGGGCATTAGGCTAAGTGAAATAAATCAGGCAGAGATAGACAAATACCCGTATGATCTCACTTATATGTGGAATCTAAAAAAAAATCAAACTCATAGATGCTGAGTACAAATTGGTAGTTGCCAGGGGATGGGGATGGGGAAAATGGATGAAGATGGTCAAAACGTACAAACTTCCAGTTACAAAATAAGTAAGTCCTGGGGATGTAATGTATGGTTAATAATACTATATTGTATATTTGAAAGATGCTAAGAGAGTAGATCTTAAAAGTTTTCATCACAAGAAAAAGAAAATTGTGGCTATGTGCTGTGATGGATGTTAACTAGACTTATTGTGGTGATCATTTTGCAATATATACAAACGTTGCATCATTATGTTGTATACCTGAAACTAATATAATGTTATATGTCAATTATGTCTCAATTTAAAAAAAGAAAATGCATGTTTATGTCAGCTCTTTCTCCAAATCCCACTAAAATAACAGTGTGTCAGTTCTGTTTGTTTGTCTTCAGACCATTTCTCATTCTTCCCTTGTCCTGCTCTGTTCTGTTATGCAGAGGGACAGCCCTCTGCCAGGCTGGGCCTCCCAGTCTTCCTTGGGTTCAGCATATAGGAGCACTGATCAGAGACTAAAGGGTAGAGAGAAGAGAGAAACCAGAGGATTTCCCCTCTCCCTGTCTGCCTCAGGCAGGAAATCTGGCAGTGGCTGGGGTTCCTCTGAGACCAGCTACCACTTGACAGATCTACTGCGGTTCTAGCTTTCACCAGGTAGTCCTGGTGCCTGGGCTTAGGTAACACCACCACCTCCCCTCTCCCTCGAGCTGAGTGTAACAGAATCGGTAATTTAAAGAGTGCCAAAAAAATGATGAAAGAAAAATTCCTGTGAAGAAAGAATCTGGAAGTACATTTTTAGAATCCATTTTCTTTCCTTCCGCAGAGAAAAGGATTAGGCACAAATAGAACCCCCAAAGACTAGACTTACTGATTTTGCCATACTCCAGCACATAAGATGTTGTGGGAAATAAGCCATTTCCATGCTCAGATTAATTCATTATCCCATTCTTCAAGGAAAATATCCAAGGAGAGGCTAAAACAGCCCACAGAAAACTGAAGCAAGTGACGTTTGGCCTGGTGTATCCCATGCCCCACTTTAGAATCCAATACCCGCTACAATTTAGAATCCAATGTCCTTGGATGTCATTAAGGAAAGTAACCTGCTAAAATCACTAATGCTACAAGGTTTCATGAATTATCCCCTTTATGGTTTACAGTTTGTCTTATTAAGAAACGTGGTCATCTCTGGTACTATAACAGTGAAGATTTTGGCAATAATTTAGTCTGTCCTGTCCACTCCCTACCAGCTGTGTGTTAGTGCCCAGTGATAAATGCTACCAATCTTGCATATTCTACTTCTGATTCAGCCAACTGCAAAAGTTTGGAGGTTTCAGTTTATTCTATGATTGTGAGTCTTTATTCAATACAGTTTTTATTGTTATGCAGATCAAATACCGTCCACCCTCCAGTCCCCTTCTCCTTCAGGGTCCCTGGAAGGATTGTACTTTTCCCTCTCCCTTGAAGTTAGGTAAGGGTGTGTGACTAATTCTAATCAATGAATGCCCTTTTCCTAAAAATATCTATATAACAGAGAAGACATAAAGCCCCAATAACCTGGCACATCCATTTCAAGAAATATCCAGTACCATGAAATGATATCATTTTTGAAATTCATTGTGATGAGATTCCTATTAACTCATCATATTGTGAGCTCTCTGAGGGCAGAGCTAACCTAGAACCCATACATACTAGGTGCTCTATACATGTTGCTAAATGAATGAATGAAGGATTGAGGGAATGAATGAGTAACCATAATGTCAATACTGTCTTGTTTAAATCATTCTTATTTCTCCTTGTTATTTGAACACTGCACTAATTTAGGAAATTACCATTAAATGAAAAAGACAATTTATTCCTCAGAGAGATTAACAATAATCTGGCTTTTCAAAGAAGGTTAATATGGCAACTAAGAAGGAAAGGCCAGTGAGTTTTGCTTTCTGTTTCTGAACTCTATATAAAAGATGCTCCAGGAAGTACATCCACCTTACATTTGAATATAATTTTGGATTTCCTTCTTTCTCTGTTTGGGTTTGGAGACTTGAGGCTGCTATGGACTGAATGTTTGTGGCCCCCTCAATTCATATATTGAAGCTCTAACCCCCAATATGATGGCCTTTGGTGGTGGTGGGGTGATTAGGTTTAGATGAGGTCATGAGGGTAGAGCCCCATGATGGGATTAGTGTTGTTTATAAGAAGAAAGAGAGACATCAGAGCTTCCTCTCTCCATCACCACATGAGGATACAGCAAGAAGGTGATTGTCTACAAGTCAGGAAGAGGGCTCTCAACAAGAACCGAATTGACTGGCACCTTGATCTTGGACTTCCCAGCCTCCAGAACTGTAATAAATGTCTGTTGCTTAGGCCACCCAGTCTAATAAATTTTGTTATAGCTTCCCAAGCTGACTAAGAAAGAAGACAAATTCTCATCTTCTCTATCTCTATCAGAAATGTAATATTATTTGCATGTCACAGACACCTTCCCTTGCTTTCAGCAACCAGCTTAACTAAGATTCTGTTGCCTCTGTAGGTAAATTAAGCAACATGTCCCTTCAATGACCAGCCTGACTCATCAAGTATTTCCTAATTGTGGCAGTAAGGGTTTGTTTGACCATCACTGTTGCATGGCACTTTTTGCTGTTAAGCTCCAACCTAGGTATGGTGTTGTTGGGTTTTACACAATGCAAATAAATGGAAACTTTCACTATACTTTCAGAGCTTTTAATATGAAAAAATAGAGTTCAGTAATTTAGCCATGGATTTAACTTTTAAAAAACTGCTCTAGATCATATTAAAACCCACAAGATTTTTTTTTTCTCTTGGTAAACAGATTTAATACATTGCCCTGATTTTAAGGCATTTAAGAGCAAAGGCATTTTCCAGGAAATATGGCACTCTGTATTGGCAAACAGTTGTAGGAATAAATTCTTTAAGGACCATTTAAGAAGTTTACTTGAAATTTTGGAGTTTCACATCAAAATGCTCACTATTAAATAGCAATCTGTTATATGCTATATAACATATATATTATATGCAATGCCAAATGAAAGTCTGCTGTCATAATTCACTAGACAAAGTTTAGTTTTTACATCATTTTGATAAGTTTCCCTTGCTTACCAGTTTAGTCACAAATTATACCTTATGGTTGTCATGTGAAGGCAGTAAAATATTATATACTTTCGGATGACCTCTATCCAGAAATGCTTTTCACTGCTTACATTTTATCTGTCAAATAGTATTTTCTTTAAGAAGTAAATATAAATGCCATTATTGAGAGAAGCTACCAGCCTAGGACAAGTTCTAGCATTTAGTGTTCTGACAGATCTTAATTTGGGTATCAGCCAAAGTCAATAAAACTTGTTCATGCAGAATCTTACCTGGTTTTCACCACATCGAGAGGGTGCATCAGGCAAATTTCTACAAGACCTGAAAGACGATAAAGTCCAATAAACACTTATGTAAACACTGGTTCTTATTTCCTTGACCCTATTGGTTTCTCAAGTATGAATCTTCAAATGAAAACCTCGGGACTTTGGACATGAGAGGTAATAGAGGCTAATAGCAAAAGACTAATGAATAACATGATTTTATTTCTATGGGAGCAAGATACATGATTGATTACTTCTTTATAAGTGCTCTGGCACAAATGGAGATTTTAAACAGAGGAGTGATATTAACTTCTATTAATATGTTCTCCCAACAATCTAATCATCTGTCCATTAACCCTCCCACTGCTCCCAATCACATTTATTAACATGCAAACACATGAGCAGTGATGCTCCAACCCTCTCCCCTTTGGAAGATGCACCATCTCTCTCATCACAGCATGGATGTACTGGTGTCACAAGCACCTCTAAGTCTGAAAGAGTCAATGCCCAAGTAGAAGAAAAGCACAAATACTATCATCCAAGGAGAACAGTTTCTTTTCAGTGTTCAATTCCCTGAGCTTTTCCTTCTCTTTGGAATGTTGTCCTCCTGTGAGGATACACACACATACACTTCTTCTGAGAATCCTACTTACCTTCAGATCTCAATTTGGGCAACTATTTTCCCAGAAATCCTGGGGCAGAGATTGTTAGTTGTCCCCTAGTATTCATCCCCTTTTCTTCCTGGTTGCTCAGAATACATACTACGTTTCCCAGCCTCCCATGCTGCTAGGTCACATGTGACTAAGTTCTGGCCAATGGGAGGTAAGTGCAAGTGGTTTGAGCAAGTTTTAGGAAGTCTTTTAAAGTTAAGGAGGCTGCTCCTCTCTTTCCCTCTCCTACTTCCTTCTGGTGGAATGTGGACCTAGGGCAGGGGAAGCCATTTTGCACAATGAAGTGATTTGGGGCATGGAGGTCACACGTAGCACAGCAACAAGACAGAAGTAGTCCCTGACATCATGGAGTTCTGGTCTACCTCCAGACATTCATGTTGAAGAAAATTTTCATTTTCTTTAAACTACTGATATTTGGGTTTTCTGCCACTTGTACCTGAACCTAATTCTGATACAGGTACCCTTTGATGTGCTCCCACAGTACCCTGGACTTGTGTTATTACATGGCACTGTAACTGTTTTCTTGTCTAAAAGCTCCACAAGGACAGAGATTCCACCTGCCTTATTCACCTTTATATCCCCATCACTTTGCACAATAGTTGGCAGTCAGCACAATAAAAATTTGTTGAATAAATAAATTAATGCTGATTAGGGTTATTGCACATGCCACTATGTCAGCTAATTCTCTAGATGAACTGAACTGGCAGCAATTTATTCTACATTTATTTCATTAGTTTGAACATAACCCAAATAAGCAAGCAAGGACAGAGAAATACTGGTAAATATGATATGAAATAAAGCACAGGAAGTACTTGAATGCAGAATTGCAATATTGTTGATCACATATCCAGATGCTCAGCAGCTATGTAAACGTGAGAAAGTGACCAATGATCCAACACCTAATAGACTGACAAATGATTCTTCAGGGGTGTGCATGCAGGGTATTGTGCTCAGTGCTGGGACATAGCCTGATGCAGTATCAAGGGTGCCTGAAAGAATGAAGAATTTCAAAAGTGGGCACAGAAGTGACACACTGAGAACAACCTTACATGTAAAGGGAAAACAATGAACAGAGAACAGCAATATGCATAAAACTAAGTTTTAGGCCCAGTGATTTAGTGTTGCTATTTACAGTGTGAAATGTTGCTATTTATGATCTGTACCAATTCTAGTCTTGCATAACAGTTTACTTTTATTGTCAAATTGTCAACTGTCGTCAAGGAACTATGCCATGGTTCTCATAAAATGAATGACAGAAAATACAAATATTTACAATTTTTAAGTAAAATTTTAATTCAGCTGTGGCTGGGGTGTGCTTTATATTTGAGATTATTCATCCCAGGACACAAGGCTGATTTCTATAAGGTAAAGACCTTGCAAAAATTTTTTAAACATACATACATATATATATGTATATATGTTTAAACATATATATATGTATATATGTTTAAACATATATATATATATAGGGGGGGGGAGAATATATATATTTCACCAGGAAGCATTTTCTACAATTTTCACCTACTTTGCCAATAACCACTGGTGGAGGACTCAAGTTTATCCTTAAAGCTGGGAATAGAAAGTCACATTAAAGGCATCACACTTCACAGAATGGATGGTGGATGGGATGGTTGTTTTTTTTATTTTGGAGATTTAGAATGCTTACAATGTAAAGCAGAAGACCCTTTATTTTCAAACTATCCCTTTACAACCTAAGCCACAGAAAAGAGACAATGGAAGGTACAGGACCACATTGATGGACTGACCATGGGACACACCACCCCTGCTAACTCCTAACAGAATCCTCAAGTATAGAAACCTAGAATGTTATTGTCATTCCTGTGCCTTCCTTCCTGGTCCACCTCTGCCTTCACCCATGAACAGTGCTGCAATGGCTTCAGTAACTTTTTTAGCAATAAAATGGGGGAATGCAGAAGACAAACTAGGTGTCCAAAGGTAGACTTGAATATAGATTATTAAAGGACAACGTCAAGTGATCCTTCAGTTCAGGTCTTCATTTTTTTTTTTTTTTTTTGCGGTACACGGGCCTCTCACTGCTGTGGCCTCTCCCGTTGCGGAGCACAGGCTCCGGACGCGCAGGCTCAGCGGCCATGGCTCACGGGCCCAGCCGCTCCGCGGCATGTGGATCTTCCCGGACCTGGGCACGAACCCGTGTCCCCTGCATCGGCAGGCAGACTCTCAACCACTGCGCCAGCAGGGAAGCCCCAGGTTTTAATTTTGATTTTAACTATACACAATGCTATTATACATTGATCTGTTCTAAGATAAATTACTTGAGAACTGAGTCTTCTAAATTTACTCTGACTTCTTATCACTGAGTCAATTCACATTTCCTTTCTCTACAATTCCATGACATATACCAGTTATTTTATATTTTACATTACCAATATTATATTACAATTCCATTACATATTTCAAGAATAGCATTTATCACACCATACTGTGGCCAGTAATATACAGAAATATATAACTGTCTCTCAACACCACTCCCCCCATCCCCATACTGGCCATTGCAACATTCATCTCCAGACACTGCAGTCTACGTGAATGGCATCTCCTGCACTTGTGAAAATGTGTAGTCAAATACAAACCATGAGTTCTTAGAGAAGAGGGAGTATTTAACTTTATCGGCCTACTGAGTAAATAATGCATAACACTAAATACATGAAATTCACACAGGAAGGTTTCTATCTACACTCACTCCTTTGGTGATCTCATTCCAACCCATGATTTTAATTACCATCTATATGCTAACAACTTGCCAATTTACATTTTCAGTCCAGACTTCTCTTTCAAAGTCTAGACAAATATCTGATTGCCTATTTGACATCTCTGCTTGGATATCTAACAGTCATCTCAAAATTCACATGTTTAAAACGGGACCCCTGAGTGTCTTCACTAACACCCCTACTCAGAAAACAAAACAAAACAAAACAAAATAAAACAAAAAACAAAACAAAACAAAAGCCAACCTGTTCAACCTTAGAGTCACCCTGGACTCCTCTTTCTCTCAAAATCCTCTTCCAATCTATTGGTTCTACTTCAAAATATAACCAGACTTCTACCATCTCTCACTTCCTCTACTGCCTGTGCCCTCACCCCCTTTCTGGTTAAGTCATGGTCACCGTTTCTCAGCTGATTAACTGCAGCACCTCATTAACACGTCTCCCTTCATCCACCTTTGACTCCTTCCATCTGTTCTCACCCAACAGCTGAAGTGATCCTTTTTAAGATGTAAGTCATTTCATGTCATTCCTCTGGTCAGCAATGGCTCCCCATCTCACTCAGAGAAAAGCCATACTTAATCCGGGCCTGCATTACTTCTCTCAGCAACTAACTCTCTTACTATTCTCCCCCTCACTGATTCTACTCTGGCCACAGTGGCCTCTGCTGTCTCCCACACATGCCAGGACTATCTCAGCTTTTGGCCTTAGTGCTAGCCATTTCCTCCGCCTGGAATGCCCCTCCCCCAGATTCTACTTGGCCAACTTCCTTCACATGGTCAACGAGTAATCTGACCAGTCTAACATAGAGGTCTGCTCCTCCCCACCCCAGCACCAAAAAAAATCCTCATGCTGCTCTGCTTTTTCCTTTTTCCATGGTACTTATCAACTTCTAACATACTATATTATTTACTTTGTTTTTATGTTTATTGTTTCCTGTCTCTCCCAGTAGAATATAAGCTTCACCAGGGCAGAGATCTTTGTCTGTATTGTCCACTGATATGCACTAAGTACCCAGAATATTCCTGACACCTAATAGTTGCTCAATAAGTATTTGTTGAAAAAAGAAATGGAATGATATAAAACAATACACCTGACACAATAATGGGATTCCTTTACAGTGGTATGTAGAAGATGAAGTTTTAAGAATTTAGTGTACACAGAGAGAATTCACCCAGTCATTCAAGGAATCCATGATAATGTCTAATATAGGGAGTAAGTCTACTGAAATGTTATGAGTTTGTTTGTAGAACGAATGGATTATTCCAAAGATAATTTTTTTAAGTAACATTTTACGAATCAGAGAACATCTCAGTATCTCCGTGAAGACACAAAGGAATAGCAGTGCAGACAGAGAATTGAGGCATTCAAGCATCCCCAAGATATCAGTTACAAGTAAGACCTATGTTTTCCTTTTATCAAACCAAAAATTTTTGCATTGTACTATAGCTCCTTCCTTGGCATTTTCAAATTAAACCTAAGACTTCTCATTTGTTTTCTGAAATTCATACTATCCTATTACCTTAACTGATTTCGTGTGACATGTTTAACTCTTTAAAACTATAACTTTTTAAAATATAAAAGAATCTTTTTATTTTTTAAAGAGAACCAAAGAGGGAATAAATGGTTTCAAACTGTGTAAATCTGAAATTCAAAAATAGTACAGCTACAGACAGAACTGATATTTTTTCATCTACACTACTAGTCAAGCAAATCATTACAACATCCTATTTGATAGCCTGCCCAGAAAATGTGGTAGCCCTACTGAATTACAAGCGATGTGAGACTCATAAAGGGAAATCAGATATATTATACTTTCCCCTAATAATAGTTAAAGTGCACTACCTTCGCGGCACAGTAAATTAATATTATGCACACTGAATTGGCTTAATAGGCAATGTGATTTGGCAGGCTTGAAAGATGTTGTTAAATGTTATGCTTTTGGGCAAGCCACAGCCTTCCTTGAAAATTCTGAAGCAAATATTTTCATGGAGGTTTACTGTTAGCATGTATTTTTCTAAAGAAACTAACCCTAAGCAATGGCCGCTAGCACAAATCTAAAGGGAGTGCAGTAATTTTCCTAGTGCATACTTCTTGCTCTCATAGAGTTTATTATCTCATTGATATAAGAATTTAGGAAAATACATTTCAGTTATAAACATATGCATACATTATGGTCTAGAAATCATGGTAGATAGAGCATGTACAAGGGAGGAAGAAAAGTTTAGGCAGAGCTTAAAAATAAGTGAGTTTTAAAAATCACACTTTGAATGCAGAGACAGAAAATTTGAAAATTATTAAACTAATGAAAATCTCACTTGTAAGCAAAGTTTGTATATATTTTTTAAACTCAATTTCAGCTCAGTGTAATACACACACACACACACACACACACACACACACACATTTTTTTTTTTTTTTGGTCATGCCATGTGGCATGCAGGATCTTAGCTCCCCGACCCGGGATCGAACCTGTGCCCCCTGCATTGGAAGCACAGAATCTTAACCACTGGACTGCCAGGTAGGTCCTAATGTAATGTATCTTAAAATTGTTGTTTGCTATTTTAATTCAATGGAAGTTATCCTTTTATTTTACTTTTTCGTTATTAAACTTTATATTAGACCCCAAGTAAGCTCCAAGTGCACTTAGGTAAGTGGTCCAATTTTCAGATATGTTGGTCTTTTATGGAAAGTTAACTGCTATATATGGGCCTTAACACAATCAGTAATGCAATGAGAAACACCAGGGGAAAAATAAGCTGTGGATTAGGTTGGCAGATGGTAAAATACCTTTAGAAACGTATAAAATGCTTTAAAGAGAGGAAATGTGAAGAGAAAGAAACTGACATCACTTGTTTTACAGATTATATGTGTATAATATATATACATTCATAAAAAGTTTGCATTGCATTTCATTTATCTAGAGTGAAAAAAATGTTCAAGCTGACCAGCATTTCAGCATTGGAAGTTTATCAAAATGCAGAAGGGCAGCTGAAGAAGGGATTAGGAATCTATGGTATGTCTGCCAAGTACCAGGACATCTCTTTCCAACTCAACAGAAGACTAGCCCAATTCTGGGGACTCCTCTATCAACCAGAAAGAAAAAGACATTTGCTCTGCCTCAGGATTTCTTATTTTTTTTTTAATTGAAATATATTTGACATATAACATATGTAAACTTAAGATGTCAACGTGGGGCTTCCCTGGTGGCGCAGTGGTTGAGAATCCGCCTGCCGATGCAGGGGACACGGGTTCGTGCCCCGGTCCGGGAAGATCCCACGTGCCGCGGAACGGCTGGGCCCGTGAGCCATGGCCGCTGAGCCTGCGCGTCCGGAGCCTGCGCTCCGCAATGGGAGAGGCCACAACGGTGAGAGGCCCGCGTACCACAAAAAAAAAAAAAAAAAAAAAAAAAAAATGTCAACGTGATTTAATACATTTATGTATTGTAATATGATCACCACTGTAGCAATAATTAGCACTTCTATCACATCACATAATTATGTTTTCTTTTTAGTGGTTGGAATAATTAAATTCCAGTCTCTTCAAAAGTTTGATAACTTTTTACAAGATTGGTCTTCCTTTCTTCTTTTATTGAATTGCCTGGAAAGAAGGATCCCTCTGTTTGTCACAAGACTCAGGAACAGAACTTAGTCCCTCCCTGCGCAGTCCCTCCCCAGTCCTGCGCAGAAGCTGGCTCTCACAGGCCAGACACTATGCTTCTCTTCCAATGATGCATTCAGCGCCATCACGTTTGCAGCTTGAAACTGGCCACGCTGGGAGTATTTACACTAAGGAAAACGGCAAAGGCTACAAATAAGAGATTTTGTTTATTTGTTTGTTTTCCAGAGAGCCAAATTAAACATTTACCAGCACAACGCTGCCCAAATCTAACCACAAATTCTGTTCCCTATCCTATTAGGTTCAAATAATTTTAAAAGTATAGTACATGGAGAGTTTTAAATTTCCAGTAGTTCTTTAACTCTGCTCGTTGCAAATTTCCAAAGGTGCCATAAATTAATCTTCAGCCTATATTCTCTGTTCACGACAATTTAACAATAAGAATTATGATCCTACTCCAGAAATTTAAAGAAATCCTTAGGAACTGATACCCAAGAAAACCAACCAACCCACCAAACTACCAATCACACCTATGATTTGCTATGCTGTTGTGCGGATGCTTCTATTCTCTAGACCACATAGAGATTTGGTAATGAGTGCAACAGTCTTCCAGTTCTCAGGAAAACAGCTTCTTGCCCCTGCCCTCCTCCAAGAGCGTAAGCACCTTAAAAGAGAGGAGAGGAAATGTGGCTACAAAGCCAGCTTCGCCTAAGTCACCAGACAGAAGTCCAAAAACAGGAAGAAGGCCTTGGGCAAATAACATAGCATCTTACTAAATGAAGAATTCAGGATTTTAGGTCACAAGTAGCCAGTTCTTCCTTAGAAAATAAAGTCACTAGTACCAATTACCATCAAAGAAAAAGAAGGATGGAATTGTAATGTTTTTCTCCCTATTCTAAATAGTACTACTTCTTGCAATCATATTGTTCATCTTGAAAGAGTTAAAAATTTAGAACTTTAAAAATATTTGCCACCATTGCCTTAATTAATATATAGCCAAGTTTTCTGCACTTAATCACATTGCTTTACTACTTGCTTTTAGGTGATAGCTCTTAATTTTTTATTTGCCATGACCTAGAGCCATAGTTACACAAATTCTTATTTTTGAACTGTTATTCCACACCAGCCTCCATACCATGCTCCCAGGAAATCCAGCTTACTGAGTCAAGTATTCTAGGTAAATCCCAATACACCATATGCTTTATCAAGGTCTGGCTTATGAGGAAAAAAATGAAGAAAGCCTATTCATTTTCAGCCATACAGTTTAATCACAAAGAATTACTACTAAGTATGGATTAAGCTAATCTTTATTTCCACATGAAAAACTTGCAAAAATGAAACTGCCCTTCAAGTAAAATAAGTACCAGCTGAAAAACAATATTTGGATACTAAAGTGTGAGACATTACATAAACACAACGGCAGGTAGATTTCATAACACAAATATTTAGCTGAAATAGTACTGAATATATTACTACTCACAGAAACATTATCTAAATAATAATCAACGTTTGATTTCAGTTAATATTCTTAAATTACTAACTCACTAGAAACAATATTTGCCTCCTTGGCTTCCATCCCAACGAGCACCATGGTATGTGTCTTTGCTACTGTATAACATTAAATGTACTTAATCTCAGTTTTCTAGGTGTTGGATAAGTACATTTCCAGAAGGGTTTTCATTCACCAAATTTTTGTGAGTCTCTACTGTGTACCTAGTTATTCCAGCGTATTTCTAGATGTTGGTTCTCTTCTGCTTGCTTCCATTTTCCATTTTCTCAGAAAGCAAGGTCATCAATTCAGAGCGATGATGAGGAAGAGGATGTTAGAGAGAGCAGAGAGAAGGTATGAAACAGTTGTCAGTAGGAGTGAGGGAGGCGATGGATCAGGGAAACGTAGTACGATTAGTAGGTAGCACTGAGAGTCCACTTGAGGCCAGCAGTCATGAGTATAGCGTCATTTTCTGTAGCCACATTCAGCTGTGTGAGTGCAGGCAGAGTAGACAGGATAATATTTAACCAGGATGAGGTTTTGCCAAATGAATATGAGGAAGTGACAGAGGGCAACGAAAAGAATGTTTGCCAGAAAGTGATTATAATGGTTGACTACGGAAGCTAGGAAGGAGGGAAGTGAGGACAAATGGGGATGAGGACATGGTGGTAAGAGCAGAGGCTTGCTGGTCCTGTTGGAGACAAGATACTAGAGGAGAGAGCTGGAAAGCTAAGAGGTGGAGGTAACATTGAGATGACTACTAAGTTCCATTCTTATTAATACATAGTAACTAAAGCTTTTTTTTTTCTCTCTTTATCTCCAGTATCTAGCACAAGGTATGGTACATCATCTATATACTGAATGAAAGTGTTGAATGAACAAAATGTTGATTCTATTATTGAGTAATACCAGGTATGTGAAGAACAAACACACTGATGGACATTCACCATTCCCTGAACTAGATTCAGCAGATAGTCTCTTTGTTTTGTTTTGATCTTCAAGGTTTCTTTGAGTTTATGGTTTGACAAATATTTAACTAAGATCCTATAATGACCAGAATGTGTACACCTTAAGCAGTTAATATACTTAATAGCCAATGTACATCATATAGAAATGTAGAAAATTTGAAACATCGACTAAAATAATTATACAAATAAACACAGGCCTAAAGATGGGTCAAGAACCCAAACAAAGCTACTTTAAGAGATTTTGAATCTACAGTATTAAGTCCTCAAAAGTAAAAGGACACATTCATATTTATATTTTGAAGCAAGGTTAGATAGTAATAAATGAAACACTGTAATGAATTAATCGTCTTTTCTAGGGAAGGCAGCCCTAACTTTTTGTCAAGCAACTTAAACCACATCCTCACTAGAAGAATCTCTTGATAGATGAATTTTAAAACTATGACAGTCTATCCTGGAAATCTACAGGGTGCCTACAAAGTCTGAAAATATAGACAAATAAAATTTCTTCATGTGCTATTTTGATGCTCCAAGGATCAATGTCTTCATTTTTTTCCTATGCACTAAAGTAATATAGGGGACATGTGAAACAATGGCAGAAACTAAAAGGGTACTATAATTCTGGGAACAACACCAGAGCTCCAACAAAATCCATTTTCTCTTTCTGCCTTGATCCATGATATCTCAGAAGCATGGCATTTCCTAGCATCTCTTGTGTGTGACCATGTGACTAAGTTCTCACCCACGGAATGTGAGTGGCATACAGCTTAAGACCATGAGTATGCCTCTTTACTACCCACTTTCCCCTTCCCACTAACTGGAACTTCAGCGTGGTAGTAACTCAAGTTATGCCTTACAGATGACAAAACAGTGCCCTAGGGGATGGTGGAGCAACAATTGGAAGGGACTCATGTCCCAGAGTGACCATGAGGAACAGAGATTTCGTGATGAACTGAACTATTACCATCAGAACAGCCACGTGGCAGCTTCCCTGGTGGAGCAGTGGTTAAGAATTCACCTGCCAATGCAGGGGACAGAGGTTCGAGCCCTAGTCCAGGAAGATCCCACATGCCACGGAGCAACAAAGCCCATGCACCACAACTACTGAGCCTGTGCTCTAGAGCCCGCAAACCACAACTACTGAAGCCCGCACGCCTACAGCCCATGCTCCACAACAAGAGAAGCCACCGCAATGAGAAGCCTGTGCACTGCAACCAAGACCCAATGCAGCCAAAAATAAATAAATTTATATAAAAAATTTTTTTAAAAAGTACTGTCACATGAAAGAAAAATAAACCTTTTTTCTTTAAGACACTGTATGGTTGGGTCTCTTTGATACAGCAGTTACAAATGTCAAATCAATTAGCACCATCACACAGTTGCTAGCTGTATCATGAATTCATAAATGGCACCTTTTCTGTACTAAATTCAACTTACGACCATGGAGGAGTGAGGATTCCCCTGTTTCCCAAGAAGAAGAAGAGTGACATTATGAAGTGTGCTGAGACCAGGGCTGTGAAATTACAGTGGGTTCACTCAAGCTGCACCTACGGCTTTCTCTTGCCTTGGAATGGGTTTTGGAGCACTAGTAATTGAAACTGAATTTAAGAACGTGAGATTTAAAGTTGATATGAAAGATATGGCTCAAGTTAGACCATAATACAATTACTAAAATGAGCAAAGACTCTAAAATGTCATTGTCTAAAAAATGAAACAATACTGTTTTTTCCATTGCAGAGTTTAATTTATTCAGTATTTGTTTCACACAGCTTGAAAGATATTCCTACAAGGAGCTGTTTGTGTTTTAAAGTGGTGTTTTCCAGAATGAACACATATTCCACGTTTTCTGTTTTACCTTACCAATGAAAAGCTGAAGGAGTTGGTGTAAGAGAAACAATGCTTTCTTATTCATGCAGGTAGTCAATTCCCACAAAAATCATTTGTCAGGGCTCTTTTGGTTGTTTAAGTCAAAATTCAACACAAATCAGCTTAAACACAAAAAGGGAATTTGTTGGCTCACAATTGAAATGATGGAATTGGCAGCAATGCTTGGCTCCAAGACCTTCTCTCCCCTTCCCTCATCTGCTTGTCTCTGCTTGTCTTTATTCACTCCTGCTACAGAGGTTTCCTAACACAGAGAGATAAACTGCCTCTGAGAACCCCTGGTTCCCATCCTGTCATCTTTCAGGTGCAAGAGGCAAGCAGGACTCTTCTCTGAGGGCTCCAACAGAAAAATCCTGGAGGGCTTTGATAGATCTCACTTTGGTCACATGTGAATCCTTGGGCCAGTCACTGTGGGAAGGAGGTTGTGGACATCTGATTGGTGGGGATTTGGTCACATGTGTACCCCTGGATGGAAGGCTATAGAAAATAAAATTTCAGAGTTTTAAAATTTCTTTGTAACATCTTTTTCTTTGTACTTTGGAAAATAAGACTGGGTTTGGAATACTTAAACAACACTCTACCTGCTTCCTTATCTAAATAATTAAGATTTCATCCTAATTAACTGACCTCTTTTCCACACTGCTAACCATCCAATGACAATGGTACTGGGATTAATTAATTGCACTTCATTTCAAAAAACACTTTTCTACTAGGAGCTCTAGTTTATGGTTTGGTTATTCTATATTCCTGTGAGATGAGCAAACTTGGAAAGAAAATGAAATGTCTCAGGTTTTAAATATACATATATTGCATAAGATGTTATGTTCACTTATGGATAAGGCCCGGCTCACCTAAACTTGTCATGTATAAAGTATTTATTGTATCAGGAAAGGTGTGCAGAAACAGGGAAGACATAATCGCTGCTCGAAAGGTGGCAATCCCTGATTGTAATGGCTTCCATAATAATTCTGGAAGCCATTGCAATAGGGTATCATGGTTATTAAAATTGTACACTGCTTCCTGGAGGGGCAACAGAGGTAACTTTGGCTGCATGTTACAAGCCACAATTCAGTTTGGCATAGTATCTTGCACGAAAGTGTATCCCAAACCACTTTACAGAAGTGAAATTTCCATTCTCAAGCCAATATATGCTATACATTACAGAGCAGCTGTGTGCAAACATTGCCTCATGGAAAAAAAGAAAAAACCTAAGGCATTAGGCCATGAGATAGAAATCCAAAGAAAAACTTAGGAGGCATGGACCACTAGGGCAGGAAGGAGGGAGAAGAGGAAAGAATGATGAGGAAGGAAACAGGTTAATTTGCAAGTTTTAGAAATGGATCTGTAATAAGCTAAAGACACATCACACAATTTTTTCCCTAGAAAAAGTTGAGAGTGAGACAATATTTTATATGATCCAAACGAGTAGTAGAGAAGTTAAATAAACGTAAGAAGTGAGGGCTGACAAACTTTCAAAGTAGTGGTATAATTATACAAGATTAGTAATCTCAACTAATATGGGATAAAGGCAATACAGTGATGTATTTTGAGCTAACTTGAATTATGGTAAACTATTATCTAGAAAGGTTAGGAGATGAGATGTACTGTGAAAACTAATTTCATAAGCATACGCATCATACATAATTGTGCATTTAAAAATAAACAGAGTTTTATAAAATATTACTAATACAATAATACTAAGACAAACCAAATAGAACACATACTTTTAGAATCTCACCTGGTTTTAAGAAACCATAAAATATCCATTTTTATGTTATTTTTGAGTCCTAGAGTACCAGTTAACGGGGAATTGTATTAAACGACTGACAACAGTTTGCTTTACTTAAACTGGATTCCCAATATAAAATCTTGTTTTTTTACCTAAATAACTTTTTAAGTGGAAATTACTCCCAAGAATATAGAGCAACAAAAAAATTTGACTCTATTTACATTTCCCATCATATAAATAACAGTAAAATATTTTTTAAAATTCAAATTCTCCATTTTAGATGTTCACTTGAAGCTTAAGTTTCTATTTTGAGTATTATCCACATAGCAAATTAATCTTCTATACACTGTGTGCATAATAAATATTATTCTAGTTCCATAAACTCCAAGATTATCCATTTATCAAGGGGTTTATAGAACTCATTAAAAGTTATGCACTTCTTTTAAGGGGATATACTCTTGGGTACTGAAGTTTTCCACATAAAAATATGATTAATTCTGTATCTTGTGTAAGTTATTCATGTTTGGCATCTGCTCATTTTAATTTGGCAAGTATCCCATTTTACATGACTCATATAACACTATACATGAAAAGTGAAGAAATTAAATCCATAATGTGTTATTTCCCCAAATGTTTAGAAATACTGGATACTCAGTTGGGTTGTAAATGAATTTGGTATCACTGGTCTTTAAGGGACACTGAAGATTACACAGATTATCACTGATTTTGTCAGCTTAACAAGGGTTTAGCAATGCCAGATATATATACATGAAAATTCCCACCAGACTGGGCACAATTAAAGTTTTTCCTTTACCTTCTTAAATGCACAGTATTTTTTTTTAAACCCATTCTATCTGAAAAAAACAACAACAACAATCACTGTGTCTTAAAAGGAAAAACAACGTTTCAGGAATTTTTGTTCTATCATATATCTTAAGAATGATGACAGAATAAAGGATCCTCCCCTGTACCTTCCTCTCCCTCATATGCTCACTCTACAATGAAAAGCAGTATAGCAGAGTGGTTATTGGTGTCAGATCAAGTCAGGATGATAATCTTGGTTTAGCAGTTTCCTTTCTGTGTGATGGAGGTAAAAACTGCACTGACTTTAGCACTCAGCACAATGCCTGGCATATTAAAAGCATGGGATAAATAGTGGCTACTTTTACTGTTGCTACTACTGTTTGTAACTCTGAGACTTCTTAGACAACCCTAAGAAGCTTTCCAGGGACTACAGTGATGAGGGTTCCAGCTGCACTGCTGATGTCATCCTCCCCAGTCCCAGCCTCATCTCAGAGTACAGACATTCCAGTGGTAGTGGCACTGGTGGGACTGCAAATGATTCTTCAGCCTGGGAAGGCTCTACTCTGGTGGCTGCTGTCTCAACTATACCCTTCTCTAAGGAGGGAAGAATCAGGTAGTGGAAAAAGACACACACACACACACACACACACACACACACACAGAGGGCTCTGAAAACCTCATTTTGAGTTCTGTATGAAGCTTTACAGATCACTTATTCCAAGGTTCTTAGCCTGTAGTTGGACTTTGGAACGAGGAAGGTGTCCACGAACTCCCAGAAATTATACGTTAAATTTTGATTTTAAGTCCAATTTTATGGCAAGAGTAGTCTGTGACTTTCAACAATTTCTCCACAGATTCTGCATCCTTAAAATGATCAAGGGGGCTTCCCTGGTGGCGCAGTGGTTGAGAATCCGCCTGCCGATGCAGGGGACACGGGTTCGTGCCCTGGTCCGGGAAGATCCCACATGCCGCGGAGCAACTAAATCCGTGAGCCACGGCCGCCAGGCCTGCGCGTCCGGAGCCTGTGCTCCGCAACGGGAGAGGCCACAACAGTGAGAGGCCCGCATACCGCAAAAAAAAAAAAAAAAAAAAAAAAAGATCAAGAACCGCTCATTGAGCTTCAATTTCCTCCTCTGTAAAACAGGAATAAAAATAATAGTCCTACTGGTCCCACATAGTTGTCCTGAGGACTCCTTCAAACAGAATATGAAAGCACACTGTAAGTCATCACCGTACAAGCGTTTGTTATTCCTAACTTTGCTGTCAGTATTTCTTTTATCAGTTTCTATGAACATTTCCGATTACTCAGTGTCACCCACAAGGACCTCAAAATCTTCCATCTACTTTTTGCAAGCATGTCATAGCTTGCCCAAGCAGTAAGCATTGAAAAGAAGATTGAGGCGCTACCTCCAGAAAATAGTATATAGATGTGTTTTGTTTAGTTCACATAGCGTTCTTTTTAAAATGAATTGGTTGTCAACATTTAGCAACCAGAAGTTTTCATATTAAGAAAATCAGATTTCCAGGTTATTTGAAAACTGAAATATCTGGCAGCCCTGAGTCATCTTCCTGCAGCCAGCGCTGAGTACAGGGACATGTGCCACCACCCCTCTCACCCCACACAGTTGAATCTAGTTCTCCTGTTCCTCTCCTGACTAACTAGACACATAAGGGTCCCTATCCTATAGATGTCAATTCTAAATCTTACCTGAGTATAATCATTCTGCTTTGAAAATATATAAGGTGCCACCTCCCCCTTTTTTGTTCTTAGAAAGTTCTTTCAAACTGCAAATATAGAATAGTCAGCATAGACATTCAGGCAATTGAGGACAAAGTGTCTATATTTTCCATATACATTGCTTTTTCTATTAGTGAATTCTTGTCCTTTGAAAGAACATCCTCTAACAGGAATATTGAAGGGCAAGACCCATGATGTGATTAAAACATCCAAAAAAGAGGCATGTGATGCAATTGAGGAAAAGCCATTTTAGCCAAGGGGAAGTTCTGACCATGACTCATAATTTGACCATGCACAAGTCAATAGGTACAGAGAAATAGGCAGATTGATGACTTATCATTTGGCAGAACTCGAAGTGAATCAGCAACTCAAAGGGTCTCCTAGTTTTATCTGCAGCAAAAATGTTACTTTCAAGGATAAGAAAATTTTTAAATATAGGATGGTGTTTCTTTCTCTTAAATTTCATATGTTACAAGAGATTGCATAAGACTGACTTTTCTCTGGAACTTATGAGGAGGAAGAGCCACTATAAAAACTGAACATGCACAGTGAATAATGAAGGGTTAGGAAGTACCCGATCATCCTTTTCAAATCAAATGTTCTCTCATATTATTAAGGGTCCCCAAATAATGATGCTATGGGTTATAATAAAGAAGAAAAAAATGACAACAGGAAACCCACTTAAATACGGTTAGAATGGACTCCTTTCCAAAACAGTTCTTAAGCTCTAGTTCAAGATTATTTGCTCTAAGAAACACTCTATGTTTTAAAAATTGGTGATATTGGCATTGGAATTTTAATTCAAATGAAGATTATATCAGTTAGCTTGACTTGTGAAAGATTTCAAGATTTATACAGTCATTACCAAAGTAAAATTTATGTTGGATCATGTACTACACAGTAGATGCTTCAGCAAAAGCGATATAGTGTAAAAGAGGCCATCCATTCCAGCAGTATAGACCACAGGAAGTTTTTTTAAACCTAATAGCAGGGGCCATTTGGGTTAGAGCAAGGTTGCACTGTAAATCTGCCATTCTTAGAGGGTCAACTTTCTCAATGCATATTGAACCAATATTCCTGCTATGAAACTGTGTAAGCTAGATTCTGTGCCACTGTAGTAAAATGCTCTTCAATAAACTTGTTTTCACAAGAAGTTTGCCCACTCATGCGTCCCAAAGCTGTTGTAATCTTCATTGTTGAGGCTGATCTAACAGCAGGAACATTATTCTATTTCTTGACATGTTTAAAATTCTCTAATGAATAAAGCTAACAGCTTATGGCTGCTTCAACTGTCACTTGATTACCCCAGAGGGATTTTCTTTTCTTTTTCTTTTTCTTCCTTTTTTTTTTTTGTCTTTAAAATGGCCTCCTAGTTTGTTTTTAACTACCTTGTGCACAGAGGTCTGAAGGGGAAAGCAGATCAAAGATCAGCTTGCAACATAAAAAGCAGCTGTAGTTAATTAAGGGCAAATGAAGGACATCTGACCAGATTCTTTATGAGCCGCCTTGTCACACATTCAACAGTCTATAATCTCTGTGACCTTGTCCCTTGGTCCTGAACTGTCGCCAAACCTGAGAAATGGATACGTCTCAAATTATATACAAATGGAGAAAAGGGAGGAATGTTCAGGGTGTGGCTTCAGAAAGAGGAAGTGCTGTAGAAGAAGAATGCAAATGACAGTGAAGTTAACTGGAATATGTAGAAGTCACCTGGAGTTTCCATTGGAAAGCAGTGAGTCTTTCACCACATTAAAACTACAATGGTTTGTTATAAAGAGGTAGTGGTAGATAATCAGATTATAAAAGGTAACATTTGAGAGGTGATAGTTAATCTGCTATGATTTGAAAGAAAATGAACTAAGAATACTCTTATGTAGTATTTATATTTTTAAAAAATTTACAATTGTTCTGATTTTTTTTAATGTTATTAAATCTAAATCTTTCAAGTGAAACAATAACTTCTTATAATTTTAAAAGCAACGCATACTCATTCTAAATACTTGAAAAATCCCAGAGACATGGAAGAAAGAAAACGAAATTCTCCCAAAACACAGCCTCTGGGAGAATTTCGTTAAGGTTTATATTTAAATCAAGAGAGAAAATTTGAGTACTACTAACAAAAAACCCCAGTGAAGTTGCACAGTACCTATGTTTGTAGATGCCCAAGATGGCTACAAAGCATGGATGATGGAGCAAAAAGTCTGGTTTTTGGCAAGTCATTAACCTCTATCAAAACCAGAAAAATGGCTGTCAGGGTCTGCACTGATCTCTTAAAAGTACATCTCCAGCATGGATAAAAGAAAAGCCACTGTATAATCCCCAAAGTGATTCGATAGCTCTTAGGTCTGCCTGTTAGCTTACTTGTTATAGGCCCAGAATGGCAAACTCCATACCCTGACTTCCACTTTCTCTTGACTGAAGATTAAAGATCATAGGGAAAAAGTCTACTTCACAGGACTTTCGAAAGAAATAGGAGATCATATCTCTGGGAATGCTTTGGAAACTGCAAAGTATTAATTAATTAATTAATTAACTTATTAGCAGTAACTGCAGTGCTGTGGAAGACACTAAAAATGAATAAGAACTTACCTTCAAGGAGATTTTATCATGCACTTACAGATACAATATATAAACAAATAAAATATTAATTAAAATTTGAAAGTAGGTTCAAATTATAATGCAAGCAGTGTGCCAGATAACCATCAAATGAACTGTAAAAATTTGAGAAAGGATGATAAAGTATAGGTTTTTATTTGTTCCTAAACACACATATCAGAACTAACCAACAAAAATGAGTGTTACCCTTTTTGAAGTCATCACCTTCGCCATCCACAAGCATACTAAAAAGGTATTGCTGGGGCTTCCCTGGTGGCGCAGTGGCTAAGAATCCGCCTGCCAATGCAGGGGACCCGAGTTCGAGCCCTGGTCCAGGAAGATCTCAAATGCCGTGGAGCAACTAAGCCTGTGTGCCGCAACTACTGAGCCTGCACCCTAGAGCCTGTGCTCTGCAACAAGAAAAGCTACCGCAATGAGAAGCCTGTGCACCACAACGATGAGTAGCCCCTGCTTGCCACAACTAGAGAAAGCCCTCGTGCAGCAATGAAGACCCAACACAGCCAAAAATAAAATAAATTAAATAAATAAATTTATAAAGAAAAAAAGATATTGCCATTTTTGAAACATTTTTGAAATTTATGGGATTCCCTGAGCCTATGGTATATAGTTTTTATTTTTTATTTTTATTTATTTATTTATTTATTTTTTTGCGGTATGCGGGCCTCTCACTGTTGTGGCCTCTCCCATTGCGGAGCACAGGCTGCGGACGCGCAGGCTCAGCGGCCATGGCTCACGGGCCCAGCCGCTCCGCGGCATGTGGGATCCTCCCGGACCAGGGCACGAACCCGTGTCTCCTGCATCGGCAGGCGGATTCTCAACCACTGCGCCACCAGGGAAGCCCGGTATATAGTTTTTAAAAACTTAAAGTGATAATTTTGAAGATAGATTCAGTTTCTGGAAAGAACCAAGCATCAGATGGAACCAAGAGTGGTGAATGCAGAGGCTAATCAGACTGGATCATACTACCTTAGATAGCAAAAACATGTGGCCACAGAATAATGAAATTAATCATTGTACATAAGACATATTATTTCTGAAGAGTATTCTCCAACAGTGGGTATCCCAAAAATATTTTGATTAAGGCAGTGCCTTAAAATTAGCTATTGGTTACAAGGGCAATATTAAATGGAGTGAATAAATTCTGATTTCTTCTTCATTTAAAAAAGAACTGGTTACTTTATATTCATACTCTGTAATTACACAGGACTTTAGAGGAGGGAGATATGGGAAAGCTTTACAGTCTAATTTGGGTTTGATGTTACTGAAGGATAGACAAGATAGGGTTGGGAGAGCAAACAAAGAGTGGATTTCAGGGAGGTGGAATGGTGTGTAAAAATCAATGGTGGACTTTGTGTCCACCTAGAGCGGTGGGATAGGGAGGGTGGGAGGGAGACACAAGGGGCAGGAGAAATGGGGATATATGTATATGTATAGCTGATTCACTATGTTATACAGCAGAAACTAACACACCATTGTAAAGCAATTATACCCCAAGAAAGGTGTTAAAAAAAATCAATGGTGGAGCACAGAGGATTTTTGTGTCAGTGAAACTATTCCTTATAATACTTCAGTGATGGATACATGTCCTTATACATTTGTCAAAACCCATAGATGTACACCACCTAATATAAATATGGACTTTGGATGATGATAATGTATCAATATAGGTTCACCAATCATAACAAATACACCACCCTGGTGGGGATGTTGATAAGTGAGAGATGTTGTGTGTGTGCAGGGGCAGAAGGCCGATGGGAATCCTATGTACTTTCTCCTCATTTATACTCTAAAACATAAAGTCTACTTAAGAAAATGATGGTGGGAAAGCACAAGGCATTAATGGGGAATGTGAGGAAAGAAGAATTAGAAAGCATTCCAGGAAAAGGATAAAAGACTATAAATGAGAAAAGAAGGCAAAGTTCCAGGAAACAAAAGGATTTCAGTATGCATAGTACTGTCCAACAGAACTTTCTGCAATGATGGAAATATTTTATAATCTGGGCTGTTGAATATGGTAGCCACTAGCCTCATGTAGCTACTGAGCACATGAAATGTGGCTAGTATGACTGAAGAAATATATTTTGTTTTTAATTAATTTAAATCTAAATAGCCATATGTGGGTAACAGATACCATACTGAATAGTGTAGGATAGAGCATGGAGTTGTGGTCCTGTGACACAGGGATGGAGAATTATATGGAAGATATAGAGGAGAGTTATATACGAGATATACAGGAATTATATAGGAGATTGCTAGATACCAGAGTATCTTCCAGCTACGTTAAGGAGGATTAAATTTATCCTAAGGAACATGAGAAGCCAATGCAAAGATTTAAGATGGGTGGCAACTAACATGATCAATTTATTTGCTTTTTGACCTCAAGCTACAATGAAAAGAATGGATTAGGGTTGGGATGATGGTTTACCTAGGACACAGGGGCACCAGGGAAAAGGCTATTGGATAATCTAAGCAAGAGATGTCATGACCCAAAAGGGTAGAAATAGAGGAACTTGAGGGACGTTTGGGAGGTGGAAGAAAGGATGGATTGGATGTTAGGAATGAGGGAGGTAAAGGAATGGATATACGAGGCTTAAGAATGGTAGATGGGGGCTTCCCTGGTGGCGCAGTGGTTGAGAATCCGCCTGCCGATGCAGGGGACACGGGTTCGTGCCCCGGTCCGGGAAGATCCCACATGCCGCGGAGCGGCTGGGCCCGTGAGCCATGGCCGCTGAGCCTGTGCGTCCGGAGCCTGTGCTCCGCAACGGGAGAGGCCACAACAGTGAGGCCCGCATACCACAAAAAAAAAAAAAAAAAAAAGAATGGTAGATGGTGGTGCCATGGTTTGCAGACAAGTCCAGTTAGATACACGTTGAGTGTAAGGGGCCTGCTAGTCATCCAGATGGGATGATACACATTTGGGAGGCATGTACATGCAGATGGAAGCCATGGGAGGGAATACAACCATCCAAAGTGTGTCTGAAAGTGAGAAGAAGAGGGCCTAGGAGAAAACCCCAAGAATACCAATACCCTGAACATGATTCTTTTGCTTTTAAGTCAGTTGCATATTCATTCCTACATATCGTAGTGAACCATATTAATCTGCACTCATGAGTCTTTTAAATAAAAACCCCAAGCTCACAGTCTCAGCACCCCACAGCTCTCTCTCAACAGGTTAAGTAGTTGAGATTGTCTCTCCCCACAACCCCCATGTTAGGACACATCGACATATGAAAAGTATTATTCTAAATTCATGTTTTTTTTTCATTCAGGACCCAATTTCAGATAAAAAAGTAAACATTAATACAAAAAGAAAAAAATTACTGGTAACAGAGACTATATTCTTAATAGTTACATGTGCTTTAAAAGAAGTTAATAACACAGTCATCAAAAATAAAATCCACAAAAAACTAGTGAAATATGAATAAAATCTGGAATTTAGTTAAGTGTGATGCACCAGTGTTGACTTCTTAGTTGTACTCTGGTAATGTAAGATGTTAACTTTATGGGCAATAGGTGAGGGGTATATGGGAACTCTGTACTATCTTTGAAAGTTTTCTGTAAACCTAAAATTATTCCAAAATTAAAATTTTATTTAAAAAACAAAAATAAGGAACTTCCCTCATGGCGCAGTGGTTAAGACTCCACACTCCCAATGCAGGGGGCTGGGGTTCAACCCCTGGTCAGGGAACTAGATCCCACATGAATGCTGCAACTAAGAGTTCGCATGCCACAACTAAGGTGCCTGCATGCCACAACTAAGGAGCCGGTGAGCCACAACTAAGAAGCCAGAGAGGCACAAGTAAGGAGCCCACCTGCTCAACTAAGACCAGGCACAACCAAGTAAGTAAATAAATAAATAAATAAATAAATAATTTTTAAAAATAAATTAAAATAAAACAAAATATCCACAAGTGTTTCTCTCTCCTGTAAATTTATTATCAAACAAATGTTCCAGTGTCCTTCTTACATCTGGCAAGCCATCAAATAAACCACCAACAACTAACTGCAAAATGAGGAAATATACTGGTTTTTAAAAGTGGAAGCATACCAAGCTGCAACTGTGGGTGTATGCAGGAGGAGACATGCACGTGCAAAAGGACGGGTGGGACTCCACCACAGCAGCCTCATTCCTGGTGTGTTCACAGCGGGCAGGGATCTGCCTATATGAACTCTGGGGGTGCACAAGCACTGACAGGGTTGCCCACATGCTGAGGTGGGGCTGAAATCTGAGCCGATGAGCCATCTTCCAGCAGCTGTGCTAGCCCCAGATTTACGTGCCTCCTGTGGCTTTGTAAGCTCAGTGCCTGCCTGTGGGACATCTGAGCGGATTACTGGTGCTCCTGTGGCTGGGATGGGCCTGGCATTAGCGGCTTTGGGCTTTGCCACACTCAGAGGCAGGTCCAGGGTCCAGAATGATTCTGCAGTTCCAACAGCAGGTCCAGGTGCTCAGCTATGGCTGTCCCAGTGTCTGACGTCAGCAGATCTGCACCAATGAATCTGCGCTGGTGGCACTGTGATCACAGCACCTGAGAGACACCCAGGCTGATTGCCTGCATTCCCGCAGTTGAAGAGGGGCTAGGGGCAGTGCCAACAACAGTGAGCCCACACAACGTGTGGCAGGTGACACCACAGAGTGCAACTCTGGATGGACAGCACCTGTGGAGGAACACTCAGTGGCTCCTCTCCCAGCGGGAGTACTCCAGTCCTGCCTCCCTTACACTGCAACTCAGAGACAGATCTGGGGGCTTCTACTCCAGCAACTGGGGAACAGACCCTGCCCCCAACAGGGCTGTGACAGCCACAGAGCAAAGAGGAGGCCCTGTTCAACCTCTAGTTCAGGCTCTGGTCGCAACACCAGTAACACCGCCCATCAAGGGGATGATGGCCAGCACACACTGAGGAAAGACATGGCAGGCATCCATACTAAAGACAGCCCTCACACCAAAAATATTAGACTCACACTTGTTACACAGGGATGTTCCCACATAAAAACAGCGCTTCACGACCACAGTAGATAACTGTTTCTCCTAAACTCATAGAGTCAGAGAAATCTAAGTAAAATGAAGAAGCAGAGGAACCACTCCAAACTAAAAGATCAAGAGAATTCCCTTGAAAGAATAAGCAATGAAAAAGACCTCTCCAGTCTACCAGATCCTGAGTTCAAAAAGGAGGTAATGAAAATACTGATGGAATTAAGAAAGGCTATTGAGGGCTTCCCTGGTGGCACAGTGGTTAAGAATCCGCCTGCCAATGCAAGGGACACAGGTTTGAGCCCTGGTCTGGGAAGATCCCACATGCCGTGGAGCAACTAAGCCCATGAGCCACAACTACTGAGCCTGTACTCTAGAGCCCGTGAGCCACAACTACTGAGCCCAGGTGCCATAACTACTGAAGCCCATGCACCTAGAGCCCAAGCTCCACAACAGGAGAGGCCACCACAATGAGAAGGCCGCTCACCATAATGAAGAACAGCCCTGCTTATCACAACTAGAGAAAGCCTGCATGCAGCAATGACAACCGAACGCAGCCAAAAATAAATAAACAAATAAATTTATGGAAAGAAAAGAAAGGCTATTGATAGAAATGCAGATTACTGTAAAAAGGAACTGGAAACTACAAAGAGGAGCCAATTAAAATTAGAAAACTCATTTGCCAAGATGAAAGCTGAGCTAAAGGCAATAGTTAGCAAACTGAATAATGCAGAAGAATGAATACATGATCTGAAGATAGAATAATGGAAATCACCCAATCAGAACAGCAGACAGAAAGACAAATGAAAAAAATGAAAACAATATATGAGACCAATGGGATAATATAAAGCACGCCAATCTACACATAATAGGGATCCCAGAAGGAGAAGAAAGAGAAAAGGGTATAAAAATGTATTCAAAGAAATTATGGCTGAATACTTCCCAAACCTAAAGAAAGAAACAGATATCCAGGTACAGGACGCACAGAGGGTCCCAAACAAGATGAACCCAAACAGACCTATACCAAGACATATTATAATTAAAATGGCAAAAGTTAAAGAGAGGATTCTAAAGGCAGCAAGACAAAAACAAAGAGTTAGTTACCAGGGAACCCCCATAAGGTTATCAGCTAATTGCCCTACAGAAACATTGCAGGCCAGAAGTGAGTGGCAAGATATATTCAAAGACCTAAAAGGTAAAAACCTGCAACCTAGGTTACTCTACCCAGCAAGATTATCATTTAGAATAGAAAGAGACATAAAGAATTTCTCAGACAAGGAAAAAACCAAAAGAACACAACAATACTAAACCTATCCTAAAAGAAATATTGAAAGGTCTTCTCTAAATAGAAAAGGAGCAAGAATATATAGCAAAGAGAAAAACCACAACTGGAAAGTAAATCACTTAAATAAGCCGGTACACAGATAATAGTAATATAAAAATTTCTTGTGAAAGTGATGATAACTACAACGAACAGCAAAAGGATAAACATGAAGATGTAAAAGGACATCAAAATCATAGAATGTGGGGGAGGAGAGTAAGAAAATGTAGATTTTTTTTCCTTTATAATGTGTTTATGCCTATATGACTACCAGTCTAAAGCAAGTAGATATAGTAATGGGTTAACATACTTGAAAAATAGGGTAACCACAAATCAAAAACATACAATAGATTCACAAAAACCAAAGAGAAGGGAACACAAGCACAAGACAAAAGAAAACCATCAAACCACAAAGGAAAAAAACAATAAGAAAAAGTAAGGAACAAGGAAGAAATACAAAAGCAACTGGAAAACAAGGTTTAAAATGGTAATAAATATCTATCAATAATTACCTTAAATGTTAATGGATTAAATGCTCTAATCAAAAGACAGAGAGTGGTAGTTAGATAATAAAACAAGAGCCTACAATATGCTACCTACAAGAGACCCACTTCAGGGTGAAGGACACAGATTAAAAGTGAGGGGATGGAAAGAGATATTTCATGTAAATGGAAATGACAAAAAAGCGAGGGTAGCAATACTCATATCAGACAAAATATACTTTAAAACAAAATCCATAAAGATAAGAAGGCCACTATAAAAATGATAAAAGGATCAATACGAGATGAAGATATTATACCTGTTAACATATATGCACCCAATATAGGAGCACCTAAATACATAAAACAAATACTAACAGACATAAAGGGAGAAATTGACAGGAATACAATATTAGTAGGAGATTTTAACACCCCACTGACACCAATGAACGGATCTTCCAGACAGAAAATCAGTAAGGCAACAGAGATCCTAAATGACACAATAGAACAATTAGACTTAATTGATATTTTCAGGACAGTACATCCAAAAAAACCAGAGTACACATTCTTTTCAAGTGGTTGCACAGCACTATGAATATATTTAATGCCACTGAATTGTACACTTAAAAATACTTAAAATAGGGCTTCCCTAGTGGCGCAGTGGTTGAGAATCCGCCTGCTGATGCAGGGGACGCGGGTTCGTGCCCCGGTCTGGGAAGATCCCACATGCCGCGGAGCGGCTGGGCCCGTGAACCATGGCCACTGAGCCTGTGCGTCCGGAGCCTGTGCTCCACAACGGGAGAAGCCACAACAACAACAAAACAAAAAACAAAAACCTAAAAAATAGTTAAAATAATAAATTTTATGCTATGTATATTTTACCACAATTTAAAAATAGCCCCCAAAATGTTTGATAGCTATAATGAGTATGTTAAAGCAGAAAGAAAAATTGACATGGCTAATAGTAAGTAAATAAAATTTAAAAAGTAAAAGTGGAAGCATAATACAAACTCTCCTAGATAAATACAAACAACAATGATACCATTACAGACAACTATACTTTGCTTTGCTTTATTAACAGTTTTTATTATGCAAATAAGAGCCTTAATAGAGGGTGCCACTTCTCCTACATAAAACTTGTAATCATGAAGGGTAGGGGACTTCCCTGGTGGTCCAGTGGTTGGGACTTTGCTTTCCAGTGCAGGGCATGCTGGTTTGATCCCTGATGGGGGAGCTAGGATCCCACATGCCTTGAGGCCAAAAAACCAAAACATAAAACAGAAGCAATATTGTAACAAATTCAATAAAGACTTTAAAAATGGTTCACACCAAAAAAAAAAAAAAAAATCTTAAAAAAAATATCATGCAGGGTAAAGATATGTAAGTACTACTTTCAATTATGTAGGTGGATCAGACTGTGAAATGTTCTTATTTGGGGAAGCACAGCTAATGCATTAACTGATACATTATTTATTGCACCTCAAATATTCATAAAAACTATCAAGCAATGCAAATACAAATCTAGGGACTATTAATGGGTCATTCTTATTTCAAGAACCCAACTGACACATAAATAGATCATGATAGACCCTATGTTGGGCTATTTCATTTAACAACCTCTTATTAAGCATCTACTAAGTATCAAATTATGGAGGATTTGAGCATTATGTTGAGTGGTTCGGACTTCATAGGTATGAGAAAAGAAGGCATCAGAGTGTTGGGAGATGAGACATAGTGTGGTAGTGACAGGATCTCATCTATGTTTTCAAAAAGAGAACACTGGGAGCAGAATTAGTGCAGAGAGACTGGCCTAATGAGCCTCCTAAATGGAGGCTTTTACATTAACTTGGATGAGAAAAGATTAGTGCCTGAAATTGGGAAGTGGTAGTGGGGATGGAAAGAAAGGGATTAATCGGAAAGATATTTAGAAGTCAATTTGGAAATTGAGAAATAATTCCGAGGTTATTATCTGGGAGGATTGGGTAGACATTTTTGATCTCAGAAGGTGTCTCTAAAGATATTAATTATTTCTCAGCCTCTATTTGTGGTAGTACCCTAGAAATACCGTGGAAGTGCTAAGCACTCATTAGTGGCTTATTTTGGAATTTTAGCTATTTCTTCATTGAACAGCCCTGTCAAGAAGTTAATGATCTGTAAAACTCTTAACTGAACCAGGAAGAGGTCTTTAAATTAATTCTTTAAATCAAAGATTCTTTTATTGGATTTTCTATATTCTGATTTGCTTCTCTAAATGAATTATACATATCTTTCAGTGTGTGTTTTCTATTCCTTGAACTGTGAGGAAAATTTGATTAGTCTTTAATATTATCAAATGGAAATTCAACCTGCTAGTTTTCTAAGCATCAACATACCATAGACATTTAAAGCTCTAGTAAAACTAAATCAGCAGCTGTCATGAAGACTCTATTCCTAAGATGATATTTCTTCTATACTACTATTACTGCTACTACTAATAATAATGCTACTATTACTCTTACCATAACTACTACTATCATCACCATCACTACTAAAACTGGCTTACTTTAAGTGCTTTTATGTACCAGAAACTGTTCCATGTCTTTTCCGTGTATTAATTCATTAATAAATCAGCTTAATTAGTAAGCTGACTTATTAACAGTCACAGCAGCACTCTGAGGAGAGTACTGCTATTTCCCCTATTTGATTAATAAGAAGATTGAGGCACAGGGTAGAGAAATAACTTGCCCAAGGTCACACAGTTATTAAGGGGCAACCTTGTTGGAGACTATTACTTAGGTGTTCACCAATAAACCACACCTCTGGGGATTCCTGACCTGGTGGAATGCCCTCTAGCACTGAGGCCAAGCTTGGTCACATGACTTGCTTTCAACAATGAGGCATTAGCATGCATTAGCAAGCAAGGTCTTATAAGTTGCTTGCACGTTGCTGTTTGCTCAGCTGGTACACTTCTTTTGGGGAGCCGGCTGCCATGTGCTGAAAAACCCAGCCACTTGGAAGACGCTAGAGGCCCTCCAGTCCCAGCCAACAGCCTGAACCAACTGCCAGCCGTGTGAGGGAGTCAGAGTCCCAGCCACCATGACTGTAACTACATGAAAGACTCCAATCAAGACCAGCAAAACTGCCCATGTGAACCCAAGCAACCCACGGAATCGTGAGAGATAGTAAAAAGGGTTGTTGTACTAAGCTACTAAATTTTAGGGTGACTTATTATACAGAAATAGAAAAACAAAGCAAAACCCAATCAAGTTTGGCTCCAAATCTGTGCTCTTAACCACTTTGCTATCCTGAGCTGAAGTTACCTTCCCAAATAGTCATTTAAAATATGTAAATATATATATAAATAATCACTTAAAATATATAAATATATATTTAAACATATATAAAATACACATATATATATGAGTATTTATTTACTGTATACTTACCATAACTACTTATTTTAAATTTATATTTATAAAATTTGTCTTTTCTGTGTGGTATACTATATTACTTATTATAAATTTCTACTGTAAATCCAAAATGTAACCTGGGAATTAAAACTCACAAACTTCCTATCCATTGTCAAGCACGTTCAGCTTAACCACAAGAACCAATCTGCAGAAAGGATTACATCTCTTTCACTAACTCTGCTAAGAATTTATAACAATAATATTCGTTCACTTACTCAATCATTCAACAAATAGTTAACATTAATTGCACAAATACTCTGTGCTGGTAACCACGCTAAGCAGTCTACATACGTTTGCTCCTCACAACCACGAGGTTGTCCAAGAACTGGGGATGTACCAGGAACTATGCCTGAGGTCACAGCTGGTAAGTGGCAGAGCCTGGGTCAAGGCTCAAGTCCATCTAACTTTAGAGTCCAAGCTTTTCCCTCACATGCTGCTGCACTTGATGCTGCCATAAAGGCACTGTAAATTATGACAGCTAAGAATCTGACTGAAAGCATCACTGAATACCTAGTCTCATTAAAAATCATTCAGGACTTCTCTGGCAGTCCAATGGTTAAGACTCCGTGCTTCCACTGCAGGGGGCTCACAGATTCCATCCCTGGTTGGTGAAGATCCCACATGCCATGCAGCATGGCCAAGGGGAAAAAAAAAAAAGCATTCAAAGTGCCTATTCCTAGTTTTCAATTACACTGATATAGTCTACAATTTAAGATGTCTATAGATGATCTTCAAATTAATATACAAACACAAATTAGTGTTTGATGCATAAAACTCTTTTTCATGGATAACAGTTTACCCACACATTAATTTGCAAAGGTTTTAAGACTTTGCCTAGCTAAAGTCAGTGCTTAAATTATTAGCTCAATCTTCTACTCCTTAGGTAACTGACCAACCTGGACTACCCCAGTCTAGTTAGATGCAATCTTAACTGTCATGTAATGTATCACAGTGAATTCTAATGTTCTAGTCACCAATCTACTTCCTAATTCTCTCCCACTCATACTGGACTGAGAAGACTTCGAGAACAAGAAATATATATATATATATTTTTTTTTTTTTTTTTTTTTTTTTCTGTATGCGGGCCTCTCACTGCTGTGGCCTCTCCCGTTGCGGAGCACAGGCCCAGCGGCCATGGCTCACGGGCTTAGTTGCTCCGCGGCATGTGGGATCTTCCCGGACCAGGGCACGAACCCGTGACCCCTGCATCGGCAGGCGGATTCTCAACCACTGCGCCACCAGGGAAGCCCAAGAAATATATATATTTTAATCTATGTTGTTGCAGCATCTTTGGCAAAAGAATAAATCGTAGGGTAGAAGGAGGCCTCCCACCACCTTTTCTCCTTCCTCTCCCAGCCACCACCCACTAGGGCTGCCCTTCCACTGGCCAGTGGCTGAGAAAAATCTGTTCATCCTACTGAGAAATAACAGTAATAACATAACTTTAAGCTGAGGAAATCTGTTCATCCTACTGAGAAATAACAGTAATAATATAACTTTAAGTTATAATGAACAAAGTTTTCATTATTTTAAGTCATTTTTTTCTTTCCATTTTGAAAGACTTTAAACTTACACGGTATGGGTTTAAGACTCAGAAAATGATATAAAAAGAAAGGAAAATTCCTAACACAAGGGCTACTGTATGATCCTCTGTATTATTTAGCTAATTAAAATCCAAAACATATCCTGGGAAGGAAAACACCTTAAGGTAGAGGTAGAAATAGTGATGTCTGAACTGAATGTTGAAGGACAAGAATGAGTTAGTTGTATGAGTAGATGTATACAATCCCTTCCACCATTAACGGTAGAAGAACAAGGGTTAAGAAGTCTAAATGAAGAGATTTCTTAGTCTATGGGAAATCATATACTGTCAAAAGAACCTTTTATGGATCATTTCATTGTCATCAGAGTAAACTAATCACAGCAAGTGTTAAACATTAATTTTCTTAAATACTTAAACATAAATGGAAAGTGCCACATGAGTATGTCTTTGATAAACATGGAAATTTGGAATCAGATAAGTCAGAATACTCTGAATTATCACAATAAAGCAAGGCTTGAGGAGTCTTCTAAGAAGGATCAAAAGACTCCAAGAAATATTAGGCGTTTACAACGTGATTATGCAGAATGTTACTAAGTTGTGTAATAACAATTCATAATAATATGGTACAATTGCAATTATATAAGGATTCCCCTTAACAAGCAACTTTTCCAAGGCAGATCTTCTACCTATAAGCTAAATACATTAATATCGGTGGAAGGTGAACAAGAACAAATGAACATAAACATAAAAATCAGGAAGAGTTTAAGGAAATCTTCCAACTTAGAATAAATATGCATTTAATTTGCTTCCAGATTCCCTTATACCTGAGTGGTTTTAATCATCACAATGAAAATTAATAAATGATTTGTCAGTGCTTTAGGAGACAGTATAGTCTCCATCTGGTATACCCAAGGCTTGTGAAAACACTTTCCAGCACTACCCAGTGACAGAAAACACTAGTAAGGTAAGCTCTTACAGCTGAAATGCAGCAGTTGACTGCCAATGGAAGCTACAGGAAAGGATGATTAATATAAACAGGTTTTTGCCCGTGCTTCACAGCAACATTACATAAAGCAGTGCTATTTTAGGAAACTTTTATATTTTAATTTCCAAGAGTCCATAGGGTAATGGATTTTTTTTCTTCATCTTGTTTGATCTTTGATATTTAAGACCAACTTCTGTGTTTTGTTTATTTTTTCTTTGCATTGGAAAAAGAACATAAAGTGAGTGACAACACATAATCAGGGCTAATTGGTATTTTTCAGAGAAAAAAAGAAGACACCTTTTATGATGAGCCAAATGCAAACATTTTACAAATAGGGTATCTTGCACCAAATAATCATGTCAGTAAAAAAAAGTGGTTATGTTGCATGCATGGAAGTATTTGTTAGTTTCAGATTTAATCACAGCAAGTGGTTTTAATTTATATTTCCCTAAAATTTGGCTATTACACAAAGCAAGAACTTTAAAGGACTAAATGATTGTCTTTTCCCTGAAGGAAAGAAACTGAAAGTTGATTTCAAACTGCAAGGAGTAATAGAGACAAAGCATTTTAAATAAAAATAAATAAAGGGGGGTAAGTAAACCATCCAATGGCCAGTTTGTTTCATACAAGATGATTTCGTTTCCTTTTTAAAAAAAAAACTTACAATTTTTTCACTCGATAAAAAGATCAGGATGATGCAAGCTAACTATTCCTCCTTAAAATATTATCAAATATGTAGGGGTCTTCTTGTTGCACTTTTGGTAAGATCTGTGTTGTCGAAACAGGTGATGACAGCAGTACTATTTTGTGTTATTTTAGCCGTCACTAGCCTTCCTAGTATTTTTCACCACTCCCACTCGCTGGCAGTATATCATGGCACAGTTTCAACAGAATTCTACTCTGAGCTGTAAGCTAACTGGGAAATGTCAACATGTAAAGCCATGTCTAGAATTAACCTGTCTTTAACAGGGGCAAACTCCCACATACTTTCTTCTCTCTCAAAACTTAATTACAGCAGAAGTACAGCAAAAAGGAGTGGAGAAAGTTGGATGAGGAGAGGCTAGAGACAACTCTACAACCAAAAGGTAAAATAATCATGCAAAATCCACCATGAACATTTAACTATGGAACTGGAAAACAATACTGTTTGTCTTGTCAGGGAACAAACTCTTCTAATTAAGAACCACATGGCCATCTGAGTGAGAGTCACGATCCCTCCAAAGTGAAAGGATCATGCCCTTCAGCTTATTGTGATGCATGCCACGTCCCTTCCTCGGTGGAACATCTGACTCTAATTGAACAGCTATTGAGGTTCCTGCTGTGACATCCTAGAGGCATCATCACACTTTGAGGCATCAGCCTTGGCCGTGATCTGCCCCATGTCCCCTTTAATGACAAGAGGTCAACATTCTATCCTCAGCCAAGTTACGCACTATCTGATGGCTTCTCTTAGCACTGCCCCATGCTTGTTGACCTTGAAAAATGACCAGCAACCACAGGACAAATCGGCCAAGCCCCTGAAGGTCATGGCCCCCCTGAAGGTCATGGCCCCCATGTAACCTAATCAGCATCTCTAAATAATTTGTCAGAGTCAAGTTGAGAGGCATACACTGGAGGGACACTGCTGCCCACATACCTGAAACCTTTCTCAGATAAGTGGATCCATAAGGATTTATGTGGAAAGACCTTGGAAACAAAAAAGAAATGTTCAAAACTTTTGGTAAGATGTGAGAAAACAAAGAAGTAAAAAGTGATTTTCAGATTTAAAAAAAAATTGATTAAAGCATTTCCCGGATTCTCAACAATATGAGAAAATTTCACTGAGGAAAGAACAGAGATGTAAAGATCTGGACTGTCTTCAATACACGTGGCCTCTGACCATGCTAATAGCAAGCATCCTGGGGATCATAAAATGACATGAAAAAGAGCTCAGTTGTTGTCTGTTGAGGAGCTCACTTCTCATTTGGGCTATTTATCCTGTGTTCCCTCAAAAATTAATTTGTTTTATACCCCACTGTCAAGGAGAATAAATTTAAATATTTCTCATTCTCTCTTGTGCATATATAGTCCAGAGCTACTCATACTGTTCCAGCACAAAACAAAACAAAACACAATGTATTTCCAACCTAGTGTTGATTGAGGTTTCATTTAAATCCACTTTTTGACAACTGTGGATAATGTGAATATGCTGGTGGGGTCTGCTGAAACATCAGAAAAGATGCTATCTAATTGTAGGCCACATGGTATAAATTGTTGATCTTGTTTCAATCGTACAGATTTAAAGTTAAATTAATTTAGAAAAAATGGACACGGACCCTGACAGAATTATAGGAATTATTAAAGTAAGTAGCTTATAACTACTGCCTTCGAACTGTTGACTTTCAGATCTGTATTATCTAGATTGGATCTCCCTAAGGCCCAGACCCGGCTTTTGAATTGTCTCCTGGGCAGCTCCACCTAGATGTCTCAGGAGCCCCCAAATCTCCATCTGACCAGAACACATCTCTCAGCTCTCTTCCCAGCCCACCATCAACCTGCTCCTCCTTTGGCTTTTTCCACACACTCTACATGTAATAGTTCAAATCAGAAACTGGACTTCATCCTAGATGACTTTACCCCTCACTTCCAAGCAGTCTCTAAATCCTGGTATTTCTAACGCCTTGACTTCTCTCAAATCTCTTCCCCTCTCTCCATTTCTACTATCCTTATCAAATGTCAGGCCTTCATTATTTCTTGACTGGACTTTTTTGGTTTTGTTTTTGTTTTTTTGGCTGCATTGGGTCTTTGTTGTTGCACGTGGGCTTTCTCTAGTTGCAGCAAGTGGGGGCTACTCTTCATTGAGGTGCATGGGCTTCTCATTATGGTGGCTTCTATTGTTGCAGTGTGCAGGCTCTAGGGCATGCGGGCTACAGCAGTGTGGCGCGTGGGCTCAGTAGTAGTGGCGCGTGGGCTCAGTAGTAGTGGCTCATGGGCTCTAGAGTGCCGGCTCAGTAGTTGTGGTGCACAGGCTTAGTTGCTCTGCGGCATGTGGGATCTTCCTGGACCAGGGCTGAAACCCATGTCCCCTGCATTGGCAGGCAGATTCTTAACCACTGTGCCACCAGGGAAGTCTCTTGACTGGACTTTAACAATATCCTCTACTATAGGTCTTTCTGTTTCAAGTTTCTCTTCACTCTTCATGCATCTCCAATATTACTACTCCATTACCTCAGTGGTTACCCATCACCCACAGGACAAAGACTCATCCAAACGCCATCTCTTCATCCAGGACTTCACCTATAACCTTCAACTCTCTCTGCTTGGTGGGCCTCCTGTTTTCTGGCCCTAGAAAAGTAACTGCAGGTCCTGTTTGACTCTGGCCCTCTGGACACCAGGGGTTGGAATGCCCTGAGTTCCTTGTCTGCCTTCTGAATGCCACTTGGGCACCTCCAAACAGAATGAAGTCCCTTTTCCACAGTTCCATGTTTATACCTTGTTTCTTATCATTTTATACATATCTATTCCCTTTCCCACCAAACTGTGAGCTCCTCAAAAAACAGAATCCATGTGCTGTCCATATTTCTGTCTTAGCATCTATCACAATGCATGGTGCACAGGAGGAAACTTAATAATGTTGAGTAGATAAATAAATGAAGCAATCAAGCACTGAAAGATGCTTCAACTCTTAGATTCAAAGTTACATAAATAAGGCAGAAAATATAGAGGCAAACTGATGGCATCTACAGTTTGAATAGTTCCTAATCAAATATTAGTGAAATATTATTTATAAGGAAGAAAATTAAGTCCCTGAGAAACATAATGCTAATTATATAAAAATCCAGGAGGTGCCTTGCATTTGTATTATAACATTAGTAGAAAAGAGTAAAAACACTTACAGACAAAGGTGAAATTTCAGGAAATCTGAATTTTATTTTCAGTCAATTACAACCCAAGGGCAAATTAAATGTTCTCATCTGAAAAACTAAAAATGACATCATAATCCTATTGCTTTTTACCACTTCATGATTATAAAGTGTTATCAGAGTCTGAGGTGTGTGGTTTAGCATCACTTTTTTTGTATGAATATCTACAGTGATCAAGGTACTAGACCTTGGGGAAGAGACAAAGACTTCTAAAGTGACTGTGATGCAGAAGTACACTCTCTAAAAAGGAATATAAAATGGAAAGCCCCATAAGTTCCTTAGCTCAGGCCAGCTTTCTTATTGCATAAGATTTACTATAAAGATTGAGCTGAAAAGTTGCAAAAAATCTCAACATAAGTATAGCAGATGTTAGACATACTTTGAGCTCCAGATGTCCACAAATAGCCTTGCTACACTGAGTCAGACCCATGGGTCACCCATCCCAGAATCACATGTCTTTATAGAGATCAAGGGATGATTGTGGGATGCCATGATTTTCCACCAAAATGCCAAACTCAACGTGATAGGCAAGTATTTCTCAAACATCCTCAGTTTCCTAAATAACTTATTGAAAAGCTATCATCCTCAAGTTGATTTAAATCCTTCCTGAAAAACAAAATTTACTACAGACTCCCGATCTGGACCTAGGGAATTGGCTGGACTTGAATCAGAATTGTTCTCAGAATTGCAGGATGAGAAAGTCCAACACAGAGGGCTTTAAAGGGATTACACCAAGGGCAGGGAAATACTGTCCACAATAACTGTGTAAATCTAGAGCCATTTTTAGAAGTTGCCTTCAATTTAATATAAATTTCAAGTTTTCTCATTGTAAATGATCAGAAACCAACACAATTGTAAATATAGAAAAAAATGCAGAAGCTATAATTTTGTCACATATCTTTATTACCTTTAAAAATAACTAATGAAAAACATTCACACACATACACACACACAAAAATCAAATGGGGGGAAAAAGAGAGAAGCTGTAAAAGGAAAAGCCCAAAAGATCCTTTTAAGTGTAAGGCACATAAATTTTTCTTTCTCTCTTTTTTTAACAGCCCTCCTCTGTGGGAACAAAAAAAAAAAAAAAAGGTTTTATGTGATCAGTCAGAACTTCTAGATAGTAACTAAAACAGAGAGAAACAGACACTAAAAAGAGTTAGGTCCAACCTTGGAGACCAAAACAGAGTTCATGCTCTTCCCATTGCTCCTAGAAATATTCACCTCAGAAAGATAAATAAGATACATTTATTCTTATAACCTCAGATGCTAAAGTCTTCTCTAAATCTTCTGAAACCAAAATTCTTTACCAAATCCACTTTAGCATCAGATATAATACTTTAAACTGCTTCACAATGAGATTTAAACAGCTATTTCCACACTGGGAATTAGGAAATTGCTTATTAGGTTATATCTTCATTAGGTTTGTTTATCCATGTTTGAACATGATTTGTTTATGGAGTCATCTTTTTGGGTTAAAACTCCTAATCCATCTTTAAAAGCACTGAATTATTTCTAAGTACAGTTTAATCTTTGTATGAATACTTGCTAAGAGGTATAGCAAATTGACATTGGTATAATATATGACTCTAGAATTAGGACTTCATAATGGCACTTTCTATGTCCAAAGCAATTTCTCTATCTCCTGAAATGAAAAAGTTTCTCCTTGATATTCCTTTCATGGAATGGGAGAAATATATGTGTGTATGTGTATGTATATGTACATATATGTATATATATCAGCCCAAAGACTTGAAATGTCCAAGGGCTGAATTTTTGGTAATTATTCAGGAGAACAGATAGTAGGAATTTTGATTGAATTAGAGATATACACTCACTTGATTTGCAATCAAAATGTTTCCTTAATAAAGACCGCAGACCACATTGTTATATCACATACTTAAACACAAAGACAAATAATGGTGATGAATGAAAGTAAAGATCTTGCCAATGAATTTCATTCTCTGTAAGTGAAATTACACCACCATAAAAGCTCTTATTCTGTATAGATGTCCTGAAGATATTTTGTTTTGTCAGTTCTCCAACGTTTTCTTTTCTGATTACTAATTTCCACTCTGGAAATCAGTCAAATAAATGAAAACAAACACACCAAATGAAACTGAAGAGGCAAGTTTTGAAGTTTTTCTGCATTGGGCAAGTAAACCAGTTAACCTTTCTTCTAGATACTGCGTTAATTTTAAGAACTTTTCCTCCTACTTACATTTATAGAAGGGCAAAATGTTCTTTAAACAATATATCTATCCTCTTACAGAGACACATGTGTGAAAAAACTATTGATTCAGGTAAAATAATTCTTGGTATCAATTACAGTTTTATTTCCATAGAAAATTTAGAATTATAAAACAGGCTCCCGTTAAAATTTTATGTTCACACACAGGTGGTAGGAATGTGATATAATTTTTTAAAATATGGATTTAAGCCAGTTTAACTATGTTTATATTTACATAATTTTAAAATCATGGCAGGTTAAATATTCTTTATAATCAGGAAAGCTACCCTAACAGAATCTCTAAACAAACTAATGTAAATATTATTTGAGAGGATCCACATGCTGAGAAGGTATCATGTGTCTTAAAAAAAATTGGGCCATTCCCAAGTAGAGACTTTCCATCATACCTCCTTTAAGTGTCCCTGGAAGAAGTGTCATGAGAGAGAGAAGACAAATGTGTTTTATGTAGTAATGCTACACTGAATGAAAATTTTAATATTTTTACTTCCATTTTTGCAGTCTGGGTTTCACAGATAATTATAGTAGATTAACCTTACAAAAACAGAAAAGGAAAAGCCCTAGCAATTCCATAGATCTTATGGGAAATGTTAGGGCACTTAACCAAAAAGGAATTGTAAAATTAACCAAAGTTAATTCACTCATTTTTGTTCAATAAATATTGGTCACATACTACCTGTGTATTAGGAAAACAAATTATATTGATAATTACTGATTCATGATTTACAATCAATCATATGGGAAAGTGGATCTGTTTGCTTTCAACTGTTGCATAAAATAACTTTTAGATTTTTAGGTCTAATGCATTCTTAAAAATTGAGTCCTCCTTTAAGATTGTTTAGATACTAACAAACAAGCTAGAAATTGTAGCCCAGTAAACTTTGCCCTAGACTGATAGTGAATTGTCCTTGTTTCTATGTGAAATTCACTGAGTCATAACTGGTGAATTTGTACCATATCTGTACCATACTCAAAGGAGATATGTACCATACTCAAAGGAGATAACAGTGGAACCAATGATTTTTCCATTAAAGAGGATATTTCATTTGTTCATTCAATGAACATACATTGAGCACTTTTTACATGCAAGGCACATACTGGGTTCTAAAGATACAAAAATGGAGTCCTTTACCCTCAGTGAAATGACAATATAATAGAAAGAATTACAGTATATTTATGGAAATTGACAAGCTAATTCTCATTAAAATGCAAAATTTACATGGAAATGCAAAAGCTAAGATTAGTTAAGTCTATCGTGATAAGGTACAAAGTTAGAGGGCTTACACTACCACATATCAAGATGTATGACAAAGGTATAGTAAGATAATGTGATATTGGCATGTGAATAAACAAATATATCAATGGAATAGAATTTTAAAATCCACAAGTAAATCTATGCTTATAGGATCACAGGATTTATAGATAATGCACCACTGAAGAACTATAAGGAAAGGAAGGTCTTTTCAATAAATGGCACTAGGACAACTGGATATCCATAGAGGAAAAAAAAGAAATCTTGACTCTTATACCACATTATATAAAAAAATCAAGACCAGATGGATTGTATATCTAAACATCAAAAGTAAAACAATAAAACTTTAAAGAAACAACACAGAATATAATTTTCAGATATTTAGGATGGAAAAAGATTTATTAAATAGGTTACAGAAAGTGCTATATAAAAGAAAAAATAAATTAGGTTACATTAATTAAAAAAAATTTCACCAAAAGAATAATTACAAGAGTGAAAAGGAAAGCCACAGAGAGGGGGAAGATATTTGCAATATGTATATTGACAAATGACTTTTATACTGAACATGTAAAGGACTCTCACAAATCAATAACAAAAAAGGGGTACAAGTCTTAAAGTCATTTCATATAAATAAATATAAGAAAAAGTTCTCCAATGAATTAGCCATCATGAAAATGCAAATTAGACCAACAATGCAATATCACAATACACACATCAGAATGGCTGAAATGAACAAACACACACACACACACACACACACACACATTACCAAGTGCCACTGAGAATGTGGAACAACTGAAACTCCCATATATTGCTAGACTATAAATTGGTAAAATTAGTTTGGAAAACTTACAGGATCTCCTATAGTCCACTCTTGCCACTATTATTCAACATAGTTTTGGAAGTCCTAGCCACAGCAATCAAGGAAGAAAAATAAATAAAAGGAATCCAAATTGGAAAAGAAGTAAAACTGACAGTTTGCAGATGACATGATACTATACATAGAAAATCCTAACGATGCCACCAGAAAACGAGAGTTCATCAATGAATTTGGTAAAGTTGCAGGATATAAAATTAATACACAGAAATCTCTTGTATTCCTATACACTAACAAGGAAAGATCAGAAAGAGAAATTAAGGAAACAATCCCATTTACCACTGCAACAAAAAGACTAAAATACCTAGGAATAAACCTACCTAAGGAGGCAAAAGACCTGTACTCAGAAAACTATAAGATACTGATGAAAGAAATCAAAGATAACAAACACAGATGGAGAGATATACCATGTCCTTGGACTAGAAGAATCAATATTGTGAAGATAACTATACTACCCAAAGCAATCTACAGATTGAATGCAATCTCTATCAAACTACCAATGGCATTTTTCACAGAATTAGAACAAAAATTTTTACAATTTGTATGGAAACACAAAAGACCTTAAATAGCCAGAGCAATGTTAAGAAAGAAAAACAGAGCTGGAGGAATCAGGCTAGCTGACTTCAGACTATACTACAAAGCTACAGTAATCAAGACAGTACAGTACTGGCACAAAATCAGAAATATAGATCAGCGGAACAGGATAGAAAGCCAGAGATAAACCCACACTCATAAGGTCACCTAATCTATGACAATGGAGGCAGGACTATACCATGGAGAAAAAGACAGTCTATTCAATGTGTGGTGCTGGGAAAAGTGGACATGTAAAAGAATGAAATTAGAACACTCCCTAACACCATGCACAAGAATAAATTCAAAATGGACTAAAGACTTAAATTTAGGCCAGACACTATAAAACTCTTAGAGGAAAACATAGGCAGAACACTCTGACATAAATCACAGCAAGAACTTTTTTTGACCCACCTCCTAGAATAATGAAAATAAAAACAAAATAAACAAATGGGACCTAATTAAACTTAAAAGTTTTTGCACAACAAAGGAAACCAGAAACAAGATGAAAAGACAGCCCTCAGGGCTTCCCTGATGGCGCAGTGGTTGAGAATCCGCCTGCTGATGCAGGGGACATGGGTTCGTGACCCGGTCGGGGAAGATCCCACATGCTGCGGAGAAGCTGGGCCCATGAGCCATGGCTGCTGAGCCTGCGTGTCCAGAGCCTGTGCTCCACAACAGGAGAGGCCGCAACAGTGAGAGGCCCACATACCACAAAACAAACAAAGAAACAAACAAACAAAAACGACAGCCCTCAGAATGGGAGAAAATATTTGCAAATGAAGCAACTGATGAGGGATTAATCTCCAAAATATACAAACAGCTCATGGAGCTCAATATTAAAAAATCAAACAACCCAATCAAAAAAATGGGTGGAAGACCTAAATAGACATTTCTCTAAAGAAGACATACAGATGGCCAAAAAACATATGAAAAGATGGTCAACATCACTAATTATTAGAGAAATGCAAATCAAAACTACAATGAGGTATCACCTCCTACCAGTCAGGATGCCCATCATCAAAAAAAAATCTACAACCAATAAATGCTGGAGAGGGTGTGGAGAAAAGGGAACCCTACTGCATTGTTGGTGGGAATGTAAATTGGTACAGCCATACTCTAGAATGGTATGGAGGTTCCTTAAAAAACTAAAAATAGAACAACCATATGACCCAGCAATCCCACTACTGGGCATATATCCAGAGAAAACCATAATTCAAAAAGATACATGCACCCTAATGTTCATTGCAGCACTATTTACAATAGCCAGGACATGGAAGCAACCTAAATGTCCATCAACAGAGGAATGGATAAAGAAGATGTGGTACATACATACAATGGAATATTACTCATACATAAAAGGGAATGAAATAGTGCCATCTGCAGAGATATGGATGGACCTAGAGACTGTCAAAGTAAGTCAGAAAGAGAAAAACAAATGTCATATAATATTGCTTATATGTGGAATCTAGAAAAATGGTATAGGTGAACTTATTCACAAAGCAGAAATAGAGACACAGATGCAGAGAACAAATGTATGGATACCAAAGTGGGAAAGTGGGGGTGGGATGAATTGGGATACTGGGATTGACATATATACACTACTATATATAAAATAGAAACTTATAAGGACCTACTGTATAGCATAGGGAACTGTACTCAGTGCTCTGTGGTGACCTAAATGGGAAGGAAATCCAAAAAAGAGGCGATATATGTATATGTATAGCTGATTTACTTTACTGTACAGCAGAAACTAACATAATATTGTAAAGCAACTTTACTCCAATAAAAATGAATAATAAAAAAAAGAATGGCTAAAATGAATGAACACACAAACACACACACACGTATACACACACACAAACATTACCAAGTTTCATTGAGGATGTGGAACAACTGAAACTCCCATATATTACTGGACTATAAATCGGTAAAATTAGTTTGGAAAACTGACAGGATCTGCTATAGCCAAATATGCACATACATTATGACACAACAGTTCCATTCTAGGAATATTTCCAACAAAAAGATATATATTCACCACAAGATATGTATAAGAATGTTCATAAATGTATCAATAGTATCTTTAAATTAGATCATTAGGAGTAAAACAAATAAATTATTTTACTGTAATACTATACTGCAGTTAAAATGAATGAACTATAGCTACATAAAACAAAATGGATAAATCTTCTAAATATATTCAATTAAAGAATACAGACCCACACATACTGTATGATTCCACTTCAGTAAAGTTCAAAAGAAGGCAAAACTAATCTAGGGTGTATTTTTCGGGAATAGTGGTTACCCTTCCTTGGGAGAAAGTAATATCTTGAAGGGGAAAAAAGGGGACTTCTTGGGCACTGATTATGTTCTGTGATGTTAGTTTACATAGATGTGTTCACTTTGTGAAAATTTTGTAAGGCTGAACATTTATTGATTTGTGCACTTTTTGTATGTATGCTATACTTTAAAAGTCACCTTAAAAATTACAGTATGAAAACATTCAATTCTGGCCATGATTTTGTCTCCCACTGTAAACAAATGAACTTGCTCTCCCACCAAAAAACAACAAGAAAACTGGACAAAATACAAAGCAGCTACTTTCAGAAAATGGAAAAGCAGCAGTGCAGGGCTCTTTTCCCTAAAAGAAGGGAAACAAATGAAATTATCTCTATGATCACCTCTGCATTCCTCCTGGAAATAATTTCTAGACTGCAGTGCAGGAAGGGGCAGTCCAACCAAAGTACAGTGGTCTGTTCAATTAGGAGACAGATTAGAACTCTGGAAGGCCAAGGCAGCTCTAATTTGGAAGACAGAATACCAGAGAGGAATCTGCTATGCAGAGAAGGAGCTCCAGAAATCTTCATGAGGGTGTCTTGGTTTTTTGCTAAATGTAGGATGCACATGTGTATAATAAAATTCTACAAGACCAAGTGAACAACTATGAGGGAATTGGAGCTAAAATATTCTCAGAGCTCACATAGGGCTGGAAGACATTCACATGTTTTAAACAGCCAGAGTAGAGAGATACCATTGAAAACATGGAACATTCAGTAGAGACTCCAGAACCATCACAACTTTGTAGCAGGGCTAAAGTAGTGGTAAAATAAGAGATACTCTAGAGCCACCCTAAACAACTTAAAAACAAGCTTTGAAAGAATCACCATGATCCAAAAGTAACTTAACTACTTGAAAGACAAACTAAAAACACTTTACAAGTGGAACAGTGAAAACCAGACATTCAACAATGTAACATTTACAATGTCCAATGTCCCATCAAAAATAACAAAGATGCTGGAAAACATGACCCATATCCAGGAGAAAAATCAATCCACAGAAACAGACCCAGACTACATAATGATCAAAGGATCAATCCAAGAAGAAGATATAACAATTATAAATGTTTATGCAACCAACATAGGAGCACCTCAATACATAAGGCAAATGCTAACAACCATGAAGGGAAATTGACAGTAACACAATAATAGTAGGGGACTTTAACACCCCACTTACACCAATGGACACGTCATCCAAACAGAAAATAAATAAGGAAACACAAGCTTTAAATGAAACAACAGACCAGATAGAATTAATTGATATTTACAGAACATTCCACCTGAGTGTGGCAGCATACACTTTCTTCTCAAGTGCACATGGAACATTCTCCAGGATAGATCACATCTTGGTTCACAAATCAAGCCTCGGCAAATTTAAGAAAACTGAAATCATATCAAATATCTTTTCTGGTTTTTCCACAGAGCTGGAACTCCCATCTTGGGGTCTCTTCCCTCCGCCGTCACGGAACTGCCCCGGAGCCTGAGGGGAGGGCAGCCTCACTGAGGCTGCCGGCTCTGGAGGGGCCCCGGCGGGCAAAGCCATGACAGTCCTGGAGACCGCGGGCCAGAGATATATCAATAAATACTTTTTAAGAGGAGTTGAGGAAGATGGAGGAAGAGTAAGACGTGGAGATCACCTTCCTCCCCCCAGATACATCAGAAATACATCTGAATGTGGAACTGCTCCTATAGAACACCCACTGAATGCTGGCAGAAGACCTCAGACCTCCTAAAAGCCATGTGGATGAAAGGCTCTTGGTGCTCCAGCTAGGAATCAGTGCTGTGCCTCTGAGGTGGGACAGCCAATTTCAGGACACAGGTCCACAAGGACCTCCCAGCTCTATGTAATATCAAATGGCGAAAATCTCCTACAGACCTCCATCTCAACACCAAGACCCAGCTTCACTCAATGACCATCAAGCTACAATGCTGGACACCCCATGCCAAACAACTAGCAAGACAGGAACACAACCCCACCCATTAGCAGAGAGGCTGCCTAAAATCATAATAAGGCCATAGACACCCTAAAACACACCACCAGACGAGGACCTGCCCACCAGAAAGACAAATCCAGCCTCATGCATCAGAATAGAGGCACTAGTCCCCTCCACCAGGAAGGTGACACAACCCACTGAACAAACTTTGGCCACTGGAGACAGACACCAAAAACAACGGGAACTACAAACCTGCAGCCTGCAAAAAGGAGACCACAAACACAGTAAGATAAGCAAAATAAGAAGACAAAGAAACACGCAGCAGATGAAAGAGCAAGGTTAAAACCCACCAGACCTAACAAATGAAGAGGAAATAAGCAGTCTACCTGCAAAAGAATTCAGAATGATAGTAAAAATGATTCAAAATCTTAGAAATAGAATAGACAAAATGCAAGAAACATTTAACAAGGACCTAGAAGAACTAAACAGGAAAGAAGAAACGATGAACAACACAACAAATGAAGTTAAAAATACTCTAGAAGGGATCAATAGCAGAATAACTGAGGCAGAAGGAAGGATAAGTGACCTGGAAGATAAAATAGTGGAAATAACTACCGCAGAGCACAATAAAGAAAAAAGAATGAAAAGAACTGAGGACAGAACTCAAAGACTTCTGGGACAATATTAAATGCACCAACATTCGAATAATAGGGGTCCCAGAAGAAGAAGAGAAAAAGAAAGGGACTGAGAAAATATTTGAAGAGATTATAGTTGAAAACTTCCCTAATATGGGAAAGGAAATAGTTAATCAAGTCCAGGAAGCACAGAGAGTCCCATACAGGATAAACCCAAGGAGAAACACGCCAAGACACATATTAATCAAACTATCAAATATTAAATACAAAGAAAACATATTAAAAGCAGCAAGGGAAAAACAACAAATAACACACAAGGGAATCCCCATAAGGTTAACAGCTGATCTTTCAGCAGAAACTCTGCAAGCCAGAAAGGAGTGGCAGGACATATTTAAAGTGATGAAGGAGAAAAACCTACAACCAAGATTACTCTACCCAGCAAGGATCTCATTCAGATTTGATGGAGAAATTAAAACCTTTACAGACAAGCAAAAGCTGAGGGAGTTCAGCACCACCAAACCATCTTTACAACAAATGCTAAAGGAACTTCTCTAGGCAAGAAACACAAGAGAAGGAAAAGACCTACAAGAACAAAACCAAAACAATTAAGCAAATGGGAATAGGAACATACATATCAATAATTACCTTAAATGTAAATGGAAGAAATGCTCCCACCAAAACACACAGACCAGCTGAATGCATACAAAAACAAGACCCATATATATGCTGTCTACAAGAGACCCACTTCAGACCTAGGGACACATACAGACTGAAAGTGAGGGGATGGAAAAGGATATTCCATGCAAATGGAAATAAAAAGAAAGCTGGAGTAGCAATTCTCATATCATACAAAATAGACTTTAAAATAAAGACTATGACAAGAGACAAAGAAGGACACTACATAATGATCAAGGGATTGATCCAAGAAGAAGATACAACAATTGTAAATATTTACGCACCCAACATAGGAGCACCTCAATACATAAGGCAAATACTAACAGCCATAAAAGGGGAAATCAACAGTAACACAATCATAGTGGGGGCTTTAACACCCCACTTTCACCAATGGACAGATCATCCAAAATGAAAACAAATAAGGAAACACAAACTTTAAATGACACATTAAACAAGTTGGACTTAATTGATATTTATAGGACATTCCATCCAAAAACAACAGAATACACATTTTTCTCAAGTGCTCATGGAAGATTCTCCAGGATACATCATATCTTGGGTCACAAATCAAGCCTTGGTAAATTTAAGAAAATTGAAATCATATTAAGTATCTTTTCTGACCACAACGCTATGAGACTAGATATCAATTACAGGAAAAGATCTGTGAAAAATACAAACACATGGAGGCTAAACCATATACTACTTAATAAAGAAGTAATCATTGAAAAATTAAAGAGGAAATCAAAAAATACCTGGAAACAAATGACAATGGAGACACGATGACCCAAAACCTATGGGATACAGCAAAAGCAGTTCTAAGAGGCAAGTTTACAGCAATACAATCCTACCTTAAGAAACAGAAAACATCTCGAATAAACAACCTAACCTTGCACCTAAAGCAATGAGAGAAAGAAGAACAAAAAAAACCCAAAGTTAGCAGAAGGAAAGAAATCATAAAGATCAGATCAGAAATAAATGAAAAAGAAATGAAGGAAACAATAGCAAAATCAATAAAACTAAGAGCTGGTTCTTTAAGAAGATAAACAAAATTGATAAGCCTTTAGCCAGACTCATCAAGAAAAAAAGGGAGAAGACTCAAATCAATAGAATTAGAAATGAAAAAGGAGAAGTAACAACTGACACTGCAGAAATACAAAGGATCACAAGAGATTACTACAAGCAACTCTATGCCAATAAAATGAATAACCTGGAAGAAATGGACAAATTCTTAGAAATGCACAACCTTATGAGACTGAACCAGGAAGAAATAGAATATATGAACAGACCAATCACAAGCACTGAAATTGAAAATCTTCCAACAAACAAAAGCCCAGGACCAGATGGCTTCACAGGCGAATTCTATCAAACATTTAGAGAAGAGCTAACACCTATCCTTCTCAAACTCTTCCAAAAGATAGTAGAGGGAGGAACACTCCCAAACTCATTCTATGAAGCCACTGTCACCCCGATACCAAAATGACACAAAGATGTCACAAAGAAAGAAAACTACAGGCCAATATCACTGATGAACATAGATGCAAAAATCCTCAACAAAATACTAGCAAACAGAATCCAACAGCACATTAAAAGGATCATACACCATGATCAAGTGGGGTTTATTCCAGGAATGCAAGGATTCTTCAATATATGTCAATCAATCAATGTGATACACCATATCAACAGATTGAAGGAGAAAAACCATATGATCATCTCAATAGATGCAGAGAAAGCTTTTGACAAAATTCAACACCAATTTTTGATAAAAACCCTGCAGAAAGTAGGCATAGAGGGAACTTTCCTCAACATAATAAAGGCCATATATTACAAACCCACAGTTAGCATCATTCTCAATGGTGAAAAACTGAAACCATTTCCACTAAGATCAGGAACAAGACAAGGTTGCCCACTCTCACAACTAATATTCAACATAGTTTTGGAAGTTTTAGCCACAGCAATCAGAGAAGAAAAAGAAATAAAAGGAATCCAAATTGGAAAAAAAGAAGTAAAACTGCCACTTTTTGCAGATATGATACTATACATAGAAAATCCTAAAGATGCCAGCAGAAAACTACTAGAACTAATCAATGAATTTGGTAAGGTTGCAGGACAAAAAAATTAATGCACGGAAATCTCTTGCATTCCTGTACACTAACGATGAAAAATCCGAATGAGAAATTAAGGAAACAATCCCATTTACCATCTCAAAAAAAAAAAAAAAAATACCAAGGAATAAACCTACCTAAGGAGATGAAAGACTTGCACTCAGAAAACTATAAAACACTGATGAAAGAAATCAAAGATGATATAAACAGATGGAGATATATACCGTGTTCTTGGGGCGGAAGAATCAATCTTGTGAAAATGACTCTACCACCCAAAGCAATCTATAGATTCAATGGAATCCCTATCAAACTACCAATGGCATTCTTCACAGAATTAGAACAAAAACTTTTGCAATTCATATGGAAACACAAAAGACCCCAAATAGACAAAGCAATCTTGAGAAAGAAAAATGGAGCTGCAGGAATCAGGTCCCCAAACTCAAACTATACTACAAGGCTACAGTAACCAAGATAGTACGGTACTGAAAGAAAAACAGAAATATTTATCAGTGGTACAGGATCGAAAGCCCAGAGATAAACCCACACACATATAGTCACCTAATTTATGACAAAGGAGGCAAGAACATACAATGGAGAAAAGACAGCCTCTTCAATAAGTGGTGTTGGGAAAACTGGACAGCTACATATAAAAGACTGAAATTAGAACACTCCCTAACACCATACACAAAAGTAAACTCCAAACGGATTAAAGACCTAAATGTAAGACCAGATACTATAAAACTCTTAGCAGAAAGCATAGGAAAACAGTCTCTGACATAAACCACAGCAAGATCTTTTTTGACCCACCTCGTAGAATAATAAAAATAAAAACAAAAATAAACAAATGGGACTTAGTGAAACTTAAAAGCTTTTGCACAGCAAAGGAAACCATAAACAAGACAAAAGATAACCCTCAGAATGGGAGAAAATATTTGCAAATGAAACAACGGACAAAGGATTAATCCCCCAAATATGCAAACAGCTCATGGAGCTCAATATCAAAAAAACAAGTAACCCAATTAAAAAATGGGGTGACTTAAATAGACATTTCACCAAGGAAGACATACAGATGGCTAAGAGGCACATGAAAAGATGGTCAACATCACTAATTATTAGAGAAATGCAAATCAAAACTACAATGAGCTATCACCTCACAATGGTCAGAATGGCCATTATCAAAAAATCTAGAAACAATAAATGCTGGAAAGGGTATGGTGAAAAGGGGACCCTTCTGCACAGCTGGTGGGAATGTAAATTGATACAACCACTATGGAGAATGGTATGGAGTTTCCTTAAGAACCTAAAAATAGAAGTACCATATAACCCAGCAATCCCACTACTGGGCATATACCCTGAGAAAACCATAATTCAAAAAGAGTCATGTACCACAATGTTCATTGCAGCTCTATTTACAATAGCCAGGACATGGAAGCAACCTAAATGTCCATCGATAGATGAATGGATAAAGAAGATGTGGCACATATATTACTCAGCCATAAAAAGAAATGAAATTGATTTATTTGTAGTGAGGTGGATGGACCTAGAGTCTGTCATACATAGGGAAGTAAGTCAGAAATAGAAAAGCAAATACTGTACGCTAACACATATATATGGAATCTAAAAAAAAAAAAAAAAAAAAAAAAAGGTCATGAAGAGCCTAGGGGCAAGAAGGGAGTAAAAACACAGACCTACTAGAGAATGGACTTGAGGATATGGGGAGGGGGAAGGGTAAGCTGGGACAAAGTGAGACAGTGGCTTGGACATACATATACTAAAACGTAAAATAGATAGCTAGTGGGAAGCAGCCACATAGCTCAGGGAGATCAGCTCAGTGGTTTGAGATGACCTAGAGGGGTGGGATAGGGAGGGTGAGAGGGAGTCTCAAGAGGGAGGGTATATCGGGATATATGTATGCATATGGCTGATTCACTTTGTTGTAAAACAGAAACTAACACAGTATTGTGAAGCAATTATACTCCAATAAAGAAGTATTTAAAAAAAAAGAAAAAAATGACAACCTAGCTTTCTGTATCCAGAGAAAAATATCTTTAAAAAGCAAAAGTAAAAATTTTTTTCCACACAAAATTTGAGAGCACTCATTGCCTGCACCTCCTTTTACTATAAGAAATATTAAAGGAAGTCCTAAAGGCAGAAGGAAAATGATACCAGATGGAAATCTGGATTGCCACAAGGAAATGAAGAACATCAGAAATGATAAATGTGTGAGTTAATGTTAAATAATTTTTCTTATTTTTAGATGTATTTAAACAACAGTAGATTGCTTAAAGCAAGAAAATAATAACAATGTATTGAGGGGTTTTTAACATATGCAGAAGTAAGATGCATGAGAGCAATAACACAAAGAAGAGGATGCAAAACGTGGAAAATTCTGTGGTGAAGTTATTACATAATATGGAATGTGGTACAATATTAGTTTAAAGTAGACTAAATTAAAGTAAGAATACATATTGTAAACCTTTAAGCAAGCACTTAAAAATAAAGCAAATTTATAAACACAGGATATCTTTTAATTTATGTCTTGTTAATTTCTTCCATCAACGTATTGTAGTTTTCAGTGTGCAAGTCTTTCAATTTTTTTGTTAAGTTTATTCCTAAGTATCTTATTCTTTTCGATGCTATTGTAAATGGGATTGTTTTCTCAATTTCCTTTTCATAGAGTTCATTGCTAATGTATAGAAATGCAACTGATGTTTATAAGTTGATTTTGTAACCTGAAGCTTTGCTGAATTTGTTTATTAGTTCTAACAGTTTTTTGGTGGAGTCTTTAGAGTTTGCTTGTAAAAGATCATGTCAACTGCAAACAGATAGTTTACTTCTATCTTTCAGATCTGGATGGCTTTTCTTTTTCTTGTCTAATTGCTCTGGCTATTACTTCCAGTACTATGTGTAATAAAAGTGACAAAAGTGAGCATCCTTTCTTGTTCCTGATTTAGAGAAAAATCCTTCAGTTTTTCACCATTTTAGCTGTGGGCTTGTCATATATTACCTTTATTATGTTGAGGGACATTCCTTCTATAGCTAATTTGTTCATCATTTTTATCAAGAAAGGTATTAAATTTTGTCAGATGCATTTTCTGCATCTATTGAAATAATTATATGATTTTTATCCTTTATTCTGTTAATGTGATATATCACATTTATTGATTTGTGTATCTTAAACCATTCTAGCATCCCAGGACTAAAGACTCTGGATCATGATGTATGATGCTTTTAATGTATTGTTGAATTTGGTTTGCTAATATTTTGGTGAGGATTTTTGCATCTATGTTCATCAGGAATATTGGCTTGTAATTTTCTTTTTTTGTACTGTCCTTATCTAGCTTTGGATTGATGAAAGAAACTAAAGAAGACACAGATAAATGGAAAGACATCCCATGTTCATGAATTGGAAGACTTAATACTGTTAAAATGTCCATACTGCTTGAAGCAATCTATAAATTCAATGCTATTCCCATCAAAATCCCAATGACATTTTTTACAGAAAGAGCAAAAAAAAAAAAAAAATCCTGAAATTTATATGGAACAACAAAAGATCCAGTGGTCTTTAGAAAGAAGACCAAAACTGGAAGCACCACATATCCTAATTTCAAAATATATTACAAAGTTATAGTCATTAAAAATTATGGTATTGGCATAAAGACAGACATACTGACCAATGGAACAGAATAGAGCTGAGAAATAAACTCATTCATACATGGTCAACTAAACTTCAACAAAGATGTCAAGAATACACAATGAGGAAAAGACAGTTTCTTCAACAAATAGTGTTGGAAAAACTGGATATCCAAATGCAAAAGGATGAAATGGAACAATTATCTTACACCATACAACAAAAAATCAACTAAAAATGGATTAAAGACTTAAATAAAAGACTTGAAATTGTAAAACTCCTAAAAGAAAACATAGTGGAAAATCTTTATCACATCGGTGTTGGCAATGATTTCATGTATATGACACCAAAAGCACAGCAACAAAAGGCAAAAATAGGCAAGTGGGACTATATCAAACTGAAAAGATTCTGCACAACCAAGAACCATCAACATAGTGCAAGACAACCTATAGAATGGGAGAAAATATTTGTAAACCATGTATCTGATAAGGGGTTAATTTCCAAAAAATATAAGGAACTCCTACAATTCATGAGCCAAAAAACAAATAACCCAATTTAAAAATGAGCAAAGGAGGGGACTTCCCTGGTGGTCCAGTGGTAAAGAATCTGCCTTCCAATGCAGGGGACGTGGGTACAATCCCTGGTCGAGGAACTAAGATCCACATGCCGCAGGGCAACTAAGCCCACACGCCACAAGCAGAGAGAAAAAACCCATACACCACAACTAGAGAGAAGCCCACGTACCACAACTAGAGAGAAGCCCACATGCTGGAACAAAGAGCCTGTGCACCACAACTAAGACCTGATGCAGGCAAAAATAATAAAATAAAAATGAGCAAAGGACTTTGAATAGACATTTCTCCAAGGAAGACATGCAAATAGCCAATAGGTATATGAAAAGGTGCTCAAAATCACTAATCATGAGGGAATGCAAATCAAAACCATAGTGAGATATCACTTCCCACCTGTTAGAATGGCTATTATCAAAAAAACAAAAGATAAGAAGTGTTGTCAAGGTTGTAGAGAAATTGGATCCTTTATACACCATTGGTGGGAATGCAAAATGGTGCAGCAGCTATGGAAAATGGTATGGAGTTTCCTCAAAAAATTAAAAATAGCACTACCATATGATCCAGCAATCACACTTCTGAGTACATATCCACAAGAATTGAAATCAGGACCTCAAGATTACCTGGCACTTGCATATTCATTCTACCATTATTCATAATAGTCAAGATATGCAAACAACACAAATATCTATCAACAGACAAATAAATAAAGAAAATGCAGTATATATATACAATGGGATATTATTCTGCCTTCAAAAAGAAGAAAACCTACCATTTGTGGGAACATGCATGGAACTGGAAGACATTATGCTAAGTGAAACAGGTCAGTCATAGAAGTCAAATAATGCATGATTCACTAAAACAGTCGAAGTATCTAAAATATCTAAAAAGTCTCTTTTCCTTATAGAAACAGAAAATAGACTGGTGGTTGCCAGGGAATGGGGGGAGGGGGAAGTGGGGAATTGTTCAATGGGTATAAGTTTCAGTTATAGTAGATATAAGTTCTAGATATGTGCTGTATAACCTAGTGCGTATAGTTAACAATGTGGTATTGTGCACTTAGAAATTTGTTCATAGTGTAGATCTCATGTTAAGTGTTCTTACTACATGCACACAAGGAAACTTTTAGAGGTGTTGGATATGTTTATTACCTTGACTGTGGTGATGCTACCATGGGTGTATGTATATGTCCAAACCCATCAAATTGCATACATTAAATATGTGGTTTCTGTGTATCAGTTAAAACCAAATAAAGCTATAAAAAGTAAAAATGTAAAGCTAATGAGGCAATAAATATGGTAAAATACAACAGTAAAAAATAATCCTGGGACTTCCCTCGTGGCACAGTGGTTAAGAATCCTCCTACCAATGCAAGGGACATGGGTTTGATCCCTGGTCCCAGAAGATCCCACATGCCAAGGAGCGACTAAGCCCATATGCCACAACTACTGAGCCTGTGCTCTAGAGGCTGTGAGCCACAACTACTGAAGCCCACGTGCCTAGAGCCTGTGCTGCTCAACAACTGAGAAGCCACTGCAATGAGAAAGCCCATACACCCCAGCGAGGAGTAGTCCTTGCTCACCACAATTAGAGAAAATCGTGTGCAGCAACGAAGACCCAATGCAGCCAAAAGTAAATAAACAAATTCATTAATTAAAAAAAACAATGATCCTAATGAAAGCAAGGATAGAGAGATAAGGAAACAAATTAAAGTGGAACAAAAAGAAAACAATGAGCAGAATGGTAATCTTTAACCCAACGATATCAATAATTATATTAAATGTGAAAGGTTTAAACCATTACATGGCAGATTTTATCCAGTTAGATTAAATTAAAACATAAGCCTCAATTATATGCTATCTAGTAGACATCCACTTTAAATATAACAACACTGATAGGCTAAAAAAACCCAAAAAAGATATATTGTGCAAACACTAATTATTAAAAAAACAGAAATGACTATGTTAATATTAGACAATGTAGACTTAAGAATAAGAATATTATCAGAATAAAGACATTTTAGAGACGGCTTAAAGATGGCGGAAGAGTAAGACGCGGAGATCTCCTTCCTCCTCACAGAGACATCAGAAATACATCTACACGTGGAACTTCTCCTATAGAACACCCACCGAACGCTGGCAGAAGACCTCAGACCTCCCAAAAGGCAAGAAACTCCCCACATACCTGGGTAGGGCAAAAGAAAAAAGAATAAACAGAGACAAAGAATAGGGAGGGACCTACACCAGTGGGAGGGAGCCGTGAAGGAGGAAAGACTCCCACACACTAGAAGCCCCTTCGCGGGCTGAGACTGCGGGTGGCGGAGGGGGAAGCTCCGGAGCCGCGGAGGACAGTGCAGACACAGGGTGCGGAGGGCAATGCCCAGAGATTCCCGCAGAGGATCAGTGCCGACCGGCACTCACCAGCCTGAGAGGCTTGTCTGCTCCCCCACCGGAGCAGGCGGGGGCCGGGAGCTGAGGCTCGGGCTTCAGTCGGATCCCAGGGAAAGGTCTGGAGTTGGCAGAGTGAAAGCAGCCTGAAGGGGTTAGTGCGCCACGGCTGGCCGGGAGGGAGTCCGGTTGAAGTCTGGAGCTGCTGAAGAGACAAGAGACTTTTTCTTGCCTCTTTGCTTCCTCGGGCACGAGGAGAGGGGATTAAGAGCACTGCGTAAAGGAGCTCCAGAAACGGGCACGAGCTGCGGCTGTTGGCACGGACAGTAGAGACGAGTGTGGGACGCTAAGGTTGCTGCTGCCACCACCAAGAGGCCTGTGTGTGAGCACAGGTCACTCTCCACACTGGCCCTCCCGGGAGCCTGTGCAGCCCTCCACTGCCGGGGTCCCAGGATTCAGGGACAGCTTCCCCAGGAGAAAGCGCGGCACACCTTGGGCCTGTGCAGCGTCCCGTTGGCCTCTGCCACCACGGACTCGCCCCGCACCCGTGCCACTCCTTCCCCCCAGCCTGAGTGAGCCAGAGCCCCCGAATCAACTGCTTCTTTAACCTCGTCCTGTCTGAGAGAAGGGCAGACGCCCTCGGACGACCTACACGCAGAGGCGGGTCCAAGTCCAAAGCTGAACCCCAGGAGCTGTGCGAACAAAGAGGAGAGGGGGAGGTCTCTCCCAGCAGCCTCAGAAGCAGCGGATTAAAGCTCCACAATCAACTTGAAGTGCCCTGCATCTGTGGAAAACCTGAATAGACAACGAATCATCCCAAGTTGAGGAGGTGGACTTTGGGAGCAAGATATACCATTATTTTCCCCTTTTTTTCTTTTTGTGAGTGTGTATGTGTGTGCTGCTGTGTGAGATTTTGTCGGTATAGTTTTGCTTTCACCATTTGTCCTAGGGTTAGACCGACCCGTTTTTCTGTTTTTTTTTTTTAATAGAAATTTTTCTTCTTAATAATTATTTTTTATTTTAATAACTATATCCTACTTTATTTTGTCTTCTCCCTTTCTTTCTTCCTTTCTTTCTTCCCTCCTTCCCTCCTTTCTTCCTTCCTTCCTCCCTTCCTCTCTTCCTTCCTCCCTTTCTTCCTCTCCACCTTCCTTCCTTCCTTTCTTGCTTTCTTCCTTCCTTCATTTCTTCCTTCCTTTCTTCCTTCCTTCCCTCCCTCCTTCCTTCCTTCCTTCCTTTTCTTTCCTTTCTATTTCTTCCCCCTTTTATTTTGAGCCGTGTGGATTAAAGGCTCTTGGCACCCCAGCCAGGCACCAGGGCTGTGTCTCTGAGGTGGGAGAACCAACCTCAAGACACTAGTCCACAAGAGACCTCCCAGCTCCATGCAATATCAAATGGCAAAAATCTCCCAGAGATCTCCATCTCAACACCAAGACCCAGCTTCACTCAAGGACCAGCAACGAACAGTGCTAGACACCCTATCCCCAACAAAGAGCAAGACAGGTCTACAGCCCCATCCACTAGCAGAGAGGCTGCCTAAAATCATAATAAGGCTACCAACATCCCCAAACACACCACCAGACGTGGACCTGCCCACCAGAAAGACAAGATCCAGCCTCATCCACCAGAACAGAGGCACTAGTCCCCCCAACCAGGAAAGCTACTCAACCCACTGAACCAACCTTAGCCACTGGGGACAGCCACCAAAAAAAAGGGAACTACGAACCTGCAGCCTGCAAAAAGGTGACCCCAAACACAGTAAGATAAGCGAAATGAGAAGACAGAAAAACACACAGCAGATGAAGGAGGAAGATAAAAACACACCAGACCTAACAAATGAAGAGGTAATAGGCAGTCTACCTGAAAAAGAATTCAGAATAATGATAGTAAAGATGATTCAAAATCTTGGAAATAGAATAGACAAATTGCAAGAAACAGTTAACAAGGACCTAGAAGAAATAAAGAGGAAGCAAGCAGCGATGAGCAACACAATAAATGAAATGAAAAATACTCTAGATGGGATCAATAGCAGAATAACTGAGGCAGAAGGAAGGATAAGTGACCTGGAAGATAAAATAGTGGAAATAACTACCACAGAGCACAATAAAGAAAAAAGAATGAAAAGGACGAGGACAGTCTCAGAGACCTCTGGGACAACATTAAACACACCAACATTCGAATTATAGGGGTCCCAGAAGAAGAAGAGAAAAAGAAAGGGACTGAGAAAATATTTGAAGAGATTATAGTTGAAAACTTCCCTAATATAGGAAAGGAAATAGTCAATCAAGTCCAGGAAGCACAGAGAGTCCCATACAGGATAAACCCAAGGAGAAACACGCCAAGACACATAATAATCAAACTGTCAAAAATTAAATACAAAGAAAACATATTAAAAGCAGCAAGGGAAAAACAACAAATAACACACAAGGGAATCCCCATAAGGTTAACATCTGATCTTTCAGCAGAAACTCTACAAGCCAGAAGGGAGTGGCAGGACATATTTAAAATGATGAAGGAAAAAAACCTACAACCAAGATTACTCTACCCAGAAAGGATCTCATTCAGATTTGATGGAGAAATTAAAACCTTTACAGACAAGCAAAAGCTGAGAGAGTTCAGCACCACCAAACCAGCTCTACAACAAATGCTAAAGGAACTTCTCTAGGCAAGAAATATAAGAGAAGTAAAAGACCTATAAGAACAACCCGAAACAAGTAAGTAAATGGTAATAGGAACATACATATCGATAATTACCTTAAATGTAAATGGATTAAATGCTCCCACCAAAAGACACAGACTGGCTGAATGGATACAAAAACAAGATCCATATATATGCTGTCTACAAGAGACCCACTTCAAACCTACAGACACAAACAGACTGAAAGTAAAGGGATGGAAAAAGATATTCCATGCAAATGGAAATCAGAAGAAAGCTGGAGTAGCAATTCTCATATCAGACAAAATAAACTTTAAATAAAAACTTACAAGAGACAAAGAAGGACACTACATAATGATCAAGGGATTGATCCATGAGGAAGATATAACAATTGTAAATATTTACGCACCCAACATAGGAGCACCTCAATACATAAGGCAGATACTAACAGCCTTAAAAGGGGAAATTGACAATAACACAATTATAGTAGGGGACTTTAACACCCCACTTTCACCAATGGACAGATCATCCAAAATGAAAATAAATAAGGAAACACAAGCTTTAAATCATACATTACACAAGATGGACTTAATTGATATTTATAGGACATTCCATCCAAAAACAACAGAATACACATTTTTCTCAAGTGCTCATGGAACATTCTCCAGGATACATCATATCTTGGGTCACAAGTCTAGCCTTGCCAAATTTAAGAAAATTGAAATCATATCAAGTATCTTTTCTGACCACAACACTATGAGACTAGATATCAATTACAAGAAAAGATCTGCAAAAAATACAAACACATGGAGGCTAAAGAATACACTACTTAATAAAGAAGTGATCACTGAAGAAATCAAAGAGGAAATCAAAAAATACTTAGAAACAAATGACAATGGAGACACGACAACCCAAAACCTATGGGATACAGCAAAAGCAGTTCTAAGAGGCAAGTTTATAGCAATACAATCCTACCTTAAGAAACAGGAAACATCTCAAATAAACAACCTAACTTTGCACTTAAAGCAAGTAGAGAAAGAAGAACAAAAAACCCCCAAATTTAGCAGAAGGAAAGAAATCATAAAGATCAGATCAGAAATAAATGAAAAAGAAATGAAGGAAACAATAGCAAAGATCAATAAAACTAAAAGCTGGTTCTTTTAGAATATAAATAAAATTGATAAACCATTAGCCAGACTCATCAAGAATAAAAGGGAGAAGACTCAAATCAATAGAATTAGAAATGAAAAAGGAGAGGTAACAACTGACACTGCAGAAATACAAAAGATTATTAGAGATTACTACAAGCAACTGTATGCCAATAAAATGGACAACCTGGAAGAAACAGACAAATTCTTAGAAATGCACAACCTGCCGAGACTGAAGCAGGAAGAAATAGAAAATATGAACAGACCAATCACAAGCACTGAAATTGAAACTGTGATTAAAAAATCTTCCAACAAACAAAAGCCCAGGACCAGATGGCTTCACAGGCGAATTCTATCAAACATTTAGAGAAGAGGTAACACCTATCCTTCTCAAACTCTTCCAAAAGATAGCAGAGGGAGGAACACTCCCAAACTCATTCTATGAGGCCACCATCACCCTGATACCAAAACCAGACAAAGACGTCACAAAGAAAGAAAACTACAGGCCAATATCACTGATGAACATAGATGCAAAAATCCTCAACAAAATATTAGCAAACAGAATCCAACAGCATATTAAAAGGATCATACACCATGATCAAGTGGGGTTTACTCCAGGAATGCAAGGATTCTTCAATATATGCAAATCAATCAACGTGATACACCATATCAACAAACTGAAGGAGAAAAACCATATGATCATCTCAATAGATGCAGAGAAAGCTTTTGACAAAATTCAGCACCCATTTATGATAAAAAACCCTGCAGAAAGTAGGCATACAGGGAACTTTCCTCAACATAATAATGGCCATATATGACAAACCCACAGCTAGCATCGTTCTCAATGGTGAAAAACTGAAACCATTTCCACTAAGATCAGGAACAAGACAAGGTTGCCCACTCTCACCACTCTTATTCAACCTAGTTTTGGAAGTTCTAGCAACAGCAATCAGAGAAGAAAAAGAAATAAAAGGAATCCAAATAGGAAAAGAAGAAGTAAAGCTGTCACTGTTTGCAGATGTCATGATACTACACATAGGGAATCCTAAGGATGCTACCAGAAAACTACTAGAGCTAATCAATGAATTTGGTAAAGTTGCAGGATACAAAATTAATGCACAGAAATCTCTGGCATTCTTATACACTAATGATGAAAAATCGGAGAGTGAAATTAAGAAAACACTCCCATTTACCATTGCAACCAAAAGAATAAAATATCTAGGAATAAACCTACCTAAGGAGACAAAAGACTTGTATGCAGAAAACTATAAGACACTGATGAAAGAAATTAAAGATGATACAAGTAGGTGGAGAAATATACCATGTTCTTGGGGCGGAAGAATCAACATTGTGAAAATGACTCTACTACCCAAAGCAATCTACAGATTCAATGCAATCCCTATCAAATTACCACTGGCATTTTTTACAGAACTAGAACAAAAAATTTCACAATTTGTATGGAAACACAACAGACCCCGAATAGCCAAAGCAAACTTGAGAACGAAAAATGGAGCTGGAGGAATCAGGCTCCCTGACTTCGGACTATACTACAAGGCTACAGTAATCAAGACAGTATGGTACTGGCACAAAAACAGAAATATAGATCCATGGAACAGGATAGAAAGCCCAGAGATAAACACACGCACATATGGTCACCTTATCTTTGATAAAGGAGGGAAGGATATACAGTGGAGAAAAGACAGCCTTTTCAATAAGTGGTGCTGGGAAAACTGGACAGCTACCTGTAAAAGTATGAAATTAGAACACCACACAGAAAAATAAACTCAAAATGGGTTAAAGACCTAAATGTAAGGCCAGACACTATCAAACTCTTAGAGGAAAACACAGGCAGAACACTCTATGACATAAATCACAGCAAGATCCTTTTTGACCCATCTCCTAGAGAAATGGAAATAAAAACACAAATAAACAAATGGGATCTAATGAAGCTTAAAAGCTTTTGCACAGCAAAGGATACCATAAACAAGACCAAAAGACAACCCTCAGAATGGGAGAAAATAGTTGCAAATGAAGCAACTGACAAAGGATTAATATTCAAAATTTATAACAACTCATGCAGCTCAATAACAAAAAAACAAACAACCCAATCCAAAAATGGGCAGAAGAACTAAATAGACATTTCTCCAAAGAAGATATACAGATTGCCAACAAACACATGAAAGAATGCTCAACATCATTAATCATTAGAGAAATGCAAATCAAAACTACAATGAGATATCATCTCACACCGGTCAGACTGGCCATCATCAAAAAATCTACAAACAATAAATGCTGGAGAGGGTGTGGAGAAAAGGGAACCCTCTTGCACTGCTGGTGGGAATGTAAATTGATACAGCCGCTATGGAGAACAGTATGGAGGTTCCTTAAAAAACTACAAATAGAACTACCATACGACCCTGAAATCCCACTACTGGGCATATACCCTGAGAAAACCATAATTCAAAAAGAGTCATGTACCAAAATGTTCATTGCAGCTCTATTTACGATAGCCAGGACATGGAAGCAACCTAAGTGTCCATCAACAGATGAATGGATAAAGAAGATGTGGCACATATATACAATGAAATATTACTCAGCCATAAAAAGAAATGAAACTGAGTTATTTGTAATGAGGTGGATAGACCTGGAGTCTGTCATAAAGAGTGAAGTAAGTCAGAAGGAGAAAAACAAATACCGTATGCTAACACATATATATGGACTCTAAGGGAAAAAAAAATGTCATGAAGAGATTAGTGGTAGGATGGGAATAAAACACAGACTTACTAGAGCATGGACTTGAGGATATGGGGAGGGGGAAGGGTAAGCTGTGACGAAGTGAGAGAGTGGCAGGGACATATATACACTATCAAATGTAAATTAGATAGTGGGAAGCTGCCGCATAGCACAGGGAAATCACCTCTGTGCTTTGTGACCACCTAGAGGGGTGGGATAGGGAGGGTGGGAGGGAGGGTGATGCAAGAAGGAAGAGATATGGGAACATATGTATATGTATAACTGATTCACTTTGTTGTAAAGGAGAAACTAACACACTATTGTAAACAGTTATACTCAAATAAAGATGTTAAAAAAAAAGACATTTTATGATGATAAAAGGGTAAAGTCATCAAAAAACCCCACAATAATCCTAAATATGCATTCACCTAATAACAGAGATTCAAAACACATAAAGCAATGACAGACAAAACTGAAAAAAGAAATAGACAAATTCGCAAATGTAGTTTATTAGCTGAAGACAGAAAATCAGTTAGTATAAAGAAGCGGTGAATAACATCAACCAACTTGACCATACTGACATTTATAAACCCCTCCATTCAAGAACTGCAGGATATATAGTCTTTCAAGTGTATGAGAAACATTACCAAAACAGATATATGCTGGGCCATAAAACTGGTTTCAATAAATTTGATGAAATTGAAATCAAAAAGATTATATTTTCTGACCATAATTGAATTAAATTAAGAATCAATAATTGACAAATATCCAGAAAATCCCTAATTATTTGGAATTAAAGAACACAATTCAAAATAACTCATGTCACAAAGAAGAAATTATAACAGAAATTAAAAATATTTTTAGCTGAATGATAAGAAAAACACAGTGTATCAAAACTTGCCCTTGGGGTAGGCAACAATTTTTTAGCAGGGCACAAAAAGCATTAATCATAAAAGAAAACAAAAGTAATAAATTTAAAGACATTTGAGGGAGAACAGAAGAAGAAGACCCTTGGAAGAGGGAGAAGAAGATAAGTCAGTTGAGGTAGGGAACTTCTCAGAACTATCTAAGGATACAGGTGGAACGACATTTATCTTAAGATGCCAAATAACAAAACCAAGAAGTCAGGTAAAAGAGAAAGCAGAGAGGGCAACATAGGTAATGAAACACATTAGGATTAGTACACGAAAGAGCACCTGGGTGAGGATCAGCTTGGTGGATTTAGAAGAGATCATGGCTTAGAATACTGGCTCCTACAGCAGTTTGGATATTTAACTACACTGGCACTCATATATTAAATATTTGAAGTACATTCATAATGTTTGTATGGTGCCCCATCCACACACACACAAAAAGAATTGTAAAGACTATCTGCTGTTTCCAACTAAATCTAAAGAGGGCATTATGTACTAATTCCGTACCACTGAAAAGTTATAATAACCAAGCCCTTGTAGAATATGTCTCATTTCTTCATTTTGGCACATTAGAGAAATTTCTAGGTTGTACTGATGCCACTAATGACTTTTTTTTAAAGCATGAAAAACTACTGAATTCATAAAATATTTTAGACATTTGAATAAATCAGAACATTTTCAATACATCTTTAGGTAACTCAATCCAGAAATAGCCTGAACCTATTCTTTATTACTTATTCTCTCTTCCAAGAGTCATCTCTATGTTTGGAGTTCTAAAGATTGAAAGGTGAAGCGACAGAGGAGGGGCTTCTTTCTGTTTCATTTTCCTGGACAACGCTAAGGAAATTGACAGCTCTGCAGCAGGGCTAGGAATTTCCCATGGGAGTCTGTAGCAACAGTATGCATTTGAAATGTTTGACTGTGTCCCTATTTTACTCGATATATATTCTGATGCTACCTCTAGCTAGATGACCAGGAAATAAGCAACTCTAGTAGTATGGAGAACCAGCCCAGTATATAGTTTGTATGGGGGAAAAAACTTTATCTTTTATAGCAAATTCGTTATATCCACAGTGCCCTTGCCTTATCCAAGCATGGAAATAGCAACCAAAACTGACTTGATTCCAGCTTTGTATGTCCCCAAAACTATGAATAATGAACTCTGTGGTGTCTGAAATCACAGATTCAACAGCTAATAGCCTCAGCAGTAGACTATAAGCAATTATTTGGGGGCAAAAAAATCTTCCTATTCCCTTTACTGTGTAGAAACCAGCCTTCATTAGGAATTCTTGGGACCTAGAATAAAACCTGAGGCAATGGAAGCTAGGGCCCTAAAACACTGACTCTTTTAATGATACCTCAGAGGCCCAGAAGCATTAATGCTGACTTCCTAAACCATGTAATCTTTCCCAGGGAGCGGTTTTTGCCTCCTGGTATAGTTTGCCTCATTATGACAACACTGAGTTAATACCCTTATCTTTAAAACTCAGAATAATTCATAAGTCCTGGCAATAGTCAACAGCATAAGAATTTATAATAGTCACATGTGAAAAATAAACAGGTACTCCAAAGAGGACTAATTTACTTAAGGAATAATGCCAAAAACATTAAACGTGATAGTTTTGCTTTTAAATAAAATATGGTTAATTTGATTACTATTTATTTTTTGCCAGATTTCAATCAATTTTTATGGTAGAATTAAGCTTCTAAGTAGAGTGTTGTGTTTTTAAAAAAATAATGGAAGCACTTTTCCAAACTTTACCATGGTTAACTAATGGGAGGTTAATGTTGTACATTATGGATCCATGTTTATCCTCCGATGTATTTATCTACAATGCATGCACATTTAGGTCTGGGTTAGATGAGTAGGTATGTGTATTGCAGGCTCTCATTAATTCATAACAGCTTAAATTGTGATTTTTATTTGGCATCCTACTGTGGAACCTAGTTGAGAATGCCGAACTATTCAGCTAAACATTTTCAAATCCGTGACTCTCCATCTGGTTATTCAATCAGAACAAAATTCCTGCAAAAAAAATCCTCTTACTAAAATGTACCCCATTTTCCATTTTCCTGTCTAAGAATCATTCTGGAGAAATGTGAACAGTTTGCCCAGTTGTTCAAGGAGTTTATTTGCAGGAAAATCTAACACTATAAATATCAACAGCACTTAAATGGAAGTGAAGAAAGAACTCCCTCATCCTGCATAATGGCAGGTTTGTTAGAAATAACTACACAGAGAAAATGGAAATGGAATTTATTATTTTGGAGCATTTTTTGAAAACTTGAAGTCACTATAAAACAATCTCATATGACTCCATTGACATATAAGGAATAGCTACATTAATAGCATGATATTTTATAAAAAGTTCAAAGTAATGGTAATTTAGTACCTAACACCATGTAAGGCCTCCATAAAAAATAAAATCTGCTCTAAACAAGCAAGCATATTCTTGTAAAACTAAACAACCCTAGCAAGCAAGATGCTTGGACACAGTCGTCCATAATAAATATGTGTCAAATGAATACTGAAATATCTCACTCACAGTTCATAGGACTTTTGTTCCTATCAAAATGGTAGAGAATTAGATTCCCATCTTAAGTAGTTTTTAACAGGGGCTTTTATAGAGATACTCTATTATGTTTTAAATGTGTTTTTCATTGCTTTAGTTCATTGACTATCCCTGTCTTGGAGAAGAATGGGAAAAGTAGACATTGCAATTATTTTTTTCTTCTTAAAAGATAAGTCTGTTTCCAATTAGAGACTGTTAGGTAAGAGAAGATTTGGGGGGTGTGACCAAGGAAAAGTGATAGGAATTGTATGAGTTAGAATTAGAAGGCTTGGCTATAATGTTAAATAGAATAAACATCTTGTAAACATTGGATGTTGGAAAACATCTTGAGTTTCTAAATAAAAAGTGGTTCTGTAATTCTTTTACCATTAGGATAGAGAAAAAAGTATTTAAGGGGAAAGGATGAAAGTCAACTTGATTGACTTAAAAAGAATTATGAAAAGAGGTTATAATATAGCTTTTCTCCAAGATGCCTACCATTAATTCTTTCCTTCCATGTATGTGCAATCACTCCTCCTTTGAAAGCTAGAATCTGTTCTACACTCGTGAATCTAGGCTGGTCTAGAACTACCATGATCAATAGAATATAACACCGTATAACTTGCCAGATTAGGTTATAAGAACAATTGTAGCTTCCACCTGGCTTCTTGGAACACTCACTTCTGGGGGAAGCAACCACTATGTAAGAAGTCCAACTACTCTAAGAGTACCATGTCGTGAGAAAACCCAAGACAGCAACATGCAGAGGCCTCTTAAGAGAGAAATGTCCAACCAGTCCTTATAGCCTGGAATGTGAGTTAAGAAGCCTTCAGATGACTGTAGCCCTACCTGCATCTAGCTGCACCCCAAGTGAGAACCACCTTGCTGAGTTTATCAGCCCCCCAAAACAAGAGACATATTAATAAATTGTTGTCTTAAGCCATTAAGTTTTGGCAAGCTAAAGAACACCACACAAAACCACCATCAGTCAGGTTTTTCAGAATAGCATTTAACATTATTCTATTGCTGAACATTAAAAAAAAAAAAACAGTGAGATTTTAGAATAATATAAAGTAGAAACCAAACTAATATTCACCATTCTACAACTTGCTAAAATCAGAAGACTGAGAGTCATGATAAACTCCTCCCTTTCATTCAGTCCCCTCCTCTAATCACCAAGTTCTCCAGTTAACCTTGTTAATATCACTTGACATTGCCATTGTCTTACATAACATTTGAACTTCTCATTTAAATTACACAACTAATATTCCTTCCTTCAGACCATCTAAACCCTCTTCAAACCCCTGCTCTACCATTCATAACACAACCCCATATCTATCTATCCTTCACATTACTACCCTAATAATCTTTTCACAGCAAATTCCTCTCACCTTTCTACCTAAAATCCTTCAATGGCTCAATGGCTTCAATAACGGTTACAATGAGTTTTAAATTCCTCAATCTAACACATGAAGGCCTTCATGATCGGGCATCCTCCTGCCTCTCAAGTCTTGTCCCCTACCATCTCCTCCCCATATGCAAATCCTACCATATCAAACTTCTTGTAGCCATCTGAGGGAGTTAGGTACCTCTGCAATGATTTACCCAAATGCTCTGCATTCTGCTGACAACACCCATCCCTCTGCTTTTTAATCTAACTCCTACTTGTTCTTCAAAATGCAGCTCAAAAAAAATCACCTCTTTTAGGAAGGTTTCCCTGAATTGATCTATCTAATTTTGACACCTCTCCTTCAGACTCCCATGGACTCATTTGCTTTTCCGCTTGTAAGTTCAGTGCACCCTGAGATAGTTTCCTGAGTCCCTTATTTAAAGTATGGGAGACTGCGATCATACCTGACACATATCAGGCCTCAATAAACATTCCTTGAGGGAATAAATGGACTATTGAAAGCCATGATATTTTCATTTACACAGTGAAAATCATAAATATTACTTCCAACTGTGAGTATAAAATGGTTTCTCTGAGGAGGGGCACGCAATTCAAACTAGAGGTAAATGAGAAGCTTCTCGGAGGTCACTGTAACAAGGATGAGGATAACTTGCCAGATAGAGTGGAGAGCAAAAGTGTCCTAGCAGAAGGAGAAGCCTTCACAAAAATGTAGAAGTAGATTAACAGAGTTCAGAAAGCATAAATAGATCAGTGTGGCGAATGCTTGTGAGGCTGGTATGATGAGCAGAAACCAGAAGACGGGGCGGGGTGGGAGGAGGTGCTCTGAGAAGGACATTATACATTATTATGTTGGCAAGGGGGAGCCAGTATAAGATTTAAACCAGAAGAGAAACATTGGGGTTACATGTTAGAAAGCTTAGTTGTGGAAAATTGATTCAAGGAGAGATATAGAGAGCAGAGAGGTGTGGTTAAGAGTCTAATTCAATAATTCAGGTAAATTTAAAAGACATGGAATTAGAATTCACAAGATTTGTTAACTGTATATAAGGGAGGGGCAACTATAAGTCTTCTCAGAATTTTGCTCTGTGTCATTTTGTGGTTGGTGATGTCAAATTAAAGTTAATTTTCAAGGATTTTTGAGAATTTAATCATATATTTTAAGCTAATTAGAGATGTTTTGTAATATGAAGCATGATGTTTTGAAAGGGATGTTTCTGACACTAGTGTCCATTTGCTATGAAATAGTCATGAAATATAATTCTTTTGGATTATGCCATGGATTCTCTGTGTGATCCCAAAGAGTCATTAAACTTTCTGCACCTCAATCTTGCAAATTTTTCCATATAAGTAAGAAAAAATATATACCTCCCAGATAATTCAATGAAACAATTTAAAAGTAAATTTGCCTGTGTGGTAATTTCTGTTTCCAAAAGGCAAAATGAAATACAATCTCAATTTCCTCCTCTATTAAAAAATTTTTTTTGAAGAGAAGGCTTAAATGATTTCAAATGGCCCCTTCAGCTCTAAGATCAATAACTCCATAAGTCAAAACACTTGGTTGGAGCTACATTCTACCCAGATCAGCGGCTGATCCTCAACAAGAACCAAGGGATTTACGGTGGAGGTAGGTTGTCCTATTTAAGCACTTCCTGCTGAGTGAAGTAGTACTTCCTTTTATTTGTCTTAACAGTCTAGCTCTTTATCGTGCTACTTTTCAATGAGGTGTTTTCATTTGTTTAACAAATATTTATTCAGTGCCTACTATGTGCCAGGCACCACATTAGTTGCTAGAGAAACAAAACTAAATGAGACATGCTCCCTTTTGTTACATTTTTAAACTGTAAACCATGTTCAAGCCAAAATCCATCATCTTATAAAGTAATATTTATCATGTACATGATCCTGCTCTAGGAACCATGCCAGGCTACCCCATTAAACTTGATGGGCCTGAGAATAGTAAAACTATACACTGTATAATGTATTTATAGTATATAGCAAGGCAACAAGGTCCCCTGAGAAGGGAAGACAGGAAAACTGAAAAATCATCATGAGTGCACTAGGAACTCATAGAACATTCGCAAACTCCCTTACTACTTTGTGACTCTATTTCTTTACCTATAAAATGGAGATAATAAGGCCTACTTCTAATATTCCTCCCAAGATATTATAAGGATTAAATAAGTAAAAACACATTAACTACTTCAAGCCTTAAGAAAAAGCACTAAATAAATACTAGGTATTGTTTGGTAGCATTACATAAAATTAAAGTTAAAAGCCTACTGTAGTTATTCTAATGGAAGTTTATATCCCAAGATGAAAGCATGGTTAGTTGAATAACTAAAATCAGGACACACCCCAATCAGATCTAGTTAAAAACTAAAATTAGGGCTTCCCTGGTGGCGCAGCGGTTGAGAGTCCGCCTGCCGATGCAGGGGACGCGGGTTCGTGCCCCGGTCCGGGAAGATCCCACATGCCGTGGAGCGGCTGGGCCCATGAGCCACGGCCGCTGAGCCTGCACGTCCGGAGCCTGTGCTCCGCAATGGGAGAGGCCACAACGGTGAGAGGCCTGCGTACCAGAAAAAAAAAAAAAAAAAAAAACCTCCACCCACTTCCACATTAGACCTATCTCTAAGCTCAGTAAGAGTAATCATAATGCTATTCAGTGCCCTCCTCAAGTCCATCCTGGGATGGAAAGCTTACTGATTAGGGAAACAACGGACTTAGCAATATCATGGTATCTCTTTCTCTTTTTGCTTCTGTGCTGTAAATAGGAGGATAAAAAAGAGCAGAGTGGGGTTTCTTTCTTTTTTTTTAAAATCTTACTCACAATTCTTCTTTTAGTTACCGAAAGAGGAAATGAATAGAAGAGATGGGTGAGGAGACATTTGGAACCTAAGATTTTAGCAGCATAAAGTTCTCTGATGCTAAGCATGGCTGAAAGATTAAAGCAAATCTTCAGAAATGGCTTTTGACTACAAGCTAGCATTCAGGGAAAGTAAATAAAGGGAAAAGATTAGTTAGAAAAACACAAAACTTTAACTAGATTCTTTAAACTTCAAAACAGTGTTTTTAAAATTCATATTTGTTTAAACCCAAATTGTTTTAAAAAGAGGCTTATTTGGACAACAAGTGGAAATTAAATTATTATTAATCTTTTAGGACATGAGTTAAGAACTACTGTCTAAATCTCAGGCAAAACTATGCCTTTTCTATTCGTTATAATCCAGGGAACCTCACACACTTTTTTTGAAAAGTGAATAAATACCTTACAAAAGGTGAATCTCTAATAATTAAAGTATCTAAGCAAAAGCAAGCCCACAAATTCTTGAGTTCTGCAACTTTCTGAGCAACACATTCCAGAGTCTTAAAATTCTTAGACTCAAATTCTCCCTTACACCAAATCTGTATCTGTTTTATCTTGGGAAATAAAAAAATTAAAAATATAAAATCCCTTGGGAATTAACTCTTCATTTATATTAAAGCTATAAATCACCAGCCACCAACCACTGACTGAAATTAATGATATTAGTTCTTATGCCATTTCCACTTAACTTCTAATTCTCCAGGACTTACAGGGTGAAAAGAAGGTAACAGAACTCTCTGCTTTTAGTTTACAAAATACAATTGTGAAAATTCTCACTCTTGGTCTCTAATTAGATTTTACACATACACATAGTAGAGGAGCTGAGATTTTGAAACTTTTATATGCTTAGTGTCTTTTATTCACAAATCTTTAAGATTTATTTATTAACATTTATTAAGCACCTACTATGTTTTCTAGGCACTATCTCCATCTTAGTAGCCTCACTTTTTCACTTTTATGAGTTTCACTCCACAAGATACTTCAAACAACCTACCCAGCACTACCCCTGACAAATGAATGAATTATTTAATGAATCAATATCCAGCAGCTAAAACCTCACGGTTCCTCCCCTTTCTCCTGAGGGCCATCACCAGGACTCTCAGTAACCTGTGAGTATATTTTAAATAGGGAAATCCAGTCTAAATTCCCTATTTTGCCACTGACACCTACAAAGAACTCTTCAGGATCCTAAAGCCTTGAGCTAGTGTAGACTTTCTAGCTGCCTACACAGTATGCAGAATGCTGTTCTAGCTAAGTCCCTTAATGTTCCACAGGGATCTCCTAACAGGATAATTCAGAATCATAGTTAAATATCTTCATTCCACATCTTTCCATTTCAACTTGTCCTGGCATGGAGTAAGCTGTTGACAAACAGGGAGTTGACCCAGAGCTTGACTTGAGAGGTCCCTCTATTCCCCAGCCCCAACTCTAATATGGTAAATGTTTTCAAGGTATTCTCTGCTCTGGACTATGTGAAAGATGATGTCACTGTGCACACTATGATTCTCTTTCTGAGAACTAAATTATTTTGTAGAAGCAAACAAGATCATACAGGAGCCACCTAGCATCTACATTCATCACTACATTTTAGTGGAATAGATGCACATTATTTCATTATTGTCATTCTTTAACACTGATTAGATGATTTAACTCCAAGTTTTCCTTACTGCCATCTCCTTGAATATATCTGACTATAGTATATTTGATACAGAATAAAACACTGTTTGCAAAGCTAGCAAAGAAAGCTGGAAGTGGGGGTGGGCACCCTTCAAGTACCATCAGTATAAATGTTGTTTGTATCTATTTTGAGATTCTGCCACCCACCTCCCCAAAAAAGGTGACAGATTTTTCATCTTCTCCATTTTAAATTTCAGTGTCTGTAAAATAACATTTTTAAGCTTTTCTTTTAAAAGACAAATGTATCTGGATCCTCTATTTTTAAAAAGGCCACTTTAGAGAGTCCTAAGAGTTTAATGAGTAGAATTCCGAACGGTGTGGACGTCAAGAAAGAAACAGTTTGTCTCTAAATGATGGGATAGTTACTCTAGGGTAAATTCTTCCACATTTCCTTCAGCTACTGGTACTGGGTTTTTATCTGTCAATACCATCAGTTTTGCAAACCTCAGGCCAAAAGTCAACAGAAGTTGAGAGAACCCCATCAAGGGAAATCAATCCTAGTCAGGCTAAAGAAATCTTTAGCACCTACATTTCTTCCAAGCTGAATCACAAACAGTCCACACCCATCCTGATCCCTCTTCAAATAATTTCTTCATTTACCTGTGCGGCACTTCCTGAAAGTAAGGAATGGGCTTGACTGGATGAGCTATTATCTCATTAGGATTTGTGAAGGACCCAAACAGACTGGAATGCTTTTCAGGAGCCCCCCTCCCACGTCCCGTCTCCATTTCCCATACCCTGGCCACCGTTTGTCCTGTTTGCCTTTTCTCAGTTTCTGTGTTGCTCAAGGCAGACAGATAAGCCCTTTAAATGATTACTACCACCCTGCATTAGCTTTCAAAGCCTCTGACAATTTTTCCATGTTTGGTAACTGATTTGTGACAGAAGTGTTGACAATGTAAAGCGATAACTCAATCACACACCAGAACTTCTCAGAATAAATGGAAATCACCCAAAGGCTCTCTGGAAATCTTTTCCGAAGGATTTCACCCACAGATCTGTTCAAAGCACATGTGGAAGGCAAGATCTATTTTCATTGTTGTTTAATCGGCAGGAATACTAGGAATAGTAATAAAGGTATACCTACTGGGGTTTTTTTTGGCGGGGGTCAATATAATAGTTTTAAAATTGCTTCTATTTTTTCCACTTTCTCCTTTTAGATTATCCAGAAGAAAATCATACAATTTCTCAATCTGATACCCTAGAAGAATTACAAACTTTGATTTTCATTTAGAAACATAATATATGCTTAAATGAAGGGAGATCAAAGCATAACGCTTCCCCTACGCCCGAGGTTCAATAATAGTGTAACTCAGGGGTCCCCAACCCTCAGGTCGCCGACGGCTACCAGTCCACAGCCTGTTAGGAACCGGGCTGCACAGGAGGTGAGCGGCGGGCGAGCGAGCAAATCTTCATCTGTCGCTCCCCATCGCTCGCATTACCGCCTGAACCTTCCCCTGTCGCCAGTCCACAAAACCGGTCCCTGATGCCAGAAAGGTTAGGGACCAATGGTGTAACTGAAGGTACAAGGACACAGCCAGAACTCTTTCTATGGTACGATGAGGACAGATAGATACTACATGTCAGCTTGAGAGACCAAAAAAAAAAGGGGGGGGGCAGGAGAGTTTACTAAATATTTGCTTCCTTCTCAGAGTACTGCTAAGTTTTTTCTGCTAGTTGATTAAATGCCTGTCGCTGAACAAACACCTGAAGTTACACTGCAGAAACTGCTGTCTGACTAAACTGGAGCGATGCTGAAGGCATGTTGTCCCACATTGCCCCACATCATTCCACAGTGTCTGGGGGCCCTAGGAAGAACAGGGCCACCGAACACCCCCCAGAAGTGGGATTCCCACTTGGGCTAATTTGGAGAGGACAGGTGTGGAGAGTAGGAAAAAAATAAAGGAAACCATGTCAACATAATTTTGGATCATGAAGGAAACAAACCAAAAAATGACAGGATAGAGTAATGGGGCAACGCGAGGACAGACTATTATAGATAAAATACTCTATCAAATGGAAAAAGAGTTAGCCATGCAAGGAGCCAGAAGAGCAATCCAGGCACAGAATAAAGCAAATACAAAGTCCATGAGGTAAGAAAGAATAGAAAATGCTCAAAACCTCATGGTACAGAGGAAAAAAGGTTTTTTTGTTGTTGTTTTGATGATTGAGTTTCTAATGGATAGCTAAGAAATAAACAAAAGTATATAATAAACAAGCATAGATTAACTAAATATGTTTACTTTTAAAATTAATCTATTATTTCAGGCATTTCCTGGAGAGAACACTTTACTATTATTGTTGTTGTTATTATTATTATTTTACTTATTTTTTTTTTCCAGGGACTAAATAGGTTTGGCTTGTTTTTTCCTTTGAGAGCCCAGGAAAATACTGTGATAAGGCCTGAGCAATCTATATTTCTACTCTTGATTTAGATTATTTTCTCAAATACCCCTGAAAACATGTTGTTAAGCTATAAATACAGGTCCCACTGTCGAATTTTTTTTTTTTTTAACTTTATCTTTCTTAGAGAAGCCTTCTCCTGGCAACACCTAGAAGTTTATTTAAACTGAAAGATGGATGGAAACAAATCTGGTCCCCATGGCACAGGGTGGATGGTGCCCTGGGCTTTGACCAAGACTCCACAGGAGTCAACTGATGTAGGACTCTCATTAGTCAAGTTTACTTGATGCCAGATGACACAGCTCTTCACAAGGGCAAGGCCACCCTGTTTGTACATTGGGGCAAAGTACTGTTGGAGACTATCAGGCTCTGGACAGTGTTAGAGGAGCAGAAAGGTTGGGATCCTTGGCACCTCTGTGTCAGTCCCTGCTATCCTGCATCCCACTCGGCTTTTGTCTAAATGCAGGATCAAAAAGGCTTTCTTCTGCTTGATGGATTTTTATTTTTCAATACATAATACTAAATGATTGCCAAACAATCAATGGGATCATTGCACAGCCAATCCAATTTAATCACCAAGATCACATCTGGTTATTTTACTCATTTTAATGACCAAACAGGATCAACCATGAAGAAATTTTGGCTCTTTAAGCAATCAGTTAATCTCATAAACTTCTAAACAAGAACCTGATGAAAAACAGTCAAGTTGGGGTGTGTGTGTGTGTGTGTGTATGTATGGCTTATGTGATGAGTAAAACATAAATTTATTTAAATAATAAATCAATTTCTTTCATTGTATCATGGAAATAGATTAACCTGTATTACATTCAGATTTAATGCTCCTGTGCTTAGATAATAACAGATTTGTTCACTTCTTTCAGCTTGTGTTTCTGAAAAGTTTTTTTTTCTACATGAAAAGTTTTATGTAAACCAAATTTTTGCAAATCTAATCATGCTTTAAATACATTAACAGAATTTACTACTTAAATTATGAATCTGTGTATAATCAATGAAGTTCCCTCAAACACGTCTCTTGTGTAGGGCTGGAACTTCATATGACAGATTTTGCTTAATAGTGAGTTTTGTTGCAAAATTCTGTGTTTCCCAGATAACTTGTAACCATTTTTAGTAAATCTTAAATTTGTGGTCAGACTCATTTATGGAAAAATACAAGAATGTCATGTTTCTCTGTTTCAAAGTGAGGGTGGGGATAGCTTGTTTTTTCCTAATCCAGTAAGTTGGAACCAGAGGGGGGAAATGTAAATATGAATTCTCTATCCTGCACATTTCCTTCTGTGAGGGGTTTCACTGCAATATGATTGAAAAGAATGTATTCACATGCATTGCTTGTTAAGACAGCATTTTTGTTAAATGGTTCTGTCAAGTAAACATAACTTATGCCCCTCTTTCTCATACCCATAAACTTCTTGTTGTCCACCTAAACCTTCCTGACATACCATCTCCAGGTTACCTGAGTTTTCTCAAATCTCCCACAACCCAGTCCCTCTCCTTTCTCTTACTTTCACAATAATCTGCCGCCTATTGTCCTATGTGAAGAAGCCTTTTTAAGAAAATGTATTTTATATCAAATAGATCAATGGGTTCTTTGAGGGGAAAGTATTCAATATGTACATACACATGTAAATAAGTTGTATACGTACAGTTTTACTTACATTTTATGAATCTCACAAAAGGGAAAAAACGGATTCAGAAGACACGGGGAAATTGAAAGGATCAGCACCATTAGCAACACTTACCTAGAATCGTAAATGAATGAACAGAAAATATGGACACTTCTAGTGACTAAGAATGTGAACTGTAAGAAATAAGGAAATCTACTTTCTGATTATTGTGCTTCTCTCTTTTATGCTCAGCGTTCTTTTTCACTTCAGACTTTCCTAAAGAGATCTGGGTCACCAACAGCTATCCGCAGGGTACAGAAGTAGACTTCAAAGTACTACTATCGACAATCTCTTTGATTGAATATGTTAAAACGTATTTTCCCACACAACTAAGCTAGTTTGGAGTTGAAAAAGAACAAAAATGCATTCAAAACCACTGACAGTTTTTTTCATTTGGTTTCTTCCAAATTTAAAATGATGAAACTACATAGATTTCAAGTTTTTAGTAAAATTTTCTCTCAGGTTAAAAAAAGAAATATACTAACCTGAGTGTAGGTTTTTTGTTTGTTTGTTTAATGGTTGCGTTATAAACCAAAACTCCTAAAAACAGGAGTTTATGGTGGAAATGACAGCATTTTAACTATAAAGGCATGAGTGGTGTCCTTTTACAGACGCCTAAATCAAACACAGAAAAAAGGTGATGTGTTGCCAGGACATTCAGCGCACTTTCCTTTAATTGCCATATATAGTTAATAGCCTGACTTTTTTTTTTAAGAAAATAAATTGCAAAGATGGAAGCAACGCATAATATCTTCCCATGCAACATATCAAAAACAATGAATTTAATCATTCTGTGGTCTGGGTTGAATTCAACACTGAAATCTTTTATTGAACTTCACAGCAACAAAGAATTTCAAAGTTACAGATGACCATTTTGAAGTTGGAGAGAACGCTGACCATACTATGATGGTCTGATACTAAAAATGGACAAAGTATAGAATACAGTATTCCAACCAGGATTTGGGCTGATCTGAGAAACTCAAGGAAAGTACTGTGAAAGAATTACAGATATAGAATGATTGGATAGGTCATTTGATCTTGCTTCTGAGACTGAACTCAAAAACCTCTGTTTCAGATTAAACAGTACTTCATTGCTTTCCTTTTTCTTTTTTTCTTAACACAAAATTACTTCTACAGGTTAAAAGAAACAATCAGAATGGAATAACAGAATTATGCAGGATGTATTATACCTACATAGGCCCAGAAGGTTCCTGAAATTTTAATAAGCCAAGCTTTACTCAAAATACTGACACTAAGTACTATCAAAGCAAACTCTGGGAGCACACAGTGGTCTTTTCTACAATGTGTATGATCAGTTAACAGCAGCGATCCTATCCCAAAATATACCATAAAACGGGAAAGAAATCGTCTCATATTTTTAGAAATGAAACTGCCCTATTAGCCTAAATATACAGTGTAAGCAGTCAACATTTTATGGCTTTCATCATTTTCAAACATTATGTTGCACAAAATTGTACAGAGGATGTTTTGACTATATATTTGACATTAAAAAAAAATAGGAATGATGGCAACAATAGTACTGACTATAGCTTTAACTTACATTATTAAGATAACTACATCAAATAAATTTGAAATTCATATAAGTCTGATATATATCTTGAATATTTTACAGTTCCCACCATTTAAGTAAATATTTTTACCACATTAATTTGCATTTTGTAGATAACCAACAAGGACCTACTGTACAGCACAAGGAACTATACTCAATATTTTGTAATAACCTCTAAGGGAAAAGAATCTGAAAAAGAATACACATATCATGATATACATATATTTATCTACATATGTAACTGAATCATTTTGCTGTACACCTGAAACTAACACAACATTGTAAGTCAAGTATACTTCAATTTAAAAAAAGATAAAATTTTTTTAAATTTGCATTTTTGATCATATTTTCTAGGTAGAAGATCTGCAGTATATATTTAGTTATGGCATGGATTTTTTTATTGTGCTTTCTTATATAGCTTAGGATATACAAAATTAAATATATCTATGCTTTCATTCAGAGAATAATTTTACATGCTATTATTCATTTGTAGTCAAAATATTAACTTCTAATTATTGAAAAATTCAAGGTTTTTATTTTTTTTAATTAATTTAAAAATAATGAAACCTGTGACAGTAGGTGAACAATGAAGTGCTTAAATAATTTTAGAGCTTGTTACATACATAGAATACTATAACAAGTAAAAGACTGAGTGCAACTATGGTAGTGTTGTCTTCATTTTGAAATGTATGAGAATTCTTTCAAATAAATTTAAAACATGTAATTGAATGAAGCAAAACAAATTATACATCAAATTACATATACAACACTGAAAGAGGAATAATTATATCAAGTTGAAAAACTAATTCTTGAATAACAAAACTGGTAAACATCTAAAATTTTGTTCCTATTACTTTAGAAATACACCGCACCGCTTCAGAATGATTTATATTACACAATTGTTTACTTTTCAATTATTTTGACTATTAGTTATTCTTTCACAATTAATACTGAGCTTGAAGGCAAGAGTTCAGACTAAAAATAAAAGACCTTGCTGCTGGTATCGACCTACATTCATCATACTTTAAATAGTTTTTGAAAATGAAATTCTTAGCAATTAGAAAACCAATCTAATGGAACTCTTTTTGGTTAAATTTAGTCAAAATTACCAAACCAAACCAACCAAACAAAAACACACCATACATGCAAAGTCCATGTTTTTAAGGAGTCTGAAATAACCATCTGCAGAAATGAACAAAAGCAGGGAGCAGTGCTGTGCTGGCACCTAGTGGACAAGGCAGTAGAAGAGTCATTACCTTGGGTCTCAGAGTCATTCTGGGAAAAGGACACATTTTAATTATGAAAAATCTATGCTTTCTATCACACACATCTGAAAAGAAGACAAATGAAAAGTATCTGGGGTGAGTCACCTTAAGTATGCAACCAAATGTTATGATTTTAATTTTCTGTAAAGACAAAAAGAAAATTTGGAGGGGTGAGGGTGGTAAAGAGGAACATGACTAGCTATGGTGAAAAATAAAACATAGTAGAGACTGTCAGGGTGAAGTGAGTCAAAAAGATAAAAACAAATACTGTATATTAATGCATATATGTGGAATCTAGAAAAATGGTACAGATGAACCACTTTCCAAGGCAGAAATAGAGACACAGATGTAGAGAACAAACATATGGACACCAAGGGGGAAAAGCAGTGGGGCGGGGAGTGGTGGTGGGATGAATTGTTAGATTGGAATTAACATGTATACACTAATACGTATAAAATAGGTAACGAATAAGGATCTGCTATATTTAAAAAAATAAAATAAAATTCAAAAAAAAAATTATCTGATGTGAAAAAGAAAACACAATAAAAGCAAAACTTGTGCAATTTTCTTTTCCCTTGATAAATTCTGCCAAACCTGGTCACACTAGTCTATTCTCCATCAAGCAAAGAATTTTTATGAAATCAACTGACAGGCTGTTTGTGAAGATCTGTCTGTACTGGGGACATACGCCACAAAACACTCCTTAACACACACCTCTTAACATTAAATTTGGAATTTTCAAATGTCAGTATTACAGGCAGAGGTATAGTTATTTTTCCTTCACAGCATTTTTAGGAGAAGGACAAATTTTAAGTTGAGCCCTGCCTCCTCTATCTTTTGGGACTGGGGACAGGTATGTTTCTGGTGGAGAGCTTCTGCCTCAGAAGGCAATGTAGTCCCCATTCCAATGAGAGCAAGTAAAGGCAGAATTACTACAACTTGCCGGGGGGAATCATACAACTAAACTTGAGTTTAGTTCCTCAAGTGTCTCTACAATCTCTTCCAATTGGGAGATTCTATGATTTCCAAAAGAAAACGTTTACTTATATTTTTCTACACTAGGAAATGGATTTTAGTTCACTGTCCCTATTAGTGTTCCAAGGACTGCATCTATCTCCTTATTTCTTGTTATTCTTGGAATGGTTGGTAATTATTTTATGATGGAGACACAGAAGGATCAAATCATACTAAAGTCAAACCAAGACTGTCTTATGGTAGGTTAGGAGTCAAGTTTTCCATAACTTCATAACTTAGGTTACTAAAATACAAGTACCCCATTATTTACTCCAAGTCTCCTTTGCTGTATCAAGCAGTTACATTGTTTTAGGAAGGTAGTTTCATTTTTAACGAATATATACATGATGAGAGAAGTTTCCATACACAGTCTTTCCTATTAATAACCTTTTCCTCATTTTTAATCATGGAGAGCAACCTGTTTTCATCCTGTTGTATTAACCTGATATCTCACACCTAATCATGTGCCTAAGGCTTATCCTATATACGTTACTGATGCTTGACTTTAAAAACTGATATTTTAGCTAATATAATTGGTTTGTTTCATGTAATGTTTTAGACATCTAGCTCATTTCAGAGCACATGGCTCACGGGTGCCCAACCCCCGGGCCGCGGACCAGTACCAGTCCACAGCCTGTTAGGAACCGGGCCGCACAGCAGGAGGTGAGTGGGGGCGGGCGAGCGAAGCTTCATGTGCCACTCCCCATCTCTCACATTACCACCTGAGCCATCCCCTGCCACCCACTGTTTGTGGAAAAACTGTCTTCCACGAAACCGGCCCCTGGTGCCAAAAAGGTTGGGGACGGCTGACGTGGAGGAACTACTCCGAGTACCACACCATTCCCAGGGCTGGTTCTGCCTTCGCAGCCACTGCTTTGCTGCAACATGAGAGAACAAGATCAACTGTCCCTTGTGACTTTGGTTCTCCTGAAATTGCAGGGAACTGTCGGACAGCCCACATTCACAGCAGCATAACTCCTTTGGCTCCACACGGCTGATATCGTACCTAACCTCAAAGCTCTGCCAGGTCAGGTCAGAATTATTTCTCAAAACTTAGAACAGGACTCATGTCCTAGGCCACCTGACTATGCCTTCCAGCTGGCAAGTATCCTTTGGCTGGCTAGGAAACCTCCTCGTGACAAGTATGATTAACTGACTGAGAGAATATACAGCAACTGACTTTTTATATGAAATTTGATATTATCACACTAAATTTATGAGAAAAAATAAGAAATTTATAAAAGAATTTTTCTTGCAGGTAGACAAAAGTTTATTGCCAGAGCTGCAGCGGAGTCCTCCCTCTCTCTGGGATAGCCGAGGGCACAGCTCCAACAGAGTGATGGACAGACAGACCCCAAATGGACACATGGATGGTCCTAGTTCAATGGCAAGAGAAAGCTCCCTGCAAAGGACACGCCAATTCCCTCTGAAATCCCAAATTCACACAAATATAACCTCTTCCCTAACCCCACTCCAATCACATCACAGAACCATGATCTTCTGGCCATGTCTCTACTTTTGCAGGTGACCTTGCCTAAGAGTGACCAGAGGTAAACGATTCTGTCCCCAGAAGGCCAGTTGTTAGGATCATGTCCTGAAGCCTGTCTGCATTTGGGACTTTGACCCAGCTGTGGGACAAGGACAAGATGAAAGAGCTAGAGACTGCCATGAGTGGGAGGGAAGGACATGTGGACAAGTGGCAGAAAAAAGCGATAGCCACAGTGGGCTCAGATAGACTGTTATGGGAATTCAGAGGAAGGGACCTGCCTGCAGCTCAAGCAGGGGATTTGGGGATGATGGGATCAAAGAAGATTTCCCAAAGGAGGTGGCTAAGACATGAGACATGGTTAGCACTTGGGAAACCACCACACTGTGTACGAGGATACACTGCAGATGGTGACAGGATCTCCTCTCCCCCTCAGCCAGACAACCCGAGGAGAAAGCCACCTGCTCCAGCATCAGAAGGGTGGAGGTCCCAGCAGCCAGCCTGGGCATAGGCATGAACAAGTGACTACGACTGCCCTAGTTAGTCCACAAGAAAACCACTGCACATTTGTGGAGTATTTCTAAGCCCACTGAGTTTACTCATGGCCTCAACAGCAATGATCAATTCCACCTTTCTCTCTTTCTCCCAGCCCATTCCATCCCCTAATCATTTTTTAAGTATAATGAGCATTACTTCAGAAACCAAACCAACAAAACAGAGAACCAAGACTGAGTGCCCAAAATTAGGTCCACAGTCTGCAGCTGATTATCCCATTGTAGTTCATTTTTGCTGTGTGAATCAATTCTAATTTTTGAATTGAAATATATCATGCTTTGTCATCATTTTGTCCTTTTCATAAAAGCCCTGGAATAGTTGCTAAGGACATGTCAAATCATGTTTCTTTCTCCAGGAGTGCCCTTACCAGCCAAAGTTCTCAGGACAACAAAAATCAAACCAAACAATAAACCTTCTTTCCTCTGATCCAGATTATTATTTTTAATTATTAAAGACTGACTATCTGTGAGTGTAAGAGGAGGTAATTATTCATTCTGCCTCTAAAATGTTCCCATAATCATCTCAAAACTATCGGGCAATGAGCAAAGTTATCTTCATCTAATGAAGAAAGTGAGACATCAAAGTTAAGAACATTGCTACAAATGGAAGTAGAAACCATGCACCCAAATAATATATCTCATTTTTAGCCTATTTAAAACAAATTTCAACCATATGACCCAGTTAATACACCTCTGGGCATTGGCCCAGAAAAACTGAAAGCAGGGAGTAGAAGAAATATTTGTACACGCATGTTCACAGCAGCACTATTCACAATAGTCAAAAGGTGGAAGCAACCCAAGTGTTCATCAACAGATGAATGGATAAACAAATGTAGTATATACATACAATGGTATATTATTCAGCCTTAAAGAGGAAGGAAATTCTGACACATGTTACAACATAGATGCACCTTGAGGACACTGTGCTAAATGAAACAAGCCAGGCACAAAAGGACAAATAATATATGATTCCACTTATATTAGGTACCTAGAGTAGTCATAGAGATAGAAAGCAGAATGGTGGTTGCCCAGGGCTGGGAGGAGGGGAAATGAAGAATAATTGTTTAATGGGTAGAGTTTCAGTTTTGCAATATGAGAAGAATTCTAGAGATGAATGGTGGTGCTGATTGCACAACAATGCAAATATACTTAACGCTGCTGAACGGTACACTTAAACATGGTTAAGAGCGTAAATTTTATGATATATGTATTTTATCACAATAAAGAACATACCTAATATTATTCAATAAAGAAAAAGCTGGAAAAAACATGTCTCACTGTTCAAACTCCAGGAGTTTGAACATATGAATGGAAGCAAGCTAGCAACATACTGTCTAATCTTATGATGCACCTATGATGTGAATGATGCTCATGCTTCTGTTAGTACAAGATAAAGGCATCCAATAAATTAGTGAATACCTCAAGAATGTTGGGAATATAAAAATAATATTAGATTCAGAAAAAGAAACCAGCAGAATGATGTTATCAATTATGAATAATACATGAAACAAGTGTGCAAGTGCTAATTTACTTCCTTGTTTTGCATTGTACTAATACAGTAAAAGTTTATTATTAAAATACAATGTTAAAAGCTTTAAACAGGGGCCTTCCCTGGTGGCGCAGTGGTTGAGAGTCCGTCTGCCGATGCAGGGGACGCGGGTTCGTGCCCCGGTCCGGGAGGATCCTGCATGCCGCGGAGCGGCTGGGCCCGTGAGCCATGGCCGCTGAGCCTGCGCGTCCAGAGCCTGTGCTCCGCAACAGTGAGAGGCCCGCGCACCACCAAAAAAAAAAAAAAAAAAAAAAAAAAAAGCTTTAAACAGGGTTTGGGATCTCACAAACTATAGGTGCATTCAAGGATTAAGTTCTCTTGCTTCTAAATAATTTCTGTATTTACTAGCCATTAGCCATTATCAAAGCAGGAGAAAGAAGTGTGTGTGGTTACTTTAAATGTAATTCATGGAGTTTAACCAAGCATATCATAAATAAACTCTTATTTTGTCAGCTATTAATGCCAATAAATATATAACCCCATTGGTAAATAATAGCAATTCCAACAAAAGCTTAGTGTCTGTGTTTTTAAATCTTTCAATAACATGAACATGTGCCCCCTTAAACTTCTATTTTATACCGCATGTGCCTGCCTGATATAATCAGCATTGAGAAAAAGACCTGCTAAATACCGAGTAGGTGAAATTTTTCTTCCATAAATCATTACTTCAAAAGTGTTGTCACAATTCTCAAAAGTCCTATTAATTAAAATCCAAGTAACAGTTGGTTTTGCTCAACAACTGTCCAGCCTAGCAGTCCTATGAAAGATGGCCACCCCTATAATCTTACTAATACCTCCAGGCTGTCAGCCTGTCATGGCCTGAGCATGAAATCTAACTTGACAGATAATGGAAATGAGCTATTAACACAAACCAACCTGTGCTCAGACCACATTTTAGTATTTTATATGTGTTTATTTGGCATAACATTACAACTTTTCTTCACTCTGTCTTATAGTAACCCCATTCTGGAAACAATTTCTCTTTTTTAACAAGTTTTTTTTTTTTTAATGCTGAAAAATTTCTTAAATCCATAGCCCCCGACCCTTCTTGCCCCACCCCACATGCTCAGCAAAATTTTAAAGTTATTTAGTTTTTTACTCTTAGGCTGTTTCAACTCTGGCCTTTTGAAACAGCCCATAAGTGATAATGAAATGCATAAAGGAATGAGAAAGAGAATCCAATTACATCTACCTGCATAGCTCAGCTGCACACCAAGTAACAATAAACAGGCATTCTTAAGTCACAGCATTTCACTGGAAATGGGGCAGAACTTGTGTATTTTAACAACTTTTTACAACTAGTAACCACTACAGCATTTATTTTACTTTCTCAAAGAAAACCAGAGAAGGTTCATAGTTTAAACTAAAGGGTCTTTTCAGCCTCGAAGACAAAAAGCACTTCTGCTTAGCACCTGAGTAATAATGTGGGATGTGTACAGGTGAATTAAGAAGACTGGACTCAAAGATAGTTTGTCTTTGGCCAGTCTGAAACATATGACTCCTTTCCAGCCCTGCAATCATTTATTATCCAGCAAAGAAAGGCTGGGTTTTTGCTCCACAAACACAGTGGTGGTCCTCAGCTTATGATGATTTACCATGTCTGCTCTGAAATCCATGACACAGACTGTTCCAAATAAGTTTCTCTCATATACAGACACACACATCTGATGATATTTCAGGTCTGATTTACATTTATGCCACTAAAACCAGAGAGTTTTGGTCACCTGCACACATTTTCCCTCTCAAACGTGACACTCAAAACAAATTTTAGGGTGTACTTTATTTTAAACGATATATATCTGAACATATATAGCAAAAGCATCTCAGGTTTTATTGGGTTAGTAACCTGAGATTCATTTTTCCTCTTAGAAGGGACTATTTTTAAGACTTAGAAGTACTGCACCCAAAACACATTTTAGGCATTACTCTATTTTAAATGATGTGTATGTCGAAATAAATAGCAAAAGCTTCTCAGGGAATGTTGGATTAGTAACTAGATATTTATTTTTCTTCTAAGAAGGGACCATCATTACTCCAAAGTATGAATATTTTATAAGAGCAGAGAAAAATATATAGTATTAATAAGAAGGAGCTTTAGTGCTGATGGAGTTTTGGACACATCAGTTTAGAAATGCATTCCTAAGTGTGCAATTGTGACTTTACATCTACATCATGCATACATTCAACTATAGACACAGCTATAAGTACCACCTTATGTATGACATACATAGGTGTGCAGAATATGTAAGTCAAAGGCTCCAGTTTTTAAAAATTGCCACCCTAGTTACCTGGTATAATAACACAAGTCAGAAAACAATACATTTTTAAAGTTAGCTGGTATATAGATTTATATACTTTCCTTAGATATACATGGAAACATGAGTTCAGATGCTAAATTAGAATATGAATGGATTCAGTTAAGCTTGTTATCCTCAGCAGGGAAGAGTTACAAATCCATCACAGATAGTTTGGCATAAATGACAAGCCTGCACTCAAAGAAAACAGTTCCATTGTGAAAAACGAAAAAGAGGCAGGAAAAAACTAATAAGGAATAATTTAATGAAAATCTGCTTGAAGATAATGGAAGTAACTAGACATCTAGTAGTAAATAATAAAATAACCAACATTGAAAAGCAGAATAAAGTTACTTTCTTTACCAAATAATGATGAAAAGTTTGTCTTTCTAATGCTCTGAGTCTAAAGCTGCACAGCCAAATACGAGAGCCACGAGGCCTAAGTGGCAACTGAGCACGTGATATATGGCTAGTCTGAACTGAGATGTGCTTAGGTGTAAAATACACATCAACTTCAAAGACTCAGTATTAAAAACAGAATGTAAAATCTCATTAACATATTTAATGGATTCCATGTTGATAGGTTAATATTTCAATTAATTATATTAAAATAATATAATCAATTTTACCAGTTTCTTTCTACTTTTTTAAATGTGGCTACGCAAAAATTTGAACTTACATGTGGGGTTTGCAACCCTTGATCTAAAGGATAAAGTTACAGAATGTGAAAACCGGCTGAGAACTTACAAATCATATTGTTCAAAACCCCCCATTTTACAAACAAGAAAACCAAGGCTTAGATAAAGTGATGGGTTCTGGTTAAGCCCAGAATGAGCTATAGATTCTTTTAGAGGCCAATGTCTATCAATCCACCTTTCTTTCTATGAGAGTATCGTGAAGGAGAGATAACGATTCATCTCTCAATCAAAGGTACTCTACTTTCAGGCAGTTTCAAAACCCTTCTCTCATCTTTTGAGCTGCAATGTAAGAAACTTTGATCTTGACTTAACAGTCATCTATGCAATTGTCTTCATTCTCTGCTGGACTCTGGTGGTGGACACTTACCCCAAGTGTCCATTACGTACCATTAACATTATTTGTATGTATTTCACTGAAGATTTTTAATTCATGTCATAAACTAAGATAAATTAATTAGAAGGTGAACAAGTTTGTAAACCAAACCAATTTAAAATATGCTTTCAACTTGTCTTTAAAGCACAAGAAAGGCTAAGTCACCTTTCACATGAGCTCCATTTTCTATCTAAGGAATTTTCCACCCTCTCCCCCTCCCCCTCTGCCATCCCTCGTTCCCTCCATGCCCCACGCCCATACAAAGGGTTTCTCCTTTCCACAATTATTTCCATATCTAGGAGATTTTTTTAAAATTTATTTATTTTTGGCTGCATTGGGTCTTAGTTGCAGCATGCGGGATCTTTCCTTGTGGTGCATGGGCTCTTCGCTGCGGTGCACAGGCTCCAGAGCACGTGGGCTCTGTAGTTGCAGTGCCCGGGCTTAGTCGCCCCGCTGCATGTGGGAATGTTCCCCAACCAGGGATCGAACCCACATCCCCTGCATTGGAAGGAGGATTCTCAACCACTGGACCAGTGGGGAAGTCCCAAGATAATATATTTTTTTAATGTCAGTAAAACAACTTTTATTTTTATTGTTATTGCCATGATACCAAGTTTAAGTTTATATATTAATGTCCATTTCTAGATTGCAATTTCCTGAGAGTCTGGGGTTGAGGTGAAATGGTAAATAGAAAACAGGATGGACTAGAGATATCCATTTACCTCTCCCCTCCCAACTCTGAGCCTAAGGATACTACCCTTCAGCATGGTTTGAAGCATTTTTCAAAGTGGGCAATAAACAGCAACAGGTTTCAAAAAAAAATGGAGGGAAGCTTCTGTATCCAATATGTGGGAGGAAACCCTGGGCTAACTACAGTTAAACGGTTTCTTTTCTGAAGTACGCATCACGCACTTTACTATTCTAATGTGTCATCTGACTCTCCAAGAGAGGGATATAGCTACAGAGTTCTCCAAACCTATTTAAACCATGTAAATCCTATTTTCAGAGAGCATCTTGGGAGACTAGTATCCCATAGAACACATTTGGGGAAACCCTGGACCATGGAATTTGCTGCAAGATACTTTATAAAATTACATATCACCCTTAACCTTTGTATTATTGTTGAATAACTACCATTTATTTTATCAATTCATTTATCCAATAAACTTTTATTAGCTTGTTATCGATTGAATTACACACACACACACACATACACATACACACACACACACACACATACACCCCTGCCCCCGCCCAAATTCATATGTTGAAGCCTAACCCCCAGTGTGATTGTATTTGGAAACAGGGCCTTTAAGGAGTAGTTAAGGTTAAACGAGGTCATAGGGGGTCCTTAATCTGATGCAACTAATGTCCTTATAAAAAGAATAAGAGATAACCAGAGATCTTTCTCTTTCCAAAGGCCATGTGAGGACACAGCGAGGAGACAGCTGTCTACAAGGGGGGAAGAGACGTCTGACCAGAAACCAACTCTGCTGCACCTTGTTCAGGAACTTCTGGCCTCTAGAACTGCAGAAAATAAATTTCTATTGTTTAAGCCACCCAGTCTGTGGTATTTTGTTACTGCCACTTTAGCAGACTAATCATAGCTCCTATCATGTTTTAGAGGAGGCACATGGTGAATAAACAGAAATAGTCCCTGGCCACTAGGAGTCTGCATTCTATTTCAAGGGCAGTGTGGGAAACATCGAGTGACCTTCTGGTGTTAATGGGGTCAGCAACAACTGGCCCCACATCTCAACCTCCAACTTACATTCTCATTTCAAGGGATAATCAAATGATTTGTTTTGTAAGCTCTTACTTGAAGGAGAAATGAGCTGATTGGACCTCTTGACTCCCTCTCATTTTCAGGAAAAACCTGGAATCCCAAGAATCAAAGCCTGAGTCCCTTCACCCTTGTCTTAGAGTGTGGAAGGATATTCCAACCAGCCAGCAATATACATTCCATGGTCCCCACCTCATATCCCAACAGCTCTACAGGAGCCCAAATGCTAGGCTCCATATCTTAACCCCAAGATTTCCTCTGCTATGGTGTTGAAACCACACTGTGGACACCCTCTGCCTTGAATCTACAAAAGAAAAAATGTGGCAATCTGAAGCCAACCCCATCCACAATACCTTACAGATGCAGCATCCTCTATGTGTCTCAAAGACAAGGTTTTGGTAACCAAGCCACACACCATGAACTATATGCCTCTCCTTTAAAATTACACAAAAAGAGCAATAATTTGACTTCTCTCTTGCCATTATATAAAAAAAACAAACAAAAAACAAACCTAGTTATTACCAAAACAAATACCCTATTTTTAAGCAATCAGTAATTGTGTTCAGAAACATGGTGTAAACAATATAATAACTTAAAATAGTAATAACGTTTAAAAATATATAACTTAGGGAATTTGGGGACTGCTGATTAGTTACATTATTACTACTACTTTTTCCACTGCACTGTCTCTGAATCATTGCAACTCTCTGTATCTCAAATGCCAAACTCCCTACTAAGCAATGCACAGAACTTGTCAATTCCTCTAGCTATGTCTCTGGAGCAAATAAAAGAAATGGGGCTTCCCTTAGCCACAGACCTGTCCATTAGACAGAGTTAATTATTTTGTCTAAATATTTGTGCAAGAAATAGATTTTTTTTTCAAAGAATTGTTTTGCAAAAGTATAAACAAACAATTAAAATGTAGTAACATTCAAACAATTCCAGTGGTATTAAGATGATCTAGTTTAGATCTAGCTATCCCATCTTGAAAAAGTCACTTATCCTCTCTGAACCTGCCTCCTCAAACTCAAAATTAAGCGAAAAGTTTATTTGATCTCTAAAATATCCCTAAATGCCGTTATTGAATAAAAAATGATTTCTTGAAAAAAATTAACTGCAGAGCTACCTTTAAAACTCCATTCCTGGGCTTTCCTGGTGGCGCAATGGTTGAGAGTCCGCCTGCCGATGCAGGGGACACGGGTTCGTGCCCCGGTCCGGGAAGATACCACATGCCGCGGAGCGGCTTGGCCCATGAGCCATGGCCGCTGAGCCTGCGCGTCCGGAGCCTGTGCTCCACAACGGGAGAAGCCACAACAGTGAGAGGCCCGCATACCGCAAAAAAAAAAAAAAAAAAAAAAAAAAAAAAAAAAAAAACCACCTCCATTCCTTTTATATTTTGCAATTCTAAATTTTAGTCAACTCATGATCCACTAAGAAAATAGGCTAGTTCTATTTAACTTTTCACCATTGCAAGACTACAGTTGAGATGTGGTTTTTATTTAAATAGCAAGAAAAAGCAAAACAATGCCAAATGTGTGCTACTATTTTTTGTCTAGAAATAGAGACAAGGCCAATCTCTTGGAAGGAATGAGTATGAGATTTGTACAAATTAATTACATGTGTGCTTGTATAAAAACAGTTAATATATTTTTGTATATTATTGTACACACTCACATTGTTTTAAATACTCTGCCTTGTGATCGAGTAACAATTGGCAATTTAGTATCAATGCAGACAGAGTAAAATCATTCCCTTCAGGACATATTTATTGCTCTTAATCCCTGTTCTTTACTGGACATGTCCAGGACCCAGAGGAAGTGGGGCTGTGGGGCCTGGCCCTTCTGTTCGGGCATTTACTATCTGCACAAACCAGGGCTGTGGATGTGAGACTCATACGCATTTGGTTGTGTCTCCAGAGTTCTGTCAGGGGTGCAGATCACAGTGAAGAAAACTCTTGACTTTTCAGGTAAGTGGTAGATGTTAGGAAATCTCACTCAATTCAGGGGTTCCTTATCAATGAAGCAGATGAATTTGGAGTTTTTTATAATTATAGTGGAAGCACAAACATGTCCACTTATTACAGGACTATATCTCACTGAAGCAGACACCGGTCCATGCTATAGAATTTTCTGTCTCTGATGTTGAACCAGGGTCAATTTTGTGGTAATGCATAGCTGACCACCATGAGTTCACAAAGAGGACGAGAAAAGGAACGCTTGCCAAAAGCTTATTCACTGATGACTTTGCCTCTTAAGCATTGTCCGTGAGGACACTTTAGGCTCTTTAAAACTAATTATCTTTTCAGATTGTCTTACCCTTCAAAAAAATAATATTCCTGGATTTACTAGTTACTAACTATTGTCAGGATTTGGAAAATTGGTAAACCTGAGCAAAAGCTGACTTCAAATACTGTCTACGTGGTTCTTAAATTACCAGATTTCACAGACCAGTAAATTTTTTTTAAATCTTGAGTAATAAGAGTTGCCAATTTTTATTTTGCCAAGCAAGAAAAATTTTTAGATTACTATCATCTACTCTCAACATTGTTTCACAAAAGAAAGGACATTTTAATAGCACAGAAGTAGAAAGAACAGAATCTTTAAAATGACAGTTCCTTAAATTGATTAAAATAATTTTATGAAGATGTATTCTTTACTTTTCTTATTTCACAGACCAGCGAAGACTCTATTACGAATAGGCATGAATTAGGGAACAATATTTGGGAATCACTGATTTATACTGTAAAGTCTTTCCTTAATCCTACCCTATCAGGGTATTTTCCTTAATCCTACCCTATCAGGGTATTTTCTCTCTCCATTTCCCTTAAGAATTTGCTCATATTAGTTCTATTATAGAAGTAATCACATTGTATCATATAGTTGTTCATTTGTGTGTGTCCAACTAGACGAGGTTAAGGATTATTTTATCCATCTTCTTACTTCAATGCCTAATCTAATAAATTCTGAATATCTTTTTATGAATGAATGAATGAGAGAATGAATAAGAGAATAAATCAGTGAAAGAATAACCAAATGAATGAATGAAATCCAGGCACACCAAAAACACTTACTCAATTCCACTGGTTAGCCTGTTTTTCCCTACTGGGAAAATAGATGGCTGAGGGATCCTGATATATCCTACAAAGAAAGTACATCGCTAAGAGATCAGTCTTGATCTGCCATTGTGGATGTATAGTACAGTTCTATCCACATAGATAAAACCAATTCAGAGCTTCTGATTACAAAATTTGGGGTGTTATCTAGAGATTTCACCAGCTGAGACTTTGCATTCTGTAACCCCAAAGATTGATTCACTGGTTACACACACCCTAAGCAGGGGAGTCCTGAAATGGCTTCATTTTTGCTCATGCTTCAGGTAGTCTTGCTTCAGGTACAATGAATGCAGGGTAAACTTGAACCAAAAAAAAAAAAAGGGGATCACAGTGGAATGAACAATTGTCTTCTTCCTTTCAGTTCTTGGCAGTACTGAGAGTGTCAATTTTGTTTGGTGGGGAGTGGTCTATTATTTGATGTTCTTAAAGATTCCTATATTTACATATCTCTATGACTATTACTGTCTCTGTGGATACGTTTCTTAAACAATGGAACTCTTTTCTTAACTTTATTACTATATTATCACATGCTAACGTTTACTAAATAAATAGTTCACTAAATAAATGTTCACTAAATAAATACTCAGTACCAGAAGTGACATCAGGATTAGAAGCAAGTCATAGACCAAAGAAGTCTAGACTCAAAAGGTCCCACCATTTTCCTGATATTTGGAGTTCAAACTGACAAGTCTTGGGAATTCTGTGCTATAATAATTAAGGGTAAAAACAAAAAACAAAACCAAAAAAACAGTGATGTCTTAACATTATAACAATAAATCCTAAAAAGACAAATCCCCAAAGTATAATACAAATAAAACCTATTTTTATCCAGTCCACAAGACTATGGTCTTGGGCAAAAAGATTACACCTAGAATTTGAGCTCAGTCTCCAAGTTGTCATGTTTCAGGTATTAAGAACGGGATATTCAAGAAGACTTCTCTCAAATGACTGAGTATTTACAGAACATTTAGATCTGGTTACTCATCTATCATCAAGCTGTGGCCACCCAGTGTTCTCTGAATCCTTCAGCGGTGTTGTGGAATTTGATTTTTATCATTTTGCTATTCTATCTCCACCTCTACTTATTTAGTTTTGAAGTATCAATTGCCTGCATTATGGTCCATGTCTAAACACTGCTTTTGGTTATAAGGGTTTGAATGTCAGAAAATATTTGGTTAATGATAACACGACATACTACATATAAACTATTACTAATCAGCAATGTGCTTGAACTTTAAGATGTTTCTTAATCATCAGCTTTTGAATTTAATGTAAATACAGTGGGATACTTTTGGGCTACTTTGTGTGAATGGCAGGCTGGGCTAAATAACAAAGATTGCATTAATATTTCTATTTTTTAACCCATAAGATTTACATTGTTCATAACATGAAAATAGCATAAACAGCTGGCAAAATCAAATCAGAAATCTTAAAGCATATATAAAGTCAGGGATATGGAATACCAAGGAAATATCAAAACAGAACAAATTGGCATATAAAAATTTATAAGTGGTTAGCTCCAAATTGAAAAATGTAAATCCACGCCTACTAAACTTAATATTCAATAGATGGCAAAACTAATAGAGGTAAAAAACTTTTGGATAATTTTCTTTATTTGTATTGCAAGCAAATGGCTGGAAATGTCTTTTACTGGAAGAAACTAATATTGGCACCAAGTTTTTTGGCATAAAATTTTTCTCAGCATAAGGGCACATATTTCAAATATTGTGATTTATATTAACTGGGAAAAGAAGGCATAAATCTATCATTTTGCAAATTATCACAATAAGAAATAAATTTATTCAAAAATATTTATTTACTATTTATGCATTTTAACCACTCTTACGGCTAAGAAATAAAACTTATCAGATATTTAACACATGCTTAACTGTATTCTACATACCAGGCACTGTGAAGAGAGAAAATAAATTCTGACTTGCCTGATTTTCCAGCTGTCTACTGGACATCTTCATATGAGGTAATTTGTTTGTCAAGTAACATTCCAACTTTATTCAGCATCCACACTTTGTTAGATATTGGGAATTCAAAGATATATATGCATATAATATGATTCTGTAGAACCAGGTTATCATACTGGTGTCCAGAAATGAACTTGGCATTCCATCCCTTCTAAACCTGCCCCATTTTTACTGACTTTCCAAGTCACTCAGCTGAAACCTTGATGCATCAGCCCCCCAAACATGTCTCTGACCCTCTCTCTGATGTGACCTCTGCCTCATGTTTCCACTCCACTGCCCCCCTCTTTCTCTATATATTCTTTTACAGGAATTCTCTCCCTCTCATCAAACTTGCCTCCTCACCTTTGGTCTCCTTATCCTCCACCCCATTCTAGAGAACACTTTCCTAAGCACAGTGCTAATCAAGTCTGTTTCTGCTAGACTTTCAATTCTCCCTGACTAGGGAAGAAGGCCTGAAATCCTTAGGTTCGCCTCTCAAGGTCCCTGATGATCTGGCTCCATCTTCTGTTTCCATTATTCTTTGGTTAATCCACTTCTCCCTTCCTTCCCTTCCTCTGTTGCCTTTATTCATTTTCCTTGTGTCTTCAATGGCTTTCCTCTACTTCATCCTGTTCTCTGGAGGTGCAAATTCTAGGCATCCTTTAAAGCCCACCTCAAATACTGTCACTTCTAGGAAGTCTTTCCAGAGCCCTCCAGCAAGAACTAATGGTCATGCTATGCAGCAACAAAGCCCGTGCACAACTACTGAGCCTGTGCTCTAGAGCCCAAAAGCCACAACTACTATCCCGTGGGCCACAACTACTGAGCCCACACACTGCAACTGCTGAAGCCCACGAGCTCTAGGGCCCGCATGCCACAACTACTGAGCCCTTATGCGGCAACTACTGAAGCCCGCGTGCCTAGAGCCTGTGCTCCACACAAGAGAAGCCACTGCAGTGAGAAGCCCGTGCACCGCAATGAAGAGTAGCCCCCACTTGCCACAACTAGAGAAAGCCCATGCGCAGCAATGAAGACCCAAGGCAGCCAAAAATACAAATAAAAAAATAAATTTAATTTAAAAAAATTAAGAGAAAAGAACTAATGGTCATCCCTGCATCTTCACCTCCCAATGCTATCTGTAACTTTCTAAGGACATGTATCACATTCTACCTCATATTTGGGGCATTTTTGCACCTGTTTTATTTACTCTACTACTTCATATATATATATATATATATATATATATATATATATAATTTATTTATTTTCTTTTATTTATTTTTGGCTGAGTTGTGTCTTTGTTACTGCGCGCGGGCTTTCTCTAGTTGCAGTGAGTGGGGGCTACTCTTTGTTGTGGTGTGCAGGCTTCTTATTGCGATGGCTTCTCTTGTTGCAGAGCACGGGCCCTACGCTTGCAGGCTTCATTTGTTGTGGCTCGCGGGCTCTAGAGTGCAGGCTCAGCAGTTGTGGCGCACGGGCTTAGTAGCTCCGCCGTATGTGGGATCTTCCCAGACCGGGGCTCGAACCCAGTCCCCTGCATTGGCAGGTGGATTCTTAACCATTGCGTCACCAGGGAAGCCCTACTCTACTACTTTTTAAACCATTGAAAGTTCCTTTTCTGAGGCATTTTTGCCTCCTCCTAAAAACCTGGCGCAGTGTAGCCTTTAGAAATATTTATTGAATAAAATGAATAAGTGAAAGAATGAACAAATGATCAAACAAACTAAAAATGACTAAAGACGGTCATGGTAAACTTAACTTGAAAGGTGTAAACATCGAGAAAAAAGAATGTACAGCATTTCTCAAGAGGTTATAATAACTAGGTATGATGGCTGACATTATGAAAGAAATAATTTATGCTAAGTACTTGGAAAATTTTCCCAAAGGAATTATTTTTGTATAGTGATAATTTCCTATTTAGTGGTGAAAGGAAATTATCACTTGGACTGATACGAAAAGTTTTTCCTATTTTTTATTCTAACTTTGTGTCCATCCACATGGGAATGGGCACCATGGGGACAAGTCTTTGCTGTCATTGAAATGGCTTGGTTGACTTGTTGGTCTCTTATATTTGTAGACTTCGTGATTTTATCTCCAGGCCTTCTCAGTAGCAATTCACCATTAACCATGGGAATTTTAACCATAGACACATTAGAGATGACAAACCAAGATTCAAGATGTATGATAGGATGGGCTTAAAGATGGCGGAAGAGTAAGACGCGGAGATCTCCTTCCTCCTCACAGAGACATCAGAAATACATCTACACGTGGAGCTTCTCCTGTAGAGCACCCACCGAATGCTGGCAGAGGACCTCGGACCTCCAAAAAGGCAAGAAACTCCCCACATATCTGGGTAGGGCAAAAGAAAAAAGAATAAACAGGGACAAAAGAATAGGGACGGGACCTACGCCAGTGGGAGGGAGCCGAGAAGGAGGAAAGACTCCCACACACTAGAGGCCCCTTCGCGGGCGGAGACTGCGGGCGCCGGAGGGGGAAGCTCCGGAGCCGCGGAGGACAGCTCAGCCACAGGGGTGCGGAGGGCAAAGCGGAGAGATTCCCGCAGAGGATCGGTGCTGACCGGCGCTCACCAGCCCGAGAGGCTTGTCTGCTCGCCCGCCGGGGCGGGCGGGGCCGGGAGCTGAGGCTCGGGCTTCAGTCGGATCCCGGGGAAAGGGCTGGAGTTGGCAGAGTGAAGACAGCTTGAAGGGGGCTAGTGCGCCACGGCTGGCCGGGAGGGAGTTCGCGAGAAGTCTGGAGCTGCCGAAGAGGCAAGAGACCTTTTCCTCCCTCTTTGCTGCCTGGGCGCGAGGAGAGGGGATTAAGTGCGCCGCTTAAAGGAGCCCTAGAACCGGGCGCGGAGCTGCCGAAGAGACAAGAGACTTTTTCTTGCCTCTTTGCTTCCTCGGGTGTGAGGTGAGGGGATTAAGAGCACCGCGTAGAGGAGCTCCAGAAACGGGCGCGAGCCGCGGCTGTCGGCACGGACAGTAGAGACGGGTGTCGGACGCTAAGGTTGCTGCTGCCACCACCAAGAGGCCTGTGTGTGAGCACAGGTCACTCTCCACACCGGCCCTCCCGGGAGCCCGTGCAGTCCGCCACTGCCGGGGTCCCGGGATCCAGGGACAGCTTCCCCGGGAGAACGCACGGCGCGCCTTGGGCCTGTGCAGCGTCACGTCGGCCTCTGACGTCGCGGACTCGCCCCGCCCCCGTGCCACTCCCTCCCCCCAGCCTGAGTGAGCTGGAGCCCCCGAATCAACTGCTCCTTTAACATCGTCCTGTCTGAGCGAAGGGCAGTCGCCCTCGGACAACCTACACGCAGAGGCGGGACCAAGTCCAAAGCTGAACCCCAGGAGCTGTGCGAACAGAGAGGAGAGGGGGAGATCTCTCCCAACAGCCTCAGAAGCGGCGGATTAAAGCTCCACAATCAACTTGAAGTGCCCTGCATCTGTTGAAAACCTGAATAGACAACGAATCATCCCAAGTTGAGGAGGTGGACTTTGGGAGCAAGATATACTATTATTTTCCCCTTTTTTTTCTTTTTGTGGGTGTGTATGTGTGTGCTGCTGTGTGAGATTTTGTCTGTATAGCTTTGCTAGCACCATTTGTCCTAGGGTTAGACCGACCCATTTTTCTGTTTTTTTTTTTTGTTTTTTGGTTTGTTTGTTTTTTTTGTTTTTTTTTGTTTTTTAAAAGGAAATTTTTCTTCTTAATAATTATTTTTTATTTTAATAACTATACTTTATACTACTCTGTCTTCTCCCTTTCTTTCTTCCTTTCTTCCCTCCTTCCCTCCTTTCTTCCTTCCTTCCCCCTTCTTTCCTCCCTTCCTCTCTTCCTTCCTCCCTTTCTTCCTCTGCATCTTCCGTCCTTGCTTTCTTGCTTCCTTCCTTCATTTCTTCCTTCCTTCCCTCCCTCCCTCCTTCCTTCCTTTTCTTCCCTCTCTATTTATTCTACCTTTTATTTTGAGCCGTGTGGATTAAAGGTTCTTGGCGCCCCAGCCAGGCACCAGGGCGGTGTCCCTGAGGTGGGAGAACCAACCTCAAGACACTAGTCCACAAGAGACCTCCCAGCTCCACGTAATATCAGACGGCGAAAATCTCCCAGAGACCTCCATCTAAACACCAAGACCCACCTTCACTCAAGGACCAGCAAATAACAGTGCTGGACACCCTATCCCCAACAAAGAGCAAGACAGGTCTACAGCCCCATCCATTAGCAGAGAGACTGCCTAAAATCATAATAAGGTTACCAACATCCCCAAACACACCACCAGACGAGGACCTGCCCACCAGAAGGACAAGATCCAGCCTCATCCACCAGAACAGAGGCACTAGTCCCCCCAACCAGGGAATCTACTCAACCCACTGAACCAACCTTAGCCACTGGGGACAGCCACCAAAAACAACAGGAACTACGAACCTGCAGCGTGCAAAAAGGAGACCTCAAACACAGTAAGATAAGCGAAATGAGAAGACAGAAAAACACACAACAGATGAAGGAGCAAGATAAAAACACACCAGACCTAACAGATGAAGAGGTAATAGCCAATCTACCTGAAAGAGAATTTAGAATAATGATGGTGAAGATGATGCAAAATCTTGGAAATAGAATAGACAATTTGCAAGAAACAGTTAACAGGGACCTAGAAGAAATTAAGAGGAAGCAAGCAACGATGAGCAACACAATAAATGAAATTAAAAATACTCTAGATGGGATCAATAGCAGAATAACTGAGGCAGAAGGACGGATAAGTGACTTGGAAGATAAAATAGTGGAAATAACTACTGCAGAGCAGAAGAAAGAAAAAAGAATGAAAAGAACTGAGGACAGTCTCAGAGACCTCTGGGACAACATTAAACGCACCAACATTCGAATTATAGGGGTCCCAGAAGAAGAAGAGAAAAAGAAAGGGACTGAGAAAATATTTGAAGAGATTATAGTTGAAAACTTCCCTAATATAGGAAAGGAAATAGTCAACCAAGTCCAGGAAGCACAGAGAGTTCCATACAGGATAAACCCAAAGAGAAACACGCCACGACACATAATAATCAAACTGTCAAAAATTAAATACAAAGAAAACATATTAAAAGCAGCAAGGGAAAAACAACAAATAACACACAAGGGAATCCCCATAAGATTAACATCTGATCTTTCAGCAGAAACTCTACAAGCCAGAAGGGAGTGGCAGGACATATTTAAAGTGATGAAGGAAAAAAACCTACAACCAAGATTACTCTACCCAGCAAGGATTTCATTCAGATTTGATGGAGAAAATAAAACCTTTACAGACAAGCAAAAACTGAGAGAGTTCAGCACCACCAAACCAGCTCTACAACAAATCCTAAAGGAACTTCTCTAGGCAAGAAACACAAGAGAAGGAAAAGACCTACAAGAACAACCCGAAACAAGTAAATGGTAATAGGAACATACATATCGATAATTACCTTAAATGTAAATGGATTAAATGCTCCCACCAAAAGACACAGACTGGCTGAATGGATACAAAAACAAGACCCATATATATGCTGTCTACAAGAGACCCACTTCAGACCTAGGGACACATACAGACTGAAAGTAAGGGGATGGAAAAAGATATTCCATGCAAATGGAAATCAGAAGAAAGCTGGAGTAGCAATTCTCATATCAGACAAAATAGACTTTAAAATAAAGACTATTACAAGAGACAAAGAAGGACACTACATAATGATCAAGGGATCGATCCATGAAGAAGATATAACAATTGTAAATATTTATGCACCCAACATAGGAGCACCTCAATACATAAGGCAAATACTAACAGCCTTAAAAGGGGAAATCGACAGCAACACAATTATAATGGGGGACTTTAACACCCCACTTTCACCAATGGACAGATCATCCAAAATGAAAATAAATAAGGAAACACAAGCTTTAAATGATACATTACACAAGATGGACTTAATTGATATTTATAGGACATTCCATCCAAAAACAACAGAATACACATTTTTCTCAAGTGCTCATGGAACATTCTCCAGGATTGATCATATATTGGGTCACAAATCTAGCCTTGGCAAATTTAAGAAAATTGAAATCGTATCAAGTATCTTTTCCGACCACAACGCTATGAGACTAAATATCAATTATAGGAAAAGATCTGTAAAAAATACAAACACATGGAGGCTAAACAATACACTACTTAATAACGAAGTGATCACTGAAGAAATCAAAGAGGAAATCAAAAAATACTTAGAAACAAATGACAATGGAGACACAACGACCCAAAACCTATGGGATACAGCAAAAGCAGTTCTAAGAGGCAAGTTTATAGCAATACAATCATACCTTAAGAAACAGGAAACATCTCGAATAAACAACCTAACTTTGCACTTAAAGCAATTAGAGAAAGAAGAACAAAAAACCCCCAAATTTAGCAGAAGGAAAGAAATCATAAAGGTCAGATCAGAAATAAATGAAAAAGAAGTGAAGGAAACAATAGCAAAGATCAATAAAACTAAAAGCTGGTTCTTTGAGAAGATAAATAAAATTGATAAACCATTAGCCAGACTCATCAAGAATAAAAGGGAGAAGACTCAAATCAATAGAATTAGAAATGAAAAAGGAGATATAACAACTGACACTGCAGAAATACAAAAGATTATTAGAGATTACTACAAGCAACTGTATGCCAATAAAATGGACAACCTGGAAGAAATGGACAAATTCTTAGAAATGCACAACCTGCCGAGACTGAACCAGGAAGAAATAGAAAATATGAACAGACCAATCACAAGCACTGAAATTGAAACTGTGATTAAAAATCTTCCAGCAAACAAAAGTCCAGGACCAGATGGCTTCACAGGCGAATTCTATCAAACATTTAGAGAAGAGCTAACACCTATCCTTCTCAAACTCTTCCAACAGATAGCAGAGGGAGGAACACTCCCAAACTCATTCTATGAGGCCAACATCACCCTGATACCAAAACCAGACAAAGACGTCACAAAGAAAGAAAACTACAGGCCAATATCACTGATGAACATAGATGCAAAAATCCTCAACAAAATATTAGCAAACAGAATCCAACAGCACATTAAAAGGATCATACACCATGATCAAGTGGGGTTTATCCCAGGAATGCAAGGATTCTTCAATATATGCAAATCAATCAACGTGATACACCATATCAACAAACTGAAGGAGAAAAACCATATGATCATCTCAATAGATGCAGAGAAAGCTTTTGACAAAATTCAACACTCATTTATGATAAAAACCTTGCAGAAAGTGGGCATAGAGGGAACTTTCCTCAACATAATAAAGGCCATATATGACAAACCCACAGCCAGCATCGTTCTCAATGGTGAAAAACTGAAACCATTTCCACTAAGATCAGGAACAAGACAAGGTTGCCCACTCTCACCACTCTTATTCAACATAGTTTTGGAAGTTCTAGCCACAGCAATCAGAGAAGAAAAAGAAATAAAAGGAATCCAAATAGGAAAAGAAGAAGTAAAGCTGTCACTGTTTGCAGATGACATGATACTATACATAGAGAATCCTAAGGATGCTACCAGAAAACTACTAGAGCTAATCAATGAATTTGGTAAAGTTGCAGGATACAAAATTAATGCACAGAAATCTCTGGCATTCTTATACACTAATGATGAAAAATCTGAGAGTGAAATTAAGAAAACGCTCCCATTTACCATTGCAACAAAAAGAATAAAATATCTAGGAATAAACCTACCTAAGGAGACAAAAGACTTGTATGCAGAAAACTATAAGACACTGATGAAAGAAATTAAAGATGATACAAATAGGTGGAGAAATATACCATGTTCTTGGATTGGAAGAATCAACATTGTGAAAATGACTATGCTACCCAAAGCAATCTACCGATTCAATGCAATCCCTATCAAATTACCACTGGCATTTTTTACAGAACTAGAACAAAAAATTTCACAATTTGTATGGAAACACAAAAGACCCCGAATAGCCAAAGCAATCTTGAGAACGAGAAATGGAGCTGGAGGAATTAGGCTCCCTGACTTCAGACTCTACTACAAGGCTACAGTAATCAAGACAATATGGTACTGGCACAAAAACAGAAATATAGATCAATGGAACAGGATAGAGAGCCCAGAGATAAACCCACACACATATGGTCACCTTATCTTTGACAAAGGAGGGAAGGATATACAGTGGAGAAAAGACAGCCTCTTCAATAAGTGGTGCTGGGAAAACTGGACAGCTACATGTAAAAGTATGAAATTAGAACACTCCCTAACACCACACACAAAAATAAACTCAAAATGGGTTAAAGACCTAAATGTAAGGCCAGACACTATCAAACTCTTAGAGGAAAACATAGGCAGAACACTATACGACATAAATCACAGCAAGATCCTTTTTGACCCATCTCCTAGAGAAATGGAAATAAAAACACAAATAAACAAATGGGACCTAATGAAACTTAAAAGCTTTTGCACAGCAAAGGAAACCATAAACAAGACCAAAAGACAACCCTCAGAATGGGAGAAAATATTTGCAAATGAAGCAACTGACAAAGGATTAATTTCCAAAATTTATAAGCAACTCATGCAGCTCAATAACAAAAAAACAAACAACCCAATCCAAAAATGGGCAGAAGAACTAAATAGACATTTCTCCAAAGAAGATATACAGATTGCTAACAAACACATGAAAGAATGCTCAACCTCATTAATCATTAGAGAAATGCAAATCAAAACTACAATGAGATATCATCTCACACCGGTCAGATTGGCCATCATCAAAAACTCTAGAAACAATAAATGCTGGAGAGGGTGTGGAGAAAAGGGAACCCTCTTGCACTGCTGGTGGGAATGTAAATTGATACAGCCGCTATGGAGAACAGTATGGAGGTTCCTTAAAAAACTACAAATAGAACTACCATACGACCCAGCAATCCCACTACTGGGAATATACCCTGAGAAAACTATAATTCAGAAAGACTCATGTACCAAAATGTTCATTGCAGCTCTATTTACAATAGCCAGGACATGGAAGCAACCTAAGTGTCCATCAACAGATGAATGGATAAAGAAGATGTGGCACATATATACAATGGAATATTACTCAGCCATAAAAAGAAATGAAACTGAGTTATTTATAATGAGGTGGATGGACCTGGAGTCTGTCATACAGAGTGAAGTAAGTCAGAAGGAGAAAAACAAATACCGTATGCTAACACATATATATGGACTCTAAGGGAAAAAAATGTCATGAAGAGGTTAGTGGTAGGACGGGAATAAAACACAGACTTACTCGAGCATGGACTTGAGGATATGGGGAGGGGGAGGGGTGGGCTGTGACGAAGTGGGGGAGTGGCAGGGACATATATACACTATCAAATGTAAATTAGATAGCTGGTGGGAAGCTGCTGCATAGCACAGGGAGATCACCTCTGTGCTTTGTGACCGCCTGGGGGGGTGGGATAGGGAGGGTGGGAGAGAGGGTGATGCAAGAGGGAGGAGATGTGGGAGCATGTGTGTATGTATAACTGATTTAGTTTGTTGTAGAGGGAAAACTAACACACTATTGTAAAACAATTATACTCCAATAAAGATGTTAAAAAAAAAAAAAAAGATGTATGATAAATGTGTTAAAAACCTTCTGTGATTAATTTTTCATATTTACCCATCAAAAATTGCACCTATGGTAATGAATACTTAGGCCTAAGATATATTTTTAAAAAGAGCAATCCATCTTGTGGAATGATATCTGTGAAACAACTTAAGAACTGTTGCCTGTGAGGGGGTGGGACACAGAAAACAGTTTCCACAAAAAGAAAAAAGTAGACACTGTTCAAATCCCAGCTTGGTCCTACCCTTTGGTGCTGGTCAATAAACCTGGTACCAGATATAAACAAAACATTCCATTCAACATTATGTCAACCTTCAGCAAAAAGGTCATCCATCACTGTACATTAATGTTCTGAGCACCTGTAAAATCCGATGTACATTCTTTCAGGCCATTTTTTTTCAACTTTGTGTCTGTCAGAGATACCCCCCACCATATACATATTATTTATGTTGGGAGTAGCTTTCTAAATGTCACCCAAATGAATTAGTATCACACTGAGCCTTGGAGTTAAGAGAGTTGCCATGTGCATTTATGTGTTTTCTCTCCCTGAATACTGACACATTTATATCCTTTCCCCGTCTGCTCTGGCTTTGGCAGGGATGCATAGTACAAGCAGTTTATTTTACTATGACATGGTGACAAAATAGAACTTTATTTATGTGAAGCTGGTTAAAAATGCCCTGGCCAAAAAATATGACACCAGTTAAGGAAATCTAATAAAACCTCTTGTAGAAATGGTATAAAGTATAGAGTTTTATTTGGAACTTAATGAGGTTAGTAATGTATACTGTACCTTACTGTGTCTACTAAATAACATCAGTTGCCAAATGTTTTTTTTAAAGCAGCCCAATCTGTGTTAATTTAGCCAGCCATTTTTAGCTCCCTAGCATTCCCTCATTCATTCATTCATTCATTCTTTCAACAAAGAGAATATTTATCACATACCTACTTTATGTAGCTGGAGGGGAATTATGTTATTTTTTATATATATGGAACCTCAAACCATTTTTATCAATATTTATGTGTTCCCCTAAGGGGCTCAGCAGAAGTAACTCACTAATCACAGGGATATCCATCAAAGCTGAAAGGAAAAACCCTGAAATTTATAAAATTTCTGTGCTAAATGCCTTATCATCTAACAATTATTTTTAGCGTGACAAAAATAGACACCTTCATTTACATATGATGTCACATGGTTTGGTCATGAATGTAAGGAGAATGTACAAATAATGCAAAAAAGTTCTTAGGTACCCCTAAGTTCATGTCTCTGTATGCATACAAACAGAAATGGAATCAGAGTTTTTCATCCAAATTTCTATTGTTTTTGAAAGGCACCACACTGAAAGGCTGGATGCGTATTCAAATGATGCTATTGGCTGCTCAAAGCATTTTTGGCCCTTGTCTTGAATTTGGCCATCAGAGACGTTTTGCGGTCACCAGAGAAAGTCCGTCTTATTATTTTAGAAACCAGGACACTCTTCCACGGTCATCACCCCCTTTCTTCTTTTCTCCTCTTACTTCTTGCTTCCTCCTCATTCCTGGGCCTGGTGCTGCTGGTGGCAGAGATCCAGAGACTCAAAGAAGGGCAGCAACCTGGTGAGGCTAGGGAGTAAGAGGCGCCTTCCTCAGTGTTCACCAGGATGCCTATGGGAAGTATTCAAAGCTGATGCAGGGGTGAACCAGGCTGACCATGGCTGGAACCCTGAGTTCCTGTCCTGGTCCACTCACTAACGTGCTACTTTAATAAGGGAACCCAACCCAACCAAACTTAATTTCCTCACTTACAAGATAAGGTGGTTGGGTGTGGGGATGGGGGTACCACAGGTAATCTCTATAGATCCTTCCTGCTTTACAGTCTTATGACCCCCTCCCAGACAACCACCAAAGATCAGAAAGCATCTTGCATCAGCCACAACTAAAATGGCATAAAACCCCCAAATCTGAGAAACCAATCACATTGTCTGAACAAAATTTAACTTTGATTAGGATTTCAAATGCAGCTGCCAGTATAAATACCAACTGAAACAGCAATATTTCTGTTGAGAAAAATGTGCCTGCTAAATTATTTCTCTTTCAATGTAATGCATTATGTCTACCTTAATAATCAGCATTAGTAGAGTCTTCTGGCCAGGTCAGGAAAATGGTTTTATTATACAGAACTTGTTCTTTAATGATATTCATTTATATTCAATTTTGCTTAGGTTTCATTGTTAATATATCTCTCTTTTCTGGATAACTCTAGGTAAGAGTCTAATCTTTCCACTGGAAGTGATAAAATATAATGT